>NC_142009.1:113212083-114412083 GCF_049901735.1 Notechis scutatus | reverse complement strand
AACATGACCAGATTTGTTTTTCCGCCAAAGTGATATCTTTTTGGATTGAAGTTCTGGACAAACACATGTTTTTACATATAATTGTTCATTGATAAGGTGCTTGTAATCTGTTTCATGTGTAACTTGAAGCTGCATACCCAATCTATCTTCCCCTTCCTTCTACATCTTGCCTCATTTCAATTTAATTCTGCATCATGGATTAAATCTGAAGTGAGCTATAGCTCACAAAAGCTTATGCCTTTTAATAACATTTGTTAGTCAGAAAAAGTGCTACCAGAGTCCTTCTGGTTTTTGGCTTACCCCTGCCTGACAAGACAACTTTCCTCCTACATTGTCTTCTGAAGATGAGAGGAGATCAGGATGTGATTCTACTATCAGTTTATGTACAAACAAGACTATTTTTTTATGTGAACTGCAGGTATCATGCTGCAATCTTTCTGGTTTGAGTGCCGAGTATTGTAGAGAAAGTTGTCTCTTGATTGCTTTTCTGTTCTGGCATACTGCAGCCTTGCCATCAGTAAGTTTCAGAGGTATACCTGAAAACAGCTGAAGTCTGTCAACTCACCCAACTGGCAGGCAATTCCACATTTCACAGCAGGAGGAGAAATTAAATGTATTGTTTTGTTGATCCTTGACAGAGTTACAATCAGAAAAAAAAAAAAAGCAAGCATATTTGTAAGCGTCATGGCATAAAGGCGTATGTCAGCCAAAGCAACTGAAGTAAAAATTGGAAAACATAAGATCAATGAAGTAAATTCTACAAATGCTCCCCAGGATGTCTGGTAACACAACATAATGATCATTAGTGGTTTGATTATTTGAAAAAACAAGCAGGTAAACAAAGCTCCACTAATTCCACAGCATCTGTATGATTATTTTTGTTTGTGAAAGATTGAAAAAATATATTGAAACCTTTCTCCGAGCCACAGCCCTTCTAGACAATGCTCTTCCTTTCTTCTTTTCTGTCCAAAGAGAACAAATTATGGATCCATTATGAGTCATAACGAAAGAAAGCAATAGTTGTGTCTGATGATGGATAGCAAATAGCAACCTCATATACATACCATCAAATCAACCAATTTATTGAATTGCCTATTGGAATCAACCAAGAAGCTATGGAACATTTACCTCATGCTTACTGAGACTGTTTGAAGAGTTTCTCGTTTGTGTTTTTAAAACTTTAAAACTGTGTCTCTTTATAGTGGAGATCCTTCAAATGCTGAGACTGAGGATAGGAATTTTTTTCAAGGTAAATATTTAGATTCAAATTGGGTTTAAGATGAGTAGGGATCAAAAGAAATGTGTCAGAGAAAAACATAAACCAAACTAAACCCTTTCCAGTGTCATAGCTCTGGAAGCTATGTTTGTCTGGAATGGTATAGGAGACAGGGGTGTCAAACTCGATTTCATTGAGGGCTGCATCAGAGTTGTGTTTGACTTTGGTGGAGCTGGGTGTGTGTGGCCAGGGTGTGTGTGGCCAGCTTGATGTCACTTGTGTAGGGAGCGCCTGTGGCAGCCCAAGCACTCTACCAGGAAAAACGGGCTCACAAGCTCCATTTTCGGCTCTGACGGCTTCCAACAACCCTCTTCCAGCTAAAATGGAGCTGTTTTCGCTGGCAGAGGCACTGTAGGCCAGTCCTTTGCTGTTTCCAGGACAGACCTGTGGGCCAGATCTAAACACCTCATGGGTCTGGCCATGGGCCTTGAGTTTGACACCCTTGGTGTAGTCTCCTCCTTGAGCAGGGGGTTGGATTAGAAGACCTCCAAGTTCCCTTCTGGCTCTATTCTGATTGATTGAAGTCTTGGAAGGGAAGACTCATAATTCCAATTGTCATTTAGCACTTTTTCTGGATCTCTGCTCTCTCCATTCTATAGCAACAGGCTAGAAAATAACATAACAATTTATTATTCTAATAATCACACTATCACCTAAATGGAAGGGGACCTAGCATTTTTCATTAACCTTTTTTGTTCTATTCCTAACCCTCTTCATAGTTTATATAACATCATTCAGTGATGACTGAATTTCTCCATTATTTCTCTAGCTGCTGATGGGGGTTAAAAGTACTGTTGATGCGGATATTTCAATAAAAACTCTGCAAAGCAGGGGATGAACCTCTTGCTTCCAATCAACATCATCTGAGAGTGACCACAGAGGAAAGAAGTGAACCAAGACACCAGGGATCTTCCCACTACTCCCAATCCCTGAAGCTGCTCCAGAAGGATACCATGACTGATGGTATTGAAAATTGCCAAGAGATCACATAGAGCTAGGATGGATACACTACTCCCATCCTGCTTTAGAGATCATCAAAAAGCCCAATCAGTGCTATTTCTATTCCATATCCAGGTCTGAATCCTGACTGGAAAGAGTCCAGATAATTGATTTCATCCAGAAACCTCTGGAGCTGCCATGCCTTCTCTACAGTGGTGGGATTCAAAAAATTTTAATACCAGTTCTGGGGGCGTGGCTTTGTGGGCGTGGCAGGGGAAGGATACTGCAAAATCCCCATTCCCTCCCTACCCCACTAACCTGCTTTCCAGCTCCGTTTTCCTGTGCAGGGCAACAAAAGAAGACCCAGCCGATCAGCTGGGAATACATGGGGGCGGGGCCAGTCAGAGGTGGTATTTGGAAGATTGGAAGCAGGACAAAAATTATCCAGTAGGGTAAAGTCTAGTGATGGCTTCTTAAGAAAAAGGTGGACCACAGCCTCCTTAAAAGGCTGGGGCACCACCCCCTCCCACAGGGAAGCATTAAGCACCAAAACTCACCCATATTTCACCTCCTTGGAAGCTTTTGCAAGCTTGGTGGGATATGGACTAAAACATAGATGCCTCTGCTCATATTTCCTAAGGTCCTGTCCGCTTCCTCAGGAGCGACAGAGTCAAACCATTCCCAGATAAATAAGGCACCGGGTAGGTTTTCCTGCTTTCCTTTCTGTTGCTGAATGTGTTTAATGTCCAATTTTTAAGCTGGAGTTTGTTTACTTTTTTGTTTTCTGTAAAAATACAGGGGGGAAAAAACTCACAAAGTGTCAAAAAATGCATTCAAATAACACTGATTGCCCAAGCAACTTTATGAGGATATTTGTTTCTTCAAGTGGCACCATTCCTGCTGTTTTCTGTCCCCACCACCACAAGCTCAACCCATCCCTGGCCTGCCTCTTTGCTATTTTTTAGCAAGCTGTCCAGAACATATCATTAGCAGTCTAAGTATAAAAGCTATCAATGCATACATTCTCCAAAGCCATTAAGTGGATAAGCATAAAATATATAGTCAGGAGATCAATGTCCTTTAGTATGTGTCTGGGCAAAAATCATGACCTCATTCCCTTGACAGTACTGTAATTTTCTCTTCTTGATTAAAAAGGTGGTGATTGAAGCAGTTAGAATTGACAAGAGCTGGAGTTTCTTTCCATTAGTGAGGCTTCTTCCTCTGCCTGAAGATACTATCTGCAAATCAATGCATAAGACTTACTTCAAAACAAGTAATAGGCTATGTCTCCAAGATTAGGTAGTTATGGATTGGGTTTATAAACCACTTCTGCCATTACCAACTCTGTGTTGCTTACATTGCCAACATCTGTGAATCAAAATAAAACAATAAATTATTATTACGCATAACAAGACACAACTTATTGCATATACCAAGGAACATAAAATTCTATTATGCAAACACTCCACTGCAACAAAGGATCAGTCCCACTGATATCAACACCCAAATCTGCTGGAGCAATTGAGTTTTGATGCCTTTTCTGAGTCCTAGCAGGATTGGGTTACCTCGATCTCTGGGAGCATGCTGGCCCATAAAGGTAGGACAGCAACGTAGAAAGAAGAACTACTGGAAAACAGTGTCCTCCATGCCTAACTCCCAGAGGCAGTCCAAAAAATTACAATTATTGATGACATGAAGAGATATCAAATCAAATAGGAACTCATTTATTTATTTATTTATTGGATTTGTATCCCACCTTCATTACTTTATAAGTAACTCAAGGCAGCAAACATATATAATACTCCTTCCTACACCTATTTTCCCCACAACAGCAACCCTGTGAGGTGAATTGGGCTGAGAGAGTGACTCGCCCAAAGTCATCCAGTTGGTTTTCATGTCTAAGGTGGGTTTGGAATTCACAGTCTTCTGGTTTTTAGGCCACCACCTTAACTACTACACCAATACATCTCCCACATACCCATTCCGGACTCACTAGAGTTCAGCCATAAGTACAGTTGTTGGAGTTGGGAAAATACTGTAAGTAATTCCCACTTCAGTTTGCACTCAGCACACTCCCAGTCAATCCCTATATCCAAATCGGAGTAAACATACATGTCACTCCCTTCAGCTAGCCAAAAATATAACTTGGTGTTTATTTATTAAACAACAGCAAATATCTGAAACAGATAGCAAAATGGGACCAACAGTAGCAAAAGCAAGGAGAAAGACAAGAAAAACAGGCAATATTTGATGTTATCTGTATATTTATCTATGATTTCCAGAACCTCTGGAAACAATCCAATAGAATAGAGGAGAATTCTTTATTGGCCAAGTGTGATTGGACACACAAGGAATGTTTTGGTGCAAATGCACCAAAACAATAAATAATATATAAATGAATAATATATAAATAAATAGATCATTAGTCTGGACAGGGTTGAAGGGAGATAGTTTTAGTCATTCCAGTCTTAAAAGCTTTTATATAGATAATATTAGCAGAATAGAGATGGCAAATGCAACGCCATGTAATTCTTCCCCTGTTCTGCTCTATGAAGGAAACCGTGGAATGAATAGAGATTATACATCCAACAGCTGGGATCTTGGCGGTGTCCCCAATGTCACACTGGAGAAGATTGAGCTAAGGTATTTCCTCTAGGGCTGTTTGTGTCCTACCACAGAGCATTCACTGTTCATTTTATGCTATTTCATAAATAAAATGATTCACTTAGGCTGAATAGGAGGCATTTTGATTTTCTCAAAATGCAGTACAGTCAGTCTCACTATTTCTAGCTTTGATAAACGATGTTCCCTCACCTCTGTGGAATAGGTACATATTGGAGAGAGAAGCAGCCACTCACCTCTGGATCTTACTCTCTTCTTGTACTTTGTGATATGGAAACCTCCTTCCAATGAGAGCCCTATTTGTTTAAAATTAGATCAACATCTGGAGGGAATATTTCTTTCTTTGATATATTGTTGATATGATTATAACTCTGATTATGTTTCACAGCCACTCTTTATTGGTTAAAAGACTATCATATAATGTTATTAAATACCAGCACTAATTATTACATTTTCTGGATTTTTCTTGCCTTTGCCCCAAGAGCTAAAAGTGGCTAATTTAGAAACCTCATTCAATTTTCATCCCAGAACTTTAATACTGTAAAACAGGTTGAGCTGGGGAAAAAAAAGATTGTCCCAAATAATCCCATCACGGGTTTTCCATGGCTGAAAGAGAATATTCCGCTATTCCTAGAAGTTGTTTCTTATCCATGATCCCTTGATTTTAGTTTGCCAGTAGAGGAATATTAATAACGACTGAATAAATGCTATTTTCATGGGAGGGGGGCATACTGTCCATTGCCAGAATGACATCTGAGCTTCTTGCATTATTTAAGAGTTGTTAACCTTATTTTGCAAAGCTTCTTCTCCGGCAGCATTGAATTGTTAACTAGGGCATACAAAACCTTTGCCAGACCAATTCTCCAATACAGCTCGTCCATCTGGAACCCACACTGAATATCAGACATTAACACAATTGAGTAGGTTCAGAGGTATTTCTCGAGAGAAGTACTCTACTCCTCCACTCACAATAGAATTCCCTATGCCTCCGGGCTCAAAATTTTGGGCCTGGACAATCTAGAGTTGCACCGCCTGCGGTCCGATTTAAGCATAGTTCACAAAATTGTCTGTTACAACGTCTTGCCTGCCAACGACTTCTTCAATCTTAATCACAATAATACATGGGCAAACAACTGATACAAACTCAAGGGAAACCTCTCCAAACTCGATTGCAAAATATACAACTTCAGCAACAGAGTGGTCAAACGCCTGGAACGCCTTACCCGACTCTATTGTTACAGCCTCAACCCCTCACAGCTTCAACCTCAAACTGTCGATCGTGGACTTTACCCCATTCCTAAGAGGTCCTTAAAGGGGGCGTGCCTACCGTCCCTGTCTTACTGTCCCCATTTATCTGTATTTACTCTCTTTGTTCTTGTGTATATTCATACTTATACTTGTTATCTTGTACATATTTGACAAATAAATAAATAAATAGATAGATAAATAAATAAATATTTTACAAAATCAAGCTCCTTTCATTCTTCCCTGAAGAAAACCTCAGCGACTCAGAGTGAGCATTGTATATGGGAAGCATGCAACTCATTGTGACAGCAGTAAATCAAGTCGTTAAAGGAACTTCATAAACTTATAATAAAGGGTTCGTTCTTGTCCAAAGGACACATTCACATACGGGTTTGCTTGAGTGTTTGCTTTTTTTGCCATTGTGTTTTTGTTTTGGCTTCTAACTGATGACTCTAAGATTTCCTGGTAGTCTCCCATCAAATATGCTATTCGTGAGCTTGGCTTTTTTCAGCCAAGGCTGCATGGGTACTCTAACAGTAGTGGAGACTCACACATTCTAAAACAAGGAGGGTGTTTGGTCTAGTGGTTAAGGCACCAGGATAGAAAGCTGGGGACTGTGAGTTCACCTCAGCATGAAGCCAACTTGGTGAGACAGTTGCGCTCTCTCAGCCCAACCCACCTCACAGGGTTGTTATGGGGAAAATAGGAGGGAAATAGGGAAAATGTCTTGGAATATATTTATTCCACTTTTATCATGTAAACATACAGACAAACAAATATCCAACCCCAGGGTCCTTCCAACTCTGTAGTTCCAGGGATATTAGCTTGGAATTTCTCTTAGTGATCTCCATGTTAAACAGCAGTGAATCTAAGAGCCCACCCCCCACTCCAACAACTGATATATAAATGACATTGACAACCACCCAGACAACACAAGACTTCACTGCATCATTTATTTTCAGAGGAGCTTCTAAGTTGTTCCCTCCCACCCAACTTCACATCATTTAACTTGGAATATGGAACGAGCCGTTTGATTCGTTTGATAAAAATCAAGGACAATTAAACTAAATTGAGTTTTAATTTCAGACTCAGAACATATTTTTGCGGCTGAGCATTTTCTCCTGCGCCATCTGATGTAACTGATGAGCTGCTCAAGCTAAAAATGGGGATGTTAAGAGGAGATAAGTGTGGGCCTATTGATTTGCAAGATGGGGAGGGGAGAGAAAATATGTCAGCCTCTAAATAACGAGAAGGATCTTTGTTTAGAATGATAACGTTTTCTTTGAAACAAGCTCAACCTCTTGTGACTTCGTGGACAGGTCCATATCGTTTTCCTGGCACCAGTTCAGAAGTGGTTTGTCATTGCAGTCCTATAATTTCCCAATCTAGCCAACAGCCTGTGCAGAAGGTCAAACAACACTTGCTTTCAGCCAATTAAATTCTGATCAAAGTGCTAAGTGGTCCAGCTGTCACTGAGTTTTATAAGAACTCCATTTTCTCAGCAGCAGCTCTCAAAAACTACTCAGTGTGAATCCATACCCATCCCTTCAAATCCTGATTGGTAAAAACATTGCTGAAAGCACACACAGGAACACACCCAGGGCTCATTTAAACAAGGTCAAGGGAGGCCTGGCAATAACCAGGTCTGCTTCATGAGACAACCTGATATGCTACTTATCTACTATTCACTGTGCAGTAGCTGCAGGGATATCTGCAAGGGTGGTTGAAGTAGTGTTCACAATGGTGTGACTAAAGTAACTTCCAATGATCATCACAACAAATATAAACAACTTTAATTACTCTCCAGCCTCTCTAAAGTGATGAGCATTTATTTCTCTATCCCACAGCCCAACTTTTATCAATAAACAAATCCATAAAATGTCATCTTTTCAGTCCTGATGTCAAAAGAAAATCCACCAGGGGTAGCCAGAAGTAACAAAACATCCTGTTTTAACTTTGGTCAAATATACCAGCTTTATATTTCTTCTTTTTACTTCTTACAGTCTTAATCTTTAGTTTATTCAAACATCGCGATCAGATTTGATTTCTCTTCATTTCTTTGCCCCATCACACAATTCTTCAAGGCTTTAACAAGTCTCTTGTATAAATCCAATAGAAAAAGGTTATCCAGTTCACTCTCAGTTAATTTGTATTGTCCATTTTAAATTTTATGACCTCTGCCAGTTTCTTTTGTATATCTAATGAAACATCCTTTTCTAAGTTATCCTCTTGGCTTGTCAGTTGTAAATCCAATTTTCAATACTATCTCTAATCAGATAAAATTTTATTCTATATTTGTAAATCCTTCATTAACATATTTAGACATATCTATCCATAGAAGCAGACATCAGTATTACAGTGTTGATATTGTAGTTACTAATTTCTGGTTCCAAAGATTTCCTTTAATATTTCCAATATTTCATGTCATTTTGTAAGACCCATTATTAACTGGTACCAAGTACAGGCTGGTTTTATTTTTCTATTCTGCTTAGAATCTTTGATCTCCTCTAAGTCTAGTTTCTAAAATTATTACCTTTGTTGTGGCTTATAATAATCACGATAGCCAAAGTAGGTCTGTTTCCCATTAGAAGCTATTTATTTCTTATAGTTAATTCCAAAATCTTATAGTAAAAGTCAGTATTCCAGGTTTATCTGACCCTTTGATCTTTTTATAATTTTCTCAAACCAAAAACATAGTTTTGTGCTGCTTATTTCATTTTTTAAATTCTTAAACATATAATTTATTTTTCTCTTGTTCAGGGTTGAAAATAAACTCATCCAATAAAGATTTTTCACACTTCATTCCAAAAATCCCTAAGAGCTTTAAGATGGTTAATAGGCAGTTCCCAAAATGATTAGAAAGTGAATGTGATGTCCTTTGAAAGATTTTGTCAGGGTTGCAACTCAGATGGCTGATCCCATCATTTCTCAGTGTTCAAACCTAGTCTAGGCTAGTCTAAAGAAAAGAAGAATTAGGGGTGACATGATAGAAGTATTCGAGTAGTTGACAGGCTGCCATAAAGAAGAGGGGGGTCAAATTATTCTCCGAAGCATCAGAGGGCAGGACAAGAAACAATGGTTGGAAATTAACCAGAGAGAGAAGCAACCTGGAATTAAGAAAAAACTTCCTAACAATGAGGACAATTAACCAGTGGCACCCCTTGCCTCCAGAAATTGTGGGCACTGTTGTGGTCTGCTGGCAGCCGGTGGAGATGGCAGCAGAGTCAGACAGTGGGGAGGAACATGGGCCCGTCTGGGGAGGACTCAGATGAGGGTCCTGCATCCAATACAGAGATGGGGCCAGGGCCATCTGGGAGTTATGTGCTGACTCCGGAGCCTCCAGAATCTGACAGCAGTGAAGCAGAGGAACAAGGGAAGCCTGTTCCCAGTGCAAGCATGTGCAGAGCTGCCAGAAGGCAAGAACAGTTAAAACAAAAGGGGCGACTCAGGAGTAAGGCTTGGAGGTGATTGGCCCTCCCATAAGACATAAAGGAAGAGCAAAGGCACATGAACCTTTGCAGGAAGCAACTTTGTTCATACTGGTCAGTTTGAAACCTGAAGCTGTGTGTTGAATTTGTGCTCCGTTTGGCCTTGTATAACTAATTGGAAATTTAGTCGTTGGCAGCATTTCAAGGAAGATAAAGGTGCGTGCTTATCAGACTTCTCCTGAAGGACTTTGGCAGACTTCCACGGGGCTATTTACAAACTGTTTGAGACTCATTACGGGCTGTGAATGAATGGGACTACGGGTGTGTTTGTTTGTGTCTCAATAAGCCTTGGTCAGAAAAGGTGCTCCATCATTGGATGTTTTTAAAAAGAGTCTAGACAGTCACTTATCTGAAATAGTATACATTCTCCTGCTTGAGCAAGGGGGCTGGATTAGAAGATCTCCAAGGTTTCAGCTTATTCTATTCTATTCTATTCTATTCTATTCTATTCTATTCTATTCTATTCTAAACCAACAGAATAACTACTTGAGCAAAGCAGCTGCACAGAGCACACATGGGTGATCGCTCATCCTCTCCTTATCCAGAGAGGTCCCAATTCCACTTCTGCAGAGCTGTCTTCAGTTCACCATGCCCTCCCCCACTAGAAGTTCAAAACTCCACCTGCTTTTTAACAGGTGGAGCACCATCTTGATTTTTGGACCACAGACATATCTCTGTGTGTCTAGTCAACTTACACTTCCTGGCCAGAGACAGAGCTTCTCACAAAAGCATGTGCTTGCTATAACCAGAGTGGCCCCAGCTTGTAGTCATTCCTGTCTCCTGGCACTACATCTGGAAGAGAAAGTTATTCAAGGGTTAACTGGTTATCCAATTACATAGAGCCAAGAAAAGATTTAAAAGCATCAAAAGCAATACCATAATCTCCGGCAGTGTCTTTCAAACCAGATCATTTGCTTGTTTGTTTGTTTGACACTTGAGTAAGGTACTCTTAGGAAGACTTTATATTCATTGGAAATCTTTTTCTTTCCGGCTTGTCAGGCACCTGTACCAACGTTATCCACTTGTATTCCTTGTCCAGGAGACATTAAGCAAGCATATTTTTCTGGAAAGCTAAAGGACAAATGCATTCTCCCTTCAAAAGCCTCCAGGGCAGCTTCTATCTATGTTAACTTGCATCTGATTTCTTTTCAGTCGATTCTCCTGTTAGCTTTCAGGCAAAGCTTGGGTGCTCCATTTAGGTGGTTTTTTTTTTTAAGAAAAAAATATTGTGATTATGTCAACATTCTCTACTCTCACCTCTCAAAAAGTCATTAAGCACAATGTCTTTTTAGACTGAGCAGTTTAGAGCAGGGGTCTCCAACCTTGGCAACTTTAAGCCTGGAGGACTTCAATTCTCAGAATTGGGGGAATTTGAAGTCCTCCAGGCTTAAAGTTGCGAAGGTTGGAGACCCTTGGTTTAGAATCAGAGGAATGTTTGAAAAAGATACCCCAATGAGTTCCTTTAAAGCAGATGTCACCATCACTCCTTGCCTCCAAAAACACCTCCTGAGTCTTTCAGGAGCAGAATCATGGCAAAAATAGATTTGAACAATTGCATATCTTTGAACTGGCATTATCAGACATGAATCAGTCAAATGGCCGCTAGAGAATATGGACCTAAAATCAACTGTTTTCCCAGAGATTCTGAATACATTGACATAAAACAATCTGGAAGCACTAAAAAGGCATCTGAACATATTGAGCCCTGGTGAATCATTTAATTAGAATAGAAACTGCACAAAGCCAGGAGGGGGAAAAAAGGGTGGATTTGCATCCATCAGAAACATCCGCTATCACAGAAAGCCATAGTGTCAGCTATTATGCAGCTTAAGGAAAAGGAATTAATAAAGCAATTTTTTCCTTATGAAACACATTTTAAAAAATTACATCCCCATGTCATTTCTTACCAATGTATCCATTTTTCCTTTGTTTTATAGCACAATAGTTAGATGATTAGCAGATTTGATGAGCCAGAAAGAAGAACAACAAGGCTTAAGGGTAGAAGCTTTTCAACATAAGTGTCAGGAACATATCTAGCCAGGACCAGTATTATCAAAACCAGGGAATCCTTTTTTTCCCCCTTTTACCCTGCAGGAAGATACACATTTCTTTTTTTCTTTATTATGGTTTACTTTTTAAAGTTTTTTTTTTTCATCTTTAAGGGGAAAATCCTGCATGCTGTAGAATGCAAGTGCTGGGACTTATGGGTTTGATTAAAAAAAATCCTGCCAAACTGCTAAAGACAATCTGTGCTGACTGCAAAGCAGATACACCAGAGAAACAACATTTCTTGAATTTGGTTGACAACACTTCGGGGGTGGGTGATGTCTGGAAGTTATGCCAAGACTCTCCACGGTGCAAGGACTGATGAGATAGCGGATACTTCCTGGAGAAAGGGCAAGAATTCTAAATTCCCAAATGGTTAATTTTAACCTAATTAGTAGCACTCACATGCACTGGAGAGATTGTAAAAGAAGGAAAATATAGGAGATGCACAAAGAGGCGAGGCTCTTTGCCTGATGGTAACAAACAGGAAGGACTAAACTTTATTACTGTCATGGACCCCAGAGTAAATAAAATTGCAAACCAAGTGAAACATTTGGCTCCTTAGTGTATGTACCCAAACAACCATCAATATATATTCAGATTACTTTCTGGTTGCTAGGTAGCAGAATTGGCAACTAGATTTCAAATTTGGGGCTCTGTCTACTCTAAAGTATCTTAAATAAAATTCCTCTGTTCTACTGAGAACATTTTTCAAAAGCAACCAGACTAGTTTTTGTTTCAGGTCAGAATAAAATATGCAGCATTGAAAATCATTTTCCATCCTCTGTGCAATGAAGTCTTGCTGAGTCTGCCCTCTGAGAGGGTTGAGGGAAGGACATAAAAGTTACTTCTGAAAGAGCCATTGCTAGTTAAAATATGTAAGGTGGGGGGAGAGAAAAAAGAAACAATTTGCAGATAAAATTTTCAGTAGGGAGAAAGAAAAGTCCAGAGGCACTGAAAGCTTTCTGATTCAGCTTTCAAATCTATCCTTCTAATAGACTTCTTTTCTTGAGAAAATTAGTTGTTTGACACAGGGACCTGCAAATTGATCTTCTACTCTTCTAACAGGTTACAGTAATGTGGATGATCTAACTGGTGTCGTCTGTGAAAATGCCTTTTCATAATCAGCACGTGCCAAATTATAGAAATTAAGGCAAGTCCATTGTGCCACACAATCAGGAGAGCTGGCTGGTTTTTCACCAATAATTTATATTTCGGGGGGTGGGTGGGGAGGAGAAATGACTAGGGAATCAACCAGTTGGTGCCCTGAAACAGGGGTCCCTAGCCCCCAGTCCATGGACCAGCACCGGTCTGCAGCATGCCAGAAACCGGGTTGCACAAATAAGCGAAGCCCCATCCATGAGATGCTGGCAGGATGCAAAACCACAGCCCCTCCATCTGTGAAAAAAACTCTCTCCATGGAACCGGTCCCTGATACGGAAAAGGTTGGGGGCCACTGCCCTGAAATCCTGATCTCAGCCTTCCCAGGTAAACCAGAAAGAAAATCTGACTAGATGAACTAAAGCTTCTTTATTGTGAGGCTGTACAGAACCCTACAAGTCTAAAAATACAAACTTCCCACTCTGCTTCTATCTGCTCGCTCCATAGTTAAGCAACTGCAGACTTTTGTTCATTTTAGGGTTGTGTGATGGCTGTTTAGAAGAACACCTCTTCTCCTCTTTCCTCAAGGTCACCCATACAGTCCATTACATGAGGACAGCAACACTATCCAGCCTCTTTTTTGAGACACAGTAAAGGTGGCCATGGATTCTGCCTAATTTATGTCTAAATTCTTTCCTCCCAACTCAAGGATGTCATCCTTAGGTAGTGGATTAACCCCTTGAGGACATCTTTGGACAGTACTATATATCAACCTAGGAGAGGGCTGTCAAACTCTTGGCCCATGGACCAGATGTGTCACATGCTGGCCATGCCCAGGCCAGTTTAGCGAAGGAGGGGGAAAGTTGTGATATGTCACATGACAATATCATGACATGAATTTGACACCCCTGGCCTAAGGTATTTAGTTATGACTGAAGACTGAGTCAGGGTTTGACAAGGGAAGGAGAATAACAAGGTGCCCAGAAGAGAAATTGGTGTTCTTAAGGTGTGCCATACTTAATGACAAATCAGAAAAGAGCAAGAGGAGGGTCAACTAGATAGCAATGTAAGCAGGAGCTTCGGTGGGCCTTTAAGGGTTGGCATTCTGCCAAATGCGATTCTCAGCAGGTGCTCAGTGACGCTAGCTGAGATGAAGCTTTCAAAACTCTTGACAACCAGAAGTCAGTATTTAGGGAATCAGTGAGATCCTCACCCTTGATCTTTTGTTACACATCCTTTTAGCTAGAGTTTTTAGAAGACTGTGTGGCAAATGTTAGGAATACAAGTCACCTAACAGGTATTTGGGTTAGAAATATATAAACCAGGATAGACATTTTAAAACTGTATCTTTAAGAAAATGCAAAACTGTAGTTGGGTGTGGTTTCTGAAACGGCCATAAGATGGAGACAGAAACCTGGGTTGTTTTAGTTTTAGCCTTAGTCTCAGAAGAGAGTGTGAGTGTATCTCTGTTTCCTTCTGTTGGAAAGTATTGCCGTTCCTCCATTTTTCCTAATTGATTGATATTTTCTGGATTTAATGTAAGTCTGTTACCGAACTGTTTTTGACACTGGACTTTGTTACTGAATTATCCCTGGATTGGAAAAACTGACTGATTTACCTGTGAATGACTTTGGATTGCTTGTTTGGACTTTGCTTAATGTTTCTGGAAGTAAAAACCTACATTTACTGTACAGTGTATGTGTGTGCTGTATGTGTATTATTCAAACACTACTCTCAAATACATCTCCCTGTTTGCGCTCATTCTCCTAACGGGGAATTACCTCAACAGCAAATGCGTGAATTAGTTAAAGAGACGGGTTCCAGGGAGAATTTGTTTTATGGATTTCACTCCACCTCCCTCACTCCATTCTTTCCTCATGAGCCAAACACTGCTTTGGCATCTTGTCCGAGGAAAAAAGGCAACGGATAGTGTCAGAGCACTTCAAGCTTTACAGAGAAGATTTCCTTGACAGGAGAGAGGAGCTCCTTCCATTTCCAGTAGGTTCTCCTTCAATCGTCACTCCCACTGATATAAATGGGAGACCATATAAGAACACGGGGAGAAGGTGGGGAGTTCATAGGGCTTGTTCTGCATGAAAAATGTCTGATTAATGGGATACTGTGAGGTTGTGGAAAAGGCACTCCGGAATGCACAGGAATTGTACAAAGCACCCTCTTTTCAAATTATTCAAACTGCCCAGTGTCTTTCTAAGTTTGCACAGCTACTTCCAAAGCTGCCTCTAGCTGTCTCTTATTGTGAAGAGCTGTTAATGCATTTTCAGGAAGAAATACCTCAGAGCAGTTGTGAAGCTGTTGCACGTATCTGGAAAAAGACAGTTTCTTTAAGGCCTGCAGAAAAAGTGCCTCTATACCTGTACATGTTCCAAAACACTCTTTTAAATGGACTTGCTCAGCCCTAACATGCAGCATGAAACATGAAAATATATTACTCCCTTCCCCGATGAGACTTGCGAGAATGTTTAAGAATACATTGGATAAATGTTGGAAATGTCATTTTATTTTCTGGTTCATATTACCATATGTGGTGGACATGCTCGGACGCAAAAAATATTGGACTAAAATGCACACATGGTAGGAAAAAATGATAAAACAACATATAGACTTTAAATCAGAGATCTTTTTATTGGGAACTATACCAGAAATATACAACAAAGAGCTGAAATATTTGATTGTAAATGTTTTAACAGCGGCTAGAATTGTATTTGCTAAAAACTGGAAAAAACGATAAAATACCTATGCAGGAGGAAGTTATTAAAAAAAATTATGGACTGTGCTGAAATGAGTAAATTGACATTTGAAATTAGAGAACAAGAAGATAAACAATTTTATATGATATGGGATTTGTTTTATCAATGGTTGGACAAAAAGACATGTAATAGACTAGATAATTTTGTAATAGAAGTTTAATAGATTGATATAAAATATAATATAGACATATATAACCATTGGATGAAATATAAATTTTAAAACAAAATTTGGAATATCTCGTATAAAATGATGGAATAGTTTAGTCATGGATGATTAATAACTGATAAATATATAAGCATATGTTAGACAATGTGAAAATTGATATAAATTGTGAGTTATGACTACAAAAGGATAGCACAAAACATTTGTAACCAACTGACACACTGTATGTATACAAAATGGAAGATGGTTCTATGTTTTCATGTTTTGTTTGTATATGTTTGTCTTAAAAAATAAAAACTTTTTATAATAAAAGAAAATATATTACTCCTGTAAATATTTGAGGCCTTTAAAAACTAGTTTTAAAAGGATGTCAGAAATTTGGCATAATAGAACAGGGCTGACTCCATGGATTCCTACATATTATTGTTCTTTATCAAGAACAGTGAAATATTCTTTGTGACTCGTGGCCTGGATAAACATTGATTTACTACTGTAGATTAAAGCTATGGTAAATGTAAACCTTGGAACTTTCTGCAGAAAATGGCTCAATTTGAATTAAGAGTTAATCAAGTTTATCAAAAGAACAGGTACAAATTTATATTTATAAGAGATATAAATTTGAATATGTGTACAGATGGCTGGCACCAAGACAGCCTTGGAAAGCATGGTTAGCCAGTAGTTCAGTGCACAGTGAAAGAAAGAGTATTGCTTTGGGAGCTGTTGTTCTTTTTTCTAAAGAGGACAACACAGCACAAGAGTCATAATTTACTGCCAACTGAATATCACTAAAATTTGCAGCCTAGCAAAGTTATCAAGATATTGAATCAAACAGGAAATCATGAAAAGACTTTTTAAAAAATATTATGTCAAGGATTTGTTTCAGAAACATCAAAGCAGCTTCAATTATGCTGAACCTAGTATTCTCTTTCATTTTCTGGAAGTTTAGAGAATTAATAAAGTTAGCAGCAATCATTTATTCTGATCAACTGTGCTCTAACATTCTTATCTCTGAAGCCCTTTGCAATTGGATATTTAAGCCACTTTCAAGTCCATTTAATATGAAAGTGTGTATGCTGCTGCCCGATGCAAAACAGTGGGGGGGAGGGGGAATTAAGGACTAGTAAACTTCTTTGGATCATAACATCGCAAGTTATTAAATAGCTTTGAGCTGCCAACATACTATAAGGACCAAGCCTTGAAAATTTATACTGGAATCAACTTAAAAGTTTTTCAGCTGAATGATCTTCAGGGATAGCAGAAATTAGCTCCAAGCATGCAGGACAAGTTTCAAATCAACCGGATGATAACAATAATTGTCTAATTTGCTGAACGGATTCATATATCATATTAAGTGATGATATGATTTGATTCATTTGGGCTCAGCACGTTGTAATAAACCAATCATTATGGTTTCCTCAGTACACCACAGGTAAGCAAACTGCAGCTTATAACAATTAGTCAACTAAGTTTTTGGATTGGATTTGCCTTTGCTAGTTTAACATGCAATAATACCATGATGCAGTAAGTTTTATCAGAATATTTAAGAATTTACCAATGTAGAACCTCAAGCTTCATAATTGCAAAGATTCACAGGTCAAAATCCTTCCAAATTTGCAGACCACACAAATCTAAGATTCTGTAGCAGTTAAAAGTAACTCATCTTAACTTTGTTTGAGGGCTTCAAAGACCTCCAAAACCTAATAGCTATGACTAACTGGGCCTTTATTTATTTATTGGCCACTCAACTCCAGTGGATTCTGGGCAGCATACAGAACTAGAAAAAAACATAAAAGCAGCTGAAAACATTAAATCAAACAGACCCCCTCTCTCAATAATTTAATAGAGAATGAAATCAACAAAATAAAACAGGGGCTACTGAACAAATAACAACCTCAGGCCTGGCATTAAAGTCAGGTTTTCAAGGCTTTCTGGAACCCTAAGAGAGAGGGTGCTATCCTTATCTCTGGAGGATGCTGTCCCACAGGGTGCGGGGCACAAGAAGGCACGCTTCCTTGATCCCACAAGACAGCAATGTTTAATGGTAGGCACTTGGAGCACATGCACATTCATTCTCTTTACCAAGAAAAGGAGACAAGGGAGGTTGAGGTCAGGATGAGCCAAAGCAGAGAACGGATATTGCTTACTGCAGGAAACCAGGTGAAATTTATAGGAAAAATCGAAATCTCTGGGAGGCTAGGACCATGCAAATCATTCACTGTTTTACTTTGCATAGCTAACCATTTCAACATCCTCAAAGCAGCCATGTCAAGACTTTGAGCAATTGCAGGCACCATGCTGTTTAGAGGAACAAACCACTGTGTTCTTCACATGCTCACACCATAAAACAATATTATTATATTACCGAAATTCAATTAGCTTCCAGCTAGCACTAAGGATTTGAACAGGCATTCCTGTTCCTCTTGCCTATCTTATCAACAGATAGATATACATTTTAGAAATGGGGAAAAGGAAAAAGGCAGCAAGGTTAACAAGTGAATGAACCAAATTCATGGTTGAACTGCAAATAAAATGCTGGCTGCAAGCAATAGGACCTCCAGAAGAAAAATTCTTGAGCTATGCTTCCTGCTGAATTATTTGGGGAGAATTAATAGTTGCAACTGTGCCTACAAGAGATGTTTAAAGATTATCTTTTTTAAAAAAAACACTTTTTGCATGCTAGATAACTATTAAACTATTTTTGTCTCTCCAAATGCAAATAAAAGAGAATGGGAGAGAAAGTAGAGCGTGACGTGCAGTCTCCGTGACAAAATGAAAAGTAATGTGTGGCTTCCCCAATATATTCATAATTGCTCATGGCAGTTTGGACATTGTCCTTCTCATATAATGACTACGTTGCTCTCTTTCTTGCCATTGAACAAGTGCCATTAAGTGACTAGTTATTTTAACAACCTAGTGTTTGAGAGTGCAAGATATAAAGTGGGGAAGAATATGGCCCCAAAATTACAAATGGTAACCCTCCCTCCCAATATGAAGGTCTGTTGACTAAACCCAGTTAAAGATCATCATAGAAAGGAAAAGCTTTTCCCATTAGCATTTCGCAAGCTGTGTACAACCTGAACCAAGACAATCTGACTTGAGAGTTTCATACAGAACTTTAGAAACAGCAAAGCCCAGCCAAGAATTCACCCAAAATTTAATCCAATTCATTGTCTACAATAAAAGCACAATCTTCCCTTATTTAACACGAGAAGCACATATAGGTCAGATGAGATCTGTTGACTCATTAAACCTTTCTGATCAGATCAAGTTCACCGAATATCATTGATTTGTTTTCATTGTCTTTTCAGTTCAACATTTTATATGTGGGATTTTCTTAATTATGGCTTGAATGATTTTTTTTTTCATTTTTTGGTGGGGGGAGGGCTGAAATTGTTTGTGTGGTGTGTCTTCCAAAGTCACATTGTTTGGGTTAGACAGCCTTATAAATACCTGGAATAAAAATGAATGAATGAGTGACTGACTGACTGACTGAACGAATGAAAAGAAGCTGATTTTGCAGGCTGTAAAAGTGGATATAAGTGAATTATCCTTCAGATTTGTGAGGACCGTAACAATTACACATGACTTGATTTTGGTGTGGAAATTATGAGGGTATCCATCTATGATAAACTGCTTCAAAGGCTACAAGGGCTACAAGGCTACAATCTTCAAAGGCTACAAAATTAGAAGACTGATTAGCAGTAATTTTCTGAGCCCCCTTTGGGGAATAAGGAAGATTTACATGCAGATATACTGTATTAAGATTATTAGCTTCCTGAAGTTACCAATGAACACTAATCTTCTAACGCATGAATACTTTGTTCTTATGGATTTTATTGCATTTTAAAATGGTGCCAACAGATATTCAACGTTGATTTATTTAAGGAATTGGGGATATATAATTGGCAATATCCCTACATATTTATTTACTACTTGCTTTATAAGCTGCCTCAATTGCTGACACAACTCTAAACAACATACATTAAAACATAAACAAAGTAGAACAATAATCCAGACATTTTAAACTGCCCTATACTGACACCCAGTATCAGTGTAGGGCCAAAAATTACCCTGCCCCAGGATTTGTGATAAAAGTTAAGTCAACTGTGAAACTTCAGAATTAATTTTAACTATATTTTTAGAAGACTACAATATGAAATTCTGCCAATCTCATGTAATATATGTATCTTAAAAATTTTGTGATTTTTTTAAATATAAGGATAAAACATATATACAGTACTTGACACAATTCCAATTCCTGGTTTATTAAATCAATAAATAAACGTTTCCAATCACTACTATTCATTGGGATGGCATATTCCTAATTCTTATTAAAAAGAATAGCATATTTTTAAAAAGTCAAAGTATGTATATGTAGCATTACCGTTATTATTTGTTAGTTTAATATCCCAGTTTGGTATAGTGGTGAAGGCTATACTGGGAGAATGTGAATTCTAATCCCACTAGACAGGCACACAGCCACCGTGAGTGACCTTGGGCCAGTCACGTTCTCTCAGCCCTAGGAGGGAGGCAACGACAAACCACTTCTAAAAAACCTTGCCAAGAAAACTGCAGGGACTTATCCAAGCAATTCCAACAATTGGACATAATTGAACAGAAGAAAAGGAAAGATTAACGTTCCACATTTCCTTCTAATCTCAACATGACATACATAGAATGTTGTCCTCTACAGTACTTTCTCCACACAGCAAGAGAGCCCTGTGAGGTAGGGAAGTAGCATGAAATCAGCCAATGAATCTCTATGGGAAAAGATGGATTTGAACCTGGGTTTCCTGTGGCAAAAATTCCTTAACTGGGGTTTCTTAAGCAGAATTACACATTGGATAGTGTAATGCTCAGTGGTGGGATTCAATTTTTTTTTACTACCGGTTCTATGGGCGTGCCTTGGTGGGCAGGGGAAGGATACTGTAAAATCTCCAATCAGATGTAGTATTTGCTGGTTCTCCGAACTACTCAAAATTTCTGCTACCGGTTCTCCAGAAATGGTGAATACCACCTCTGGTAATGTTCATAAATTAAGGGGAAGGTGTAGGTTTTAGTATTAGAAGTAAAATAGATATCCGAGCAGCGATAATTAAAAGCTAGAAAATAGGCATACTTTTGGATTGATTTTTACTTGTATTTTTGCAAAATGGCAGCAGAAGTATTAATAGCTGATAAAATTACCTCTGGATTTCAAAGCATTGATTTCTCTGCAGAAGCATTAAATCTTTTTTTAAAAAACGTTTACATTTTCTGTGGAGCAGAAAACAAACTGTCAATTGATTTTAAAAAGCTCAACCTGGCTCTTGCAACTGGATTGCTCTTTTTGATTTTTATCGTATGAAAGAATCCTGTGGGGGGGGGGAGATGTGAAGGATGTCTTGGGAGGGAAACTTCCATCTATTCAGAATACAAATATGCATGGGAATACGGTTATTTTTTTAACCTTAGGGCAGAGGTGATATTCAGCCGGTTCTGACCAGTTCTGGAGAACCATTAGTGGACATTTTGAGTAGTTTGGAGAACTGGTAAATACCACCTCTGATTGGAGATTTTACAGTATCCTTCCCCTGCCATGACCACCAAGCCACGCCCACAGAACCGGTAGTAAAAAAAATTGAATCCCACCACTGCCTTAGGGGTGCCAGTAACTTATGATTGAAAATGTCTAAAATCTAAGAGATATCCTAACTCCCTCTATACTACAGAATTACAGAGTTGAAAGGGGCCTTGGAGGTCTTTTAGTCCAATCTCTTTGCTCAAGCAGGAAACTCTATGCCATTTTAAACAAATGATCGTACAATCTCTTTTTCGTAACCTCCAGTGTTGGAGCTCCCACAACTTCTAGAGGCAAGTCGTTCTGCTGATTAATTGTTCTAACTGTCAGGAAATTCCTCCTTAGTTCTAGGTTGGTTCTCTCCTGGATTAGTTTCCATCCATTGTTGTCTTGCCTTCTGGTGCTTTGGAAAATAAGTTGACCCTTTTTCTTTGTGGTAGCCCATTAGATATTGGAACACAACTGTCATGACACCCCTAGTCCTTCTTTTCACTAGACTAGTCATACCCAATTCCTGCAAACACTCTTCAGTAACGGTGAATGGTCCTAGCATCCCTGCTTTTTGAGTTGGAAATTAAAACCTCACCTCTTTATAGCCTTCCAGATAAGGTTGAACTCTATACTCAAGCTATGTGAACAAATTTGAGCAATGGCACCATGGCCAACAGACAGTGGAGAATGTCAATCTACATACCAATGTCAGAAAAGGAGACTTAATAAAGAATTCAAACAATTACATAGCGTAAAGCACTGTGAAGCGGTATATAAGTCTAAGTGCTATTGCTATTATACAATATCCTTATTTTCACATTGCTAGAAAAGAAATGTTTAGGATCATCTAATGCAGATGGAAAAAGAGATAGCAGATATTCAAAGAAAAGGCCAAGGAACACAAGATACTATCACTGATGCATGCTGGAGAATTGAGAAAGCCAAAAAGAAATCACGACGTGTTTCATTGATTTATAGCAGGAGTTTCAAACTCATGGCCCATGGGCCAGATGTATCATGCGCTGGCCACACCCTACCCCTGGTTTAACAAAGGGGGAAGTCACAATATGTCATGTCATCATCAAGGCAAGTTTGACACCCCTGATTTATACAAAGACCTTTGATTGTGTCCATCATATCAAATTATGGGATGTGCTTAGACAAAGTTTCTGAATATCTCATCATTCCCATACAGGTTAGGAAGCTACAGTATGATCAAAATGTGATGAAACAGACTAGCTCCAGGTTGGCAAAGGGGTGCAACAAGAGTGTGTGCTCTCCCTTTATTTATTTATGCAATCTATATGCTGAGCACATATTAAGGGAAGCTCGTTTGGAAGAAAATGAGCATGGTTTTAAAACTGATAGAAAAATAACCTGTGCTAAGACGATGATGCTACACTGAAAATGCTAAGGATCAGCAAGGTCTAGTAGTCAAGTTAATATACCCATTTCCCCATTCTTTGAACTGACGCAAAGTCCAGTTAGTTATTTCACATCAACCTCTTTCTTGGGAGGCCATTAGTCATTTTTATAATAATAGCTTGTCTACTTCTACCTATTTTAACCCCATCAACTTTCACCTTATTGGGCATTCACAATTGCAGTATTAATTATAGTACTGCTAGCCTCTTTTCAGGTGATATAGAGTTACTGTGCAACCTCTTTTATCATGCAAATATCAATAGGAAAAGAAAGAAAAATGGGGAGGGGTACTCTGCTTGAGCTCTTCTTCCTCCCCTGCCTCATCACCCTCCTGAAACATAGTGGAGAAGGTGGAAATGTATTCCAAAATTTTTGGAGATCAGCAGAAATGGAAAGGCTGGCATGTAAGGTTTTTTTTTTACACCCCCCTTCCTTGAATAAGAAATTCAAAAAAGAGATTAGAATATTCTGCACCATTTTATTGAACTCCCTTTCTGATAGATAAAATAATGCTCAAGTAACATTTGGAAAACATAATGTACCACTTGTCTTGTTACTGTCTTCTTCCTATTGTTTAGCATTTCAAAACTAGATTGAAACAACCAATTTACAGAATGGTAGCATTTTAATGCAATTTTATAATACATCAATGAATAAACACCCATACTTCACAACAGCTGACATAGTTGTCTGAAGCATAGCATAAATAATTATGTATGGGTAATTAAAGAAACAGAAAGCTCGCCCTTGCTGTGAAAATGGGACATTTCTACTGTGTAATCATTTTAAATGTATGCCGAATCACACATTAACATTACAACATGCCTGACAATTCACCCATAATAAAATTAAAAGCGAAACCAAAATTGCTGACAACCTAGTGCATAATATAATTAACCCTGGGAGGTATTTGTAGCTGTTCAGGCCTAGTTTGCAGAAACCTCCAAAGGTGTAGAACCACAGTTTGGCAAGAGAAGAGTTCCTGACACACATCTTGGAGGTAATTAGGTTCAGTAGCAAGTTCCATGCCTAGAAACATAGTTCTGGTTAGGGGCAGTGATGGCCTCCCAGCTATTGCTGAATTATAAAAGCAATAGCCATAGATCTGACCAGTTTGATTGATGATCAAGCTCAGTAAGATCTGGAGAGTTATCATTTCCCCACCTCTATCCTAATCTATCTTGTTCAAAACACAGGCAACAAAGGCCCATCCAGAAAGGTGGTGGATGGTAGAATCCCATTTTCTGCAAAACGTGCCATCAAAAACTCACATAACCCACTCCAGTGAGAGATACAACCTATCTCTCTACAGACTAACAGTAAATGACATGTGAGCATAATGATCACAACAAAAGTACATCACTAGAGAATTTTACACTGCCAATGGAAATAGTAAGGAAGATAGCTCTCTTCCCATTTATCCAAAAATTGAGGGTTTGACCTGGAAAAAATATCAAGCATTTGCTTCTGCCTCCAATTTCTCCTCTTTCTTCCACTAGGTCAAAGAGAAAAAAAATAAGTTTCCTTGGAGAAGGCAGAAGAACATGTAGAAATGGGTATATGTGTAAATGTGCAGAGCATCTTTCTTACTAGGGGTTCTTAGTTGTGTAGCCACAGTCCAAGATCCCTGCATATCAGAAGATGACAGGATAGGAGGGGACCCACTGTCAACTCCATGGACTCATTCATCATATTTTTGCAAAGAAAGATTTATTCTCCTGGGAAAAGGAAATTAGAATGTGGAGATAACATGTGCAACTTGCTTAGGTCCAGACATAGTACAATCTCATGCTGTAAGGTACTGTGTTTCCCTGAAAATACGATTCAACTGGAAAATAAACCCTAGCATGATTTTTCAGGATGCTTGTAATATAAACCCTACCCCCCAAAATAAGCCCCAATTCAGACTGTCAGCCGGACAGCCACATTTAGTACATTGTTTCCCCCAAAATAAGACCTAACTGGAAAATGAGCCCTAAAGCATCTTTTGGAGCAAAAAGAAGACTCGGTCTTATTTTCGGGGAAACACAAGTATAAATCAACAATAAAACACCATTTTTCCTCATAGCAACATAGAAGGTACATTACCAGAAAATTATATTAACAATGTGTGTGGCACATGCTGCTATTTAACTGTCAACCAAGCAATTTTCCAATGAGCTCGATTTGTACAATAAATGTCATTATCTGGAAAAGAAAGCCAGGCCAGCATGGTAGGAAATCAAGACATGAAGATCAGAAACATAATCAGCAATTAAAATAGAAGAAGAGACAGTATCAATATGGCTGTTACGAGGAAATTAATATTCCCGAACTGTACGTTGCTAAGAAAGGAAAACTTCAAAATTTATTTAAGTGACAGTGTAATTATACTAATGCTATCATTTTTCCAGGCTATCTCATATTATATTCTCATTTAATTCAGGATTTCCTTAGATCTCAATTTTGAGTCCAACACTGTTTCTTCGTACACTCCTCTCCTAGGCCCTCTTAATTTTATATTCCAAATTATGCATACATTCTGACAATTTTCACATTTGCCTATCCCCGCCCTGAATAACATGATGTGAGCATCTCTTTCCAATTAATTGCCTAGGCAGACTTTCAGTTTGGATGTGCCTACATTGATTGTCTTTGGGTTAGAGAAGGCAGTCCTTCAGATAAGTAGGTGCCAAATCATGAAGGTTCTATAGGTCAACACCAAGACTTTAAACCTTTTACCTGGAAATAAATTATCAACCAGTGCAGGACCACAGGATTGGTATTATATTTTCTCCTGAAACCAATAACCAGAAGGTGGCCTGTCACATTCTGAACAATTCCAATTTCTGACAGTCTTTAAGGGTAATCCCATGTAAAGTCCATTGCAGCAGTTTACTTGAGTGATGATCAAAGTGTAAGTAACTACAGTCAGATACTTCTACATCAGACAGGTTCACAATTGGCCAAGCAGTATAGGTAAAGTCCCCTCTAGCCTTGCATCCATTTGCTGTTTTAGCAAGAGCTGTGAGTCTATAAGGACCCCCCAAATTGCAAACCTCCTCTTTCATGGGAAGGTCTGTCCATCCAGAGACAACAGTAGACTCAACAGAGAACTTCAATGTACAGACAGTAACTCCATCTGATTTGGGTTTGGTTATCTGTTCCTTTCCATCCAGACCCTTAACAGCCTCCAAGCTCTAAGGACATCCACAGCATTTCCCTATGACTCAAGGTATAAAGTAAACTTTGAAAGGCATCATATTGGTGATTCTGCACCCCAAATCAAAAGATGAACTTAACTCGTGGCTCCATATAAATGTTTAAAAGCAGGGAAGATAGTACCAGCCCTTCTGAAATTCCACACATCAAAAGCCATAAAAATCGCTTTTCCTCCCTCCCCTACCCCAACTATTTGAAACTATCCCTTAAAGAAGGAGCAGAACAGATTTTCCAATCTCCAACTCTTATACATATTCTAGTAAAACCCAAGAGTCGGTAGCATTGATAACTGCTGGGAGATCCAAAATGACAAAAGGCGCACTATCTTCATCTAAGTCTCCAAAGAGATCATCCAGAAGTGCCATCTCTGTCCCATGTCCAGTCCTGAAACCAAACTGAAAAGAATCTAGATAATCAATCCACTTCCGCTAAGTGCTACAAAGCTGACACTTTTTTGCACCTACTTCTAGTTATGAGCCATGGTGGCACAGTGGTTAGAATGCAGTACTGCAGGCTACTTCTGCTGACTGCCAGCTGACTGCAATTTGGCAGTTCAAATCTCACCAGGCTCAAGGCTGACTCAGCCTTCCATCCTTCTGAGGTGGGCAAAATGAGGAGCCAGATTGTTGGGGGCAATATGTTGACTCTGTAAACCTCTCAGAGAGGACTGTAAAGCACTATGAAGTGGTATATAAGTCTAAGTGCTATCGCTATTGTCATTTGTTACATCATTGGAAATTAGTGCAAACAGTACAAATGGATTGGACTGAGATATCATACTCCATATAGGGGTTCTTCGGAATAGAGTTCCACCAAAATTATGCTTGGAATCTGAACATTTAAAATGTTTCTAAAATGTACTTAAGTACTTTATCATGGGCTTCTGTACAGTGGCTTTAAAAATAAACAAATGAACATTTGCCTTTTTTTAATCCATAGAGATTAATATCAGTTTATGTCATGGACCATTTAGTTTAGAAACTCTTTATTGCATGTGAGTTATTATAAGTGCAACCCAGTGGTTTGTGGAGAAATGGAACCATTAAAATTATCAACTCAATTGGTACATTGTAGGGCACATCAAACAAGATGGGTAACAGGTAAACAGAAATTGGAGAATTTTACTGCAGGGATACTGACAGAAAGTTATAGTTTAACTAGTTCTAAAATCATGCAATAGAAAGAGGACAGAATAAAAAAAGACAGCTTGGGAGACGGCAAAGAGAATGCTGAGAAACATACTTTGGGATGGAAAAAGGGGGAGAGAAAAGGCAAGAGAAAAAAAAATCACAGGAAGAAGCAGAGAGGCCCTTCCCTAGTGGCAGAGAGATTCCTAGTGAGCCAGAGGAATAGAAGACATAAGGGTCCCAGAGTAATGTCTAGCAGCAAAATCAATATAATGTGAAGTTGGAAGTTTGCCTGTGAGAACAAGATAAGAAGCACTTTGGTGTTCTAACTCAAGAGGAAAAAGATGTTAACAAAGAGAGGAATAAAGCAAATTAAAGACTTACAACCAGCAGCCAGCTTCAGGAGACATTGGCAGAGATTATTAGAGGGAGCACATTTTGAAAGGTTGAGGAGGAAAGTACTTGTTTACTCAGTCGTTAATTGAATAGATTAATAGGAAGTTCCTATTATCCCAATGACTCAAGCAACCAGAACCATTCGTGAATAGTCTCAAACTGTAACTTTATTTTTTGTCACCTATGTTATAAGAATCGATCAGGTAAGGCAGTGGTGGGATTCAAATTTTTGTACTACCGGTTCTGTGGGCATGGCTTGGTTTCCCGGGACTGGCTTCTGTGGGACTGGCTTGGTTTCCCGGTTCTCCGAAGTACTCAAAATTTCCGCTACCAGTTCTCCAGAACTGGTCAGAACCTGCTGAATACCACCTCTGAGCGAAGGCTTCATGGATTGGGGGAAGGTCATGCTTATGCCATTTTTGGCTGTGCAACAAATCTAAGCTAGGCCCTTCCTTGACCCCTCCCTCCAGCCTACTGGCAATTCCCCAACACAGTGAGCAGTTCATATACTTGTATTTTTTTGCTAATGATATAAGCAAAAGTGTAAGCAGATCACAAGTGGTAGAATGACCATTTTTCATATTGGATGGCCCATAAGGGACCTCTTGCAGCTCCCTGACCCTGGCCACCATTCATGGAAGAGCAGACAGCAACTTTGAGGGAATCAATTCTATAAAACCAGGAACATTCTTTTTTCAAACTTCGGAAGGATTGCAGGCATAATCCCAGGATTAGCTCCAAATTTATATCTGGGACCACATAATTGACTGTAATATGCTATTATAGCAAGGATTGTTTTATAGTGTGTCTGCACTGCAGTTAGTTTTAAGTGCATAATAAAAATATTATTCCCTGCTCAGAGAAATATATAATCTGAAATACAGAAACTTCAAGCTTACTATCTTCTATAATTGCCTTTCCTTTCTCCATCCGCTATATTTAAAAGTTAATCTTATTGCAGCCCACATTCCAAGGACTGAAATATATTTTTTGCTAAATAAAATTGCTATTTCTAAATTGCTTTTCTATAAAGATGGATTTTTGTACCAGTGCAATAATCTTTAAACAAGATCTATCTTACATATTCTGAAATATTAAACAATGCCAGAAAATATTACAAATTTAAAATAATAAAATAAAATAACTTTCATATACATACATTTACATGTATTTATGTATATAATAAATTATTTATGTCATTGTTTCTGACTTCTAATATCTATACCCCTTTCCATATCTATTTGCCTGTAATTCATATTTAAATGTTTAACTTGTATTTTCATTCTCCCAGAAGTCAATGCTCTATAAATCCACAGAGCATAAATATTCTCTTCAGAAGGATTTTACACTGAGACACTATTATTATTCTGCCAACCAAAGTTCTCAATTTCATTTGTAGATTCCTGATTAGATTTTCAGATTAGAAAAGAACAGTTGCAATATATAATTCTTCAACATTTGGGAACAATTATGAAAGGAAATGGATATAATAGCCAGCATGGTAAAAAGGTCAAGGTGTGCTGGACAGATCCTGGGGAAATTCAGGTTTAAGTCCACCCTCAACCATGAAAGTTCATTAGCTGGTCACTTTCTCTCAGATCAAACTAACCAGTGAAATTGCAACTATAAAGTGAGGAAAAAGCACTATTAAGTTGGATTGAGCATATTATATTTGCCTGGGAAGGAAGAAACACATGCCAAAGTCTGTACTGATACCAGGATAACTTAAACAAGACTCTCCCTTTTGCTGTACTGTATTGTGCTCCTTCAAATTGGGTTGATCTAGCCAAGGATTTGGGCACAGACTTGAATGTAACAATTTGATTACAGAATCATGCCAGAATCTAACTCCATCACCTTGTCCTGCTCTCTGTTGCCTATGCAGCTCCTCTCCCCTCTCAGACAGGAGGTAGTTTTCAATAATTGGGATTGTTTTTTTTAAATTGGAGAGCTATCTTTAAGTATGTTTGCACAGCTTGCAACAAAAACTACACCCTGTACAAGTGTGTGTGAAAGAATGTGTGTGTAAAAACACACAAGTGCATTGACTAAGACAAAGAAACCACAGGATGTGCATGAGGCCTCTCAGCATTTCACACAGCAAAGGAAATGCCAGAGGTCAATCATGGATCTGTTACAAATCATCTGCCTTTTTATTTTTATTTTTCCCTGGACTCCTGGCCTAGAGGATGGTGAGTGGTTTCAATCTGTCCTGCTGTTTTGTTGCTTAAAATTGGTAATGTTAAGCAGCAAAACAGCAAGAGAGATTGAAATCACTCACCATCCTCTAGGCCAGGAGTCCCCCAATCTGTGGGCTGCGGCCTTTTGGCCACCAGTCCACGTAATAGCCCTACTCAAACGAGCATCACACCACGAGCGTCGCAGGCATTTGCTGTCCTGCTTGTGTGCCCCACTAATATGAGTGTTGCTGCAAGCGTCACAGCCACACTCGTACAAGTGTTGTTATGGGCACTCGCAGCCCCACTCTCACGAACAATGGGTGTTTGCGCAGACACATGCCCGAATGCATGCATGTGCCTGCCCTTCCAAAAAAAATCCCCTTTTCCCTCTTTCCCCCCACTCCAGTCCACCAACCCAAAAAGGTTGGGGAACTCTGCTCTAGGCCTCAAAATACTCTAGGTACCACTCAGAGTAACATTGATTAGAAAATCCTCCACATTCCTATTATTTTTTTCTACTGTTCTTGACATTTATATATTCAATACCTCTAATTCTAAGATTCATATTCACTAGTGAATGCTAAGGTTAGCTAATCAAGCTGTTGCTAGTTTATTTCATTATTACATAAAAGGAACCAGTAATTCACTGCTTGAGTTATTCATGTCTTTCAAACTAACATTCATGCCTTTTAGACTCTCAAGCCATTTGTATGATTGAGTTGAACTAAAATGAAATAATCAAGAGAGGCTAGGCAGCTCTTTTAAAGACCTGGGGTGTCTACAGGAAGTGGGTTTAAAAAAAAGTCAAGATGGCAGGTACAATTGTACAAAGGTTCAGCTCATTTTTGTTTGTGTGAAGTACACTGAAAGGGGGCAGAGCTTCAATTGTGCAGCTGCACCCACTATTTCTTCAGTTCACACCCCCCCCTGCACCATAGACTGCTAGTTTATCTGTTTCTCTGCTGTACTTTAGTCCAATAGGTAAAAATAGAGCTTATTTTCTATGTTGTATTAAATTTGGAAAAAGCTGTTTCGTGTTTCCTTTCTGAGTGATCTGCTTCTGTGGGACCTTCCATGATGGAAACTGACAGACTAGAACACTGGGTCATATCTAATAAAATGAAATTCAATATAGAGAAAAGTAAATCCCTACGCTTAGACAAGAAAAACCAAAAGTACACATATAGACTGGGTGAAACCAGGCTCAATAGCAGTAACTGTGAGAGGGATCTTGGAGTCTTAGTGGACAACCAGCTAAATATGAGCCAGCAGTGTGCAGCCGCCGCCAAAAAATCCTAAATTGCTTTAACAGAGGGATACAAACAAGATCAAGGGAGGCACTAATACCACTTTATAAAGCCTTAGTAAGACCACACCTAGAGTACTGAATTCAGCTTTGGTCACAACACTATAAAAAGATGTTGAGACTCCAGAAAAAGTAGAGAAGAGCAACCTGGATGATTAGGGGACTGGAGACTAAAACATATGAAGAACGGTTACAGGAACTGAGGCATGGCTTGTCTGGTGAAGAGAAGGACCAGGGGAGACATGATAGCAGTGTTTCAATATTTGAGGGGCTGCCACAGAGAGGAAGGGGTCAAGCTATTTTCCAAAGAACCCAAAGGCCAGACAAGGAATAATGAATGGAAACTGATCAAGGAGAGGTTCAACCTGGAAATAAGGAGAAACTTTCTGACAGTGAGAACAATCAACCCATGGAACAGCTTGCCCTCAGAAGTCTCCTGCTTGGGCAGGGGGTTGGACTAGAGGACCTACAAGGTCCCTTCCAACTCTGATTATCTGTTATCTGATTCTGCTTTAGATGTAATTGGCTGTGTGGCAAGCATTTCATCCTCAGACATAGCCTTAGAAAGAGTTGCCTATTTCCAACTTGTTTATTCGTGTATTATTAACAGACCCTTGATACTTAATGTAGCTGTTGCAAATAGGCAAGTATGTCAAACACAATGTAGAAGAGAAAAATGGCATGTAAAAAAAACTCATAGGTAGGAACGCTAAGAGTTCTCTCTCTAAAATATATAACTAAGGTATATGCACTGAGAGTCATAGCCTAGAAACTATTCTCTACTGCTCATTCCCTTTTTGTTTGCTTCTGAAGGGCTTTTGAAGATAGATGTAGGTCCTTTCATAAAGATTAATAAAGATTGCTAATGCCACTAGTCAGGTGGTCTGAAATATACATAGAAATGCTTGGTTGCCTTTTTGTCTCTATATAAGGCACCATGACTAGTCATTAGCAGGAACGGCCCCTTTTTAATCATTTTCTTTAAGGAGTCAGCTTAATTCATTTCTCATTTTGTCTGCTGGGCAGCCATTTTTATTAGCTGGAATCTGTCAGTTGTCTTTAGTGTCTTTATCTTCTCTGAAAATGAACTCTATCAATGCAAATTCCTATTTGAAATATATTCTGTGGCTATGGACTGTAGCCATTTAAGATGCTCTGCTTCTTACCACTATCCTTGCAGAGCAAAGTTTATTTCACCGTATTGCTTGCTATTCTGTTTTCCCAGCCTATGTTGAACACTGAACCTGCTTGAAAAATCAGTGGAATAAATAAATGGAAGGGTAGATAAACACTGGGTGCAGGTGGCCTCAAAGACACTCTCTTGTAATTAAAAAAAAAAGTCCAACTTTTTTTTCATACTAGTCACTAACTTTTGAATTCAATGCATTATCATTGCGATCATCTCATACTTATTTATATGTGATCAAAGATGAGACAACATTTGATGCAACAAAATGGATCTGTAATCATACAATTACTCACAATGTCAGGAACAATAGGCAGATAGAAACAAAGTACAAAATAAACTCTTTTAAAGATAATTTGGATTATCATCAGAAGAGGCAGAGCTCTCAACCACTAGGCACATCACAGCTGAACAGAGTGATACTGCCATTGGTAAAAAATTATACACACACACACAGGTTTTCAAGGATTCTATTTGCACCCTCCTGGAAATCAGATTAAGATTGCAGTGGAAGATTAGCAAGCAGGAAAAGTCTGGTGTATATATTTCTTTTGTCAGCAGCCTCAAAAAAGGCTTAAAGTTCAACCCCTCCCTAGGTCTAAAGATAATAAACATTGTTCAATCAAACACAAAAGAGAGGTGCTGATTCAATCAAAGAGAAAATAGATTAGTTAATAGAGATGCAGTTAATCTGGTTATTTAAAATTCTCACTTAGATTGAGCAAAATGAAATAATACTAGATTGGAAGCAATAAAAAGCATGCTGGTACCCATTGAATCTGCCACAAAGTCACTAAAATGCATAATTCCAATTAAAAAATCTTTAAAAAACACCCCAAAACAGAACATTATATACTACATTAAATAACAAAACGGGGAGTAAACCTGCAGATAGGTTGCAGACCCCAACAAGTATTGTAAAAATTCATGACAGAGCCCAATGCAAATCCAAGAAAGCAACAATATACCATTTAGAGATCGACTAGCAAAGATACACAGTTCAAGAAGCACAACCTTCACTGCTTCCTCATTAACAAAAAGTTGCAAATACAGAACCCAACAGCTATAATGTATATGCCCTAAATGTCAATTTCTTCCATCTGGAGCAAGCTGTAACAGCTGATTTGATTCATCTTGTTGAAAGATCTGGGAGGGAAGTATGTAATTCTACCCAAGCTTTTAAAGCAGCAATTTCCATAAAGCTATTCTATGTCTGGTTGAAATTTTGACACAATTACTTACCTCTATTATTAATCTAGATTATTTGAGTAACCTATGGATATATTGCCTATTTCCAACTTGTTTTCCCATTGGGTAGGAGATATAGAAGCATAGCCAGTCGCACCAACAGGTTGAAGAACAGTTTCTACCCATGGGCTGTCAGATTTCTGAACGGAATATAACTTCATGTCAACATAGTATGATAGACTTGCAGGTCCAGCACGTTGTGCAACAAGGTCACGTAGTGTAATAACATTGGGACTGGACTAGGGACTTCTGTCCTCACTGTGAGTTGTGTTGGGGGGTGTACGGGGGTGCACGAAGGGAGGCTCAGCCAATCTCATTGTACACATGTTGTACTCTTGACAATAAAGGTAATAATATCTGATTGAACATTCTATTGAGGAAATCACAGAAATGTCCAGAATAATTTCAGATTTCAACAGGAAATATAGAATCTGAAGCATACTTATTGCCCTTCAACCTGTAATGCTAATCCTCAATTATTGAATAAACAACTTAATTGTAGTACTCACTATGGCTGTCTGCCCAAGTCTGTAGATTTTTCCCCAGTATTCCAAAATTTACTGCACAGATGAAATGTTTGCAATCTAGAGATTTAAAGCTTGTTGAGGCTTTGCCATCTGCCTCAATTTTGGGAGGCATTTCATTCCCTATAGTTGCTAACATCAACTGATTTTCTAATACAGTAGTTAATGTATCTATTTGCTTTTTTATTCCAAATTGAAGAATAGACATTTCCCAAGACTGCCTTATGCAGATGTCACTGCGATTCTATCTTTAATACATGTATGACTAGAGAATAATCATTGTCTTGATCCAATACTTTCATGAGAAGTACCTGATTATTAATAACTCCCCAAAACAAGACTTTTCCCAACAAACCTAAAAACTTTAGATGAATCATTGATCACAGGAAATATCTTGGGGTTATATGGAAGAAGGGGCATTCATGCTGTTTATGAACTCAACTTGGTCAAAACATTAATTTAGCAAGTTTATGATTTCATTATTCATTAGTTACCATATATGCCGGCGTATAAGACGACCCGGCGTATAAGACGACCCCCAACATTTCCACTCAAAATATAGTTTGTTATATACGCCCCCTCTTCCGCACGCCTTCCACTTTTGCACTTTTTTTTTTTTTTTTGAGGCACTTTTGTCTACGTGGAAGCGAATCCGTGAAGCTGAAAGGAGCAGCCAGCCTTCTCCCAGCTCCCAAGGAGGCGAGCTCGCACCGCCCGGGCTCCGCTGAGGTATCCGGCTGGGGCTGTCAGGAGTTGTTACCGCTGGCGCGCTCCGCGGCTCCAGTCCGCGTTGCCTCGGGAAGGAAAGGCAAAAGGAAGAGCCGCGGCGGCGCTTGCAATGGCAGCAGCGGCTCCTGGTTTTGCCTTTCCCTTCCCGAGGCAACGCTGGACTGGAGCGCGAGCCGCGCCAGCGGAACAACTCCTGACAGCCCCAGCCGGATACCTCAGCGGAGCTCGGGCGGTGCGAGCCCTGTTTCCTTGGGAGCTGGGAGAAGGCTGGCTGCTCCTTTCGCTTCACGGGATCGCTTTCCACGGTGCGTAAAGATGCCTCAGCCGCTGGCAGCCGCAGTGCTTCCCAATTACTATTTGCCGGCGTATAAGCGACCCGGCATATAAGACGACCCCCAATTGGAGGCATCTTTTCAGGGTAAAAAGTCGTCTTATACGCCGGCAAATACGGTACTTGTCTATTAGCTATAACATTCTTCCAGGAAAAGGCTTCAAAACTATTACTTGAGGTATTCCTTGACTCATATTCTAGACTGCTTGAATCTGAGTAATCAAAGTTTCTTACTGCTGTACAGTAATTGGCATTCCTATATGTGTTTTAATGGGACTCTTAGGCAAGACTCTGGACTAATTAAGAGGAGAAACAAGAGCAAGATAATATTTAATTATTGACTGACATTCATTTATCTTCCAATTCGGCTGCAGCACTTTTCAGTCTTCCTGGCAGAAGTCCCTAAAGTAATAAATTATTTCAAGTGGCCTGTCCCTCACTATTTTATGTAGCCTTTGCTGGTTCCAGCTAAAAAGTCATGATGTGGCTCCTAGAAATTGAATTATAGCACCATCTGAATCAATTGTCCACTTTTTCAAGACATCAAATTAACTAATATTTAACTGAAGATTACATTCAATATGTAATTGAAGGTACAATTGGAACACTGTACCTGCATACAATGTTATACCACTTGGCCTTTACTAGCATGTTGCAATGTCCTGTGGTGCTCTTGTCTGTGTCCATGTGACACATAAAAAGTTTGAATTGATTATACATGAGGAGAGGGGAGGGGAGGGGAGTTTAGACACAGCCAACTTTTTAATTAGTAGGGAATCCAACTAATTTTGTGCTGCTGCTAAGAAAACTGACTGGATATATCCAAGGACTTGACAAGACAGGAGCTCAAAGATACTACTTTATATTAACTATATATAGTTAGCTTTTCATGTCTACTAAATGATCACTGGAGAAAAGCCATGCAATTTGACCTTGATCTTCTATTCTAAAGAGTTGAAAGGAGCCAATCTGGCCACCAAGTTCAATCCCCTGCTCAATAAATGAATCCATTCTAAAATGTCTGCTGGCTCTCTAGCTTTTGCCTATGAAAGGGGGGCCTATAGTTCTATTGTCAAACATCTTTCACTGTTAGGTTCAACTGGAATCTACCTTCTTGTAACTTAAAACCACTACTTTGTATTTATTTTATTTATTTATTTGATTTGCCAATTGTTTACAAGATAATAAGTATAAATGTATACATAGTTGTGAATACATGAAATGGGTACATATAAGAAAAATAAAAGAAGAATAAGAGAAACAATAGGACAGGGACGGTAGGCACGTTGGTGCGCTTATGCACGCCCCTACAGACCTCTTAGGAAAGGGGTGAGGTCAATAGTAGACAGTCTAAGGTTAAAGTTTTTGGGGTTTGGGGAAGAAACTACAGAGTCGGGTAGAGTATTCCAGACATTGACCACTCTATTGCTGAAGTCGTATTTCCTGCAATCAAGTTTGGTGCGGTTAACTTTGAGTTTGTATCTATTGTGTGCTCTTGTGTTGTTATGGTTGAAGCTGAAGTATTCATTGACAGGTAGGACATTGCAATGTATGATTTTATATACCATGCTTAAATCAGACCGAAGACGGCGTAATTCAAGGTTTTCTAGTTCTAGAATTTCAAGTCTGGTGGCATAAGGTATTCTACAACGAGTAGAGGAGTGGAGAACTCTTCTTGTGAAATATTTCAGATTTTTATCTTTTCCTATGTAGCATTTTTCCAGGTATTTGAAAAATGTTATTATATTTCCCCAAAATGTACAATTGTTTATTGAAATTCAAAATGGAAGAAGAAATGGTTAAGGAGAGCATGATAACATGGACTAAAAATTGTGGCTACAATATTGAATTAAAACAACGGGAACGAATTTGGCGAACTAACTATAAATTAATGTTATCAGTCTCATATAAAAAAAATATTTATAAAATGTTTTATCGCTGGCACCTCCCACCAGCAAGACTTGCTAGGATGTTCCCTAATATGTCACCCAAATGTTGGAAGTGTAACTTTAGCCAGGGAACTTATTTTCACATGTGGTGGAAATGTCCTAAAGCCCAAAAGTACTGGTCTAAGATACAGACATGGTTAGAAGAGATGACAAAACTAGAGATTAAATTCAACCCAGAGACCTTTCTACTTGGAATGACAGAATGACATGGAGCAAAAACCACCAGCATCTGATATCACATATAATTACAGCAGCAAGGATAGTCTTTTCCCAAAACTGGAAATCAGCAATGACACCCACGGACCTGGCAATAACTAATAAAATCCACCAATATGCAGAAATGGTTAGACTAACCATGTTATTAAAAAATAAGGAAGAGGGGGAGTTTCTTACAATTTGGAATATATGGTACAAATGGTTGTATAAAAAGGAAGTAAAGATGTCTAGTGAAACTGATTAAACAAACAACAAGGGAAAATGGAAATTAGGATAAATGTATATATAGTTATGTATATATGTAAAGTAATATAATTAAATAAATATTGTATTATAATTGTAATAACATAAAAAGTAAAGATTTAAGAAACAAGTTATACATTTACTTGTAACAAATGACTTTAATTGACACTAATAGGAATGTACACTGCTATGAAAACGTTGCAAAAATGTGAGAACATGTTTCTTTTTTAAAATATTTTTTTAAAAACTTTCAATAAACATTATTAATAAAAAAAGAAAAAGAAAAATGTTATTATATTTCCACCCCATTTTCACTTCTTGGAGTAACACATTTCCAATTTCTTCAAACTCTCTTCTAGCTTTTTTGTTCTCCGATAGCTCTTTTGTTCATCCTGATGGCTCTACTCCGAGTTTGTTCCAATCTGTCAGAATCGTTGTTAAAGTACAGGTAGTCTTCAATATACAACAGTTCGTTTAGTGACTGTTCAAAGTTACAACAGCACTGAAAAAACTGACTTATGACCATTTTTCACACTTCTGACTGTTGCAGAATCCCTGTGGTCGCATGATTTATATTTGCATGCTTGACAACTGATTCCTATTTATGATGGTTGCAGTATCCCAGACTCATGTGATCCTCCTGACAAGCAGTCAATGGGGAAACCAGATTCACTTAACAACCGTGTTACTAATTTAAGAACTGCAGTGATTCACTTAACAAATGTGGTGAGAAAAGTCGTAAAATGGAGCAAACTCACTTAAGAAATAACATAAATTACGGGCTCAGTTGTGGTTATAAGTTGGGGACTACCTATATATGCACAAAAGGAGATGAAGTATACAAGGTGGGATCTGCCCATTGCAAAGATAAGTAAAAATATTATTTCTAATGATTTAAGCAGTTTTAAATTTACCTTTGCCTTTTCTGTAGCCACCGCTCTGTGATTTGTATTGTAAACAAGTATAATTCTAAGATTTTCCCAAATACTATTGCCAAGACTGTTCTCTCCTGTTTAATACCTATGAATTTGATCTTTGCTTCCTAAACGTATATATTTGCATTATTTCTGTTATAATTCATCCTATTCCTTTCATCCCATTTTTTCCTAACGTATCAATAGCATTTTGAATTTTTGCCTTCTCAAGTATTTGGTATCCTACCCAATTTTGTGTCTTTTACAAAAATGATAAGCATTCTTTCTACTTCTTCATTCAAGAATTTAATACAAAAATGTTGAACAGAACAGGCCTCAAGGGCCTTAATTGAATTTCAGTTTCAATTTGTCTGCAGCACTGCTATGACTTGTTAAGGAAGTTACCCCATCCAAGAGTCCCTGCAGATTTTACTCGATTTTTCTCATTGCTAACTATAGCGGCCCTCAACTCCATTTCCCCATCCAAAAAATGAAGTAAAATTTGACTGCCTAAGTTTTGTTTTTCCTTTATCCAACTGACTACTGAAAATCACTGCAGGGTGTTCAAGGTTAGAGTTGTGATCTGTCCTGGATTTTTTGCAGGTATTAGTGGTAAACGGGCTTGCCTGTAATTCCCTGCCCATAACTTTTTAAAGACAGGGCCAAGATTTTTCATAGACAATAAATAGCATGCAGGTTTGATCAACTCATCCTTCAGTACCTGAAGACAGGAAGGGCACTAGGATTTATGTAGTCTGGAAATTGAATCTAATTCAAACTAAATAAGCAATTTTAGGAACTTTCATCTTCCTGTTCAAATTGCCTGATGGAACATATTTCATTTTCTCAAAACAGATTGCTCCAAATAGGAGTTGTGTAGTTCCAATTTTTCCTACATATTAGCATTCTGTTGTTTTTATTCAGCATTTAGTATACTGATATATTCCTTTTATTTTGAATATATCTAGATAAGCTTTTCATTGTTTTTAGTATCCTCCACCAATCTCAGCTCATTCCTTACCAAAACAATGTATTTAGCATTTTAATTGCATAAAATAATTAACCACATTTTTCCTTCAATGCCTAAAAGATAAATATTTTTGTAGACTCCAAAATGGGCATTGAACAAAGCACAAATTGATCTCCATATATTAGGCTCAAGAAAACTATTAAACTTTAAAAATATAAACAGTAAATGTTTCTAATATATTCTGTTTGGCTACCACCATATTACTAACAAAGATCAAAGGTTGATTAAATAGTTGTGATCTATACATAAATACTGTTAAAATGCGAGATGGTTTCTTTTACAATCAACTTGTGAAAATGTTTACCCTTACAAATATTTATCTATTTTAAACACATCTTTGTTCTCCATATCAATGAAATGCTTTAGGGGTAGAATAAAACATAGTTGTCCTGCAACTTATGATTTATTTTAAACTAGAATATTAAAAAACCAGATTGTGAAAGATGTTGGCAATCAGCTAAACTGACTCTTGCTTTGAAAACTAAACTGAACTAAGCTTATCATTCTAACTTCTTCCATGAAAATATTTCCTTTTATATTAACTGTTCTAAAAGCCATTCTTCCTGGAATTGAGATTAAATGCCACTTTTATATACCAACATATTCTCTGGTTTTTCTTCTACCATCTTCTAGAAACTTATATTGTTAAAATGGCTAATCTTCATGAAACTCAAATTATATACTTTTTTGGTATAACTTGTATTTATTTGCACAGAAATGGAAAATAGTTTTTAATATCAAGGACTGTTTATGTTTGGTAATGATGCAGAATCCAGTTTTAAAACAGATTCAGGAAATGTTTAGTTCAAGATGGAAAAAAAACACTCAGTGCACATCCAATACAATTTTTATATAATACCTTGTAATGTCTTTAATATAAAAAAATAGTGAAACCTGGTAAACTTTTATTTAAGAAGAACATTACAATACCATTTGCAATTATTTTTAAAACAAGACCCTAATAACTAAACTAAATGAAACCAGGCAATAAGTTTCACACACTCACTGAAATACTTTTGTTGTTGTTGTTTTAAAAAAAGGGGGGAACATTTTTATCATGGCTTCACAGTTCCTGATTGCTGGTATAAAATATTAAATTTGAAAGTTACCTACCAAACAATAGCTTTCCACTGATTCCATATCTTTTTAATCTAACTCTTCAGATTAATATTTTTCAAACTTAGAAACAATGTTCAACTTGTCAAGTAGAAAACAAATCTTAGTTCCTGATGCGGCATTCCAAAAAAAATGCACTTAAGTATTTACAGAATATTTACACCAAACATATTGTCTTGTAGAATTCTAAACAATTCTACTATTTTCTTGGTCAGAAGAGATATGTTATGATGACAGCCGAGGCCTTTTAGGTGGTGGTGGTGGCATGAGTTCAGTGTCAGGATCTAGATGATGTTTACGTGGCTGTCCTGGAGTTGCTGCCATACATTTTTGAATGAATTCAAAAAGGAATTCCTTTGTTACTGGATGTTGTATACTGTTGCATACAGCTGGAAGGCAAATAACACATTGTGAGATGGAGAAGAGCAAGAAAACACATTTATTCACAGTTGCATTAACAGAGAATGGAGATTCTCAAAATCCAGTGGATCCAAACCAACTGCCTTGCAAACTTTTATGAGCATCATGACAACATAATCCATGCAGTGAAACTCAAAGAAAGTTTTATCCATATGCAACCATGTTCAACTAGTTCAAAAGAAGAAGCTTCCCATCACAATGTTCCTATAAAGGTCAATTTCTACACCGAAACCTAAAACTCCTCAGATCCCCAAAACCAGAAATTTTGATATTTTTTCCTCCAGTCTCTGAGACTTCTACCATTTCAGATAGGTGGTTATCCACTCTTTTCTTAAAAATCTCCAGTGATGAAGCACTTACAACTTCTGAAGGCAAGCTAGTCTATGTATTTATTGTCTTCGTTCTTAGGAAGTTTCTTCTTAATTCCAGGCTGCTTCTTTCCTTGATTAGTTTCCATCCATTGTTTCTTGTCCTGCCCTCTGCTGCTTTGGAGACTAAGTTAACCCTCTCTTCTTTCTGGCACCTCCTCAAATAGTGGAATATTGCTGTCATGTCATCCCTAGACCTTCTTTTCTCTAAATTGGCCATACCCAAATCCTGCAATCGTTCTTCATGTTTTTGTCTCCAGGCCTTTAATCATCTTAGTTGCTATTCTTCCCACTTTTTATCCAGAGTCTCAACATCTTTTTTGTAATGTGGTGATCAAAACTGAATGCAATATTCCAGATATGGCCTCACTAAGGCTTTATAAAGCAGTACTAATACTTCGTGTGATTTTGAGCCTCTTGTTTATACAATCAATTATTGTATTAGCTTTTTTGGCTGTTCCCACACACTGCTAGCTCATGTTTGATGAATTGTCCAAAGGACTCCAAGGTCCCTCTCAAAGTTACTGTTTTTGAGCCAGGTTTCACGAATCTGTACTTGTATCTTTGGTTTTTTTCCTGCCTAGGTATAAAACCTTGATAGGGTCCATTGTTCAAGACTGTCAAATCTTTTTGGATCCTGAGTTTGTCTTCTGGGGTGTTGATTATTCCTGCCAGCTTAGCGTCATCTGCACTATACTCTACTGAATCCTGCAATAAACAGCCTGGTATGTTTCTTGTAACTATGTAATAAATTTTGATATAGTATTTTTGGAAACATTGGTCTAAAACAGGGGTGGGCAAACTACAGCCCGTGGGCCACATCCGGCCCGTTGGTCTTTTTAATCCGGCCCGCCGAAGATTGGTACAGAATTAAGGTGTGATGTGAATGATTGAATGATTGCATTCATTTGATTTTGACTTGTAATGACAGGCATTTCGACACCAGGTGGCGGCCCGTCTGTCAAATTTTAAAAGTCAATGAGGCCCCTCGAGCCAAAAAGTTTGCCCACCCCTGGTCTAAAAGGTTAACTTATTACTGTTAAGAAGCAATTAAAACAAATTTTAAACACATTTAAATATTTTCTATTAATTGTAAGTGTATTATGCTTAGACATTTGCAAGCAACATATTATTTGGGGAAAAGTATATATCTTAAGTAATTTCATGTTTTTGTGGAAAATATTGGCACCTAAACTGTACAAATATGGAATCCTTAACAGCATGTAACTATGGGTTTTATGCATAAATAGTGACGTTAATAAAAGTTAGTATCACTTGATACTTAAATATTTTTTTGGAACTTAAAATATTTTTTGTAACTTTTATTACAACATACCAATAGTATTTTTCCTCTGAATTTTTCAAAATAAATTTTTGCCACATGAAGTGTACAGTTAAAATGCATTTTAGCTCAATCTATTCAACAACGACAGTAATAATTTGTAATGATTTTTAAGCATTTGCCTTAGGATGAATCTTATTGTCTTATATTTTTAGTAGATTATTTTTAATAATAGTAGGAAAATTCAAATGTACTACATAAACAATTATTTTTCATAATTTTAATATCTTATTTCCCATGCTTTACACATTAGTTTTCACTGAGTAGTATCTGTCTTAATTTGAATATGATTGAAAGTGCCAGACAAGAGAAGACCACTTGATATGAACGCTCCATGCCAGTCCAAGTCTCATTTTTAAATATGCATGAGTCAAACTGCAGTTCTGAACTCCAATTTTTATTGAAGCCAAAAGAACTCAAATTATGAGTCTTAAGAGTCTTTGCAAAAAAAAAAAAAAAAAGGTTATTTTTACTGGCTAAAGTTTAATAACAAAATGCAGATACAGAACCAATTTATTGCACTTACCCATTGCTGTACTGTAAGCATTGGGAAAACTTTTGTCTATCCTTTGTCTCATAAAGACCCAGCTGTTGTTTTCAAACTTGCATTCTATTATTTTATTATCATATTGCTTCAAGTCTTTTGTTACCTGTTTTTAAATATTTTTTGTTGCAAATGAAAAAAGAAAGTCAATTTTTTTCTTAAATTCAGATCATGATAAAAGTAGAAAACAGTCAAGTTAAATTTCAATTTACGAATATATATTGAAATTATTTTTGAATACATAACATCCCTATGGGCATATAATTTTTTTAAGGGGAAAAATCCTAGAATGCAGAAATGCAAAGGATTTCTGTTCAAATCACAAGACGTTTTATTCTTGATGTAATTACGGTACATCTACAGAAACAGAATATAAAATAGAACACAGGAAATTGTGTCTATTGTGTTATTTAATCAGAATATATTCCATAAGATCCCAAAACATCCCACTTAGATTTCTAAATATGTTATACTTGTCATTTGAATCAGTAAACCTATACTAAAATCGATTTTTAAAATTGTCCAACATTTCTGTAATCCTATGTCTTCTCAAACTAACAATAATTATGGTCACGATTTTATCACTGTACAAATTTACAATGATAAAATTCCCCACTGGTATAAGTTACAAAACCGCTTTCCATCTGTGTGTAACTAAGTAACTGATGGGAAATCTATGGCCTCCGGATGTTGATAACTGTAGCTTCCAATATTCATTTCCATTAATATCCTGATTGGGGCTGCAGGGAATTATAATTTAACACATTTGAGAATCAGAAATGCCATATACTTGTCTTAATGCCTTTATAATAAAATAATTTGAATGCTTCCAGGGTTGGTTTTATTTAAAAAAAAGTTAAACCATAAGCAGATATCTTTCAAGCTGCATTTTACTATTAGATTAACACTAAATCATAGAATTACTTGCATCCACTTAACATTTTATTTGTTTTGAATACTTTATCTTATGCACCTTATTAGCCATGCAAAATTTTGGAGTAGCTATGGTAACCTCTGTTGTTGAACATATTTTATTTTTCTAAACAAAACCCATACTATTCTTGTTTTCATTATATGAGAAATGGTTTCTGTACTAGAGTGGAAATGAATAGCCTAATCTTGTCCCAAGGCAATATTTTATAATACTTCCTTTGTTTTTTCATATATATTTTATTGAGAATTTTCAACAACAGATAAAACCTAACAAGAATTAATGTAAAGAAAAGAAAGAGGAAAAGAGAGAGAGAAAACAAAGCCAAAACTAAAAAATGAAAAGAAAAATGAAAAGAAAGAGAAGGAACTAACTTCTGATTGTATAGATACCCTGCAGTAAAAAGCTTGGGTCTTTCCAATAATTGGTGATAGAATTCCAAGGGCACTCACTGGTGATATTTTGATGATCAATGTCCCCAATTCTTTCTTCTACTATTAATTCAGCCTTCTCCAGGGTTAATTGGCTTAAAGATTCAGGATAAGCACAACTTCAAAGTTCTGCTATATAGATACAGGGCCAATGAGATTGGTAGCTGTAGGATCCAACTTGATTCTAAATACTGAGATTAGAATCCTACACCAGGCCTGACTCTTAATACTTAGTACATTAGCTTCAAGCCTCAGTACTGTACTGGGAGACTGAACAAAATCCTAAAAAAATTTCAATGGCTTCATAAATGCTCAGATATGTGTATGGGTCAAGTTGTATCCCAGTTGGGTAATTGTTTTAGCTGTAAACAATTTAACCGCTGCTGGAATGTAATATGCCCTGTTGCCTATAAAATTTAATTATTGTTTGTGTGTTCTTTTGAGCAGTAGAAGTGGCATAATTTTCCTGGGTTGTTAATGTCCTGGAGGCCTGAAATACTATGCCCAAATATTAAATATCTGACCTGCTCTAATTCATGGGAACCAATTGTCCATTTGTGCTTTTGTCTTTTGTTAGGAAAAAATCTAAAACTTTGGATTTATCATAAACTGATTATAAATTGTTCCTCATTACAGTAGGATGCCAGGGTTCTCAATGCCTGCTTCATGCCTACAGAAGTATTTCAGCTTAACTAATATTTCTAGTAACTAGTAACACTACTGTTGAAACAGCAAGGTATTATTTTGTCCTGAAGAAATTTTACAAATTCTCAAATGCATTTCCAATTTTTCCCCATCCTTTTAATTTTAAACTATTATCATTTCTGTAGTAATTTAAATTTATTTAAATCTAATCATCACAAGCGCTTCCTTCTAACCCCATCCAGCTGTATAAACACCAGTAATTCATATCACCACCACCGTAGCCACTATATTGATTTCTGGTGGGTCAATGGATTTAAATCTTTTTAGCAGAAGTGACATCATGAGAAATGCTGGGAGTTTTAACCAGTAAGTTATCCATCACAAAATAGGGTTGGAATCATTCCCATTTTGTTAGCATGATTAACTGCCCAATGTGTCCATCCATAATCTTTTTTATAGCATATCACATATATGTCACAAAAAGCAGTTTTTAGCCAGATGGTTTTCAGTTGTGGAATCAGCTAGTCACATTCAGGAAAATATACACTTTCCCAATCCACAGTGAATATGATTGCCCACAGAAAAAACATTAGGCTACTAATGACTTGAAAATGCATATTAACTGGTAACCACTGCCAGGTAAAATTTATCTCTAGCTAGCTAAGTCCATCCATCCATTTCCTGTTGAAGGAGGAAAATATGTTAGTGAACCACCTGTTTGAGAAGGAAAAGGGAAGGGAAGAAAGTTTATTATAGTCAATGACTTTCACAAATCAGCATTCTCTATAAAGCTCTGTCATAATTTATCATTCTTATGGTGTTCACAGAATTGAAATAGCAGAAAATTATGTGCTTGCTCTATTTCACTGTGACAATTAAATGGGATTATTAACTAACTAACTATGTACTTGCTTGGCCATTCATTAACAATCTGGAAGATCTTTCCAGAAAATGATAACATCTGTCAGAACAACAACCTAAATGCATTTTCCTAACTGAAAGCGCTGATCAGTTTAAACAATGATATGTTACTATAATTATTCTGAATATGCTTGGAAGGAGGGGAGGGGGAGAAAACATTCCCCCCCCATGTAATTTATGCTATCACTATCTACTATAATCACTGGTCCAACCTACAAATCACAACTGAGTAATATCAGAAAGTAACACTGTTGTAAAAATTAGGCTGACTTAGATTCATCAATACTAGCCATTAGTAAAAAGATTGTTCTTGTTTTGCAAAGCAGACCCTCCAGAATTCTCTGCTTTTCTTATCCATTAAAACAGGAACAAGCAATCTTTGGAAAATGGACTACGTTGTATGTGTGTGTTTTGTTTTATTTTTAATTAACCTTCAAGGGCCACTTGATACAAGGGATAACATTATTAGAAGAAGCCATCACCTTTTCCTCCTTTTCTTCCATAAATGTGAAAAAACAGTCATAAATCAATTTTTCTAGGGCCTTTGCTTTCCACTGAGGACTTGTATACTGCATGAGCCAGAAAGAGGGGTGTGAAAATATCTACAGACCCTCACATCCTGGACATAAACTGTTTCAACTCCTCCCCTCAAGATCACGTTATACAGTATTGCACGCCAAAACTAGACACAAGGACAGGTTTTTCCATCATTCAATCAATATGCTAAATCACTAATTCCAACAACACTGTCTATGCCCTATGTCAAACCACATAGTAGGGCTGTATTACTTCTTCTTCTTCTCATCTTTCCTATTACTTATTTCCTTAGCTTCTTATAACTTTGTTGATTGTATCTCATGATTTATGTTGATTGCCTTTATGTAGTATCTTATTATATCCTCTGAGTTTATATCCTCTGATTTATGATGATTGTATTTTATGATTATGATCATGATTTATCTCTTGTTGCTCATATGTACACTGAGAATTTATGCCCCAGAGACAAATTCTGTATGTGTCTAATCACATTTGACCAATAAAAAATTATATTCTATTCTACTCTACTCTACATTTTCTATTTATATAATCATATATAAAAAGAATCTCCAAAACCAAAAAGAAAAAAAGAAAAAGCAAGGAATCTTTATCTGTAAATGTTTATATAATAATATAGTCCAAATATATTTTAAAAATAACTGTCAGATATATTTTGCAAAACGGGCTCCAAATCACGATGTAAGATTAGCTGAACTGCCACAGCAAATGAGCAATTCAGAGGTATAAGATAATGACTTCTTTCAGTTCTATTCTTTAATTTAAAAAATACTGTCCTTCATCATTTCAAATCCTTTTAGATAACAATGTTTCTTCATAAAGCCCCTCTTCAACCACAGCCTCCCAGTTGGCATAGCATGGAGGAAATCCAATACATGTTTCTGTTAAAACAGCAGGGAATCCATTTTTTTTGGTGCCTGGGAATCTACTTGTTTACTTTGTAGCTGATGGCTGCAGAGAAGAAGGGCGATGAGATGATGCTACTAGTAAGGCATGGACCAAATATCTGAAATGTAATTATACTTTTAAAGATGTTTTAACCATATAGGAGGCATCTTTCAACTGCATGCTAAAATCAGCAGTGCATCATGCCACTAAATGTTGGTAGCTCACTGCTGCTGGAGAATAGTGGAGGGGGACTGATTATGTATGTGCTAACAGAAGCATCTTCTTCTAAGGAACTGGAAGGGAGAATGCTCCTGTTTCCCGCACTCCCCTGCCAAATACATTATAAATAATTTGCAGGGACACAGAAAGTAAAACTCCTGCTAACACAATATTAGCGTCTATCATTTGTAATGTTCCTGAAAAAGAATGACAAGCCATTGTTTGTCATTTTAAATATATACTTAAAAGTCAATGAAAGTGACTTATAAATCCATATAAAATTGGTGTGCTTATCAAGAAGCAAGTATAGATTTCAATTTTCTCACTGTATATATATTTGATGTTAACTGCGGTCTGCCCTATATATTAAGAGAAATGTCCTATATATAGTATATAGAATTAAAATGTCTCATTAAAATGACAATTTCTACGTATGAATAAATCATTTAAATCATATGGAAAGTATGGAAAAAATAAACAGGAATCCTTTAACACTTACTGTTATTTATTGTTTCACATAAAACTGAAAAACCAGGTAATTGAAATAGTTTTCTTCAACTGTGCTTCGCTTCCTAGCAGCTAGCTTTATTCAAGTTTTTTTCACCAAAAAAAATTAAATGAGATTTCAACCCTGGAAACAATTATACTAAAGCTGCCAGAAAATGTGTTTGCTTTGTTAAATTGAGCTTCAAAAGTATTTCAATTGAACACACATTTGTAATTGCAAGTAAGGCCTATTCTTATATCCAATTCAAAAACGCTTATTTTATTACAGCTTATTACAAATATGGTGTCTAAAATGCAACAGCATGACTCTTCCATTTCTAGCCCATAATTTTATGATAATTATATGTAATAGTATGCATGAGCTGGTTTCTGTTCCTAACAAAGACCCAGATTGGCACGATAGGAGTTCTGCTTTCCCTATGGTATAATACTTGCCTGCATAGGAACATTCTACAATAAGAAGAGATAAATTTAATCATGTGCTCTCAGTTTTAAATCTTTTCATCTGGCTGCAGTATACCAAAAGAATAAACATAATCTCCAAAGACTAATTATGGTATGTTTTCAGTAGCCAAGGTTGGCAACTATGAAATATGTCTTTTATTAACTATCTCACATTCAAATGTTATTATGGAAATCATCAGTTAAATCCTACAGAACATGAAATTATCTGAAAGCAATTTCATTCAGGCAAGATTCCAGTCACTTTCCTATAAATTAAATGATCGTGCCAGTGTTATATTTTAAAATATTATATAATTTTGTTTTTGACTTAATCATAGCCAGTTTATCTTGCTATCATTTCAACAGGATTCTTGTTTCATGTGGAAATTTTCTTCCTATAAGATTTGGTACTCCAGTTAAAGTATCACCTAAAATATCGACTCTTCTAGTTGCTTTATTTAAAAAAAAGTAAGTGCTTAAGAATTTAAACTGATTCTTAAAAATTAAATATTTCCATAACATGGTTAAGAGAACCTGGGTGGGAAAGAGAGAAAAAAGAGCATCAAGAACACCTGATTAGTTATGCTCATCTCCCTGGAGCATGTATGTAGATATTTGATCACCACCTCTTAAAATAGAATATGTATATAACAAAACAGCTAAAATAATTTTTTTGAGAGGGGTATTTCAATCTTTCTCAGAGGAAAACATAAACTATCTGTAAATTTAGACTGGTTTTTCTCCCTCTTAAAATTTAGGATCATTTCTTAAAATAAAATGTATTGATATTCAGAAGCATTAAAAGCTAAATTGCTTATACAAAGCATAGCTAAACTATGGGATTTGCTGCCATCAGACCAACTGATAAACAGCAATTTAGCCAGTTTTGAAAGAGGACTGGATAAGTAAATAGAGTATTAGGGTATTAATGGTACTAACCTTGATAACTCTTTATTACACCTAGAATTGTAGGCAGCATGTCTTAAATATAAGATGCTAGGAAACAACAGTGGAAACAACTGTTGTCTTCCTCTTTGTGACAGTATTATTATTCTCTCTACAATAATTACAGCGATAGTAATGGTATTTAGGCTTATATACCACCCCATAGTGTTTTACAGCACTTTCTGAGCATGTTAAAAGCATTATTTGCATACTAGCCCCCACAATCTGGGTCCTTATTTTACCAACCTCAGAAGGATGGAAGTCTGAATCAACCTTGAACCCAGTCAGGATCAAATTCCAGACTTTGCAGTTAGCCTACAATGTTGCATTTTAACCACTGTGCCACCAGGGCTCCTAATATAGATATTAACCTGGAATTATTTAATCCTCATGAAAAAGATGAGTATGTCAGATTCAAATACATTAATTCAACCAAATGTCTGAAAAAGAATCGACTTAAGAAAGTAAAGAACATAATCATTTTAAAGTATAAATACTTTACTGAAATGTTTTAAAATAAGTTGCTTATTTTTCACAAAGTTGCAAATGCTGAGCATATGAATGGTACAGCGCACATGCACACACACACACACACACACACACACACACCCATAACTTTACCTAGGCAAAACTTACAAAGTTAACTGCTATTACCTTAATTTCTGCAAAAGGTCTCTCTAAACTTCCAACATAAAGGAATCCGACGTTCCGTGGTAGAAGTCTAAAAAAATAAAATGTCTAATTAAAAGCTGTCTTAATACCACCATGCATGTTTTGATAAGTACATGTAAAGTAATCTATCCTGGCCTATATATACTGTATATTTTAGTTAATATACCCAGAACTGAAGTAATACTATAAAATCTAGTAATATATCAAAGTCCATGCTTGTCAGAAGGCAAACTCCAGAAAAGTAATTATTATGCTTATCAAAGCATGAGCTGTTAAGGAATGGACAAAACTCACTTCATTATTTCTACAAAAAATGAGTACTTAACCCAAAAAAAAAAGGTTACATGTTTGGAATAAATATAAAATTCTCAAAAGAGTACAATTTTCTAATTCATTGCCGAAAAACAACCCCAAACCCCCAAACCCCGCCCGGGGGGGCCCCCCCGACCCAACCCCCCCCCCCGCCCGGGGGGGGGGCGCCCCCCCCCCCCCCCCCCCCCCCCCCCCCCCCCCCCCCCCCCCCCCCCCCCCCCCCCCCCCCCCCCCCCGCCCCCCCCCCCCCCCCCCCCCCCCCCCCCCCCCCCCCCCCTATATGTCACTTCTTAGCTGGAATCCTAGTATTAGAATAATTTCTCTCTTACCAAAAGATGGAGATCTGACTTTCAAGTTATATTACACTTACTGACTGATAATGATCAATACATGATTCTAAAAGATCTATGGAAAAGACCATGCAGAAATCCAACACAGATTCAAATTTAAGAAAAGGTGAGGCCAATGGCTGAAATTCTTTTGTAAAGACTTTCCTCGGAGGCCTACTTAGAAACATGCCTATATGGAATCTATCATAAGTATCTCATATTATCTCATAAATATACCAATTCTCCAAAGAAAGGCAGCTACTGAAACAGGTAACACATAAATTACATGTTATGTAAAGTACAAAAATCATCCAGATCTTCAAATTTCAAATTTTTATTCAGACTTTAAGCAGTCCATAGAAAATTAAAATGGTTGATGTGTTTAATCCAAACCTGGGCAATTTATGGTCCCCAGGTGACATCTAGCCCTTTAGCTTCCTTGTCTGGCCTATGTGGATGGCTTTTATTTTGAAAGCAACTGCTTTTTTTTTTTTCAATTATGTCTGTATGTGCATACTTATGCACCTTCACAGCCCTATTGATTTGGTACTCTGCAACAGTCCCAGTTTTCTCATGTGGCTCCTTGAAAAATTAATTGTCCACCCTGGTTTAATTTATCTATATCCTTGTGGCTAAAACAGTATCCCCATCCTATTTCTGCTATTAGTTAAAATATTTGTCAGCTGTGCCTCCATTCATAATCCAAAAAAGAAAACCTTAGACTTCATTAAAAGAGAAAAGTACTTTTACTGAATTTGAAGTGATAGCAACGAAAGGAAAGCAAGATCTGAGGCAAATAGGCACGGAAATTACATATTGAAAGATATCCCAAGTCTCCTCCCCCAACAGTTCAAACTGGACATCCAATCTGAGGTGTGTATAATGTCATGTGGGTTACATCTTCAGGTGGCGTCTCACACATCTGGTATGCCAAGATGGTTGACCTTGGCCTAGAAAAGATAAGTAGCTGCAGTTGCACAGAATGCGGGAAAGCGTCCCACCTTTTACAGTTCACACAACTCAGACCTCCAGCACCCTTCCCCCACAAAGCCCAATTATCCCTCCCCCCATTTCCATGGCAGCTGGCAAGAATCAAGCAATAAAAGATGTCAGGAAGAATTCTTGGAGGTTAACAATATTTAAGTTTCAGAATAAATGGCTAAAATTCATTTTTATCAGATTGTCATATGCAAAAAAGCAATCCATGAAAAGAGCAACAGCATTTATTTAGTATAAGAAAACAAACATAAGATAGTCCATGATAGTTGCTATTCCTATTGCTAATAGATAGTTTTCTGTAGATTATAGAAGAACATTTTAATTAGGGTTCTCTTGTTCTGGTTGTTTTAAATATTATTTTACACAGGTACTAAAGTAGGTTTTCTCCAAATATTTTTCTCCAATACAATCCAGAAAGAAATTGTTTTTAACTAATTGAGCAACAAAAGTCTACATGAATTATAACTAATTTTTAGAAAACCATCCTTTAGATGTATCAAGGCTTAAAGCAGAATATGTTATCCCCTTAACTTCAATATGGGAAAGACATTGCTTTGATGAGAAGCAAATATTGTATATAGGACTAAGCTGCCCCAAATAAGTTCTCAATGTTTGAAATATAAACCAGCTGTAGTTAGAAACAATCAACTGGATGGGAGGGTCGTTATTTTTTCATACTGGAACATTATATTTTGGGCAACTTCGATTATGATATAAATGGAACAAGCACCAACTCCAGTGTTTTTTGCTTTCATATCGTATTTCCTTAATGTACCATTAGGACTCAGATTAACTTTCACTGATAATATTTAAGGGAAAGATATGCAAACATTCAGAAAATCCATAAAGGAATAAGTATATTTTCATAGAACTCTGTATAAGCTAGCTAATACTTAAATCAGAGTTAACGGGTCATATTCTTTCTAGTATATAAGTATTATTAAGATTAATAAAAATGAAAAAGGACAGTTTTTTGTTTTGTATTGTAATTTTTTTTCTTGATTGTGTAACCTTGGAAATAATATTTTTTTTAAAAAAAGAACAGCTTAATAAATAGCACCACATGCCTTTACTCTCACCTGACAGTTTCATTATAGCGTGTTGAATACTTTGTCCATCCTATTTATAAATTATTCAAAGAATTGATCCTCTCTCATTCTTTAGGGAGATTATTATTTCATCTAACAGCCATTGTTAGAATCTCCTCCATTTTGGTGAAGTCTCAATTCCCCCCTCCATTTCATCTCCATGTAAAAAACTTTTGTCCTCAACAAAGTATGTACAGGAAATATGAGAACAATTCAGTTTCTCCACAGTACTTTTTCATGTTTCTTGGTCTGGCAGTTTTTAATTCTTATATTGATTTTAATTCACAAATTAGATAAATTGTTTTAATTTTTTGACAGACTAAACTTTTGACAGACTAAAGCAATTATTTTGCAGATTGCTGAAATATGTCTATGAAGGATGACAGCAATGTATTTCTACAAGCACTGAACTATTCAACAATCTCTATTATTAAATAGTGGTATCATCTGACTATTTTAAAAGTATATTTTCTCTTGTTCCCTTTAAGCAATACTTCTGTTATTTGAAGACTTGATCTGATTAATATTGTAGTTGCTTTTTTCTTATCCTGATCTCTTACCTTCTGAGCAGGAAGATATCAATATAAGGAAAGAAAAACTATCTTAAAACTGGATGTAAAATTCAAGTGATAAATGTAGCTTTTTAATCTGTAATGCTATCCTTTGTGTGTATAAGTGGAAAATCTACTGTTCCATCCTCATCTTTTGAACAAGTTAAACTGCTACCTTAAAGAATTGCAGTGTTGATATACAACCAGCAGCTCATATAAATGATAGCATGTTGTTAATCTAATTAGCTACAGGATGTTATTTTTGTATCCCTGGGCTCCAGTCCATTTTATCCAGTGTTCATTTGTCATTTTGGAACCACTCTTACATAAGGGAATGAAAAAACAGGATAGACTAGAAAACAAAAAACTCAATAACAAATGCCTGTAGAGATGCCCAATTCAATTCCATCAGAGCAGACACATTATTCTTGTAGTAAACACTACATACAAAGTTGACCAATCCTTCACTTGAAATATCTATAAACCTGACCGGCCTACAAATTAATATTGTTCATATGAACAATCAGCAACAATAGTACAGATAGTCCTCAACTTACGAAGGGAACTAGGGTCAGAATTTCTGTCACTAAATGTTAACCAAATCCCAGAGCACATCATTAAAGTAGAATATATTGCTTCAAGGTTTGCATATTAGAAGTCCACATTTAGTTAACATCTATCTAGCCAACATCTATCAAATGTAGCATGACTTTACTCTAGAAATCCACTTTAGCTATCAGATGCTGTAAATTAAACTAGTCAAGGGAAAACAATTTAGTGAATAAACCAATCCTACTATGTAAAACAGACCCCATCTGGGAATATTTTGATGAAATTCAACCACTTGTACTTGAGAACAAGAGAAGCAAGCATGAAAATGCAAATAGTGCAACAAAATGTAAGATCTGTTTGCCCAAATGAAGCATTATAATGAAAACTGCTGCTCCAGCTGTAAAGCTCTAAAGGAGCGTGAGTACTAACATATAATTCAATTTTAATGGCAATTCATCTAAAAACAATCAATATTACTCTATATGCTAAATGTACCTTCTAGAAATGAAATTTACATCTCACTGTCAAAGGTGTCATCAAACAAATGCACTTTTAACTAGAAATGGTAATAGGATCTTCCAGAACAGTAACTAAAATCACAATTTAAATCATTAAATTTGAATCTTCCCTACTAACATTTTAAATCAAATCTACCCTGGTTTCCAAGCAACTATCCATAAGAATTTTTACAAATGTCCTGCCTCCTTTCCCATGTTAAAATGTGTTACTTTTAATTCTTGGTAAACAGGGATTTAAACTGATTTTTGGTAATCTAAAATTGATTTTTGTCTTTTTGAGTAAAGCTTAAAACTAGGACTTAAATCAACTTCTTAATTAACAAATATTTGCCAAAATAGAGATGATATTAGCAAATTTATCCTGATGCTTTCTTCCACTGGTCCATGATATATTTGAACTTCTTAAAATGTATGCATGGAAACAAAAAGCTGGTGCCTGATAAATGAGTATTCAATTGGCCTTATATTGACCTAACTTTATTTAAGGACATTTACACAGCTTAAAAAGAATTCTTGTTTAAAATGTCGTACAATAGAAAGCAATTGCCTTGTATCTTCAGGTCTCATCATAAAAGCATAACTTGCACCGAAAGGCTGGAAACATTCTTCTAGTGCAGGGGTGGGCAAACTTTTTGGCTCGGGGGGCCGCATTCACTTTTAAAATTTGACAGACGGGCCGGGTCAGCACAAGATTTTTTGGGAATCGCCCCCTTCCCCCCTTCTTCTCCTCCTTCCCCTCCCCTCGGAGGCCCCTGAGTCAGGAGTTGGTACTGCCGGCATGGCTCCACGCGGCTCCAGTCCCACGTTGCCTCGGGAAGGAAAGGCAAAAAGGAAGAGCCGCGGCGGTGCTTTGCAACAGCAGCAGTGGCACCGGAGGTTCAGGCTCAGCGGCTCCTGGTTTTGCCTTTCTCTTCCCAAGGCAACGCGGGACTGGAGCCGCGCGAGCTGCGCCGGGCGGTAGCAACTCCTGACAGCCCCAGCCGGACACCTGAGCAGAGCCCGGGCAGAACTGCCTGTTGGTGCTGCGGGCGCTGCTGCGGGTGTCTGGCTGCCCAAGTAAAGAACCGCACCAGCTCAGGGCAACTGTGAGGAGCAAGAGGGGAGAGGCAGAGAAGGAGGCAGAGAAGGAGGCGAGCACCTGGCCAGTTGGGGAGGCTTGTGCTGCGAAGAGGCGGCTAATGATCTCCGGCTCACTCTGCTTCTCCAACATCCGGCGCTGCCCTGTTCTGTGCGCCGGCTGCTCGGACTTGCTGGGCCTGACACAGAACAGGGTGGCGCCGGATGTTGGAGAAGCAGAGCGGAGCCGGAGATCATTAGCCGCCTCTTTTGCAGCACAAGAAGAACAGTGGTGCCGGACCATTGGAGAAGCGGAGCAAAGCCGGAGATTAGTAGCTGCCTCTTTCGGCGCAGAAAGCTTCCCCCAACCAGCCGGCTGATCTCTTCCTCCTCGGCCATACAAAACAAACAGACAGAGAAGGAGGAGAGCAGCTGGTCAGTTGGGGAGGCTTGTGCTGCGAAAGAGGCGGCTAATGATCTCGGCTCCACTCTGCTTCTCCAACATCCGGCGCTGCCCTGTTCTGTGCGCCGGCTGCTCGGACTTGCTGGGCCTGACACAGAACAGGGTGGCGCCGGATGTTGGAGAAGCAGAGCGGAGCCGGAGATCATTAGCCGCTCTTTGCAGCACAAGAAGAACAGGGTGGTGCCGGACCATTGGAGAAGCGGAGCAAAGCCGGAGATTAGTAGCTGCCTCTTTCGGCGCAGAAAGCTTCCCCAACCAGCCGGCTGATCTCCTCCTTCTCTGCCTGTTTGTTCTGTATGGCCGAGGAGGAGGAGACCAGCTGAGAAGCACGCTGCCAGGCGGGGGCCACGCGGTGCAGGGCAATACGCCACCGCCCAGCCCTGGCTTGGGAAAGCAGTGGGCGTTCCCGGGCGGTGGCCTTGGCCCCGCTAGCAGGGAAGCAGCTGCCCAGCTCCGTGTTGTGTGTGCAATTTTTTGGCGCGCGCGGGTCTCTTTGGCCGGCCCCAATTTTTTTTTTAGAGGGGAATATTTTTTTTTCAGAGGCGGGCCGTATTAAAATGACCAACGGGCTGGATGTGTCCCGCGGGCCGTAGTTTGCCCACCCCTGTTCTAGTGTTAAGTTTTACTTCCAGTTTAGTAACTGAGATAGCAATATGAATTTTACTTTGCTCCACTCTTTATGCATTCCATCACCAAGCAGAACGACTATAAATCATTCAAGGTATTAAATATTGTAATGCATTCCAATTCAATAAACATATTGAATACCAAGTGTTGTGGTTGTAATGTTGTTACCTTCTACTGTGCTAAAGAGAGTTGGAAGTCAGAGTCCTTTTCTTTCTTTTTTCCCGTTACACTATATCCCTTCTTTTTCCCTCCCTCTCTTACTTTTTCATGCCTTTTTTCTTTGTATCTTATACTGTGATAAACTAATAAAAAGTTAAATGTTAAAAATTCAATAAACATATTGAAACTTAGGTTTTTTTCACAGTTTAAAGTATGTAGAAGTATATTTATCCATTACTATATAATTTTTTTTTCACATTGTATCTATTCGTCTACCAGAGGAAGTATATTTTAAAAACAAACCAAAACCATCTCTTTTTAATCATGAAGATAATTCTTAATTTCCCAGGTAATAATAATCAACACAGAATCTGGGTTTTATTTATATGTTACGGCTGAGAGGAAAGAGTTATTATGGAGTAACCACAATACATAATTACATATAATGTCAAAAACTATTCCAAAGCAAAGTAATAGAGGGGGGAAACAGAATAGAAGCTTCTAATTAAAGAAATACTCTACGCAATGGCAAACAGAAGAACAATGGGAGGTAATGTGAAAAAGAAAACAGAGAATGCATAGATTAAGGAAGACAAAAGCCATGAAGAATAACCCATTTCTTTGTAGCTAATGCTTGGTTAGAAAAATGAAGAGGAGGCAAGGATGTTCTATGTTTAATATTCAACTTATTTATTGATCTCAAAGATTCAATAGGATGGGGAAGTGTCCCAAATGGCACAGAGCTTCATTGTCCTATCTTGAAAACTGAACCATGTATAGATTTATCATTGTCATGAAATGGTATATTTCTCACTGCAAAGATTATTCAGCTATGATAGTTTCATCTTCCAGTAAATCATAATATACATCAAACCTTCATTTTTAAATCAAAGCAAAAAACAACAACCCAGCACTATAGCAATTTGTGCCTTTTTTCTATTTTATTTTTTAAAAGGAAGGGAAAGGCAGATAGAAGAACAAGAAAAACATTACGGAGTGTGATAACAGTTATATGGATATCCCATATGACTGGATGGGTGCATAGAAGTTCATTAGAATTACTTTAGTATGCAAAGCTCATTAATTGCAAATAAGGAATTGTCAACCGTGAAGCTGACCTGGGCGAAGCTAACTTGGAGCTGCAGTGCTGGCACACTGAAGCAACGCATAGGGAGGGGGGATTAGAGATAGCTGGGCTTGTGTAGTCAAAATAAAATACTTTCTTGTGGGAACCAAGGACGTTCTCATATCTGGCCGGAGGAAGGAGAAGTGATGTCACCAGACCAGCAGAAGCTGCAGTGATTGGGCCAGGTGACTGACTGATTGGGATTGAGGGGAAAACTCTGACTTTTAATTAGGTGAAAACCAAGGGGCCTGTCAGAGTTGTTTTTCACAAGATACATGCCAATATGGTTATTTCCAAGCTATTTGTTGAGGAATTCACCTGCCTTGGAGTTCTTGCTTGCAATGGATCTATTACTTGGAACCCTGATAGGAATATCATACGGTATTAAGGTCTAAACTGGTGTTAATAGTGAGCAGAACATCAGAGGTAGAATAAATTCCTGAACTGAAACTTGACATAATGGACATATGAATAAAAATAGTTACCAAAATTTGTAGTTAATATAAACTGCGTTAATGAACTCTATATAAACTGTGGATCAGATTTAACAACCTACCCAACCCCATATGCTCTATTAATCTATTAAATGAAGTATTTATTGTATTGAATACTTTTCCACGGATGAGTAGACTACCATGAGTACCATATTTTATCTTTTAATATACTGTAGCTTTAACTTTAAATGTGACATTTTCATAGATTAAATATCAGTTTTTTTTCTGCTTAGTTATTTATTATTTTTCTTATTTATTTGACTTACTTTCAAGACTAAGCCACTAACAAGGTTTTTGTATGTTTTTAATAAGTTGGGGCAACTTGTCTTTTCTAAAATTTTGCAAATCCAACAATTATTTCTAAGATCTGTGGTTGAAGTTAATAACTGCTAACAGAAATAACTGTCTCGGAGCATAGTTTGATCTATATATTCTATAAAGGATATTCTTCAGACAAAATATATAAATCTACTGGGTTTCTTTCTTTAATTGGCAATACAGTACTACCAACTGCAAAGCAGTATCAAGCATAATGTAATAATGTTCAGTTAACAGAAGAGCAGATTGTCTTGTAGCAGGATGAGATGTCCTGCTTGGGTCAGAGTTGTAAATTAATCTCAAGGTTATGTCTTTGCCTATTTGCCAGATCCATGCCAAGTGTCACACAGACACTAGAAGCTTCCTGCCTAATTAATACAACTGACAGAAGGGATGTCTGCCTTTGGGGAAAAATATATAAAATTGACAGAACTGTTAGGTAATGGGGGGTTGTGTTTGTGCTGCATGAGTCGGAGGAGGAATCTGTGGTTGAGGACAAGCAAGAGCAAAAGGATCAGAAAGACAATTGGCAGGGCAATCTGGCTGGAGAAAAGGACAGCAGGGTTTGCAAGGACAGAGCAGAAGTCAGCAAGGACCTTGACAAAGGTACTAGAATTCCCATTTAGCCACAATTCCAAGTTACAATGATGCTGAACAAGGTGGACTTACAGCCAGTGCTCCAAGTTCTGGCTGTCACAGCATCCCCCCCACCCCCCAAAAAAAGAGAGATCTGGGCACTTGATTGAAAAGTTACTTGATTATTTTACATCACTATCTGGAATTGAGTTAATTACTTTTCATCTCTTTCCATTGGAATTTTTACAGGCTTCATAGTATTTGATCCATCTGCTTCCTACCAAGCTACAGGATGTTTTAAACAATTGTACATATATGGGGAGGAGGGGAATTGAGATGCCATGTGAATTTCTGCCCCAGAGTCACTCTCTGCCCAGCCTCTTTATTTCTTTCCAGCTTCCTTCTCAAGTAATTGCCATCTTTTTCCTCCCCCCGTGTTAGTCTGGGCTTCTGAACCCAGAATGATTACCTTGTCTGATAAATCTCTTCTTATGCTAATCAATTTTGCCTGTAGCTTTTTTTCTTTTTACCAGTAGCTCATTTCTGATAATAAGTTCCTCATGCAAGATATACATACCCTTCTCCAACAACTCTTGCAATTTTTAGACGAAAATCCACTGAATTTAGACTAGGTGGCTTCCATTTCAAAATGTCATCACACCGTCCAGGCTTGTATTTCTTAAAAATGAAAAATTAAAGAAAGTTGATTTGTTTGCTTGCAAGCCAACATTTAATAATCTGTTAAATATTTGAGGAAAAATAGTTATAAAGTCATATTGTGTCATCCTTTCATAAGATGTATAACACAGAAAGCATTGCAATTAGTAACCGAAAGAAGTTTAAGATTCAGTGGGTTAGTGATTAAGTGGCACTGGCTAGAAACCAGTCACTCTCTCTCTCGGCCCAAAATCACCTTACATGGTTATTGTTGTGAGAAAAATAGGAAGAGGAAGATGTATTAGATAATCAGCTTGAGTTATTTATAAAAATAATAAAAGCAGGGTATTTTTGCTTAAAGAATGTATTAAAAATCTTGTTTCCATGTGTATAATGCACTATACATTATTCATGTAATTCATTTTAATCTTCTGAGGGTATTTATTGGGGAATTTGTGTGGAATTGATATAGTGAAATGAGAAAATTCCCCACCTTTTTCAATTCAATTCAGACTTTCAATTCCAGACAGTAATCAGACTTTGATTTTTTGGGTGTCAGATTGATTGATAATTCATGAATGAGAATGCTAGTAGTATATTTAAGACTATGTGGCAGACATCCCAAAGTAGCAAATTAAAGAAAAGAAACCTAATATTGATCTGGAAGAAATTTCACATGGTTTTAGGAAAATAAACAAATAATCATTATAATGTTGGGCATCAATACTGTTATGTCCAGTTAGGCATATTGAAAGTCATTGAAATCAATAGGTTTAAGCCACTGATTCAACTGTGCATAAAAAGCTGTTTAATATCTTGAATATATGGTTTTCATTGTATCCAATTTCCTTTTTTCTGCACTATTAAATAAATAGATAAAAATAGTAAAAAAAGAATAGGCTTTCTCACAATATTAAAATTCAGGTTTACTTGGCAAAAATCAACATGATTAATTAACTGCCCTAGACAGAATTATCTTTCATGAAGCAATCTTATACCTGATAAGAGTGGTCATTGCATTAAGTATGTGTATACATATATGCTTAAACTGTAATATTATAAATAGATCTTTGATTTCTTATACCTATTGCCCCAAAATTTTGTATTGTCTACATCTTCTGTATTTCATTTCTTTTAAATCTACTGTTTATCATTCTTCCAATCACAAGCAAATTCTCCTTAGATAGAATAATATTTCAGAGGGTAAATGAAGTTATCTGTATTCCTTGATCATAAATGTATCAAACAGATGTCACAAAAATCTGGTCTATTATTTCTGTTCTGCCATCAAATTTACAATGATATGTTGCCCACAGCTTCTTCCTTACTTTTGGCTTTAGTGTTCTGTCACTCCACCCAGGTGCAAATATGATCTTTAATTAGATTTTTTTGCATAAACTTTTAATTCAGTGGAGCTGGCTGTCTCAAAAGAAACAAATGATGCTCTTGTCTACTGTCTACTGTATTATACTGTGTTTGATTATTCCTATTATGGCAAGCAGTGGAATTTTTAAGGTATAGATTGAGGGCAAATATTTTATCTGCATGCATTATTTCTCTGGACAATCAACCAATCTTTTGTAAGGCAGACCCCTACATAATTGGCTTCTCTCTCAAAGCACAATCTCTTGAGGTTAAACTTCAGATCAGCTAACATTAAATAAAACCTTACAAGGAGTAGTTTCAACCAGAGACTCCAAGAGTTGACTTATTAGATGCAATTCTAATAACTGAATAATTATTGTTGTTCAACTGTAAGTTAATGTGACAGCAGTAGTTATACATTCTGAAATATGCCAGATGAAAATCTTCTATCAAAGACACTTATTGAAGCAATCTTTGACTTAGCAAGATCACAATGATTAGTAACCATATTCCTGCAAGGAGGGCTAAAATAGCTACAGATTTTTCATACATTTTTAATGGACATTCATGTTCTTATTATGTAGAAAAAAATACTTTATACCCTCTAAGACAAATTCAATACATTGCATGCCAGTGTTTGCTGTCACGGGCCCCGATTCCAATTTGTTTTTAATTGATCACAACAATTAAATATAAAGCACTAACAAAGTAGCACAGTGACTTTGCAGAAAGACAATAAATAACTTCATGCATACAATAGAGGTTGGTATCTCAGGCACTAATAATATGGATATATGTTAAAGGACTAAGCTTGGTCTAATTCATCAGGAATCAAATTTAAAATTCAGCACATTATTACATTTAACAGCTAGTCCAATACATATATTAATGGTATATTGTAATATGGTCAGAAAGCAATAGGGGAGGGAGGGAAGGACAGAGGGAGGGAGAGAGGAAAGAAAGGAAGGAAGGATTATTTACTATTAGCTATAGTACAAAAAAACAAAACAAAACCATATAGGAAATGTTTCATAATGAGCTCAATGAATAACAAACAGAAACTGCATCTTCTATATTTTTATTGTTCTTCTCCAGTTTCTGGTAACAGCAAGATACAAAACGGCCACCCTTTACTTTCTCACACATTTATCCTCCTTCACAAGTCTTTTATTATTTGTTGCAGGATGAAGAGGCATTGTTTCTTTCAAAAAATAACTGGATTAAGCATTTCAAAAAGAAAAATGGAAGCCTTGATGAGATGAAATTGGCATTGCTTTATCTCTACCCTCAATTATGCTAAAACTTGTGAAATTCTTCCTTGAACTATAATAAATGGTAACTCTCAGAAATCATTTATGTGGCAAAATACCTTTTTTTCCTTTTATGTCTTAACCAAGTTTCAGCCTTCAAAGGCTGAGTGTTTAGTATCATCCTGTTTACTGACAGCCATAAATATTCAAAATCATGATGTAAAATATAGGAGTATAGTTTAAATGTACATGATTACACAATAATTTTCAAGAATACCATCGTATTTCTGTTGTCTGAATTTTTCAAATGGCCCTGCTTTTAAGGATTAGTTTTCCATTGCAAAGAAAACAGGTTATTAACATTTGGAAACCGATGCTGAACAATTTTCAGGAAAACATGGAAATGAGCAGCAGACACAACCCTCCCATAGAACAGGCTTTCTAAAATGCAGTAGTCTATAGAATATGAACCAACTTTCCAAATTAATTCACATGCTATGTAATATTTTGCCACATGCACTTCCACAGGCCCATGACCTGCTTAAATGAATGATGGAAGGTTTTATAGACTATATGACAGCAAGTAATTACATTGTTAGTTTACTCTACTAAAATGCATGATCATAAAAATTAAATAGATCTCCCCAGTTTATCAAGTATATATATAAGTTTTTGACTAAAAGAAGAAGATGCTATTTATAGCAGGGGAGAAAACATTTATACTTCGAGGCAGATGAGTTAAATTTGGCATCTCTCAGTATCAACTTTTTTTATCTCTTTTGCAGACCCCTAAAAATCTTCCAAGGAACACCTGGTTTTTTCAGAATACAATCTGAAGACTAGCTAATCTAACAGACCATTTGCTTTTAAGGAAACAAAACTGCCAAAGATATCTGACTAATAAGAGCTCATGTTGACATTTCAGTTGTTAAATAAGTATCTTTCATGCCACAGTTTCTTCCAAAAGCACAGTTTTCCCACACTGACCCTCATTGCCAGTTATTGAAAACAACTGCTTGCAATTAATAAATATGTAATATGAGGATGGGAGAGAGGAATGGGTAGCTGAACACTTCTGTCCAGGTAATGAGTTATTAAATTGATCACAATCAATGCAAACCCATTTGAATTGACATATAATCATAAATAAGTATCAAATACCTTCATCTCTATTATGAATGGATGTATTTCTCTAGTGATTCCAGTACCTGAAAAGATTTATTCCAGACCAGCAGTTAGAAGACAATTAGTGGTAGTTTCCTAACTGCAACATCAAAGCATTGGCCACTCGTCATTAGTATATATTTTTATTTATTGCTTAATATTTTTTTCATGTCATAGAAAATATCCCAAAAAGTTACTGGGAAATACACACAGGAGATCGCATCTGGTTCACAAAAGTAAGAATTAGTATCCAGAATTAACAGATTGTTTAGTCTGATCCTACAATGCTTTTATGTTTTTAACGGGTAATACATAGTGTTGAATTTCAAAGATCTCATTCATCTTCTGTGGTGGGCTATGACCCATGTATGTAGGAAGGCTATGACAGATCCTCTGGTGGACCTTCATAGACAACTGAATTACTCTCTTAATAACAAAAATTAATTTAGCTTCATATATGCTGGCCTGTGTACAAGCTCTAAAGAAAGGTGGGACAAAAATACAACAAACTAATTACAGAAGATTACAGTTTCAGCTGAGCCAATTTAGCAGTGTTAAAATTTATCTTCATTGCTTTACCCTCACATTGTCTGATACAACTTCAAAACATATAGAAATCAATAAACTCAAAAACAGAATTTCCTTTTCTTCCTGAAATCACTAATGTGTTGTCTTATGCTCCAGTGTTTTCCCATGATCTAGCTGAACAAATATAGCATATTTTTACCATGGTTGTCTTAGTTGGGAGGAGAGAAAATATGTGTGTGTGTGTGTGTGAGTGTGTGTGTGTGTGTGAGAGAGAGAGAGAGATATATATATTTTTTGGATAACATGACTTTTTTCATAGATTTAAACTATCATTATTTTTCAAATGTTCTAGAACAGGGGTGTGAAACTGGCAGCCCGTGAGCCGGACGACGAGAGCCAAAAAAGCAAATGCAATCCTAAGTTATATTAACAGAGGGATACAGTCAAGATCAAGGGAAGTACTAATACCACTTAGTAAAGCCTTAGTAAGACCACACCTAGAGTACTGCATCCAGTTTTGGTCACCACATTATAAAAAAGATATTGAGACTCTAAAAAAAGTACAGAGAAGAGCAACCAGGATGATTAGGGGACTGGAGGCTAAAACAAACAACGAATGGGGTCAAGCTATTTTCTAAAACTCCTGTAGGCCAGACAAGGAATAATGGATGGAAACTGAACAAGGAGAGATTTAACCTGGAAACAAGGAGAAACTTTCTGACAGTGAGAACAATCAACCAATGGAACAGCTTGCCCTCGGAAGTTGTGGGGGCGCCATCATTTGAGACTTTCAAGAAGAGATTGGACTGCCATTTGTCAGAAATGGTGTAGGGTCTCCCGCTTGGGTGGGGGGTTGGACTAGATGACCTGCAAGGTCCCTTCCAACTCTGATTATCTGTATCTGTATCACGCCAACCCCAGCTCCACAAATGAGAAAAACATCACAAAACGTCACATGATGGCAACGTAACTGTCAACTCATAAAATATTTCTCTGGTTTTTTAGAGTTGCCAACAGAAAGGGACGTGGGAGTAGTGTAGCAGCTGCAAAACCAAAACTGCATTTCAGGGATGTTTTCATAGTTAAGTTTCCAGGCGACCGAAGTTTCTGCCGTGCAAAATTCTAACTGGAAAGTATGATTGATGACTCTTGGCTATGGATTTGTCCCATTGGAGAATATGAATTATGATACACCCAGGGGGGTGGGGGAAAACCAGGGTCAAGGGTGACCATGAATTATGTGTCTCAGAGTTGGCTACACCCAGACAGCACCGGCATGTCTTCTAATAAATCTTCTTTGAGCTTTGAAAATCAGGCTAAAGACTCATGATTTAAATGGGGGTGACTACTGGAGCCCTGACAGTAATGCAGGAGTTTGACACCCATGTTCTAGGATAAAATCACAGAATGGCAGAGTTTAAAAGGGCCATATCTGCCATTAAGTTAAACTCTATGCCCAGTATTAAAAAAAGGAGACCTTGTGAATTTTACTCCTCTAGCTGTTGCCAACTATAGGGGGTGGTGCTCATCAAGGCCATTGAGCCAGCCTTGTCCAAAGACATTTCCGAGGTCATGTGACCAGCATTAAGTCACAAAGCACTGTTATCTTCCCACAGAAGTGATATCTATTTATCTACTCATATTTGCCTGCTTTCAAACTGCTACATTCACAGGAGGTGGGGTGAGGACAGGAGCTCATCCAGTCACATGGTGCTCAGGTTTTGAACCTGGGCTGCTGGCCTTCCAGCCAACAAGCCCAACATCTTAACTACTGAACCACTGTCCAGAATAGATACCCAAATTACAGCATTCTAAACTGATGGATGTCTGGCTTCTGCCAGAACACCTTCCAAGAAATGGTACTCAGTTCCTCATTGGATACTTGGGTCTACTTTTTTAACATTTAATTGGGATCTGCCTGTAACTTAAATCCATTATTCCATGTTCTGCAATCTAGAATAAAATAAAATAAAATGTGTCTTTCTTCTATGTGTCATCCTTTCAGGTATTTGAAGAATGCTATCATATCCTGCCTCGGTCATCTTTTCTCAAGTCTAAACACACCCAGCTTTTTCTGGCTTAGTCAATTTACAATCAAGTACTATTTCAAGATCTTTTTCACAAGTACCATTATCAAGACAGTATCTCCATCCTACACCCTAATGCAAGCATTAGATTTTTTTTGTATGTATCCTAAGTGAAGAACTTTGCTCTTGCTTGTATTAAAATTTATTCTATTTCAGCATATTTTTTCCAACCTACTTAGATAATTTTATTTCTGTCTTCTGGGGCCTTAGCTATCTAGCCCAATTTTGTATTATCTGATGATCTGATATGCAACCCCCTCTACCTATTCATCCAAATTATTGATGAATAACAACAGAAACACAAGACTAATCATTACAATGCCCTTTGAAGCCTTTGTCCAATATGATAAGTACCACTGGTGAACACTTGAGCACAATTTTCAAGCCAACTAAGTATCTATTTGGCAGTCCATACATTAGAAGGAACACAGAAACTGTCTAATGTCAAGTCAGTCTTTTATCCATCTAGTTTAGTATTGTTTACACTGACTATTTAACAACTCTTAAACAGGGGTGGGATTCTACCAGTTTGCACCTATTCGCTAGAACAGGTTGTTAACTTTCGGAGAACTGGTTGTTAGAAGAAATCTCCTTTTGTTTTTTTCTACTTTACTGGCCTAATCCTGTAAGGAAGGAAACATTCTGGTGTTACTTTCAGAAACTGCCTCTCTGTTAACTCTTATTACATTCTTGGCAGGACTAGACTTCCTGTTTCCGGAGCTTCTCTGGAGTTTTTTTTTCCTCCTTTGCTGGTACTTTGCTTGTGTGGAGCCCGAAATTGATATATGTGTAGCCATTTCACTTGGAAGCCTGACAGCTTGATTTTCTTAAAGGGGGAGGATTGTTTTAAGCTTTTTACACTGCTGTTGGGAGGAAATACTCCCCTGTTGGAGTTAGCACTTTGAAGAAATAATTGAATAATGAAGCAGAGCTGCCAGAAAGAAGCTTTTAATGGCAAGGAACCAAGATGAGTGACATTCAGCAAGGCGGTGGTATCGGACACTGTCCTTTTGGAGTGTACTTTCAAAAGGCAGAATTATGGATTGAAAAGATTGAATGGAGGTAAACAAAAAGATATCAATGAAAAGAAGCTCACCCTTGTTCTTGTCATCTTACAGAACAGAAGAAAAATAATGAACTTCAGATACAGGAAAATAGATTCTCGCTGAAGGTTAGGGGAAAAAAAAACCCTAACCATAAGAACAATTTGACAGTGGAACTATCTGAGACCGAGGAGCCTATTGCCACAATAGAGTTCTAGGCCAAGATAATACATCTTAATGTCCTTGCTTGAGTAATATGAAGCTTTAGTAGTGTGGTACAACATACCAAAATGTTCAATACAGACATTAACTCATGAAGGAAAAAAGAATACGTCCCCAAAGACATTGTTGTATCATAGCTGAGAAAAAATGTGGAATGTGTTCTCTAGAAACTTCCCCCCTCAAAGAGAGCTCAATTCTAGAATGTTCAAGCAATGCCTGTGCAAACATAGGAAAAACCCATGAAAAGCCCATAATGAACAGAAATCACAGTGAAAATCTACAGGTATTACATAAACATTTTCTTTTAGACCCTAAAACATCAAGCTTCACTGGTATTTCCTACAAAATATCCTAAAAGTCACATATCATGTCAAGAACAAACAGCTAACTTGCTTGAAAAAAATACTTTCTCACCAAGTTTTCTCTTTCGCGTTAGGGTAAATCTGAAGCTGGGTTCCAAAAATCTGGCATAAGAAGATCAACAAAAATGGCTTGTAATGTTATTATTATTTTCAAATGTAGGCCTACAGAAGTACCGATTTAGTGGGCAGCCACTTACCTCCAGCGATGACAAAACTCTCTGACTTCTGGAATGCGTTTCTCATAAATCTCCATCTATGATAAAGCATATTAAAGCTTTATACCCCTGAAATATTTCCTTAGAGAGGAAACAAAATTCCATAACTGGGATATCATATTGGAATTTGGAAATTTAGCAGTTGGACTAAATAGCTACAGTTAAAAAGTTGAGGAAAAAAAGTTTACTCTCCAGTCATGCAATCTATAAATTTCTTCTTTTGTCACAATAAAATTACAATTAGGTAACAACTGCTGAAAGTTTCGGGTGGCTGTTCACAGGTCTTTCAGATAGCCTTAGGTCATATAACTTCTATCCTATTCTATCTATTTTAGGATGGGAATAAGAATTCAGATATGAAAAAGTCATAATTTAAACAATGCTACTGTTTATTGCCATAGATATCAATAATTTCATAAACTATAATTTCATATGTTATAAACTTTGGTATAAGGAATCTTTTTTATTTTCTTAATTGTTTTTGCTTCTAATGGTTTTGTTAGTCAAAAGATTATAATATGTTAATGCACTGGAGCATTGAGATGAATGAATTAATCATCATTTCTTCCATAAATTTCTCTATAGTTTCAGGATAGAAATTTGCTTTAGCAAAAAAAATCAGACAACTGGACACAATTACACTAATCTAGCATTTTTGTAAATAGTCCAATGGTTTTTCAATATCTGGATTAAAAATTAACTTCAAGCCTTCATTTTGCCACCTTGGCCGATCTAATTCATGTGCCTTGGATAAATTACAAATGGCAATGCTTCATCTGAATTGCCAACAAAATTCTGGATTGGCTGGCCTTCACTCTTCCTCTTCCCCCACTCATATCACCCTCTTCTTTTGAATGGGTACTACCATTTTTGCTACACAAGGAGAGACACTTGAATTATAACTTGGTTGCAGAAATACTTGCAATATTTCAATAGTTCTTCAGAGTCTTTAAGAAAAACTGTCAGATCAACATGTTTTATTGTATATTGTATTTATAATTACAGAGTATAAATATCTATTTCTCATGCACCAGCATTTATTACTCAGACTTCAAGCCTCATTAAACATCTTATTTCATAATCCTTTTCATGATACTCTATTCTACTAAGCAAAGAACATGACCACATTTTATCTACAGATTTAGACATTTATAATTAAAACCATTGTTTCTTTGATATTTCACACCACACTAAAAAATTTCAGATTTAGAAGGAAGCAGCTACAAAAGTTATCAACTTTTATTTCTGCTAAATATTACTTCCTTCTGATTCTGAGTGCAAAAATTGCAACACAAAAATGGACAATTTTGCTATTGAATTTTGGCAATATATGGGAACACAAAACCAGATCAAGGCAGGTCACAGGTTGCCTACCCTTATTTAATATATGCCAAATGACACCATAATGACGCATAGCAAGATGTAAATTTGAGATGAAGATAAATGCAGAAAAACTGATTTTCTAATTGCCCTAACCATGGAACATTCAAAAGGGCACTGCCCATAATCCCAAGGCCTATGGCAGCAATTAAAATTGCTGGACAAAATATTGGGCTTTACATGCCCTGTTAGAGATCACTAAAATTGAAATGCCAGAGCAGGAAAAAACCCAGTCTGGCATCTCAAAGTAGAATTCAGGGACACTGAAACAACTAAGCTGGTAAAGAACAAACCAAGTTAAGTAGTTTACAAGTTATAATGTCCCAATTGTTCCAGTCCCCAGCTTTGCTAGGCATATATGAAGAACATTATTATTAGAGAAGCCAGAAAAGCTACCATAGTAGTTTGTATTGGTTCTCTCAAACATGACATTCCTGGTTAGTTACTCCTCCTCCTAAAAAAAACAAAACCCAGCCCATTTGTGGGCTATACTCCTTTCCCTCAACCAAATACTCTGTAGGACTTGATCAAACTCTGGCAAAGCTTAATTCAAGTGAGATACCTAGATTTTTTTAAAAAAATTATATCTGCCATTACCACAAGCTCATATATGCTCCAGTTTACACAACTAGATACATATATCATATATTTCATATATGCCCCACATAGAAGGGCATTTACTTTGCTACAATTTGATACAAAGCTTGCCCTCAGTGATCAGGATTACCTTTGCATGTGCTGAGACCATAAGGACTCAAGGTTGAGTTCACAACGTTAGTCTTTTTTTAAAAATCATACTGTGATTTCCTTAAACCACTTTACTAGCAAGTTTTCTTGCCTGTCACAATCAGGCATTATAGATCAGCGCATCAAAACATCTAAGAAGGTCACAAGAGTCCATAGCTGCAACTATGTCCATTACGAATTAACAGGTTTGTTCCACAACCAGCTAAACCCAGGTTTTTTTTTCTTTTTCATTTCTCTCTTCTACAATTGTTCCAAGTCAGATTGTCAGCCTCCAGAATTATTAAACCAGGACTGATTTGAGGCTGATCACCCCACAGACATCCCCTGTACTGCTACAGCAGTGAGGCACAAGCCCCAAATCTAGACAGTAAACAGAGCAATGCTCCTTAATGAGGCTCCTCACTAGGCAAAAAGTAAGGCATGAGTATGCAGACTGATTTAAATAGCTGTCTTTGTTGGAAACAACTGTTCAGTATTCCAACTTGTGATACTTGTTCCTACTTCTTGATTCGTGGACTGGCTGACTATCCGATTTGGCATTCTCTGATTCTTGGAATATATTAGGACTATCTTGGACTGAAATCAGCACTCTTCAGGCAAGCTCTGCTAGATATTTGAATTGTGACCCTGTCTGCAGTTTTATGCCTAAACTGTAATAAATACTTTAGCTCCTTAGAAACCCCATGTGTGTACCTGCAACCTTGACACAGAACAAGGTTCTCTCACCAATCTCTGTACAGAACATCAATATATTTTGTAATACTTTATTCCTTACCAAGTTTGATCTATTCATTATGTTGACCCCTGTTGTGTTAGAAATGTGTTCATATTCTATAAATTATTACTACTTAAAAAGTACAATTAATTATATTTTTTTCTGTCTTTTTTCTTTATCTATGGTCTATGATGATTTACAAATGAATATGGCAACAGACAGCCATGATCCTATAATATCAGATTTGCACTAAGCCTTTGAGATGATCATTATAATGACTGTTATTATATTCCTTTCACTGAGAACATTTATAAAGTGATTACTTCTTTACTCTGCCCTGAATGTATACACATCTAGAAATAGCAATCTCTCAAATGAAAAGCTCAAAACACTGTACAGAGTTGAAATAATAAGATACAAAACATCTAGACCTTTTTCCAGGACGGCTTCATTCAAATGAATAAATTATTTTATGATTTGGATTCAAAGAACATCATAATGCAACATACAGATTTTTTTCTGTCAAAATTTATACCCTAATGTATTTGATGAGTTTTAATTACATTAAGTGCATATCCTCATAATATATCTAGATTAAAATTGCTACTGCTAAATTTAACTGTGCTTAATTCTGCAAGAATACATTTCAATAGTTAATTGGAGGAAAGAATATGATATTTAATATTTCTGTCAAGTTATCAAATTTCAAAAGATTTAGAAAGCTGAGTAATACATATATTGAAACATGTTAAAATTTTAAATTTTTGATTTGCAGAATACCTTTACTTCTATACTAATATATAAAATTTGATGGTTAGGCAGTTTGTTTAATGCTGCCTCATTATAAGGATAAAATAGTTTCAGTATATCATGGAAACAAAAAGAAAGGGCTGTAATCTTAAGAATATTCTGCATCTGAATATGATATCTCAGAAAAACAGTCCTATATGAACTTTACAAAGCCAGAAAGATATAGTTCTCAAACTTTAAAGTAAAAAAACATATATTACCAAGTAGCCAGCAATAAAGAAACATCGGTTCATTTTAAGTGATAAAATCCTGCTTTAATTTTGGAGTACACCCATCATCAAAAAGTCTTTATCCTTTCCAACACATTAAAATGCTGAAATTATGTAAATAATTCAAATATTTTGTCAGCAGGATAGTTCTTCCAAAATGGAACAAACAGGACTAATGTTGATAAACTGGGAGAAAACAGTGAGAGAGACAGAGACAGAGAAACAGAGAGATGGATGTGTCAGATATTTCAATGCCTCTAGCAATAATAACTTACACCAATAATATTTATAAATAGAACAACTGAAGTTTAATGGAAAGTCTGCATGGTTCATTTAAAATTAATTATTAGATATCTAAGAGGAATGGATTGGCTAAAATGAAATTGTGGGATCAAGTCAGTGGCTGAACCTAAAAATGTACTATGACTTCAACCAAAGGGACAATTGTGTGATTTGGATAATTCCAGGTATATGCATTCATTCTGTAAAACAAAGTTTAAAAGAAGCAACTCAAGTGCAACTGTGACTTCTTTTTCCTTCTGGAGTGGTAAATTTAAAAAAAAAAACATTGAAAGGAAAGCAACTTGGCAAAGTAGGATTATTTGTAATGTGAGGTATAAAGAATTAAGAAACACATCAGAAATGGCAATTAGAATAATTTCTGCAGAATTACAAAAGATGCCAGCAGATTGCTATCCCATTCATCATAATTACTGTTCAGTAATTAGGCTGAAAATGACTAGTACATTTATATAAATGTATGTTGGTTATACTACATCAAACTGTTATTTTTTTTTGTTTCAACAGCTCTTAATATATTGTGTCACAATGCCATATAGCAGTGATGGCTAACCTTTTCCATGTTGGGTGCCAAAAGTGAGACTCCCCCGCCCCCCCTGTGCATACACGTGTGATCCCCCGCTGCATGTATCTGCGCATGTGCACGTCTCCCACGCATACATCTCCCCCCATGCATGCACAGCAAATATCTGACAATCAGCTGGCTGGCGGGGGTGTGCACGCATGTGCAGTGGGGCTCTTTTGAGCGACTTCTCATGTGCCAGCAGAAGTGGCTTCTGAGTGCCACTTCCGGCATGCATGTCATAGGTTCACCATGACGGCCATATACAAACCCCATTGAAAAGATGGAGGGTTAAACTGGATGGAACTGTGTTGATACATAAGCTCCTACATAAACATATCATGACAAGATATATTTTAGCACCCAAAATGTATAACAGAGGACAAAACTTTTCCTGGGGTTCAAGGCCTTCTAATATTTGTAAGCAAATGTCATGGAAACCAAAGCTCTCTCCATGGTAACAGCACTCTTGGAACAGCACTTAGCCACAACAATACTGAACAACTATAACCTCATCTTAGGAGTCTAATATCATCATTATTTTACAATATTCAATGTATCTAGCAACTGCAAGATACAATCAGTAACCTCAAATGCAATCTTCAGTCAAAATTTAAATACCTCAAAAATAAACTATAAAATTGTAAATTGTTCTGGATGTGTCCAAAAAATCCTCAAGTTTCAATCTAATGAAGCTTATTTTATTATTTATTTATCAAACCTATGTGCTTATTTCTCAGTGCAAGACAACACCGAGCGGCTTAGATACACCGTCCATTCAGTTTATGTAGAGAAGCCACATTTACTACATTTCTACTTCCAGCATATATCTATTCCACTGACTATTTATTTATTTATTTATTTATTTATTTGATTTGCCAATTGTTTACAAGATAATAAGTATAAATGTATACATAGTTGTGAATACATGAAATGGGTACATATAAGAAAAATAAAAGAATAAGAGAAACAATAGGACAGGGACGGTAGGCACGTTGGTGCGCTTATGCACGCCCCCTACAGGCCTCTTAGGAAAGGGGTGAGGTCAATAGTAGACAGTCTAAGGTTAAAGTTTTTGGGGTTTGGGGAAGAAACTACAGAGTCGGGTAGAGTATTCCAGACATTGACCACTCTATTGCTGAAGTCGTATTTCCTGCAATCAAATCCGAAATCAAACTATGATTCTCAGAATGTAATTCGGTCTCTTGATAATCAAACCTTTGGGGGTTTCTTTTCATTTTAAAACTAATTTGCAGGTATCATAACTAATCGAATATGCTTGGAAGAGCTGTGGTACCAAGTAAGATCTTAAAAGCACAAAGGTAATTAAATCTGATTTTAAATAAGTTTAAATAAAAGTTTCAAAGACAGACTTCTCTCATGACAAACAAAGCAAGAATCATGAGAATAACAATTCCAAAATAGGATAAATTATGTAAACTGTTCCAAAGTTTTACACAGCACTTCAGCTTTCAGGTGCAACATTTGGATTGGCTACACATATATATTTTTTTTTTTAAAGAATGCTGAATACAGATAGCTTCTATTTTAAAAGAATTTTCAACACCTTGAGAAACGAAGCTATCTGATTTTTTTTATAACTTCATCCACTAGTTCAAATAGGCTGATCAGGCTTCTGAAGCCATGTTCGATAAACATGGATTTTTTCCCCCAAGAACAAAAATTCTTAAAGGCAGCTAGGAAAAGGAATGCATTATGCATGGTTTACCACAGTATGGGGAACTTGGCAATTAGTATGAACCATGTAACAAAGCTGGTCTAATTTCATTTTTAGAATTTTTACATCTTGAACAAGAATTCCTCAAATAATTGTCCAAGTGTAGTTTAAATATTTTAACATAAAATTACAGCAAGTAATAAAGAATCCAAATTTGTTGTGGTTTTTATGATGAAATCCTGTACTGTAATTAAATGCTTGCTTGCAGGCACTGATAGACAGACACACAGATTCATTGCAACTGAGACTATACTTTAAATAAAGTTTGAAGATTATATATTATTTAAACATATGGTAAAACATACAATTACAGTTTCCCACAGAGATAAAAATTGGTTTATTTTAGTCTAAGCTATACATAATAAATTGGCTCTCAGTTCTGTCAGTCATTTAATTACTGACAAAGCAATTCAATTTAATAACATGTAATTTAAAAGTTAAGATCTCATAGGATGTTGCAGATTTAATTGCAAGTAACTTTTAATTTTATCTTAAACTTTAAAAAGGGTGGACTACAATACTCAATGAGGATATTTTACACAGTATTCTCAAAATAGATAATAAATGACGTAAGTAGGTAAGCCTTAATCCCGTGTGCAGTATACATAAGAGAAACGGGATGCATCAGATTCATGTAATTCATTTTTCCAATTGCACAGGTGTAAAAACAACATTAATACCTCAACAAATTCAATTCCTGTAATACATGTCACCTCCAAATCAAGCATAATACCAACAATTTTGCTCATGGATTTTGACTTCAAAATTTCACTAGGTGATAAAATGTCTATTACAGAGCCTGATGCATGGTACATCCATTATTATTCACATGTTACTTTCTCCCATGCTCAGGCATTGAATAAGCAGGCACTGTAAAACAATGCACATGAACAAAGAAATTGGCAGTTTACAAAAATCCATTGATATATTGTTTCTATAACCTATACAGTATTTTCTCTCTTTAACACTGTTCAACAAGTTTTAGTTTATTTACCATTTTATTAATAGATAATAGGAGTATCCCCTGTATCCCCACTTCTTACACATGACCTTGGAATAATCTCCAAATGGTTGCATGTTAACAAGGTTGCGTCTCCTAGCAAGAGTACAAAAACTGTTCCTTATTAGTGTTGCTGTAACATGCCATACTATTGGGAAGCAGAAACTCATATGGATAGGTTTTATTGGGCTATTTAAAATGTGTCTGGGTGATCTTTGTAGACAGTGCTCACATATATTTGGGATTACTATTTAGGAATTTGTGGTATTTTAGGACAAAATCGCTAGATGATAAGTAGCTTACTTCCTACCTACAGGCTATGAAAAGACAAAAGGATTATTTAAGTGTCAGTTGAAGGTCTGCATTCTTTGACCTACAGAAAATCTTCTCAGCCTTTTTCCCAAGTGTTCCAACCAGGTTTGACCTTCCAACAATAAACATGTAAATAACAATACTTTTGGGGTCAAATAGATATTGACCTTCAAATTATGCTAGTTACCCAGATACCTGCATGTTTCTTATACATGCTAGCTGCTAAACATGCCTGGATTTTACTAAATTATCATTCCCATCTATATAGAATATTCAAATAAGGCTAATTGTTCGTGGTTTCTGGAGAATATATTATTAGGCAACTTGAACCCATGCATGCCAAGACCTCTTATTTTCTGGAATATTGTGTGTACCACATTAATTTTCACTGTGGCAGGTGTCAAGAGTGCCCTTTAAAAGTCTATGGGAGATATATAATATTTTACTCTGCTTGCATGTCACCTTTTTTTCAAAATGAGTACGATGACAAAAACTATATTTCCATATTGTTCTATGTGGGTTGCGGGTATGTATGTATGGCTAATATTGGGGGTGAGTGAACAGAGTCACCATGTCACTCTTTATTTGTCAGCAAAGAAACCACTTGAAGACTTGATTTGTTTTTTGAATTTTGAAGGCATTTCCCACACACATACACTTCAGAATATAAAACATATGATACCTGACAACATTGTAGAAGTTTTTTGTTTGTGTCTGTGATTGCTCACTTACTTAAACCAAAAATGTCTAGCCTTTAAAAAGTGTAATTCAAGACTATCCAACAAGAAAATGGGTACCGTAGTTAAGATAACATAAAAGTAATTTAGAAAAAACATTTCTGGGAAAATTTGCTATGGAAAGTATTTTTAATTGATATCTATTCATGGCCAGAAAATGCAGCTGTAAGGGTCAGAACTGTTGTAGAAAACATACACCATGCTCCTTACAAAAGGGCAGTCAGCTACCTTGGCATGACAAGTAGCCAATTTCACAAGTAATTAATTTAATTTTTAGAGGAAGAAAGGAGGCACAGAGAGACATGACTACCAATGAAGTTAAAAATATTTGCTTCTGATTATATAAGCCGAAAGAATTAGATAATTTTTTCTTTTTTCTTTTTATCATATGTATGTTAAAGCAGTTATCCTGCTATAAAAATAATTTATTTCTAAGAGCCTTGTAACACTCCTGTAGATCCTTCCCTTCATGCAGCCTTTATTGAGTATCCTTTGCCTTTATTGAGTATCCTTTGGGTAGTTATTCAGCCAACTGAATCCATCCAGAATAACATAATCTAGCCCATATCATTTTATTGAGGAAAATATTACCACAGACTTTGATGAAGGATTTGTTTGGGCTGTGATATACTACATCTAAGGCATTCCCCTTACCTACTAAACTAATAACTGCATCAAAGATATATAATTAGTCTGGTGCAATGTATCTGTAATAACTATACTGGCTCCTGTTTACTGAAAAAAGTCAATCTAATGCTCGTGATATGATGCTAATTATCTGGAACCTCCTTCCTCTCTGAAAGCAGGAACCTTCTCTTCCAATATTCTGGGATTTTTCCAGTCCTTCAGGGGTTCTCAAAAATTACTGAGAACTGTTCTGTGATCATACACACTATTCCCTCTATTATCCTATGATGTAATCATTTGGCCCTGGAGACCTGAATTAATTTAAATTAGCCAAGTTCTCACTTACCATCTCCTCAGCTATTCTAAGCTAACATTCGATGATGGAATTCTCTGAGTCTAAGAATTAAAATGGACATTTTCAAAATATTACAGAAAAACAGATATTTCTATAATATCAAATAAACAATTAGCATTAGTCAGAAAAAAAGGGCCACATAGATATTCTTTAACACACTCATGGACAAATGAGGACCAAGATATGCATATCCAATTACCAAGATTCAATAATTTAATCCCTTTTTCTTGCAAAACAACTCCCTAATCTGAATCTGTGGGAATCTTGCTTTCTTGGTTGTGAGCAGAACTAGTAAACCTCCTTTCCCCAAGAGATAATAATGACTAATTATTCCTTGATTTTAATTCTTAAGGAAGAAGAATATAGGAGTTAGAACTTCCTTCTTATTGCAATGGATACCCTCTTTGTTTTTCCTTTTGTTTCTAAAGTATGCAAAGAATCTTGGGGGGCGGGGGAGTTCTAATATGTCTCTCACAAAAATCAGTCAATTTTAAGCTTTAGCCTCTTTGACAGTTTCTATAGTTTTTAGAGACTACTTTGCATTCTTCGTTATATGTCTTTATTTTTGCCTACTGTATACTTTAGTCTCCCATATACTTTTGTTCTATAGCCATGATGGAGAACCTATGGTACACGTGCCAGAGGTGGCACTCAAGAGCCCTGTGGGCACATGCACCGTCGCCAGCTGCTCTTCTGGTTTCTGGCACGCGCATGCGTACTAGCCAGTTGGTCTTTGCACATGCCAGAGTGCCAGAAACTCAAAGAACAGCTGGCCGATGCACATGCATGTACTGGCCAGCTGGTCTTTGGATTTCCGGTGCTCTGGCATGTGCAAAGACCAGCTGGCTAGCACCTGCATGTGCACCAGCCAGCCGGTCTTCAGTTTCCAACACTCTGGCGCAAGCGCATGCATGCACACATTCTGGTTTGGGCACTCAACGCCGAAAAGGTTCGCCATCACTGCTCAATAACATTTTAAGAAATTCTATATACAGCATATGCATACTGACGTCTTCTAGTTCCTCCCATTTTTCTTTCTTACAGGAATTGTTTACAAATGTAAACAATTCAATCTTTCTAGGATTTCCCATCCTTTCAGGATTTCAAATCACTGGATTTGACTTACCTTCATTCAGAGTCAAACAAAATTTGATCTTCTGATTGACAGTATACAGGTCTGTCTTTTCCCAGTCCCTCCTTCCCCCCTTATAGATCATAAATCCAAAGATGCACTAAAATATCAAACACCTTCAGTGCAACCAATTCCTTCCTGTTGATAAGAAGTAGGTCCAGAATAGCAAATCTTTTTCTTCTCTCCATATTCTGATTAAACTGTCAGCAAGAAAAGAAAATAATCTTTGGTTCTCTGTTGACCAAGCTAGACTGTTGGCAGAGTAAGCCCCCAGAAAAACGAATGTTCTTCTTACTCTCCACAAAGAAATAGAACATGGTTCCTCCAAATGTTAAAATACCATTTGCATATTCTCAATCACAATTAAGAGGCCTCAGTATCTCTGAGAACTATTAGTTCTTTCCAGATTATAAACTTACACAATATAAAAGTTAGTTGCTGAAGAAAGAGGGAAAAACAATCCTACTACAATATGTCTGCTCTGAGACACTGAGTGGGAAAATACACTAAAGCAATCACTTGATAGCCAATTATTCTGAGCAAGAAAAAGAAAAGCCACATATTGTAACTTAAATTACCTTTATTCTGAATACCTCTCTGCTTTAAGCGCTATGGACAGTTATTTTGTGGCTGCAGAAGTCATGAGAGTGTTGACCCTGAAGATGACTCATGTGTAGCCATATTTTATATTGATGCCCTGAGATTTAGTTTTGATCTCAAATTGGGATTGAAGAGATCCATCATTGTTGCTTGCCTTCTCCATGTTTTTTTTAAAATGCCAAGGGCCTGTTATGATATGTTCAGATTTCCATGGGGATGGCCCAAACAGCACCTTTGCTTTATTCTCAGTACTCATTTACTGAAATAGTGTTTCCCACCTGCATAAGTACACTGATAACATGTAAAAAAAAAAGATTACAACTTTACATACTACAGATGATAAATTGGCTGCCTATTAATCAAAGCAGTGTCAGCTGAAAGAATAATGTTATTTCTGTAATGTTATTAATGTCTCACTTATGATGATAAGATGTTCCTTGAGAGCAAAGACTTACACAATAGTGGAAGAATGCTTAACCCAAAGTGAAAATTGCAGGAAATAACATTAATCACTCCCAAGAGGTATCTCAAACTTTTTAAAATTTGGGCACATAGAAATAGGCAACTTAAAAATACAGAATTTGACAATTATTGATATTCTTCTGAGATTCTGATACCAAGTATTGAGGAGGAGGAGGGAAGCAACAGTACAAAATTGCTCAATGTCATCCAATACCTCAAACCACTGAGAATTTGCTGTGTTCTTCATAACACGACATCAGCATACAAGCAATGTTCTACCCTTGCTGGTATCCTTATGATTTATATTGATTCTTTCCTAGTATGATTTGATTGTTGATTGTACTCTATGACTATCATTAAGTGTTGCACGTTATGATTCTTGATTCTTAGAGAATGTACCTTTTCTTTATGTATACCGAGAGTATTTACACCAAGACAAATTCCTTGTGTGTCCAATCACACTTGGCCAATAAAGTATTCTATTCTATTCTATTCTATTCTATTCTATTCTATTCTATTCTATTCTATTCTATTCTAATTTAATTAGGATTAAGGAGTGTGGTTTCAAAGTTGTACATATGTTTTCTGAAAGCATTTTCTGCCGTTAGCACACTCTATAGTAATGCCTGCATTGCACTTCAAGCAATATTTACAGTTTCTAAAATTTACATGTACATATCACAATTGTAAAATAAAGGCCAGAGATTAAGATAGGCATCCATACATGTAGAAAGGAGCAGGAGCCAATTGGTCTACTGTGCTGCATTAGCATTTCAGTTTTGCTACATATCAAGCAAACATGGTGAATTTGATTTCATATACTGTGGCTACAGGTCAAACTCTTTTTATAGTAATTTTACTAAAAATACAATTAAAAACATAAAATGAATACAAACTAACATGTTACATTATAAAAAGAAAAATAAAAAGTGCAGAAAAAATAGAAAAATAGAAAAGTAAAAATGAAACAACATGAAAGAAATATATAAAGAAATTATTCACCTTTCATTACAATAAACAATTTTAGTAGCTTGTCACCCACTCTTAAATTACAACAAATAATTTCTTCTTTCCATATCCCATCTCTTATCTATAAACAAATTCATGAGGGATCATCGTTTCAGTCCTGCCTGGTATCAGCAAAAGATTATCAAAGATAATGTTTTTATTTAATGTTGATCAAATAAACCAACACTTCCTTTTACTTTTAATAATATAGTTCCTTAGTCCCTTCAAATCATGTTCTAAAAATTCATTTATTTTCATTTTTTCCTTTGTCCTTTCTCACAAAATCCTTCAAAATCCCTATTATAAATCCAATATAAAAAAGCTATCCAGGTCACTCTTTTGGTTTATTATTTGCACATCCTCTTAATTATTAAGACATCAATTGGTTTCTCTTGTGTGTTGTATAGAAGCTGTTTCCAAATTATTCTTGTATTCTGTCATTTTTAAATCCACCTTCACATCAATCTGTTTTGTCCAGAAAAATTTGTTCCTCTTCCATAAGATCTATTAAATATAGTCTTTCTACAGAGGCAGGCACTCTTAAAAATGACTTCTGGTTCCACTGTTCAAATATATCCTTCAGTGTCTCCAAAATTAAAGCATTTTGCTCCATTCTGTATGAATGTCAAATTTTTAAGTGTTCTTCTTTACTTGTAATCTTTAGTTCCTTCTGGTTCCCTTTAGGGTACAACTTTCTAAGTCTATTATGGTTTTTCTTACAATTAATGTCACAATTTTATTTCAAATGCACCATTAGTCTCTTTCCAAAATCAACATTCTAATTGCTCTTTTGTTTTTTATTTCATAAAAAATATGATTATATTTTAAACATTTCTCACTAAGAATTGAAAAAATCTTATCAGGTGCTTTATGAAACTAGTCAATCCAAAAGTTTGTAAAAACTGAAAGGCAGTTAACAATCAATTTTCATAAGTGTTAGTATTTAGAAAAGGAAGTACATGAATCCAGTGTTCTTTTGAAGAAGCTAACACAGTTTGAGCAAGATGGCTGTTCTCTTGTCAACCAGAATTCTAAATTGACTAGAGACTGCTGTTTTGTGGAGTCATGAGGAGCAACTATCTAGAGCATTTGTGAGTGATCTCAAGTCCTCGTCAGAATTACAAAGGGCCAGTCTGCTCTTCAGCCCTTCTTTCTGCCATAGTCATTAAGTCTGCTTTTAGCAGAACCATCTTCAATTCATTATTTTTTTCCCCCCTGGAACTACCCACTAAAGCTCAAACTCTTCTAGAAAAAGAATAAGATTTTCAAGCCCATAAGCAAAGAGCCATTTATGGCTGAGTGCTCCACTTACCGAGACAGTTATAAAGAAAAAAGAAAAAAGAAAGTAAAAATGTATTACTTAATTAGAAGCAGTTAAGCAGAGTAGCATTTTTCTTGGAAATAAATGACATTTGTAGATTTACTTTTTCACAACAAGACAATGCTAATAAAGCACCCTTGAGAGTTTTTTGGATAAAAAATAAAATCTTTAAGCAGGTTATAAGTACATCAAACAATAACTAAAAACTATATTAAAATGTCACGTTTTCAAGATAGGCTGAGAAGCAGTAATATAACGCTTTTACAGGTATCATTCTTTTTTAAAAAGTAGAACTTTTTGATGAATGCAATCATTCTTGATGTTTTATTTGTAATTAACAATTATTTAACTAATAGCAAAGATAGGATTTTGTGTATTTATTTATTTATGTGCTATAATTGCTTATCAAATCTAATTAGCAATAAATTTATAAATCCATGGGGATATTTATGATTGTCCATTTCTGCTTACAATGCAAAAATTTGAACAGTCTCATTTGCAATGTAGGCATTTGATTACCTTCTTTTTTCCCCTCAAGATTTTCATAGACATGTTTGTTGGGAATAGAGCACCAGTGCTACTGATTGCAGGCAGGCAATATTAACATGATATCTATATTAAATTATTCTGATACTAGGAAATCTATTTCTAATTATGGTGAGCAGAGCCAAGTCTTAGCTTGCATGCAGAGTTTCAATTAGCTTTATTGAAAATTCTTGTGCAGGTTCACATAATAGATTTTCTTAAAAAAACATAAAGCACCAAGAAATATTGTTCAGCAATTATACCCTACGAAGTGGTTTAGAGAAAATTGCTTCTATGGTACAATACAAAACATAGTATTTGAAACTATTTAACAGATTATTAACCAGCATGATCTGAAGTGTATTTCTACAATGCTATATTAGTGAGGAATGACACCTATTGCAACAATAATGGCATATAAAAATAATAGATCATTATGGATTCCAGTGCACCAAAATTTAAAGATATTGTACAATATCGGTAGCATAAAGATAGTTTTATACCTTTATCTGATCATAATTTTATTTCCCCCGAGAATGAATAATTTTATTTTAAAAGTTTAAAGCCATTTTCTAGTTTCATCTGTGATGTAGAACAAGAAGATGCATTACTAAGCTGTCTGTTTTCTACAGCATTAGTTAATTTATACTTTCCAAGAAAAAAACTTTTGTTACTAAAATGAAATGATCAAAGATAAAAAAATTAGCCTATATGAGAAGGTTATGGATAAACACTGGTCTTGGATGCTCAACAGAATTTATTTAATTTTAATCTAGTCCTATACGTACCAAGAACTAATTTAGAGAAAGCCACACTCACTCTATGCTAGGGATAAATCAAATTCACTGAGACTGCTTACAGTTTATGTTGAAAGATCAATTGGTCACGATATGCTGAAAAGCTACCACACCAAATTTTCAAGGAATTAATTTAATTATTTTTCCCTAAACATTTTACATTATCACTTGACCATACTAATACAATTTAAAAAGTAGAGAATATTTTGTGAATATCCATTTGAATTTAAAAAAATACTAAGAAGCTCACTCCCACATTTGATGAGAATGTTTATCTACAACCTTAAGAATCATGTTACTTTAAAACTAAAAATCTAGTATTAAGTCAGTATTTATACTCCAAGATTTATAAAGAATTCATAAATAATTATGTATTTCTATTAAACATTTACATTTTGAACACATAGCATAAAATATAGTATATATTTTATATATTATCCTCAGTGGATAGAATATCTCTCCATCCTACTGAGTCTCTCACTGAAATTTTTGAAACAATAAGCAAAACCAGTCACTGGATTATAAAACACTATTATGAATTGAAACATATCATTCTGCTGATAGAATGCTCAGATCAAAGGAATAGGTACAAAGATGATTTTTATCATATAGTATTTATTAAATATTAATTAAAAAATAAAAACTAATACAAAAAAAATAAAAAACATAGCAGAAAAGAAAAAATATATAAAGAATAGAAAAGGAAACAAGAATATAGTAAAGAAAAAGAAAAGGAATATACAAAGAAATAATTTCCCTCTAAATCACAAGTATAAACAATTTTAGTAACATGTCACCTGCTCTTGAATTACAATAAATGATCTCTTCCTTCCATAGCCCATCTCTTATCTATTAACCGATCCATAAAGGATCATCATTTTATCTCTGTTACCAGAGATAACAACATATTTATTTTAATCTTAATCAAATAAACCAACCCTTCCTTTTACTTTTAACAATATAGTCCCTTCAAATCATATTCTAAAATTTTCTTTTTTTTCTTTTTTCCTCAAAGTCTCTTTGGTAAATCTAATATAAAAAAAATATCCAGGTCACATTTTTGGTTTAATATTTGCACATCTTTTTTAATAATTAAGACATCAGTTGGTTTTTCTTGTGTGACATATAGAATCCTTGTTCAAATCATTCTTGGATTTTGTCATTTTTAAATATGCTTTCACATCAATCTGTCTTGTCCAGAAAAACGTGTTCCTCTTCCATAACATCTTTTAAACATAGTCTTTAAGAAGCAGGTACTCTTAAAATTGAGTTATGGGTCCATATAGCTTTCAGTATCTTCAAAATTAAATTTTAAATCTTGTGTGATGACCTGGGGCATGGCACGAAGGAAACACAGCCAGAGAACTGGTATGAGTCCCTTTATTAGCACCAACTTTGCCCCCAACGTTCCGTTTACTCTCCAGCCTGGAGAAAAGCTCTCCCACGAACCTGCAGCAGCCTCTGGCTGCAGATACTCCAGTCCAAACGCTATAAGCAGAATGACTGCAATCAATCACTCCAGCAAGGAAGCACGTCAATAATTCCAGCAAGACAAGCACACAGAAGCACGGCAATAATTCAAATAGTAAGGAGGAATGCCAGGAATGCAGGCCACAACTCTCAACACTAGATGAATTCAGCGTTTGTTCCTGGCAAACGCCCCTCCCAGCTGCCTCTCCTCCATCCCCAGGTGTGCCTTGTGAAGGTAATCGAGGCCCTTTTCTTCCTCGTAAGCCATGCCACCCACATTGCTCTCTTCTGCATTCTTCTCTGCACGCCCTAGGGTTAGGAGGGGGTGGGCCTTGGTCTTCATGTGAACCCCCTCTCCCCTGTTCCACCTCCTCCATGTTCTGCCCAGCCTGACTTTGCCTTTCCCCAGTTTCCTCCACAGCCAATGGAGCCACTTTGCTGCTCTCTGTCAGCTGTTCATCTTCCCCTTCAGATTCAGACTCTGATGGGGGCACGACATCTTGATTATTGCAATGCACTCTACATGAGGCTGTCCTTGAAAAGCAACCAAAAGCTCCAGCTGGTCCAAAATGCAGTGGCCCATATGGTTTTGTGTATACCACAGTGTGAACATATCACCTCTCCTACGGAACTGCATTGGTTGCCGATTTCCTTCCAGATGTAATTCAAGGTTCTGGTTGTCACCTTTAAAACTCTTCATAGCTTTGGACCAGATTGTCTGAGGGGCCGTCTCTTGCTGGTCACATCCACCCGACCCACTAGAGCAAGGAGGCAATGAATGTTGCAAGTCCCGTCCCCTGAAGTCAGACATCTGGCAGGACCCAAAAGGGCCTTCTCCGTAGTGGCTCCCTCCCTCTGGAACATTATCCCTCCCGAAATTAGACTGGCCCCCATTCTGCCACTCTGTCTCAAGGCCCTGAAGATGTGGTTTTGCCACCAGGCCTGGGGAACAAAGAGTAGGATGGAGCCCATTAAATGGTTGTTTTGAATGTGTGTTGTCACCTAGGGCAGCTGGGTTTTTTTATTTTGTTATTTTTTACTTCTATTATTTTTATTTTTTTCTACATTGTGTTTTTATTGTCTGTATGCCACCTAAAATCGCTGTGAGCAAGTAGGTGGCTATATAAATTATCTAAAATAAATACATAAATAAAATTTTGCTCCATTCTGTATGAGTAAGTCAATTTTTTAAGTGTTCTTCTTTACTTGTAATCTTTAGTCCCTTCTGGTTCCCCTTAGGGTCTAGTCTTCAAAAGTCTATTATGGTTGTTTTAAGAGTTCAAAACAGCAGCATTTTCTCTTTGGAAAGATTCTTATAATTAGTATCAAAAACTTATTTCACATCCATCTGAACCCTTAATCCATTTGTAACTTTTCAAAATCAACATTCTAACTGCTCTTTTGTTTTTATTTTATGAAAAAAATTACAATTATATTTAAAGCTTTTCTCACTAAGGTTTGAAGAAAACTCACCAAGTAGTTCTGAAACTTGTTGATCAAAGGTTTCTAATAGCTGAAAAGCAGTTGACAATAGTACTTTATAGTGCTCCAAAGAAAAATCTAAGACTCTAAAGGTTATATTTAATTAGTATCCCCTTGCTTATAAAAACCACTTCATATTGATAGATTGGTTATAGGTATGATTTTGGAAATTGATAGAAAAGGAAATAGGTGGAGCCAGTATCCTTTAGAAGGGAACTGACTGCGGTTTGAATGAGAATGGCTTTCCTTTATCTCCCAGAGCTATAAATCCACTGGAGACCACTATCTTCCTGTCTCCTCATGAAGAGGAGGAGGAATTCTGCAACTATGTGCAGAACTTGTGGGCAATCTCCTTATCTAGAAAGGAATTACAAAAAGCTGATCTACTCTACTTCACTCCACATTGGTCCTCAGCTCCACTTTTAGCAGAACTTTCTTCAGTTCAGATTTTTCCCCCCAGAAGATGGCTAATAGGCTATCATAGGTGGTTCTCATCTGTTTCCATCTCTTTGGAACAGAATAAAATTGCCAGATGTGCAAGGAGAGATCAACAAAAATCATACCTGTGACCAATAAAATGGTATTTTATAAGTGGAGAGATACCAACTAAAAGTAACCCTTTTAGCGGGGGTTGGCAACCTGTGGCTCTTTGGGCCCTCTCCTGTGGCTCCCTGTCAGATGATCCCACCACTGGCTAGCCCCAACCCTCTCACCCTCCCCTCCAGCTCACTCCTTGCCTGAGAAGGTAAGGGCGACAGCAGCGGATAGAGACTCACCCCATATTCCAGAGCGGGAGTGAAGGGCCCCTCTACTTGCCTCTTCTACCTGCCCTTGTTAGTGCTGCAAGCACATGGGTCACTTGGGGAGACGTGCGAATTACTCTCTGCCTGAGACACTGGCTGGGCCAGCTGCAGTCAATGCTCCACATCGTAATGGGCTTCAGGAGGAGGGGGACGCCGTCTCCCCCATTGTGAAACGTGTTAAATTTAACTCTGTTGCACAAGGTGCTGCAAGAGCAGCGAGCAGGCCATGGAGGCGGCAAGAGCAACAACATCAGCTGCAGCCAGCCTAGCCAGTGTCTCGGGGCAGAGAGAAAGTCGCGTGTCTCCCCATATTCCTCTTACCACCTCCATGGCCTGCTCACTGCTCTTGCAGCACCTTGCGCAGCACATTTAAATTTAGTGTGCTTCACAATGGGGGAGATGGCATCCCCTCCTCCTCCTGGGGCCCATTACAACATGGAGCATCGGCTGCAGCCAGTCCAGCCAGTGTTTTGGGATACAGAGGAAGTTGCGCATCTCCCCAAGCAGCCAAGGTACATGCAACACCAACAAGGGCAGAAGAAGAGGCAAGTAGAGGGGTGCTTCACTCCGCTCTGGAATATGGAGCGAGTCTCCATCCACTGCCATCACCCTTCTCTTCTCAGGGCAGGTGAGGAGTAAGTGGTAGAAGAGGGTGGGGGGGGGGGGGGCAAACTACTAGTGGGTTCAGCCGACAGGAAGCCACAGCAGGGGAATAAAAGAGCTTAATTTATCTGGGAACCTAAAAGACTCTTGATTTAAATCATATGGTAAAAAGCACCTAAAGAAGAAGAAAGAACAACATTAGCAAAAAACAACGACCCAACCCTCACCTGTTTATGGAAATGGTTCAAGAGGGAACACACACACATATACACACGAGAGGGAGGGAGGGAGGGAGGAAGAGATGAGAAAGAGAGAAAAAGAGAGACAGAGGGAGGAGAAAGAGAGGGAGATGAGAGTGAGATGAGGGAGAGAGAAAGAGAGAGGGGGGGAGAAAGAGAGGGAGGGAGATGAGAAAGAGACGAACAGAGAGAGAGACAGAGAGAGAGAATGAGAGGGAGAAAGAGATAAGATAGGAAGAGAAAGAGAAATGAGAGAGGAGGAGGAGAAAGAGAGCTGAGACAGAAAGATGAGAGAAAGAGAAAGGGAGAAAAAGAGAGATGAGACAAGAGAGAGAGATGAGACAGGGACAGAGGGGAGAGAAAGAGAGAGAAAGAGAGAGAGACACACACACAGAGAGATACCTGTTTCCCAGAGAAAAGAAAATACCGGGCACCACAAAACCTGGGTAGGCGTAGCTGGGGGTGAGGGTCATGTGACTGGATGGGAGGGAGTGACATTGAGTTAGCCACACCCATCCAGGTTTGTGGCTCCAGGTGTTTTCTTTTCTGTGGTAAACGGGTCCATATGGCTCTTTTGAGTATCTAAAGTTGCAGACCCCTGTCTTAGAGCCCTAGGATGTTTCTTTTGGATTACTAAATTAGCACTGTGACAAATATTTTGAGGTAATAAATTGACATTAGCTTGTTGAATTGTAATTAATTCTATGATTGAGTGTATGATTTAAGAAAAAAATCATATATCTATATGAGTAATAAATTATTCAGTGTAACAAACCTTCTGATAATTCTGTAATTTGAAGCAAAGTCGCATTACTTTTTTCTTTTTATAATTATAATTCTACAGAATTACTTGTTGTCTGCTTTCTGAATATTTTGGAAAAAACAACTGAAAAAGTTAATAGGTTTCTTGTTAACAAATGTTTGTTTCTTGTTAAAATACTATACATCTCTATCTGTGGCAGGATTTTCACGAATAAAAAATAATACATTAACCAATATTTGCATATAATCATTCAATGCAGAACAGGTAGTTCTCATTTAGCAACCATAATTAGGACCAGCAACTCAGTCACTAAGCGACATGATTACTAAGTGGAAAATCTGAAGACTGAAACAATTTGACTTCATTTTCATTTATTTCCCCTCACTCCCTGTTCGTTTAATGTTCACTATGATGCTGGAATAATTAGCAAGAAGTGAATTAATGGTTATATTTACATTGATTGGAGAGGAAGGGATTACAAGAGAGCAAGCAGGCACATAGTGGTGAACACCACATCAAAAACAATATGCTGGCTGTCAATATGCTTCTTGCAGGAGCTCCTTAGGAGGCAAACATAATTCAAAGGAGTGAAAGAGATGCAGAGGCTAATTAAAGTCATAGAAGTAAGCTTGTTAAACTTAGATAGAACTTAGAACCTTTGGGAGCAGCACTGCGCTGCTGTGGAGAAAAGCAGCTAAGGAAGAGATTGCTTGGTTAAGTAATCTTTCTGCTTTGGTGGGAGCAGAGAAAAATGGATCAGGCACAGAACAATGGGTACTAATTGACTTTGGTTGCAAAGTTATTTCCAATTTTGTAAATATGGGCATTGGTTGCAAAGTAACTTTGGCTGCTGTCCAAGACAGTTGTTTAGTGAGGTGTTCCACCCACCAGTCATTCCTGATCTCAAGGTAAATATAATAGAACATTACAAAGGACAATTGTATTGTGCAAAAGTTGTCAGTACCACTTGGTGCGTAATCAGTACTATTTCTTAGAAATTAACAGAAATGAATTGTTCTTACTATAGCACATACTGTATGTTAATAAGCACTATAGAAGAATGCCTTAGCGTTTGTTCTCAAAATTGAAGAATGTCTTAGTGCAGGGGTCCCCAACCACCGGTCCGCGGACCGGTACCGGTCCGTGGAACAAGTCCTACCGGGCCGCTGGTTTGCTGGGCGCCGCCATCTTTTTTTGATGAAAAAGTGCTTCCGGTGAGCTTTTCCGGGTAGAAAGCTCACCGGAAGCACTTTTTCATCAAAAAGATGGCGGCGCTAGCGCTCGTGAGCTTTTCGGGTAGAAAGCCATTTCTACCCGGAAAAGCTCGAAGCTGCGCCGCCATCTTTTTGATGAAAAAGTGCTTCCGGTGAGGTCACCGGAAGCACTTTTTCATCAAAAAGATGGCGGCGCCCAGCTAATGCCGGTACCGGGCCGCGCCATAAAAAAGGTTGGGGATACCGGGCCGCGGCATAAGAAAGGTTGGGGATCACTGTCTTAGTGAATGTGTTGTGTGTGTGCGTGCGTGTGGGTTTGTGTGTAGATGTGTAAGTGTACATGCATACACAAATACATAGATCTTGCTCTTTTTCTCCACACCATTCTCAGAATTGTATTTCATGCATCTAGTGAAATGAATTGTGATAGATGATATCTTACATTAAAGCAAATTGGTTAATCTTTAAAGTGCCACATGGCAGTTTGTGGAGTTTCAAAGTATTCAAAGATATTTATTCTAAAACAATTGAATCTTCTAAACCTTTAAGAATATGTAATATATTTATGATTTATAGACTGAGAGGTAATAAAATATGTAATCTTAAATATTTCATATTAACAGGGCATGCTATTTTTTGTAGAGACAAGGAAAAAAGTTACTATCAAAAACATTATATTTTAAGTAGAATGTTTTTGATAGCAATTTAAGCATTCTTCTGTAGCATAAATTGATTACTTTTAAATTTTATCACATAATTTTAATACAGTAACAATCAAATTCATGCAACTTACTCCTACAGGCTGAAAAATTAGTCCATCCACTTCATGAGAGACTTCTCTTGCAAAATTTCCCTCAAGAAGCTGCAAGAAGCACCAAATGATTATTAGCAATTGAAATTAAGAAGTAAAACAACCCTGACATATAAAAGAAAAATATCTAAACATCTCTGCTTAATTTATATACCATATAACTCCCCTCAAGATTATACACAGCATTTATTGGAAAGAATTAACATCTAATGTCTATTAATTAATTGTTTAAAAAGCAGATGGGATTAGGAGATAAGCACTGCAATGAAACAGTAAACACATTTTAATGTTCATGAATTGAAGTATGCATTGCAGAAGACATGAGGCCAGTTGAGATGTAACAGTCCTTGCCTTTTTTGTGCCCATTTTTTATCCTTGCTTCTCCCACACTAATTTCTAATTCATACCAACAGTGCCTCTAAGCATTACTAGTCAGCATCGTTTTAAATGCTTTCAAGTAGGGGTATGGAAATCATTTTACATGTGACCATATTACGTTTTACTCGTTCTATCCAAATTAGTAGCAGTTCAAGTGCAGAAAAGAAAAAAAAATAATCCAACTGAGTTAGGGGTCTGAGGCTTGACCCACCCATTCCTCAAACATGACCATGGGATTAGATCAGTCACCATTTATTCAGGTTAAGACATAGAATTAAACTATAGTGAGTCAAAAGTAAACACTGCCAGATGAGAGTGGTAATAAGCATTTTATAATAAACATTTTTGTTGTTGTTCCTAGTGTTCTTCTAGTGTAGAGTCTGCTTTTATCAGATCAATCCAGTACTGATCCATTTGGTTGCAACAGAAATTGATCGACCAACCTGTTGCCTAAGTCTGACATTGTGGTCTGAGAGGGAGAGAGAGAGAGAGAGCAGGCTTCATGACTAAGGTAGACTAAAACTCGTCTCCTGGTTTCCAGCCCAGAGCCTTAACTACTGGACCAACTAGCTCTCACTAAGGTATATAATATATCTTTAGGTATACATTATTATAATAATCTTCATCATTATGCCAATAAGATCTCCTTTTTGCAGACTTGTTTCTTTTTTAATAGTCTTTGTAGGACCACTTTTTCCACACTTTTTTTTTTCTTAACCTTCTCCATTACCTTATGAAAGCCAATGAATTTATATCTGAAGTTGTTATAAATCCTTTAAGATTGTTTAAGGTAAACATCGACTTCTTCTACTAGTTGGGTTATCACGTATGAATGAGGAAGTCTTGGGAATATTAGAAGATAAAATCTACTAGTATGTACTTGGAATGGAATGGAATGGAATGGAATGGAATAGAATGGAATAGAATAGAATAGAATAGAATAGAATAGAATAGAATAGAATAGAATACTTTATTCTATCCAAGTGTGGTTGGACACACAAGGAATTTGTCTTGGTGCAAATACTCTCAGTATACATAAAAGAAAAGATACATTCATCAAGATATGTATAAAAAGTTGCTCTAAATTTAAACCAAACAAAAAATATTTTGGTCTACTGTTCTACTTTTGGTCTACTGGTCTACTGTTTATTCTGCCTAAATATTAACATGAAAGGCGCCACAGCTTAAAAAGAATAAACATAGGTTCAAATATCCATTCTTCTTCATACCATAGTATTAAAGCAAACTTTAAATCAGTATCTTCTGGTTAAAATATATTAAAACTGCTAATTATAAGTTTTAATTAAATTAATTTATGGCAGACACAAGAATGAGAATGCTGTTATAATAATAGATCTTTTTTTTGTACAATTTGGATAATGCAACATGAACTACTTATAATTGCAAAAAAATTAATAGGATAGCCAATTAATAGGATAGCCAAGTATATCATATATATGGGGGACAGATAATATAATCAGCAAATACAAAATAAACATAATGTTACAGAGCAAAATATATTAAAACATTTGTTGAAGACAGTAGTAATATGTTGCTAATTTCACAGGTTTTATTTTTACTTTTCATTTGCTAGTGCATATAATCAAATGCAATTTACTATTCCAGAACTAAGGATTTTTAAATAAAATATTGTTTTTATAATGAAAAAATAAAACTGAGTATAATCAAACCAATTCCATTCTGAATTATATTGAGAAAAGTTAGTCAAGACCATATCTGCAATAATTTTGTATCAGACAAGAACATGTAATAAATGTGTGTATATGTGTGTGTGCACGCACAGGAATTCAATATACAGACATGCCACATTCTGATATTCATGCCCAGGCTAACTTATTACAAAACATATTTCACTATAAAAGCATAACTCTCTAATTAGCCTGATAAAATTAATTGATGGGGGGGAATCAAAAGTGATTTTGCATATCATTATACTACTATGGAAAAAGGACCTGTTTTGGGTCATTACTATGTGGAGAACAGGGTGCAAAGCAAGACCTCTTCCTGAGATATAAGAGTAAATGGAAATATATAGGAGTTTCACCATTGGTATATATTAAGACCCAAGAGGAAAAAAAACTGTTTGGAACAGTGAAAATATGTCTAGCGCAATCTAAGAGCTGAATTCAATCGTATTCATACTTTAGACAAATCCTTTAAAATTAATACAGCTGTGAATAAATTCTCATCAATTTCAATATGAATATTTTTTAAATGGTCGATTTTAGATTCAGCTACCACTAAACATAAAGCACAGAAACATGTGTAATGTTTGAATAGTCAATCTTTTTAATACATATAAAAGTCATCTTCAGTCTCATATGATGCATGTATATATTTGCCTGGAGAGAAATAAACAAGATTACAATTAATTTTATAGAGGTTTAAAAAAAGGCATCATTCAATTCTGGGTGATACACAATAAAACCAACAGAATAAAAACAAAATATAATTATGAAAATGAAGAAAGAAAAGAAAGAAATAAGATCTTTATAATCACACTCAGGAGCCCCTAGCACCCTGACTTAAGGTCTTTAAGGCTTTTCAGAATGCCTACACTGTGGAAGCCATATTAGAGAATCTTATTTCAGAGGACAAGCACAGAGAAGGGGTGGGGTCTGTCTGCTTCTAGAGCTCAAATATGACATTGTTTAACTGAAAGGACCCAGAGTGACCAGCTCTGTCAGACTGAATGAGCTAGGCTGATTCCACAGGAGATAGGCTTTCCCTCATGTAATCAGGCCCAATGCCACATAGGGTTTTATAGGTCATAACCAGCACCTTGCATTTCTCTCAGAAGCATACTGGTATCACACAGGCATATATGTTATTGCCCACAACACTAAATTCTAAAAGTTTCTGTGTGGGCTTCAAGAACAGCCATATGTAAAGTGAATTAGAACAATTGCCCAGTGAAATGACTAGGACATTAGTGGTTGTCTGAAGTACTTTCCAAGCTAGAAAAATGGACAATTGGCACATTAGATGAAACTATGCAAATCCTTCTAGCGAAAGTAACCACCTGTATAGATTGTACACCACTCTAAAACCATTTCTTTATCTGGTTACGCTTTTAATATAATAAATCAGATTAGCTAATCAAGAGGAGGGAAATTCACCATGCAAAACTCTAAAGATATTATTACCACTAACTATAAATTAACAATGTAATTGTTTTTTTTCCAAAAAGAAAAGAAAAAACAGTATGATACTGTTGCTTGCTAATAGCATCAGCTCATTAATTACTATCCATGATTCTGTTGTAGCATTCCAAGCCTGATTAATGTCAGGTCAAGTTTAACATATGACAAGGTTTATTACTAATGTTTTGCTAACCCACAGCTTGACAGTCTTTCAACAGATGAGCGCCATCTGTTACATAAGGGAATAAAAGTCAGAGTACTGCTAACTCTGAGTTGCTCCAGGTCACTATGGTATGTTTTCAAAGCTGTCCAGGGCAATTAGGATAATAGTATTTGGTACTAATTGCTAACTTTAAAAGCTACTCATATCATGTACTTTATTTCATTTGTAGTAATACTCATATAACATGGCCTTAAAACAATATTACTAATCATCCATATCTTATAACTGCCAGGCAATTACAATGTGCTACATTTTACAATCAGCAATTAATCCTAAATTCAAGACACAAAACTGGAAACAGAGCAGTAATGCCTATGGCTCATTAAATTTGAACCCAAGGTAAAATACTCTATGCCCAATTTATCACCACCAATGAATACTCCAGCATCCATGTTTACATCTCAAAAACCTACTATATAGTTAGTCTTCACTTAACAAACCTAATTAGGATTGGAATCTCCATTGCTAAACTATGCTGTTGTCAAGCAAAATATTACAGAACCATACTGCTTAGCGACAGCAGTTCCAGTAGTCTCAGTTGCAGTCATTAAGTGAGGCCCTCATGTTTCTTGTCCCCTATTGTGCTAGTCCCTGCTTCAACTCCCCCCACCAGCCTCTCATCTCTGCCCTTTTGTCCTCCCTGCACTCTGCCACCTACCCTAACTGTCCTCACCATCCATGGAGGATCTTTGCAGTGTGCCTCTCCAGAGTAACCAGGGAGTAGTCACATAAGGGCGTCCTGCAAGGCAACAGCTGCCTCAGACAATTGTGTCTCATCCACAGCAGGAAGAAAAAAACAGAGCTCTGCCAGAGGAGAAGGAGTAGGCAGCAGAGTACAAAGCGGACAAAAGGCAAAAGATGAGAGGCAATGGATGGATGGATGGATGGATGGATGGATGGACGAAGCTGAAGCTCATGCTGCAGTCATAAATGCAATCAGACTGCCAAGTGTCCAGGTTTTGATCATGTGACCATGGGGGAACACTGCAACAGTCACAACTTTGAGGATTGGCCATAACTATCATTTGTTCAGCATTATTGTAACTTTGAATGGTCACTGAATGAATAGTTTGTTAAGTAAGAATTACCTGTTAATAGAATTGTGGATTTAACATTATAGAGGCTTTTTTTCCCCAAATAATGATTTTTTTTCTGTAATATTTTCAAAACCCTTGTGTGTCTATTTAAAAACTAGCTCAATACCCATGCTTCGCTATGAAACTATATGGTCGGGCTCAATTTTTGGGGAGGAAAATAAGGGAAAAATTCTGCCTCTGCCTACTGGCATCCATTGGTATTCATCTGGCTAACATTCTGTCAGTGTGTGAGAGAGTTGAGGAAAGTGAAACAGTATTTGCTATGTAAGCAAGGAGACAGCAAGGAGCCTGGGTGTGGCTTAGCTCAACTGTTCTGTACTAAAGCTGCTTGGTGCTGTGAAACTGAAACTGAAACTCCTCTTCTCTGCTTGTGTTTTGCATTTGGAACAAATTTCTTTTCAGGTGGGGAAGGGGAGTAGAACTCCTTAGCATCAGAGCGTGTTAATGATAAGAAATACTAATGCTCTGATGGTCATTTCGAAAAATCCTTTCTTAGTGAGCACCTAGAAGCCAAGAGGAACATATGTGCCAAATTTCAAGTTTGTAGGCTTTTACAGTTCTGGAGATTTTGTGATGATGCATGAGTGGTATTTCGCTTTTATATATAAAATCCCGATAATTTCAATGGACCTTAGTTCCTGTCAGTAAATACAGAATGCAATCTAAAGTAACAAAAAGCCCTGGATTCTTTGTAACGCTGTTTAAATTACGCAGCCTCAGCTTCAATCTTGACAATAAGGATTGCATTCACAAGTCATATTTGAACCCAGACAAAAACTGCAAACTAGCTTCATCATATTTAATGCATTCAAAATAATAACCTCGAAGCTATACTAAAAATATTTTAATGCTTAATTCAACAATATGTACACGTTAGTGTATTAGTATGTACAGGTACCTCAGTATATTTAGGAGAAAGGTATAGCATATCATTGAACTACTCTTTGAAAGGTGCATGTTTTCATTCTTGTTGAATGTGTTGCTGCTGCTCTTTAAAGCCCACAAGATGAACAGCAAGCTCCCCTTTCCCACTGCTGACTAGTGCAGCCATATAGGCACAGTTATTCAGGGTGCATTCAAAAGGGAAAGAGAGCCAGGCATGACTGCCAAAGGGAAACACAGCCTAATCCAAGCCATAGTGAGCGCTGGAAAAAAGAAGTGAGATTTTCAAACCATTCAGTAAACTAGATGGGCTTTGCTCTGACTCATCTTCTTTTGTTATTAGACCATATGAAAAGTAGCTTTTTATTTAGCCCTTTTTTTCTCCATAGTTCAAGTAACTAATTACTGCACCACATATTCCTTTCTTCTGCTATATGTAGACTAATTACCCTTTCAGGGGATAATTATTTCCCTCCCTCATCCCCAAATTACATTTTCTACCTTCCAAAGAGACAGAACAAGCAATGCTAAACATTTTCCACTTTTCTCATTTCATGAATGAGAAAAATGAGAGTGAGATATCATATCCTGAAATTTTAAGATAAAAGCCATTTAATATGCTAATCTGCGCAATAGCATCAACCAGTACAGGTTGAGAGCACATTGTAAAATAGTATCTGAGCCATGAAAATAACATTTTGTCTCCTTTGGAAATGTACCCTACATGAATATGACTTGCTCTTCATATATGTTATAAGTAATAAGCCCTAAAATGTAATAAACAAGCCCTTAAAGGCTGAGGAGATATGCATGGCGTTCAGTGACTTTAAAGCCGGCTAAAACAATGAAGCCAACTTGCAAATCGTCATCTACAAAGCTGAGGCTCAAGCGTCCTCTTACACTGACACTCCATGTTAAGTCCCTTTCCCTTCCAAGACAGATTTCATTACCATGTTGCACTTAAATGGCACAAACCGTTAATAACAAATTTGATTGTCAGTCAAGCTTTGTCAGTACTGCCATAAATGGTGAATTAACGTAACAGTGGAAAGGAGGAAAAATGGAAGCAAAATAGACTTTGGAAAAATGAAGGTATGCAATACAGGGTTTTGCCATAATTTGTGCCAATTCTTCTAGTAGTTGATCATTAAATACTTAAAGAAACATTTTTGCAAGGGGCGCTTCATGGGTTTGATCTGCAAATTAAACTAGTTCAGTCACTCATTCAAATGCTTATTTGAATATTGTAAACAAATCAAAAAGCTACTCATAGGTTGATTGTTACACTGACTTAATATTTTAAATATCCCAGTTGATATTGAGATCACTATTGACTCACTGACAAAGTAATGCTGCCCTGCTGTCTAAACTGAATTACTCGGATATCATAAACAGATTTAAAAGTTTTTTTTTCTTGAAATGGTTACCTCAAAAATGAAAGAAACAGGCTGTGATGGTGTCTGTTTGGCTTCAGATACTCATCAGTGAAACCATATAAGTAACTCTCAGTGCTTATTTTCAGCCCAAAGAACTGACAGATATAGCAACCTTATCTGCAGTATTCCCAAAAAGCAAATCCCAGCAGTCAGTAAATTGTGACTGTGTAGTTTATTGTTCAACTCACAAATGGAGGAGTGGTATGCACAGCTGTTAAGAAAGGAAATGAAGGAACAGTGTGAGAGAGAGACAGAAGCAGCTGCAGGGCAACTAGGGAAGAAGCAGCAGTGGGGGCAGATCCCAGTAATACCCCCCCAAAAAAAAAACCCCACCTATGTGCAGTTCATCTGCTTGGAAACCTCTCAGTTCTAGCATATTTTATTTTGATTTGGAACTGGAAGGATCACTCTTGATGAGTGTTAATCATGATTCAATCAGGATCGTGTTTTATAGCATGACTTGAAATTAAGAAACAAGCTCTTACACTGCGCAGAAAAAACCCAAAAGAGTGAAATAACAAGGCAAAGAAGAGAACAGTGATCACATTTATAAAAGCAACCAAAAAAAAAAAAAAGAATATTAGTAGGCATTTTTCCCCAAGAAAATGGAGATAGTAGAAATGACAATGCAAAACAGAAAAGGCATAGGGAGGAGAGACAAACAGTGAGAAGATAGAAGACTAACAGGGGGGAAATGAGAATGAACAGATGGAGCTGGGAAAAGGCAGAGAAAAGAATGCTATGTCAATTCTGGCAGAAAATACAGGGCTGATATAGGTGATTCAGACTTACTGATGGACTAGAAAATAAAAACAAAACTGAAAATAAAACAAAGGAAAGAATGGGGGGGGGGGTGTTATGATTTTGGCAAAGTAACAGCTCCAGATAGTGTCAACAGTTCCTTTCTCTAGCTATAGAAGTCAATGAGTTCAATACACACATATTTCTCCTTGTCTCTTCTAATGTATTTTTTGTTCTCTGCAATGCCTAGCACATTTTCATTTTTTGCAATGGCAAAAATCCATCCTCTACCAATTATTATTAATTTCAAATCTGAAATATTATTATTTCAAAACTCTCCCTACTCTGCTAAGAGGATGGAAAACGGTGCAATATTAAATGTGATCAGTTTCTAGAGATGAGCAGAACTTTAGAAAATATTAACTGTGGGAACAGAAGGCAGATCCAATTTGCTTGAAAAGCAAGCCAATGCTGCTTCCTCGAGCCCTATGTCCCTTACCCTATTTCTTATGTTAGCCTTATAAGCTAACCAAATATATTCTTCCTAGATGGATTCATAAATGTGCAGCAAGATAGAAATCTGCAGTTGCAAATAATAAATAATACGAAAGTGACTAATGCTAGCTAAAGAATAATTTTATAATGGCAATCTTTAAATCTGAGCACAAAATTCAACTTTATCACTAAATTATGTGGCTCAGGATCAGGCACTATTTCTATGAGAAAGACAGAAAGATCAATTGTACAATGCACTTTGATTAAACAGACTCTACCAAAAGATTCAGTATTAAAATCCCATTGATCGGTGTTGTTTACTCTGAAGTTGTTATGTTTCTGAAGTTCAGAAGATAACACAAGCTTATTTAGCTAAACAATATATCTGCATCAGCAAAATTCAAAGTTCGCAGAAGTCTGAGCAAAAAAAAAGGAGGAAGACCCTTCAGAACTCTCCAATAAAAACTGCATAAAGGATAGAATTCTGGATAATGTATGTCTGACTAAATAAAATGTAACAAAAGCACTTTGAATGATGTAACTATTTGCCATTCAATATACTTAATAAATTTAGTGCAGGCACAACTTGAATGTATTTAGTGTTAGAAATAATTAGCTATTAAGAGTTTCTCATATATTAATTAAGTTTAACATATACTATTACAGGACAGGACTACATTTTTCCAGAAACATCTGGAAATCTAATGACCACTTAAAATGTATTGTCGAATAGACTATAAAGGATACTCTGGCATAGGTACATAGCTGTTATTAACACAGAAGGAGAAAAAATGAAATACTTGTTACAGATCATAAAACATTCAAATTTTGTGTATTAAGACTTCGTGATTCCATTAACTGAAAGGTTTACTGCTTGTCTAATGAGTTTAGTTTCAGGCTGAAAAGCCTTCTTATTCATTCAAGCATTTTACCAGTTGAAATGATCAAGCAGAGCTGTGCACCCGTGTTGATGACTTTTCTAGACTGACATTTAGTGAATGATATAATAAAAAGTTATGTTTATACATGAACTTACAAGTATCGAGAGAACAGTAATTCATTTTTTAAGTATATAATAGTGAAAACAAAAAAATAAGAACAAATGCAAATCAGTACATACTACTATGGATTTTTTTAAATAAACAAAGATCAAAAAGCAAGTGAAGCAGTACATTGATATGGCATGCCTCGATTAACAGGGTCATTAGGTCAGCAGAGACCATACCTTTAATACATAAGAGGCCTGTGTTCAATCTTTCCAGGACTGATTCTTGCCCTATGATCAAGTTTTACTAAGGAGACTTATTCATGTTATTTATGAAATAACACTTATTTTTTTATTTCCAAACTAGACAAGAATTTTGCAAAGCTGCTGACAGTTAAGTACTCACTAAAGGACATTTTAGATGTCCTCCTTCATGCTCTGCTATGTGTGACTTTATTCTTGGCCCCTTGCTTTTTCCTTGAAAATTTGAGCAAAGAAACATTTTCTCAGAAAATAACTCGCAATGTTATTCATTAAGAGATCAAATCTTGACTTGGCTGCATGCTTGATTTTGTCCTGCACTTTTCTGAGAAAACATAATTAGAAGCTGGAATCTATTGGAAAGCTATTTCTATACACGTGTACACACACACACACACACACACACACAGAGAGAGAGAGAGAGAGAGAGAGAGAGAGAGAGAGAGAGAGAATAGCATATGTTTACATTTAGGAAAGTCTTGTAAGGCTTGAAGCATTATGTGCTAAGAAAATTACCATTCAGCAGATATCAAGAATATTTTTACCTTTTTTGCAATGTTGATGTCAAAAAATGGTTTGTTACGAACACTAAAAGGTTCTTGTGCTTTGTCAATTTGACCATTTTTCATTTTATCATGCCGTGGGAGTATAATCTCTTTTTCTATACATGACAGGCGAATATTAAAGTCACATTCTCCAACTGGTTGTGCCTGCCAAATTAAAATATCAGAAGTCCATGAATACACAATTTATAAAAATTAGATAACATGAAAGAAAATTTTCACTTAGGTGTGTTTAACTCAACAATGATTTTCTAACATTGTCATAATTTTGCTCTAGCGATAAGATTAGAAAGACTGGAAGAGAAACGGGGCATCTTTTCTTTCGGAGTTCAAATAATTCTGAAAACAGTTTTATATTTACTGATGTAAAAGGACACTTCAAACTATGGACAAATCTATCATTTTATTAACAGTCTGCTTTCTTTTTTGTGCCTAGTACAATATTCCTAAGTCTGCATAGCAGGTTTTCAATTATCTTACATTTTCCTTCATATTTCTCTGTGCTCCATTTTCATTACTCAACTTCTCTTTTTAGTCTTTCTTAAGTACGTACATTCGGTCCACGTTAACCCTTCTCTTGCTCTGGAGCTTCTAGAGCAGGAGTGTCAAACTGGATTTCTTCGAGGGTCGGATCAGCATTATAGTTTTCCTCTGCGGGCCAGGCCAGGACGGGGAAGGGGGAGAGGAGAGGATGGACGTCTCCTACAGCACCCTGTTTTGGCTGGAAGAGTGGTGCAGGAGGCTGTCCAGGCCAAAAACGGGCCACACAGGAGCTGCACACAGCCCCCCCCCATGCCCCGTTTTCACTAGCAGAGGCACTGCGGGCTGGTCCTTTGCTATTTTCAGGCCAGCCCTGCGGGCCAGAGTTTGACACCCTTGCTCTAGAGCAGGGGTGTCCAACCTTAACAACTTTAAGACTTGTGGACTTCAACTCCCAGAATTCCTCAGCCAGCTTTGCTGGCTGAGGAATTCTGGGAGTTGAAGTCCACAAGTCTTAAAGTTGCCAAGGTTGGACACCCCTGCTCTAGAGCCTCTATCAATAGTATTCCATATTCCCTCCGCTTTCCTTATATAAGCTTATTCTCCCATTGATTTCTCCACTTCATTTCTTTCCCATCACCCATCTATAATATTCTTTTTACTGCATGAACACCTACAATTAAAAAGGTGTTCACTCTCCCAGTAAGGTGGTAACGTGCAGGTGGATAATGCATTACAGTCTGTTTATTACAGTGGATCAAAAAAAGCTAATGTCAGCTGAATCAGAGATGTATTGGAGACTAACAATATAAGCATTCCCTATTCCTCCCTTCATTTACACACAACTGCATTTATTAATCGCAACAAACCTTAAATGAGGCCAATAAAACTATAAGTACGAATTCAGAGGGCAGTAAAATATATAGAGAGAAAGAGCTGTAATTATCCTTATGGTTTGCAGGGATAGTCTACTACAACAAGCATGGAGTACAACATTTAACCTTGCCCAGAAATTCCAACAAAAAATAGCAAATGTAACAGTCACTCTGACCAGATAATTTGACAATGCATACCTTTTCCTTCAAAAAATACATAATTTCCCCCTAAAGTAGGTTATAATTTCCTTATTACTTAAATCTTTTTTAAAACCACTCATTAGAAGTGCCAGTCCCACTGTCCTCCTACATTTCCCTAAATTGTTTCCTTTCAAACTTCCTTTCAAGTAGGAATGGAAGACACCCATTACTACTTAAAACAACACTAAAAAAATATATGTCTCAGTATAGAAGTTTCTTTATTAAGACTGGTATGTAAACTTCAAGTTTAAACTATTATCTTAAATACAAATATATTTCTTATGCCAATGACATATTAATATTAAAATGTATTTAATATCAGATTTCACTTTCATTTCTTAATGCTCAATAATGAAGTTGGATTTCTACAAATAGCACAGCTAACTAAATTGAGGGCTACAAATATTATAAAGTAATGTATATAACAGTGGTGGTTAACATTTTTCGGCTCCCGTGCCAATAATTGTGCGCATGCAAGTGTGCCAGCACCCAGAAGGCAATGCATACTGGGCCCCCCAACTCCCCCTGTGCATGCGTGCACGACCCCTCCCTCATGCGGCACGCATCTGAACATGCGTGCAATTCACCCCCCATGCGCATCTCTGTGCATGCGCAGCTGCACATACACGTCTCTGCACATGAGCATGTGATTCCCCCTTGTGCACCACGCGTCTTTGCGCATGCGCAAGTGATTCCCCCTCGCACACTGCACATCTGCTCATGTGCGCACAATTTCCCTCTTGCGTGAGAACCCCTTGTGCGCAGTACATCCCTGTGCATGCGTGCATGTCTCCCATGCATCCCCCCTCTGCCCCTGCACATGCGCGCCAGTTACCCGACAATCAACTGTCGGGCAGCGGCATGCACACGCATGCGCAGTAGGGCTCTTCCGGGTGACCTCTTGCATGCCGAGGGAAATGTCTCTGCATGCCACTTCCGGCACACGTGGCATAGGTTTGCCAACACGGGTGTATAAGAAAGGATTTGTGTATATGTGTGTGTCTCTGTGTATGTGTCTGTGTGTGTGTGCATGTGTGTGTGTGTGTGCATGTGTGTGTGTGTGTGTGTGTGTGGCTCTCTCTCTCCCCCCCCCCCTCCGTTTCCATGTTCACTCAAATATAGAAGCTGGCTATACACATACACACACATCCATATAGCAGAAAGTTAACTAATCTGATCCAGATAGACTGCACTTGAGAATATTTAAATAACTCAAAAGTAAAAATGGCTAGTCTAATCAAAATATTTAACTTTTACCAAAAAACTGGAAGCAGCAATTTTGATACTAGAGTTTTAAATAAGTCTAGGAGGATTCATGGAATGGTGAAAATGTATGTATTTCTGTATGTATTTATTAAGCCTTTAGATGCACAACTCTTGTTCAAGAGGAATCACTATGGATTTTGCAACAATTTTTCTGTGTAATTTCAGAGTATAAAGAAAAACATGGATAGAAATGATTCAAAAGAAATGGCATAATCTGAGGAGCTGTCTCGCCCCAATGGGAATGGCTCATTCCACTCACTCCAGTGGAAGAGGCCCAGGGGTGGGATTCAAAAAGCCCGGCTCTGGGGGCCCTCCAGAAGCCAGAAACAGGTCCACATCCTTATTTCCATAATTTCCGCCCTCCCAAAGCCTCCACGCAACTGCCCTTACCTGCATCCAAAACAGGCTGCGTGGAGACTGCTGGGAGGGGAGGGGTGGGTGGGGCCAGCCAGACGGTTCAACTACCGGTTTGGCAAACCAGATGTAAATTTAACATCTGATTCGCCCAAGCCAGCCCGAACCGGCTGAATCCCACCCCTGAAGAGGCCTACTTTGGATCCTTCTTTCAATGAATTTCAGTTGGTGGAGTCCGAGAAAAGAACCTTTCCTTCTGTGGCCTCACCCTTTGGAATATTCTCTCTCCAGAGGTGAGGTCGGCCCACACACTCCTGGCTTTCTGAAAGAGCCTTAAGACCTGGTTCTGCCAATAGTGGTGTTCTATGCTGGAGATGGCAGGTGGACTAGAGAGAAGATCCCCAGCCCCAAGTCACCAGTCTTTTGGCTTTTAGTCTTTAGATAATCTTCTTAATTTTAATTGTGTTGTATTTTATTTTTATCATCCTATAAGCCATCTAGAGTTGCTGCAACAGGGAAATGGGCAACATATAAATTTAATTAACAATGGAGCTTCCCACATCATTCTGATAGAATCTTTTACTGAAAATTTGAACAAACAATTCATGATAAAGTAAGCCACCTATTTGCAGTTTAGAGCCACATTTAGTGTTTCCTTGGTTTACCAGTAGGATAATGATACAGAGTAAACAAGTCACAGAATTTATGTGGGACCAGCCATTATTTTTTTGGCTTTGTTGGAAAGGGGTTTCTTCTTTTGAAATCGACTTAAAGTTTCATATATTTCCTGACAATTTTCAACTACCTCATGTCTGACTGTCACATATGTCCCAGAGGTCACTGGTTGTTCATTATGTGGACCAGCCACTTTATGATCAAACTGATTAAGGAACAGAAAGTAATTCCTTGACCCAAACCTCATACACTCATAGTACATTATATTGATATATAGGGGAAAGTCAATATCTCTCATATAGCCACTGAAAAAAGAGAAAATCTTGTGCCAATGCTACATGTATAAGTTATCTGTATATCAAAATAAAATTTAAAAAATCAGATCACACTCAATTCTATATCATTATTTATAAACTATCATGATAAGTTTTGTCTAAGAGAACAAAGTAATAGTAACCTATTTCCTAATAATGAACAATATGTGTGAAGAGACTATCCATTATTCTCAAGCTATCTATTCAACATGCTAGTACACTGTCATGGTCATTTACATCATGGCATAAATAACATCAATCACGCCAGATGTTATAAGATTACAGAAAAATTAATTCATCTCATCCACCTCATGTAAATGGAAATTCGATACGCTGCATCTCAAGTGTGCTGGGGGGAGTCAATTAAATTGAGGTTTTAGAGTGTATCACTTTTGCAGCATATTAGATTTTAGCTTAAATTTAAATGTGAGGCGCAAAAATTTTAAACACTTCTCCATTAAAGTATTTGCTCAATTTCACAGTTCATTTGAAATAATTAGTAATACTTTACTAGCAACAAAATAATACTGAAGCATAAGAAATAAAATAAAGTTCTATTAGTGGGAAAGTCTCAGTAGTTATAAGACCACAAACTGGACACTGTATGGGGTAGACCAAATATGTGTAAAGACCAGACAGGAGCAATGTAAGCTGGCAGACAGGCAACTCAATTATGCCACCATCAGGCAAAGTTGCAATTGTGTTTGAGAAAGAGCTGCCAGAACCATTGGTCAATCATCAGCACAGAAACCTTATCAATTCAGGAAAGAATGATATCTACTATATTTCCCCAGAACAAAGGCAAACCCAATTTTATGAGCTCTGCCCTTCCCTCAGAACATGTGGCCAGGAAACATAGTATAACAAAAGTCCTGTGAAAACCTAGGTTTCTACTAGATTGCCAACTTTAACTAAAATCAGTCCTTCCTCTCCCCAATGAACACATGTACAAGACATATTTTTGTGTACATGTGTGTTTCTGTTAGTATAGTCTACATCTTCAAAAAGCTCCATGGTTGGGATAAAAATAAGCTGAATTAATTACTATTAATTTAAATTATGTGCCTCTGAAATATGATTAATACCTGTAAAATAAAATAAAATAAAATAAAAATTAATAAATTGAGCCCCCTCTAAATAAACCATAATTCTCTATTACAACATAGAAACATTCAAATACATACATGGGCACATTCCCCACCTTCTTCTTTCAAGCATGAAATAGGAAAAATACTGAAAGAAGATGGACAACAGGAACGATAGCTGAAAGGGGTAGAAACATAAAGGAACAAAACGATGGAAGTAGGTAAAGGGGAAAGGTAACTGGAGTAAGGATGAAAGGAAAATGAGAGATGTCCTATTTAAATGTTAGAGACATAGCTAAAAGTCACTAGGCAAATCTCCCTTCCCAAATAAACTCATTCTCAAAAGCATTCACACCTTTTTGTATAGACTGCAATTATCTGCAACTCCTACCTATTTTTTTTCTACATCTTTTGCTATTCTTAATAGCCTCCCTGACTGATCTGGGAAAAGAAAGCCTAGTCTTAATAGGGTAATGTTTCCAGGAAAGCTTTTCATATAAGTATTCCAAATTTTTAATACCTGACCATTTTTAAGTTGGTATTTTTAACATTCAAATGGCAAACGTGGACTGAAAGCAGGGAGGGAAACAAAAGAGAAAACAACACAAGATACTAAAGAAACCACAAGGTGGCTCTGATCTGCTACAAATAAAAAGCCATTGGCCCAAAATATTACAGAATTCAGAAAAAGAAGTCAAAATTTTATAGATTCCAAGAACATTCTTTTAAAAGCATTCTGAATATTCATGATAATTGTTTGCTATACGAATGAATGCCAAAAATCAAACACTCTGTACTATAATGTGTACAGAAAAATAAAGAGATAAAGAGTTAAAGAGTGAATACAACGCAGAAAACCCAGATCAGAAATCCTGAACACACACACACACACACACACACACACACAATCAGAGGAAGGAGTAGTTAATATCACTGTATTTGACAAGGAACTATCTCATTTCAGGTGATGTAAATTGTGAGTCTCAAGTCTGCAGCCTAACAATACTTAAACCAATATCCTAGAGCTGACTTTAAGGGCCTTGCTTGTAATATATAATGGAGTGATGATATATCTGTCTTAAGTGACTTGGATATACAACTGTACATAAAAGCCTTAGTACTTTTAAATGTTATAGCAACTGTGTAAAGATTGCTTGTGTAGTATTCCAGTGTGTTTCAAAGTATGACTTTTGAAGAATAACCAAATCCTAATTCTTTTCCTCACAAGCCTTTACTTAACTGTGTCTTCATTAACAAATTTGGGTTTCAAATTTTTGAAGCTTTTTTTAAAGCTGAAGCAAGCAATTGAATTCTCTGACACCTATTGTAGAAATTATATGAATAGGGGGTAAATTAATTCATCACATACTGACTAAATTATCTGTTCAGAGTTTGACTGTAAGGCCAGAATGGCCCATATTAATTTGTCTGACCTCCTGTAAAGAAAATTACATATATTCCCATTATTTAATATCGAAGAATCCAATCTTAGACAATGCCTAAGAAAAAATAACTGTCCTCGTTTTGAACAGCACATTTTATTTCTCCTCTCAGAATATTAAGGAACTTGTACCAATTACAGCGATCATTTAGAAATGTTGGTTCAGTTAATGCTGTTTCATTTTTCTCCAGGCTTATGGTATGTCTGCTTTGCCTCTCAACCTTATAAAAGGCACAAGAAAGGCTAGTTATGAACGCTTGGAAAACACTAAAGATATTGAAGATGTTGAGCAAAATATTCAAAGAATTAAATCAAAGGTTTGGTGCTACTTTTAAACATTAAACAGGACTTTAGTTCCATGCTTTTTCTAAGATTATTTAACTTTCATTCATTATTACCATATTTGCCGGCGTATAAGATGACTTTTTTGCCCTGAAAAACATGCCTCCAAGTGGGGGGGTCGTCTTATACGGCGAGTATATAACAAACTCTATATTTTGAGTGGAAATGTTGGGGGCTCGTCTTATACGCCGGCAAATACGGTACATAGTTTGTCTCCTAAACAAGCCTTAAACAAGCTTAAAGAAGGAACAGAATTCCGTTTCTCTCTCTCTCTCTCTCTGTAGATCCAAAACAGCAACGCTTCAGAGCCAGCCGCGAGGCGGAATGCGAGAGTTTCGACTCGGCTTTTCCAATCCCCAGGCCAGGTCTTGGGAGGACAAGCGGGGAGGAAAGAAACTTGCTGGCCGGGCAGCGGCTCCTATCCCACTTCCTCCTCCGCAGCTTCTGGTAGGCTTGCAGGAAAGCCGCGAGGACGAGGCCGTCCTGTAATCCGAGCCGCGCAGCCGGGGGCCTCCTAGCTTCTCGGAAGGCTCGAGAGACGCCCCGAGGCAGCGCGGAAGGCAGGGCTCGCCAGCCGCGGGACAAAGACGCTTCCTGCCTTGCCGCCATAATGCCAGGTCAGTAGCTCCTTTCCCGGCCAGTCGAGCTAAGGCAAGAGACCCGCTTGAGCCGGGGAAGCCCACTTGTGAGACCGCGAAGTTCGGTCTCTAAAGCCTCTGTGGGTTTCGCGCAAGTTCGCACCGGTTCCTGACAGGAAAAGCGTTTAGCGGAATTCCGCAGAGCTTGAACTCCGAGGCGCTTTGGAGCGTTGCTCATTGGGAGGGGCGTCTTCGGTGCATGTTTTAAATGGGTGCAAGACGAGTAAGTTTGTATTAAAGTGCTGATCCAAGACTCGTAGTTTTCAGGCTTGTGTTTATTATCATTTGCAGTCTCTGTATATTCAGAGTTATATCGGGTACTTTCGATCAATTTATCGCAAGTGTTGTCGTGGCATAGGCATACTGTAACAATAAGTATTATATGAATATTATAATGAAATCAGTATGTGGCTTTGTGTCGAGTGAGTCATGCTGTATGACTCACTGGCATGGTAACAGAGTCACTACTTCCATACTTTTGGCAATGCCTCTCACAGAAACTTTTACTACAGAAATCATAGTTAACCCTATTATACCAAACCCCACTTAACATGCAGAGGATTCAAATATATTCCAGCCATTGATTGCCCTTTTAGTAGGTAGAACTACATGTGAATTTCAGCAAAAGCTCTGAATTCAACGGCGATTCTTAAACGTTATGAAGACTTAAACGTTAGGAAGCCTTATGAAGACTGGAAAATAGAGTTGCTACAATTCTAAGGAAACTTTAACATTCTTTCCATAATCCTAGAAGGCTTCTCCAAGTTCCTTGTTGTTTCCACTAAATCACTCCTTCCTTTCCTTGTTGCCCAGCATATCATATATTCTGCATAAAGCACACAGGCTGAATCATCTTCTTCTCCCCGCCTTTTCTATCTTAGTGCTTCTCATCCTTAGCAAGATTAAGATGTCTGGACTTCAGCTCCCAGAATTCCCCAGCCTGCATGCTGGGAATTGAAGTTCAGACACCTTAAAGTTGCTGAGGTTGAGAAAAACTGCTCGGGAACACTTGCTTCCTTCTTGTCTGCTTCCTAGATGTCATTATCGTATTTGCCGGCGTATAAGATGACTTTTTTGCCCTGAAAAACATGCCTCCAAGTGGGGGGGTCGTCTTATACGGCGAGTATATAACAAACTCTATATTTTGAGTGGAAATGTTGGGGGCTCGTCTTATACGCCCAGTCGTCTTATACGCCGGCAAATATGGTAGTTTAAAATTTGGACACCTGAAAAATGCAATGTATGTTAAAGTAGGATTTTATTTCTTTATACAGTATGCATTCATATAGGATTTCATTTGCATTCATTCACATTTTTAGTAGCTCAATAAAGTATATAATTTCCTGACAACTTCAGGAAATTAAAGTTAAAAGTAGGACTTCCGGTTTGAGCTTCTTCGGTGACGGACTGAAATTCACGATCATGCGCGGTTTCGATCCGTGCTCGCCACTGGAGCACCCCGAGCCGGCTGGTTTCAGGGCTAAGCCACCCTATAGAGATGGTGAAGAGGGGAGAGACCGCCATCAGGGTCGAGGAGAGCCGCATCTCTTCTCCCCAGCTGGCCATTACTCCCTTTCCCAAAGGTGGTTGCAGCGGTGGTCAAAATGGCCACCTCAGAGAAGAACTCGACCAGAAAAGAATGTGCAGGAGGAAGATCAAAAGAAAGTTTTAGCTGACCGGGTCGAACTGAAAAAGCAACAACATAAGGTACCCTGGAATTTGAACTATAAAGAATAACATTACTCCCAAAGAAGATTTTGAAGCGGCGAATGAGAGAGGGAAGGGAAAAGATTTGGTTGTTTTTTTCTGTCCTTCCCCATATTAACAACTAAGAGATTCAAGTAAGAAACTGACAAAAGTCCACTTTGACATTAACAGGCATTTAAGCTGAAAATAAAATGTCAAAGGGATAATAAAGACTTCTGGATTTTCAAAAATTTTTAAAAGAAGGAAAGGAGAGAAACGGAAAAAACAAAAGGGTGGGATCTGGAAAAATGGAGACCACTTGAAAGTAAAAGGAATTAACAATGAAACTTTAACAAGATTCCTAAAAGATACATTCCAACTGAAACTTTGTAACAAGATAATAGAACCCCAGGAACAGAAAATGGAAAAAAGAAGCAAGAAGAAACAGCTTGGATTATTTTTGGATTTTTGGTTATTGGATCTAAAGGACTAAAATCAATTGGGTGGTTGTTTAAAAGTTTTTAAAATGGTATCACTCTTGGAAGAATTGAAAATGGAACTTAAAAAACAGAAAGAAGATGCACAAGAAGGAAGAGGTTTTTTTGGCTTCATATTTCAATTTTTAGAAATGGAGATCCTGAACTATAAGAAACAACAAGAAATGCCTGTAGAACAAGAAGGGCGGGACAAAGAAGAAGCCATCTTCAATGACCAAGTAATTCTCTGTGGGGAAAAAAAAGGAAAGGGGGGGAAAGAGAGTGAAAAATTTAAGATCTGAGAAAACAACCCAAAAAAAAAAAAAGAATAGTTTGAAAAGTAATTATAATATTAGGAAGAAACAGAAGAGAGGATTACAGAAGTGAGAATTAGAATTAGAGAGACAAGGGGTCAAAAGGGGAGGAGGAAGAAGAGGGGGAAGAGGGAAAGGAAAACTTATAAAGGACAGAAACAGGATATAGAGAAACAGGGAAAATGTACAAGGATTAAAGGTATAAGCCTATTTAGAAGACATAGAGATAATGGGTGAAATCTTAATTGAAAGAGGGATTCTGCAAGGATACATAAGATAGTATTGTTATATTAGAAATAGAAATGAACTTAGAAAATATAAAACAAGTGTGATTAAAATGATAGATAAAATACTCATTGTAATGTAATGGAATGTTTGTTAATAAATAAATGAAATAAAGAGAATGAGAGAATGAAATTAGAAAAGGATGGGAACATTTTAATTATTATTAATGAGTTATAAAAATTTAAGTGAAGAGAAATATCAAAGAAATATGAAAAAATTATGGAAATATTATAAGTATGATATCTCATTGAAAAGAAATGTTAAAGATGTTAACGATTATAACTAACATTAATGATAGAGTTGAATTGGAATAGAATAAGTATTTTATTTATTATTGTTATATATATACTTTCTCTTTAAGAACAGTGTGTATTTTAAGAATGTACCAAGCAGAATTCGACTGGAAGTTATGTGTTATATTGAATGTTATAATTGTAAAGGCATAAATTGAAGTTTAAATAAGAGTTGAATGGACAAAAATTAAAAGATACAAAGGTGTCATACTCCAATTAGTAACTACAGGGGAAAATTTTGTTTAATGAGGAAAGAAAATATGAAATTGAAACAGGACATACAAAAGTATAAATATAATGATTAGAAAGATATTGAAACTTAGAAAAAGATATATATAATTGAATTTAGAAAGGAATGAGATAATTAAAAGCAAGGTTGAGAAAACTAAGGGAATGAAAAGTCGAGAAAATGTTAAAATATTACTAAGATATGGAATAGAACACAACGATGAATATGAAATTGAGTTTGTGTCTGTATGGAGAAGTGATAACCCAAAAAAAGACATTTTATTTGTATTATGTTTTGTGAAAACCCAAATAAAACTTTTATCAAAAAAAGGAACTGCTAGAATAGTTGACTCCTCAACCACCAAAATCTTTGGACCAATTGTTTTGACTAGCTTTTAATCTCATTTTTCCATTATTAGGAAGAGAAAGCTGCTTTCTGTTGACAGTTAGAGAACCAAAGGTCATCACCAATAGTACTTTTTATCTTCTAGGAAGAACAAGGGGGAGGACAGCTTGGTCCATTCATATAAGCTGTCTTATGTGGGTAGCAAACAGTGTAGCCTATTATTAGGAAGAGACTGTGAGCATTTTCCTCTTTGCAAATATAACACAGCAGGATAATAATTAGCCTGGACTCAACTTTATTGCTGGTTGCATTAAAAGTTTCCTATCTTATTGCTTTCTTAGCATCTTAAATCTCTTTGTCTTTAAATAAAGAGGGAAGATCCATGTCATTTAGGTGCAATTCCACTTGAGCTAATGGTTTATTTTTCAAGCCACTATAAATCAACTAACCTGACCTCCTAAATAAAACACATGAACCAGAGTTGCCCCAAGTTTAGACATAATGAGAAAAGCTTATGTTTTAAAATTCCACCTTGTATAAATATCAAAGAAAAAGAAGATAGGACTAATACCCATTACTTAAGGACATAGAGCCGTGGTGGTTCAGTGGTTAGAATGCAGTACTGCAGGCTACTTCTGCTGGCTGCCGGCTGCCAGCAATTTGGCAGTTCAAATCTCAACAGGCTGAAGGTTGACTCAGCTTTCCATCCTTCCAAGGTAGATAAAATGAGGACCCAAGATTGTTGGGGCAATATGCTGATTCTGTAAACTGCTTAGAGAGGGCTGTAAAGCACTGTAAAGTGGTATATAAGTCTAAGTGCTATTGCTCTGTAATGTGTGTGCATGTGCACACATATGCATGCACACCTTCAAGTCATTATTGACTCCTGGTAACAGTCTGGATAGGTCCCTGCAGTTTTCTTGGCAATGTTTTCAGCAGTGGGTTGCCCTTGTCTGCTTCCTAGGGCTGAGAGCAAATGATTGGTTCAAAGTCACACTGCTGGCTTTGTGTTCAAAGGCATGGCTACAACTCAGTCTCCCAGTTTCTAGTTTGGTGCCTTAAATCTCTAGAACAAACTGGCTTTCTGCCTATGTTACTTTTTGCCAAATCAAATATTAACCTTTTATTTTTGCAATTAAACCTTTATATCTAGCATAAAGACAGTTTGTTGACTTAACAAATCTTTACAGCTTGGCAGCTGTTAATGGCCCTTTTCCAATAAAGTCCTGCTTTTGCTTCTGCTGATAACATATAGGCTGAACTTCTCCTTCAATCAGAAGCGCAATGCTGCCTAGTAAAGTCCCATTAGAGGTTCCCACTGATTCAATGTAATCTAAAATATTTTGACTCAAACATTACTGATTGCAATCACATATACTATCTTTTGCTTACTAATACAATGTGTCCTACAGCACAGATCTTCCTTGCTTGCTTATTGAATCAAATAATATTTTGCATCTTCAGTCCAACAACTTCTAGAACATCTTATTAATAGACTTATTGAATAAGAGTGAATATTCTCTAACATCGAATCTTTTCTGATAAGAAAAACTGTTTCAGCAAAGAAGCAAACAAGTTATAAAAATAATTTACTGAATTAAAAACAGAATACTGTGTTGACAAAATAGTAGAGGCAGAGAGAACAATGGGCTCAAAATTAAGAAAAACAAAACAAATAGAACAAAGAGCATTAATTGGCACACTCGGGGCCGGGGCCCCCCCCCCCCCCCCCCGCCCCCCCCCGCCCCCACGCCCCCCCGGGGGCGCCCCGGGCGCCCGGGCAGGCGCGCGGCCACCGCGCGCGCTGTGGCCCCCCCCCCCCCCCCCCCCCCCCCCCCCCCCCCCCCTTTCCCCCTCCCCCCCCCCCCCCCCCCCCCCCCACCTGCTCCCAACCACCTCCCACAACTTCCTTCGCCGAATCCGCCTGAACGGGCGCGCCCCGCCCGGCGGCGCCCGGCCCGCCTGGCGCCCCCCCCCCCCCCCCCCAGAGGCCCCGCCGCCCCCCGCCGCCAGGCGCCCGCCAGCGGCTTGCCTCCCACCCCCCCCCCCCCCCCAACCCCCTGCCGGGCAGGACCCCCCCCCACTTTAGGTAGATAACACAAGTTTTGCCATTCCTTCTATTCTGGACATGCTTATAAAGTTATAAATCTATAACTGGAAGTTTATTCAGAGCATCTTCTGTTTTCCCATTTCAATAAGGCAAAAGCTAATTGTACTTCACAAGTTCTCTAAATTAATTTACTTAACTTACTTACTTAATTTGATTTCTATAGCCACTTAGCAGGCGACTCTAAATAATCTATCTAAAAATGAAGTTATACCTGCAGTTCTTGTTCATCAGTTTCCTACATCTCCCCACTTTAAAAATAAATATCAGTTTGTCTTAACATAATTCTTCAAGAACTTTTAGAAAAAGTTGGACTAACTTTAGAACTCACATTAGTTCTATCACTCAAATCACTGTAAACATATTTGAAAGTGCATTTTATATTATCACAAATATGGCAGTCTATTGTATACTTTATATCATTTGACTGATGTGATTGTGTGCATTCTTCTGGTCTTTCCAATGGCACCTTTGATTTATAATCTATATTTATTAAAAACATTCCTCCCTTCTAAAACTTACAAATGCACAAAAATCAAAATATAACATACTCACATTGAATTTTATTATGTCATATATCAAGTACCGAGGAACAACTTGACCTTTTACCTTGTCAATTATCATTTCCTTAAATAGAAAAGCAAAACAGTATTTTAACATTCATTCAACAACTTTGGCAACAGTTCAACTATTGATTTTAATTAAATATTATTTTATGCAGATTTCCACAACTGATTTTTAGCTAAAACATTCTTTTTTACTGTATTTTCAACATGGTTGATTTGATTTATTTCTGTCTTTTGTCAAAATCAAGAAGGCAACTGAAAGAGATGAGTGGGAATAAAATGATGTGGCAGCTTTCTTAGAATTTTATCATTTCTTTTTAATCTTCAAGGATACAATTTACAATATCAACATTTTAAGAATAATTTTTGAAAAGCAGATCCTTTCATAACTCCTGTTCATAACCCCTAGCAGAAAATAACTGAAACTGGGAATCCATAAAGATTATAACAAGATATTGTCATTCTGAGGCAAAGCTACAGCTGCATATTCATCTGAATAGCACATTCTACCTTTCATTAACATGAAATTAATCAAACCCAGGATTTGCAACATAACTCTGCTAAAGGCAATAACTATTATGAGCCAGGATGCAGAATCTGACTCTGACCTTGAATCTGATGATGTTGCTTTTGTCTTGTGCTTCAAGATTGTCAGTCCCAAGAAACAGTAAGCCAGGGTTTAACTGAGGCTGAAAAGCCGCAGACGTGTCCTGTTCTACTACAGCAGACAGGTGACTATGCCCACCCCCCCAAGTCCTAGGTTACATGCATACTGAATTAAGTAGAGCAACAATCCTTGATGAGACTCTTCATTAAGCAAAAAGTGAGGCATGAGTAATTGCAGACAGCTGTCTGCAGACAGATTTAGATAGCTCCTTTGCAGTCTTTGTTGGAGACAGCCATTTGGCTTCCCAGCTCATGACTCTTCTTCCTGCTTGTTTGTGATCCCTTGACCAGCTGACTACCTGATTTGGCTTTCTGTGGCTCCTGGAAAGTATTTGGACTTGGCTATTCCTTTTTGGACTCTAATGACACTTTTCAAGCAACACTCTGGTAGGCATTTGAATTACATTTCTGTCTGTTGTTATTTACTTCAACTACAGTAAACAAGTTCTGAGTACTGTATCTGTGTGTGCCTGTTACTTTGAAAGAGAACAATAGGTGAGAACAATAGTAATTTCCATGAAGATTTCTGTGATCCTTATTGTGTTGCTAAGGAAACAAAAAATAACTATGGGATGGTCGGGGGATGCTTTGAATTGCCAATAAAGAATTCTGAAGAAAGTGATTATCTTTAACAAGCACTTTGTATTTTATGAGAACTATTCCTGACCTTGAATATGATTTTCAATGCACCAAATAAAAACAGCTTTTATTCAGGCCAATATTAAACCTAAGGAGCCAATGACTCCTGTTGAGACTTGTACTTGTGCTGCAACGGCTAATATGCCCTCTGATTTATTTTCAATGTCTGTTAATTTGTTGATTTGTTCTTTTTAAATCTTCTAGGTTTAGACAAAAAAACACCTTACTTCTGAAAGAAAAACCTCTCATGCTGCATTGAAGTCATTGGTTCTGGGAAAAGATAAGGTAGCAAATCTGAAAAGGATATCACACAATGTTGTATTGAAAGTTAAGGATTGGGTAAGGGATCTCATTACTGCCTGTCAATTTAAATAAACCCAAGTGTGAAATTATATAAAGTGATGGTGATTAAAGATTTTAAAAGATATATTCATTTTTTTCTCCACCAAACACCATGAACATCATTGTTACTGTAATGAAGTGAAGGAAAATGAAGGAAAATGCCCATGTAAATTGCCCTGAGCAGAATATAGGTCAAATGATCAAGCATGCTTAAAATACTCAAGAATTAAATCCGCTCAAGAAATGATCTGTAGATACATGTCGCCTTAAAAGCAAGGCATTTCCATTTTAAAATGGTAAAATAAATATAGTAGTTCCATGGTAAAATAAATATAGTAGGATCTCTTGCCCAGGACCAATTTCAATTTCAATCTTTTCACTGGTGATTAACATGACAGACACATTTCACTACTAATGATCTATCACAATTCGTAGCATAAAGAAAACTTGCTTTGTAACAGGATTTTTATAATATGGTGTATTGCTGATGCTTGTCGCCAAATTTTCTAGAATCTATAAAGTTGCTTCAAATAGGCTAGAAATATGTGCATGAAGGGACATTTTATCATCTTTGGTGCAAATGTAAAAAACCCAAAACATTTTGGATACAAATGCACACACAAATTCAGAAGATTCTGAAGATTAAAATACAACTGAAATCAGATTCCGCATGGAACATGCTGAGATGACTGAATTAACTTCTTTGATTAGAGAAAAAACATCTACATTGATAGTTGACTGGTAACCCCATGCAGACTTTTCTCATGAAATGCAGGGGGAGGGGAGGGGGAATGCACTTATGGTTTTGTATTTTTGATAATTAGAAAAAAAAACTGTATAAAAGAAGTCTTTTCCTTCTTTTCTCCTTTAACTTATTAGTTTGTGCACTTAGGTTTTTTGTAAAAAAATTAATAACATTTCTTTCAAACAAAACAGTGTTGATTGACGCATTTACTTGCTATTTCACCAAAGATCACTGCGATCTTAAGTTAAAATAGTCATATTTGTTCAGCTGTGGAATGATAATACCAGCAATAACAAGGAGCTATCTCTATTAAAATTTCTCACTTTTAATGGTTCTCTGATAAGGTCCAACTCTGGAACTTGGGAATAAAAGCAATAAAAAAATATTATAGTGTGAATATTCGGAACCAATCCCAATGACACATATTTGGTAAATAGCAATTTATTTTGTGAACTCTAGGAGTCTGTCCTATAAGGGTAGCATCTGCGTTTTACCATTATAGTAATCATACAAAATCCAATGCTGGGTTTAAGGAAAGCATGATTCTGCAAAGAAAACCTCTTACCCCGTCCAAAAGAGTATTTTCTAAATGCACCCGTGGATCTTTACGAAACGGAAACTCCAAATTAGACACATGAAACACAGAGTTATCTCTGTCAATCATATAAACTTCATTCTTACCATCAATTAACATCATATACCTAAGGGGGGGAAAAGAATGTAATATCAATTAAAATCCTATTTCCTTCACAATGTTTATAGTTATTGAATCTTGTTCCTCTTAACAAACTTTTTTTCAAAAAGAAAGGAGAATTGCTACTTTCAATTCAAGCTGAGTTTGAACCATTGGTTTTTAGGATCATCTGTTCATGTAATTTCATATTACATTTGAAATGACATTAGACAAAACAGATATACATAATTGAAAATTATACATTGCACACTCTTTAAGCAAGCGAGAACAATGAATGCTACAGTATAAATCTTTATGCACAGACCTACCTACAGTTTGCTAAAAATTATATCTCTCACGGCTGGAACAAAATGAAATTTTTAAAAAATATGTATGCTTCCTATATAACATCATTGGAACAAATCTCTTTAATGTGGAAAAGCAAATGTGTCCAGTTATTTGCACCTATGCATGAATTATTTTGAATCAAAGGAATAGCAGACAGCATGAACTTTAGAGCTACCGATTTATCGGCGTATAACACGCACAGGCGTATAACACGCATCTTCATTTTAAGAGGGAAATTTCAGGAAAAAAAATTAAATTTCTAAATAAAAACTTTGAAGCAAAATAAGGGTAGCTCAGAACTTTTTTTTATTAATATTATTACCACTTATAAGGTAAATCAGTGGTCCCCAACCTTTTTGTACCAGGGACCGGTTTCAAGCAGAAAATTTTTGCAAGGACGGGGGGAGAGAAGAGAAGGAGGCTTCGCTCTCTCGCTGCTCCACCATCCAAGGAAGAAACTGCTTCAAAGAAGCGGGGGCTTTTCCTGTCGCCGCAGCTATTCCGAAGCGCCCGTTTCACCCCCACTCCCACCCGCGCGCGCTTCAATCCACAGTGTCCCATTCTGCCTGCCTGCCTGCCTTAGTTTCTGGTTGTTTGGGAGCAGCTTCGGCTGAGAATAATAACTATTCGCCTCTTTTACTCAGCCGAAGCTGTTCCGATTCAACCATTAACGAAGGCAGGCAGGCAGGCAGAACGGAGCACTGCGGGCGGGCGGGCGGGCGGACGGGGTGGGGTGGGGAGAAACGGGCGCTTCAGGGAAGCTGCGGCGACAGGAAAAGCCCCCGCTCTTTGAAGCAGTTTCTTCCTGTGCTGGTGGAGGAGCGAGAGAGCGACTGAGAGAGCTGACCCAGAGAGAAGGACAGGCTTCGGTTGCTTCCTCCCTCCCCTTCTTTCATTTGTGTCCTTGATCCCGATCCCAGCAGCATTCACCGAAGGCTTCTTAACATATATCGGCGTATAACACGCATACATCATTTGCCCCCTATTTTCAGGGGGGAAAAAGTGCGTGTTATACGCCGATAAATACGGTAAATACTTGCCAAGAAAATCAATAGCAAACCATCTTAACAGACATACAGTATACTCAAATATCCCATTTGTAACTTGATGAGCAATATTCCTTAATTATATAATGAATGTTCATGAAGCTCTTTTAAAAACTACCTGTAGAAAACTCTAGAATTCATTCAACATTAAAGATATTTTATTTAATATACTTTACAATCACGTTATTTTACTGCTTTTATAGCCAGGTGATTTAAGCATCCTTAATCATTACTAAATCAATCTATAATGTGTCTTTTTATAGGTTTGGTGATTTCCAAATTGAAACTGAGAAAAAACTAAAACTCTTATTTTTTTAGAAATTTAGGCATTTCAGAGATTCAACCTACCATGAGCATTAAAAAAAACCTCCTTTTTACAATCCTGTAATCCATTAATTTGAGGTAGAGTCGGGACGACTGGATGGAACAGAGCATTTACTGGCTGGATGCCCTTCCTGAAACTATGCAGAATTCATAGGAGATATTTTTGTTGGCACCCCAATATTCTTCTTTGTTGAAGAAGAATATTCTTCGTTTTGGTATTGAACATATGTTCAGAACCACCCCTGCTTCCTTGCACTATCTTAAGTTCTAGTATAAATTAAATCTTCATAAACCCAAATTCTTTCCATTCTTACATTAAAATGTTGCATTGAAAAGAGAAAAAATGAGGATCTAGTAATTTTATAAACTATCAGGAAGCAATTTCATTAACATCACTTCAAAGAAGTATTTCATTTTACCTACTACATCCCAGCAATACTTTTGACTGGAAGAAAGAAAAACTCTTTTATTTACTGGTTTTGCATCTCTGTGCATTTGAGAAATGCAACCACTGGGATTTTATGCCGAATTACTTAAACCAATAGAAACCCCCAAGCATCAAAATATTATTTATGCAACTTAGAAGTTAATCAGGTTCAAATGTAACAACAGATGTGGCACAGAAAAGCAGACTGAGCTAGCATGTTCACATTTGGCTTGTTACAGCTAACAACTGCGCACATGTTATTAAAATACAACAATTATTTTCCCAAAAAAACAACACAATTTCCTCAAGCTAAAGGAACATTGCTTCTATGTATCTCTTTTAATAATTTCAGGAAATTATAAGTAAGCCTCAAAAGCAAAATAATTACATTTCCTAACAACTGGATTTCACATAATTGGTTTTAGTCAGTTTGCAAATTTTTACACATAAAATGTAGGATTACCTTCTCATAACTGACATTTATTTCGCAGACTACAAACATCTTTTTAAAATTACCCGTAGCTTTATTCTCCTAAAGATGAGTGTCTCATTACCTTTGCTATGCCATTCAGGCCTGAACGTTCAACTCTACTCATTAGAAAAAACATCTGCTACAAACATTATTAATGAGGTATGTATCTAGGGACTGGAGAAGGCCACTAACCACCTGGGCTAATTATACTTTTTATTATAAAAGCCAAGAGCACCACATATAGAGAACAAACCTCTCCTTCCTGTGATAATTACCTTTCTTGTATAATTTCAATTTTGATAACCTACTTCTTCCAAAGTTATTATGTTTGTAAAACTATAGCTCCCTTAGCTATTAAATTTAGAAGCCACCTGACTCCAAAATGACTCTGGCCAGCTTATATTTAAATAGGAAAAAGAAGGAAAGAATTAATCTAAATATCTGTAAAAACTATCAACCAATCACCCAGGATTCCCCAAATATCCTATCCTAGGGATTAGGAAACTAGACAGGCTTTAACAATGTGTACAATATCATCAAGGTAGTACCCAAATGAACCTCTGGAGGTGTCACAACTGAGAAGGTATACCTCCTGGGTTCCAGGTGACAATCCCAGATGTGGTTCACCTTCAAGTTCTCCTTCTCCATGATCATCCTGGAGAATGTAGCATACAACCATTTTGTTCTTACTCTAACAACAGTTTCATTGTTTAATTGACTATCTCTAATTTGTACAAGATACATTTTAATTATGCTAACTTGGAAATTTAGCAATTTGTCTATTTTTAAAACATTTATCAATATGATATCAGAAAAAAATACTAATACCAACAGGCAAGATAAAACAAACTATTTTTTAGGGTTTCTCAGAGTATCCCAATAATTATCTTTGTACCAAGTTATTAAATATAAAAGCAAACTCAAAAAAAAAATTGTATGGCTATAACCATATCAAAAATTTCCAACGATCAATTCAAAATCTCTGAATCTTAACAATATCAGAATTAGAGAAAAAATATAGAAAGGAGGTTAGAAATTTATCAAATGGCAATCCTACATCTCAGAAAAGCAGATTAAAGCAAGCTGCATACATAAAGCAGCATTACTTACTCTATAGTTTCATCAAAATCACAGATTTTAATACAGAATACTTCTGCTTAAAGACTATTAATATATAAAAGAAAGACCCCATAGGTAATTTATTATATAAATTACATTAAATGTTTAAATTCACTGCCATTTTTATCTAAGCATTTTCCTTACTTGTTCATTGTGCCTTTGAACATTTTCTCTAAAAAAAAAAATCAGTAATAAAATGAATAAAACATATTGTGATCGGCCTACGGGACCTGACTTTTGGTATACCCTGCCTGTTGGGGAAAATGTACAAATGAAATATTCAGCCTTTGTCAGTATATATGTTATTCACAGTTGGATGTAATCTTCTTTAAATCATCCTGACTACAGCTGCTTATTTTCTTAACAGGTCAGCTTTCATGTACTTCTGCTCTTAATTTCAGTTAATTGAAAGCATTAGTTAAGAACCCACCTGCACACTGATCAAAACAACCAGCACCCAACTGATCTTACGTTTTCTTCCCGTCACAGTAGTGAATAAGGTTAAATGGGTGTTGCAGCATTTAATATCCCATGTTAGTATATAAATAATTCATTGGCATGTGTTAAAAGCAAAATGATTCCATTTTTATTTGGAGACAAACCTTTCATAAGTACCATAGCATTTATACAGTAAAAAACCTTTATGGTAAGACAAAACATGCAAATTAAAACGAAAGATGAAAAGTACTGGTATAACACATAAGGAGCAAGCTAAAAATGTTCAGACTAATGATTTTGCAACCATAGTATAAATTAATTTATTAAACTGTAAGCTATATAAAACTGTACCAATAGATTTTTTTAAAAAAACTTAATGTATCAGAATTATTGAAATGACTCCTTTAATTCACAAAGAACTTCAACTTACCGAGTTCCATCTGCTTTCCAACTTACTTTATATGGCTTTTGCTCTAACAATTTAATATTCTGTTCATCCATGGATATAGGCTGAGCCCCAGGGAATCCAGTCCTAATGAGAGGTGGTGAAAAAGGATCTTAAATAGTACCCAGTACCAACCATTTCTAATCAGTCTTTCGTGAATATCAATTTTAGTATCAGTTTGAAGGTAGGAATATTTTTAATAAGGTGGACTTTGCACTCCATTTAATCCATCGCTGGATCTCCAGACAATTTCTAAATTAAAGTAGCTTTTGTTATGAAGATTATTTAGAACACTGCACACTATTTAACCCCATACCCTTTTATCATCAGTTTAATACTGTAGTTATAACATTAAAATGTAGAAGTTGATAGTTGAGGATCAAGGATTGACAAGAATTAGTTGAAAAGGATATTAGAGATTGTAAGGTAGTTGTCATACACCAGTGTAGAAAAATGAACTGCCAGTTCCTTTTAAAAGCCTGAACCTTTCCTCTGTTTTCACATTTTTTTAATGGTAGAAATAAATATTTTAGAAACAATGACATTTTTGGACTAGTGCTTCCGGCATTTACGCTTTACATATAGCTAAAAGCCAAGTGAGTTTTGGGTTTGTTTGTTTTATTTTATTTCCTTCTAAATAGGGTCAGGCTGCTATAGATTTCAGAGATTCAAAGACAGCAACAATTGGACTGTATGTAGCCTAACTGAAAAGGTTTTGAGGAGGCATACATACCAATAAAGAAAGCAAAATGTTATAAAATTAAAATTAAAATAAGGTAAATCTTTTAAAAATAACATATATTTCAGAAATATTTCCAGACAACTTGAGGGTTTATTGATAATGAGAAGACTAATAGTATGCATGAAGGACTTGGTGCATCATATACTGAGAATCAAAACAAATACACTGCTCAAAAAAATAAAGGGAACACAAAAATAAGACATCCTAGATCTGAATGAATGAAATAGTCTTATTAAATACTTCGTTCATTACATAGTTGAATGTGCTGACAACAAACTCACACAAAAATTAGCAATGGAAATCAAATTTAGCAACCCATGGAGGTCTGGATTTGGAATTACACTCAAAATTAAAGTGGAAAAAAACACTACAGGCTGATCCAACTTTGATGTAATGTCCTTAAAACAAGTCAAAATGAGGCTCAGTAGTGTGTGTGTGGCCTCCACGTGCCTGTATTACCTCCCTACAACTCCTGGGCATGCTCCTGATGAGGTGGCGGATGGTCTCCTGAGGGATCTCCTCCCACACCTGGACTAAAGCATCCCCCAAGTCCTGGACAGTCTATGGTGCAATGTGGCATTGGTGGATGGAGTGAGACATGATGTCCCAGATGTGCTCAATTGGATTCAGGTCTGGGGAACGGGCGGGCCAGTCTATAGCATCAATGCCTTCGTCTTGCAGGTACTGCTGACACACTCCAGCCACATGAGGTCTAGCATTGTCTTGCATTAGGAGGAACCCAGGGCCAATGCACATGGTCTCACAAGGGGTCTGAGGATCTCATCTCGGTACCTATTGGCAGTCAGGCTATCTCTGGCGAGCACATGGAGGGCTGTGCGGCCCCCAAAGAAATGCCACCCCACACCATTACTGACTCACTGCCAAACCGGTCATGCTGGAGGATGTTGCAGGCAGCAGAACGTTCTCCACGGCGTCTCCAGACCCTGTCACGTCTGTCACGTGTGCTCAGTGTGAACCTGCTTTCATCTATGAAGAGCACAGGGCGCCAGTGACGAATTTGCCAATCTTGGTGTTCTCTGGCAAATGCCAAATGTCCTGCACAGTGTTGGGCTGTTAGCACAACCCCCACCTATGGACGGCGGGCCCTCATATCACCCTCATGGAGTCTGTTTCTGACTGTTTGAGCAGCCACATGCACATTTGTGGCCCGCTGGAGGTCATTTTGCAGGGCTCTGGCAGTGTTCCTCCTGTCCCTCCTTGCACAAAGGCGGAGGTAACAGTCCTGATGCTGGATTGTTGCCCTCCTACAGCCTCCTCCATGTCTCCTGATGTACTGGCCTGTCTCCTGGTAGCACCTCCATGCTCTGGACACTACGCTGACAGACACAGCAAACCTTCTTGACACAGCTCGCATTGATGTACCATCCTGGATGAGCTGCACTACCTGAGCCACTTGTGTGGGTTGTAGACTCCGTCTCATGCTACCACTAGAGTGACAGCACTGCCAGCATTTAAAAGTGACCAAACCATCAGCCAGAAAGCATAGGAACTGAGAAGTGGTCTGTGGTCACCACCTGCAGAACCACTCCTTTATTGGGGATGTCTTGCTAACTGCCTCTGCTTTCCACCTGTTGTCTATTCCATTTGCACAACAGCATGTGAAATTGATTGTCTGTCAGTGTTGCTACCTAAGTGGACAGTTTGCTTTCACAGAAGTGTAATTGACTTGGAATTACATTGTGTTGTTTAAGTGTTCCCTTTATTTTTTTGAGCAGTGTATATCCGAATAGACATATAAGTTATATCATTCTTATTTAACTAGTACTTCTTTTATAATATGAACATTATGGTTCTTACACTCATTCATTTATTCATTGAAATAAATAATATTTTTTTTAAATAAATTCTTCTGGGTCAATCACAGTTGATTCAATATTACTGAAAAAATTTCCAGAATTAATTTCAGTGGAGTAAATTATAGATGTATCAATGGAATTTTAAAAACACAGCTTTAAGACTGTACAGGTTTGTAAAAATGCTGTCCCTATAGCAATGTTTTTTATGCCAGCATCATGTAGAAGAGCAAGTGGGGTAGGGGGAAGGCAAAGTTAAGTGTGTCATTGGAGTTGTTATATTGCCACAAGTTCTCCAAGTCTAGCCCCCCTTGAATGCTGTTGCCTCTTATCTAGTGTCAATATAGTGCTGTGACTGACTAGATTCTTATATATAGGCTTGAGTTATAAATTCTGAACTGCAACTTAATGAACATATGGTCCTGATCATGAAATATCACCACATTTTAATTAACCACTTCAAAAGATATTCATATGATCTTATCTGAAGATGCTTATTTCATTATTTCAGTTTATGCCCGTTCCTAAAAAAAAACCTAATGATGGTCCTCACTTACCAACAGGCTTAAGCAAGTCCCATAATCCTTAAGTATTACCCAATGCTAAGTAAGAAGTTTATGAGAGCTAAAGATCATCAGGAGGGCACCACTTTTTTTAGCTTTATGTATGTATGTATGTATGTATGTATGTATGTATGTATGTATGTATGTATGTATGTGATTTATTTGGCCATTCATCTGAAGTTAACTCTGGGAAGTTTTTACAACAACTTTAAATGAATAAAACAATCATACAAACAATAAATAAAAACAGCAGAATTGTCTTTCTTGTGATGCCCGCGGCAGGCTCAGCTACTCTCCTTCCATGCCTTCTACCCATAAAATCCCAGCACCTCAATAAAATAACTTCCTCATTCTGTAGCCCAGCCAAGCCTATTAAAATATGTATGGCAACATTCCCAAGGTGGGCAAGTGCCAAGTCCTCTGCAATTTATTCTGATGCCCTTGTCAGCTGCAGCAAGGCAACTGATCCACTGCACTACTAATCACCACAACCATTGTAATGGAGAGACTGCTGCTCAACACAGTTCCACTTGGTCATTCTCCAGAAAAGCACACCAGCCACAAACTACTCGATCCACTTCTGTCTTGCCAGCTATCTGCGCCATTGTTGTTGCTGCTGCCACTCATTCTGTTCCTCCTGTTGGCCAAGCAACCAACACCATTCACAACATCCTCAAACAAAACAAGCCTAACCAAGCAGACATCCATCTTGGTGCCATGATGGAGAAAATGTGTTGCAGAATATTTAAATTACATTTTAAAAATTATATTCACGTACCCTTTCCAGCCACAAAATTGTTGGCATTTAAGTTGGATTTCTCCTAACCTTGGTTGAGTTGTTACTTGAATTACACGTTTAAGTGATATTCCTTCCAAAAACACAGCACCCTGAAATGTAAAAGAAAACATAATTTTAGAATACTATCACCAACACTCAGAATATTTCAAATTTTATTTAGATTTCAACTTTCAGTGAATGTAATTTTAAATTTAGAATTGATTAGATTATGTGCCATCAAATCAGTGTCAATTCTTAGCGACCACATAGGTTTTCTCCATGAGGATCTGCCCTAACCTAATTTCCAGATCTATGAATGGTGCATCCATCACCACTTTAACTGAGCTCATCCAGCTTGCAAACTTATATTTTTTCTTCTTTTAACAATCCTGTAATATCTTGCATTGGGGTGGAATCCGGGAGAATGAATGGAGCTGAGCATTTACTGGCGGGATGCCCTTCTTGATGCCTATACTGCTGGTATTTTCTCTTTGAGCCCAGAGAGAGAAATACCTGCCACTATCTAGGATTGAACTCACAGCCTCTTGATTGCGAGGAAAGAATTCTACTTCTGGGCCACCAGGCTGCTCAGCATGCAAAGTTAGAATAAGAGAAAGAAATTAAAAATATAATAAATGTCTACCATCCCTTCACCTGTAATGCAGAAGAATGATTTAATCAAAACTTAATTTTCTACCAAATTACAATGGATAATCTATAAAGTCACTATCATAGCATGATCACTAAACATAACCATAGACTGTAATAGCTACTAATTGTAATGGCTCAAACTGGATGCCTAGGATCAGAAGCAACAATCTGAAGTCACAGGGAAAGTTGCTTGCTCAAAGTAATAGAAAAATTCTTTCCCAGATTTCTAAATGCAAAAGAGAAAAAAAGATGTGAATTTGAAGAATTAAAAAGAACTGGAATGATGGAAATAATTAAATGGGAATTAGAGAAACAATGTGTAACTAATTAGAAGACAACAGACGTCACCTTAATCTTAAAATTAAATCAGTCATGAGATTCTATCAGCCTGAACTTCAATGATAGAAATGCTCAGTTCCATTTGTGTCTAGATTGATTACCAACCTTACTACCTTCAGACAATAATAAAAACATTAAGAGTTGGTTAAATTATAGGTAGCCCTTTATTTACCACTGTAATTGAGCCTAGCAATTATGGTCTTAAGATGTGAGGGTCATAAAGTGTGACTGTACCCATTTTTACAATCTTTTCTTACAGTGATTGTTAAGTGACTTGTGTGATTGTTTAAACAAACTCATTGTTCGCTATGGATGGTTTCTTTGCCAAAAACCAAAAGTAACCACTAGTTTGTCACAGAGCATCATAAATGTGGACTAGTTGCCCAAAATATGGTCACATGATTACACAGGGAAGGGGTTTGACATTGGAATTTCAAAACCAGGTTAAGCCCATTTTGGGAGAGTTGAAGTAACCTAAAATGATCTCTAAGCAACTGGTCATAAGTCAAGAATTACCTGTATTCACATGAACTTTGAATTATGTACTATGAGCAATGTTTTAATTCAAATAGCATTGACCTAGAAATTCAAAAGGTATACTTAGTATAGATCCTAGTAAATGACATCTTTAACCCTTGAATATGTTCTAAGTATATAAAACTACAGTACAAGGTTTTTATATGGTATATGCAGTTATATTTATATGGTATATGGAATTATATTTATTTTTCTTGAATTTTGACTTATTATACACTACCAGAGCAACAATGTTCAAGCCTTGTTCACTCATTCATTCAATAACTATAATGGGAAAAGATACCTTAGCTTCTATTTATTCAGCCATTTTACTTTCCATCTTGTATGAATCTTGTTGAGGTGGGCCTCATTGAGATGAAACTGTCACACATTAAATCAGACGTTAAAAATGAAGCCACTAAGCATGGCATTTAATCAACAACCCCAGAGGCAGGCAAAATAAGGAACTATGATTTAAGATGCAGCCAAACCATAAATTTGTCAAAATATTTAAAAGACAGAAGGAAGGAAGCCATTTTATAATCTGAGACAGAATGTTTCATGACAAAGATAGTTCTCTCCCTATTTACCATTCAGAATACTTACGTGCTTGAGCAAGTAATTTAGAGCACAGTTTCTCTTGCTAACCTGAATAAATGAAATCCTTCATATTAATTTGATACTATGATGTATTTTGTTTAAAGGAGATAAAACAGTGTAATTAAACAAGAAATTAATGTAAGCACTAGATAAAATTCTACCACCTTTTAAGTAGCCACTTTTCAAAAACAGCTGCAGGTAGTCTGGGTTCAACAAATTATCTGTTGAATCACAACTGAGTAACCTTATACTGAGTGAAAACCAAATAAACCATACAAAAGCCTAGTGTTACATTGTAATTAAGTCTCCAGGTCTTAGCAACCAGCAAAAGTGTACATCAACTTCTCATCAACTATACTCAATCACTTTTCACTATCTAATATTACAATAATATAATTCACCAATTCTATCTATAGATTCTTGCAGGACCAAATGATGAAAGAAGTTTATATTGGCCTAGTTAATGATAAATAATATGTGAATTTGATGGCTGTTTTGCCTAATAACAGCAAGTTTTCATGGTTATTACCTTTAATTCTTAACCTCAATAAAAGGACCAAGCCAGGATTCAGATAAAAACATGAAGAGAAAACATACTGACTGGGTTTACACATTTTGCTAAACTAAAACAAATTATTTTAGTTCAGTTTAGTTCAGTTAATTCTAGCAAGTCACAACTCAATCTTCTTCATAAAACACAATCAAGACAAATAGATGTCACTTATTGCAGATTTGTTGAATAACCACTTGATGACAACTGTGGATTGATTTCTGTAAAGGTATGGAATGGCTAGTAAGCCCTGATTCAGAACAGGATGCAAAAAAAAGTTATGTAACTGAAATCAGTATCTCTAGCTAGAAATTCTTGTTCCAGTTAATGTTTTTTTCACCAAATATCACTGGAGATGAAAAGTTGGTATCGTGAAAGAATCTTAATAGAAAAATAACAGAAACAGAAAATAGGAAAAACCCTATCTTAAGTTAAAAAGCAAAAAGAAACTAACAACAAATCAAGAGAGCAGCAAGGCTATCTCTGGCCCATGAATCTGGGCATATAGCACTCAAGCTGGGTATAGGTATACGCTGCCATGTCAGCATAAGGGCAGCTCAATAGGAGGGACAGGATTTTCGTATCAAAGTGGTAACGGGGGTTTAGTTGTTTTCTGTTGGCTGTGCTATGGAGATGCTATGCAGAATGGAGGCAAACATGGCTCATTCTGCAGCCAGCTCTCCAGAAGTAACAGCTAATTAAAGTAACAGATGCTAATGAAAACTGCTCTGCCCTAGTTATGCATCTTCCAACTCAGATTGCTCAGGGTTTAAAGCAACATGCCACTACTAAAATTGCACATTCCCGGCATCAGGTAGAAAGGGAGTGCTATGGAGGTGGAGGCTAAGCATTTTTAAAAACAGCCCTACATGTCATCCTCTGGATCTGAATTTCAGCCGTGTGGAGTTGTACGTTTGGAGTGCTAAGCCAGGCTGGGGGAAGGGCAGGGGTTGTTGATGTGGGGAAGACAGACATTCACAACAGGCTGGATAGGAGTAGAATATTGAGAAGTAAATGACCCAACAGTGGTACATCAAGCTTGATGGAAGAGTAGTGTTTTGGAAACAAAACTGGCAAGAACAGCCAAAACTAGTTTTAACATTTAGTTTTAACTAGTTTTAACATTTAACCACCAATCACAAAAGGAACCACTAATTACATGGCTGGCTAGAATGCTTGAAAATTCACTTATCATTTATTTATTAATAAAATATTTATGCCACGCAACAGCTCTGGGCTGTTGACATGTACAAGAACTATAAAGCCAACAATAAACCCTAATGTAATATCACCCAGAAAGAAGAACTAACAAATTGTATCTCCCACCAGAAAAGTCCCACATGTAAGAACTTGAGATTGAATTGTGTGGAAATGTGAAACTAACTTAAAGTTGCCATCATCTAAAAATAGAGGTGGCATGGGTGCAGAGAGGACAAAAACCCAAACACCTTTCAAGAGATAGATAAGAATCAACTTGTTACGGAGAAATGTTACGGGATTGGCACTGAGCACACAGAAAAAAACCTCCTAATCCCATCAACAGCTACCAGACTTATAAATCAACAAAGCGAGGACTTTAAAGGATAAAAGGGTTCCTAAAACTGAATGCTGGATGCAGACTTTGTGGTTTCCATCTATCTAGCCCGTAGATAGACAGCCTAGTTGAGAAATGCATTGGTTACCAGGTGATCAAATGTGAGAGAGAGACAGGAAAATCCTGTGAAGCTTAGCTGAAATTTTGAATTAATCAAATCTCCATGTATTCCATCAGAACACTATGTACCCCACTGTTCAGTTTATTTGAATATGTTCCTAAATATTTCCTGGTTATTAATCAGCATTGTTTTATATACTCTAGACCCACCTATCTAGAAAACCTAGGTAGAGCAGGAGAGCACTATGAGATGTGCAGGCCCAACAGGCCATGTATACAAGTGAATGATCATAAGACTAACCTGGATGTGCATGTAACATGTACAATCATACTAATCCACATTATTTTGGGGAAAGAGACATGTTTTCAATTCTCTTCTATAGTCTGGTAAACTAACGGTCACACAAATCTCCAGGGGATGCTGTTTCAGGCATGATAATAGAGAAGCTCCTGTTTCCCGAGTCCTGCTAGATGGTATTGTTAATCAATACCAGCACATTTAATTGCACCCAGAAGTCAACTGGTAGCCAAGGCATTGCACAAAACATAGGGGCTAAAAGGGCATGTACATTACTGCTCATGCTGCTTTCTAAACCAGTTATATCTTTTTAAAAACAGATTAAAACAGCAGCTCTACATACAGCACATTGCAATAATCCTTCCATGAGATAACAAACATCACGAGTGATCATAAGAAGGACATCTGGGTCCAAGAAAGGGTGCACTGCTGCACAAAATCATCTGTCGAAAGGCATTCTGCCACACTGTCTTTCAAACAAAAGCTGTGAGTTCAAAAGTCCTAGACTGTGCAGCAGACCCAAATGAAGTAGTATAACTCCTTTCTGCATCAAAGGTAAAAGATCTGGAACACCGGGGGCCTAAAGACCCACAGCCATTCAAGCTTGTCAGATGAAGCCTAAGCTTCTTCCTTCTCATTCAAACATTCCACTTCTTCCAGGAACTGCATATGGCTTTAACGTGATCATTTGGATTTGCCTAGAGTTAAGATGAAATATCATGAGAGGTACCAGCACATTTCTGATATACCAAATGATTTGATTCAGAGACTTCGTGTAGATGTTAAATATGAAGTTTAGCTGTTCATCAAGGCTTGAAACTCCACACAAATTACAGCCATCAGATTCAACCTCTCTTTTCCAACCAACATCAACTGGACTGGTCATGGAGAAAGGAGATGCATCACTCCATGCAGTCAGTCCAGAAGTGTACCATAATCAATGGTACTAAAAGCTGCTAAGTGATCAAGAAGAATTGGGATTGTTGCACTCCCACAATTCCAGCTCCATTACAACATCAAAAGCATCTCCATATTATGTGCTAACCTGAATCTAGCCATATATTTGTCTAATATAACTAAAGTCAACTTATATAGGTATAATGGGCAACTTTCTCCAGAAACAGAGTTACTAAAACATATAAAATCACTCTTAGCTATATTTCCATCTACATTATCTGATGGCATTTCCACCCATGAAGCCTATAGCTAGAAAAACCTGGACCTGGTTATCGTAACAATTTTTATCTCCAGGCTAAAGCTGCACAAATGGACCAGCATCCATAAAAATAAGGCATCAGCCAAAGCCCTCCTTGGATCTAGGATGTCAGCAATTACTGTCTACTCACAAACATTTCTTTTTTTAAAAAAACCAAGAACTTTAGAGGATGGTGTCTAGACACTTGCAGACTTTTCAGAGGATGCCAAATCATCTTGACCCTTTTAAGACTGAGTTCTTGTTTCAAGAATCAGCCACGGTAGCTCTGATTGATAGCTTCTGCCAGAAAGACATATAGGATGACTCTGTTGAGCCTACTTGATCTATTGGTTCTCTTTAGCAGTTTTTTGCTACTTGCAGGGAAGGTCTCAGAGAACAACAGTAAGTGACCAGGCTGCCTCTTTGGCAATTTTGCTACAATATACAAGATATTCTTCTATTCCCAATACCATTTAACAACTATATGAAATTGCTTGGGACAGTCATCAATCTAGTTTCTGTAACATTTGAATCTGGAAGGATACACGTATTCTGAACCAGCATCTAGATATAGTAATAAGAGTCGATAAACTGAGGCTGAATCTTGTCAAGATACAGGCCTTATAGACAGACAGCCGTCTATACAAGTATAGAAAGGGAGTGGCTTATTTCAAATGGGATTGCACAACGTCGGAGGGGGGAACAGATTAGAGGTAGGCTTATTTGGGATAGGGTTTCCATGAATCACTGACATTAAATGGTGAAAGTAGTTTCATCTACAGTAGTATAGAAACCTCCCTTTTTGCTAGATAGAGACAGTCAGCTACTATTGTTCATGCACTACTAACTGCATTATTGTAATGAACTTTAGTGGGTAACCCTTGAATAGGGTTTAAAACTGTAGTCCATGCAAAATGAAGCAACACAGTGAAGCAACTGTAATGGCTGCCAATTGGCTACTGAACTAGGTTCAAAGTTCTGATTATGATTTACAGTACAGCCATCAAACAGATTAGACCTGGTGAACCATTGAGATGAACAGGGGAAAACTTGCTGTCTGTGCTGATAGCTAAAAAATACTCTTCACTACTTACTTGTGGTCATAGTGGTTTGATCAAAAAAAGTATGTAGCTCTAAATGAAATTCAGCACTGCTGCATCTGTAACTCACAAACAAAATTCCCCAAAGGCCTTACTTCAAGAGCTGTTAAATCTTTGAAAACAAATATTTTGTGAATAAAAAAATGAGCAAGACACCCCAGAAAAAGCCTGGAAATTTTTTGATTTAGTCAACCAAGGAAATGAATTATTTTTTTTCTTCTGCCAAAGTTCCCAGAGTTCAGCCAATAAAAATCTTAGACATTTTAGATAAGTATGGGAGAAACATTTCAAAAACTTGTTAGGCAGATCCTGATATGAAATGAATACGGATTATCCAGTTATGAATAACTGTCCTATAGGTTCTCACTTTCCTTGACAGAAGTGGTTAAACTGGTAAGATCCTTTATGCATGTAAAAGGAAGCAGCTAGTGAGTCTGTCCTACCTGAAATAATGTTAACCTTTTAAAAAACTTTTTATTTAACAGATATTTAAAACCAAAACAAAGACAATGACGAAAAGAAAAGAAAAATTAGAAGCTACATTTTTCAATGTGACATTAGAATAGTACTGCATATAAAGGTGATCTTAATTTATTATTAATCAGAGAAAGCACCTCATAACGAATCACACAAAATATGACATTTTAAAGTCTAACATTAAGAAATACACAAACTTTGGATATGGTGTAAGTTCATGCACTGAGTCGTACTCTATAAATGGTTTCCAGATTAAATTAAATTCCTTATTAGACTTGTTTTTAACTACAAAGTTATTTTTTTGACAATAATGCATATTCCCAGTTAGTTTGCTACTGTTCTAAAAAAAGGAATTGTGTGTAATTTCTAGTAAGAAGGATAAAGTATCAAAGCAGCTGTTATCATATACAACAGCAACTGTGTGACCTTTGTAGGAATATTAACGCTTAGTAATACAGAAAAATAGCTGGCAGAAAATACATTTAAAATTTGGTTCATTCTAGGATGAATCATCTTCTAGGATTGTTGAGTTTTATGACATTGCCACCAAATCTTTAAAAAAATGGTCCATCCTGATTATTGTATTTTTAGCAGATTCTGAATCTGAATTATCAATTTTGGAAATGAACAGTAGTATAATATAGCAACAAAAAAATCATCTTGCATCAATTCTGAGTGTAATACTTGCATAAATTTAATAATTATCTTCCATTGTTATTCACATGCTTTTATTATCAATCATTCTCTTTAAAATCTGTATCTATTTAATGGTACGTTCTTTAATTTGTTCAGTTTTGAATCATATTCCAATAACAAAACAAATAAATAATAAGCCCAGCAGATATTTTGAAGTTTTGTTACAAACTTTTCAAATTTTATTAGGTCTCTTAAGAATCCACCCTATTTCTGTCATTCCTTTCAAACTATTCTGTTTATTTTAAGATAATGGAACAAGTAAGGTATTTCTGACCATTATTAAGAGAATGTCTCAGAAAACGTCATCTTTGTTTTATTGAAGATTAAAGGCCTTTCCAAATTGTCAAAACGTATCTTTGCATCAAGAACTAGCATACCAGCTTTTTTATTTTGCTGATTAATATTATCAACATCATTCAAAATATACCTGATATTATTTTTCATGTTTCTTTGGGACAAAGTCTGATCTCATTCATTTTCACCGATGAGATGGGAAACATCACCAAAGATTTTTATTTATTTGGGGGGGGGGGCGGGGGGTAGACAATATTCGTACCAATATACCAAAAGATAACAAGAGAGATTGGATGACTTGTAGACCTATTAGGCTTTTAAATATAGTAAACAAGTTATAAAATTATATGCTAAACACATAAACCAAAATCTTCAATACTGGATTGGACCTTAGTTGTATATCTAGAAATGAACAAAGAAGATTTAGAACAGGACATCATGTTGTATTTTATTATTATGATTATCCCTTTTTGCTTGTATGCACATTGGAAGCTTAGGCATACCATTGTATTTCTATGCCCTCCCCTGGATAAAAAGTGCTTGAAAAGCTATAAAATTAAGTTAAATGAATCAACCAAACTATTTTGTTTTTTCAAATCTTTTCACCCTTGAATTAAAATTATCAATATGCTTATTTGACCATTAGCTTTCTTCTTAATGGACAATCCAATAATTTCTGTCAGCTGGGTCTTTCGACTTCTGTTCTGAGGTTGGAAGCAAAGACAATAAATCAAAATCATAGCACAAAAATACAAATGCTTGGGGGGCAGGTTAAAAAAAAAGTCTTCTCGTGGTCATCAAGTCACTCAAACCAAATAATTATGTACAAAATGCTTTGTTTGCAACAACGCTGCAGTTTTCTACTGTCATGGTAGCTATTATAAGAGTTAAATATCCACCAGTGTTGAATATTTAGAACCTGTGAAGCAGAACTACCTATCACTGAAAGTCATATTTGTTACTAAATAGCTTCTTGTATTACATTTCCTGACTGCATTCCCCAATGCACATTTACTCATCTATATACTACTAACACTTTTCTGTTTGTCCATGTTTAGCCTTTAATGGGACAACAATTTTTCAACCCAAATGCCTCAAACAGGCTAACTCACAAAATGTGTCCAAAATCGGGAAGCCATGACTCTTGTGTCATTGTAATTTGGCACATTTTATAAAATATATTGTGGCCTAATGCAAAATGGCATTGTGGTCAACTCCTGCTGTTTTGACTATGCTATACAGTTCAACATGGGCTATTTTCAAGGCAGATACATCTCTAAATATATACCTGAACTTTTAAAACCGTTTGCAGTGAAGTAAGGTAAACATAAATTCAACACAAAAATAGTTTGTCATGAAAGCGACTGCCTACAAAGGCACCTGGATTGGTGCTGAAAAGCAAAAGCAGAAACAGTATGCTCTGTCCCATAACCGGGTAGACCAAGTTGCCCTCCTAGACCGGTCTCACTGGAGAAAAAATACTTTTGGAGTGAGGGCAGGACATTGGAAGCTCTGTCACTGTTGAAGGCATTGAGGAATCTGGTAGGAATGTGTCAGGCATTGAGGAATCGGACCAATGTGTCATGGGATCTTCAAGTGTGTGTATGTAGACAGAGACAGAGACATAGGAAGAGGCAGTGGCATAGATGTAGATGTAGAGGCAGACAGAGGCAGAGTGAGATCCCTCTCTCCTCCCCAGGTACGATTCAATTATTATGCTTTGTTAATTAAAAGCCTCTCTTGGTAGAACTGGCAGAATCCAATGTCCTTACAGTCTTCAACACAACTCCACCCCACCTTCACTATCCCCACAGTACAAATAGCTAAGGTATTCTTCAAAACATCAGGATTGCAGAATTATCTAAAACCTTACTCTTCTTCATCTGGTTAATGATGGTACCTTAGATTCTATCTTTTAGGTCTAGCAGAAAATTAGGGGAAAAAAAGATTTATTAATACTCATTATTTCTTGACAAATCACATAAAACATATAAAATTATAAGAAATTTGCATATTAATTTAATAAACACTTCAAATTTTAATATCTTGGCTAGCTAAAAAGTTCGCTCATTAAGTTAAAGCTCAAAGCTCTATTCTTCAAAAATAAATCACACAAAAGCTACTAGAATGCCAGTTATAACTTAATATTACATTCACTCTTAATTCTTTTAAGAGTTAATTCTTCATTTTTAAAAAAACAATTTTTTCATTATCATTCAGAATTCTTTATCGCTTGCCATATTCCTTCATTTTAACAAAATGGAAAAGTATTATGTCTGTAACTAAAACCATTACTTTTTAATTGTGCAATATTAAATAACAGTAGCAGCAGAATTATAATCAAAATTTGTATTAATTTAATATTAGTTTAGCAAGCCTTTTATTTATTATAACTTTTTTAAAAAAGTATTTATGGCTGATAAAGAGAGTGAAAAGGGAAAAAAAACTCACTGAATATGGGAAGCGAAGGAGGACAAACAACCGAACAGTAGAACATCCTAAGTTTTGAAACATTCTTATGATATTCCAAAACTCTTTGAGAATTTGGCTGCTTTCTCATGCCCGGGGATAGACTTATTATTAAGTCCTTTTTCTTTGATATATTGTGTTTTTTCCTTCTGGATGTGCCTGATCTTTTTCTTTTTATACTATGGTACTTTACTGGAAGCTACCCAGAGTTGTTTGGAGTTTGGCAGTATATTTTATTAACTAAATTAATATTTCACTAGATGCCTTCCAATCCTGAATCCCAAATTCAGTATGCAACTTAAGGTGTTTTACTGATCAGGGATTTCTTATCTAATACCATCAGAAAAATACTACACTTTAAACCTGGGGTGTCAAACTCACGTCGTCACGGCGTTGTCACCTGACGTATCGTGACTTTTTCTCTTCCGCTAAACCGGGCATGGGCATGGCCAGCACATGACGCATCTGAGCCATGGCCTGCAAATTTGACACTCCTGATCTAAACTATTAGAGCTTCAAAACCAAAGGGCTCAAAACTTTTAACTTTTTTTTCTTCGATTAAAATGAGATCCCATTTTATCTCCCGTATTGGCTCTACCAAGCATGAAATGAATGCTAGTTTAAGAGAATGTGTGGTGAGTACAAATTTGGTACCTTAAACAACATAGATATCTTGTATGTTAATTGCATTATTTGTATTCTATCAGCACTCTATAAAGGAGAGGTACTCCTTATTTTAACTTTATATTTCAGCAGCAACTCTATGTGGTTTCAGTACATCATGTACAATGAGGAAATGAGAATGCTAAGGTTATGAAATTGTGGGTAATTTATCAGGTTCTGAATCGCTTAAATTTAGCATGCTCTAAATATTGATAACATTTTCATAACTGGCTTGCCAATGTTTTCTTTCTGGGTTCAAAAAAGAGTAACTGGCTCAAGGTTATCCAGATGACTTAATGTCTAAAGCAATACTAAAATTCATAGTGTTTTGGTTTCCAACCTGGTGCCTTAACAATTACACCATGAAAACTGCAGGGACTAGTCCAGGCAGTTGCCAGGAATCAATACTGACTTGAAGGCACATATTTTTTTAAAAAAGAAATTACAATAACATATTTAAAATGAGTTCAAGAACATGCTATATTATGCTCTAGTTCATCATTACCAGCTTTAAATGTTCTTTTTTTCTTCTGCTAGGAAAGGAAGTTGACGAGCAAGCTTCTGATTCTAGAGTTCCCAGTTTGCAGTTATCTTCATCCCCGTCTTCCTCATCTTCCTCCAAGCACCATTCTGGCAAAGGAGGTGGTGCTGGTGTATCAGCCACATCTCCGTAACGACGGAAGAGTTCTTTCAAATAGTCACCTTTGTAGATGCCAGGCGGTCTGGCTTGAGCAAAAAGAGCCACAGAAGCTTCAATACTGCAAAAAAAAAAAAAAAAATAGTGACCTTGTGTGTGACAATGTAGGCATGAAAAGAAAAATTCAGAAATGGCTCCAAAAAACCAAGAGGACAGAGCAGTAGCAGATCCAAGACTCAGCATCAAATATTCCAAACGGGCTCCCATAAAATCTCACAGCAGTTCTTATTACACTTGCCAAGGATATATTGAAAGGGTCTTAACCAAGGCTTCCCTGAAGGCCCTGAATAGATGTCATGGGACCCATGAACCTGGATAACAAAAAAATACTATTTTATTTTGACTAACCTTTAACTAAAACTTAAGTGTTCCATTCAATAATATATACAGACAACAAAACAATTTACGGGCTGCAGACTCCAAAAATGTTTCTTAACTTCAATAAAATATAGGTATCTAAAATTGTTATTTACAAGCGTGTGCCCTTGTTATTGATTTAATGGAGTAAAAAAAGCACACAATATTACTAAAGCAGATATTTGTTATTATTGTAACATTTTGATATCTACATTTGAGTTTTATTTATTTAATTGCTTGGCTACCCAACTTGAACAATACATAACTAAATAATTTGCAAACTGGAGTTGCTGAGAATTGAGCAGCATATATATTTAATTAATTAATTAACAATGAAACTCTGAGCAGCTTACAAGAAATAAACAAGATAAAAACGAGGAATTAATAATAATTGCAAAAGGCAGCTTTACTTGGAACAGCTTACATCCGATGATACTTTTAATCATCATCTTCTTCTTCTTCATTTAACAACCCCATAATACCTTGTGGGGTGTAGTCTGGGCAACTGAATGGACCTAGCAGAGTGTTTTAATGGCCGAATGCCCTTCCTGTCACCAATGCGGAATTTTGTTCAGCAGATAAATTCTCAGTGTGCCCAGAGAGAGAAGCCCACTGTAACTACATAGCCAAAAAGGTGTTAAGAGTTATTAACCTAATCTTAAGTAGCTTTTTCTCTGGTAATATTACACTACTAACTAGAGCATACAAAACATTTGCTAGACCAATACTCGAATACAGCTCATCAATCTGGAACCCACATTACGTATCTGATATTAACACAGTTGAGAAAGTCCAGAAATATTTCACAAGAAGAGTTCTCCACTCCTCTACTTGTTGCAGAATACCTTATGCCACCAGACTTGAAATTCTAGACCTAGAAAACTTAGAACTACGCCGTCTTCGGTCCAATCTAAGTATAATATATAAAATCATACATTGCAATGTCCTACCTGTCAATGAATACTTCAGCTTCAACCATAACAACACAAGAGCAAACAATAGATACAAACTCAAGGTTAACCACACCAAACAGAAATATGACTTCAGCAACAGAGTGGTCAATGTCTGGAATACTCTACCTGACTCTGTAGTTTCTTCCCCAAACTCCAAAAACTTTAACCTTAGACTGTCTACTATTGACCTCACCCCTTTCCTAAGAGGTCTGTAGGGGGTTGCATAAGCGCACCAATGTGCCTACCGTCCCTGTCCTATTGTTTCTTTTATTTTTTTATTTTTCTTATATGTATCATGTATTCATAACTATGTTTTTTTTACTTATACCTATTATCTTGTAAACAATTGACAAAAATAAATAAATAAAATAAATAAATAAAAATATCTGTCTCTACCTAGGATAGAATTCACAGCCTCCGGATTGTGAGGCGAGAGTTCCATCTCTTGGCCACCGCATCACTCCCCTAATACCACCATCCTTTAATACCATCAAATAAAAATCTGCCTATCCCAGGTTCTTGGGAAGGACTCAATAAGTGGATAAAAATGCCAAATCCAGTCTAAACATCTGGCTGGCAGCATGACAAGCCATAATTACAACTCATTTCTTTTATATAAATAGCCTTCGAGTTATGAGAGCAATTGGGACCAGAATTTCTGTCACTAAGCAGAATGATCGTAAAGTGCAACCATCGGGTGACCACATAACTTACAACCCGGCGATTTTGGTTGTCATCATAATTAAGGACTGCAGGGGACATTAAGTGAAGACCACATCTGATCACAACTTCTGACCTCCTGCCAGCTTCCCCAATGACTTTGCTTGTGGGGAGCCAGCAAGAAACAATGGAAATTGTGATCATGAGCTGGGTGTCAAACAATCAGATCATAACCATATGTCTGCAAGGATACCACAACATCTGGAACTCCAAGAACCAGTCATAAATACCATTCTATGGTGCTGTTGTAACTTCAAATGATCAGTAAATGAATAGTCATTACCCAAGAGTTACCTGTAATACAATATATATCTATGCATTTAATTTTATGCATTTAAATACATTTTATTGAGAAGGGGTCCATACGTTTCACCAGAAACTGAAAGATCTGTGGCACAAAGAACTTAACAGTGCATCTGTACAAAAACATAAAAAACTGTATTTCAAAACTTTTTCCAAACCACAGAAAATTAAGACCTACAAAAATATCATGGAGATCACAGAGCAATTCAGTGATAAGCACAGATCATGAATTACCACCAACCATTCAGAACAGTGGTGGGATTCAATTTTTTTTACTACCCGTTCTGCGGGCGTGGCTTGGTGGGCATGGCAGGGGAAGGATACTGTAAAATCTCCAGTCAGAGGTGGTATTTGCCAGTTCTCCAAACTAATCAAAATTTCCGCTACCGGTTCTCCAGAACTGGTCAGAACCGGCTAAATACCACCTCTGATGCAGAACAACAGAAACAAAATAATTGTTTCTTCTGTCAAGAAGTAGCTCCCTTTGATCCTCCCTGAAGATTCATCAGCAGAAAAAAACAGACTATCATAACATTTTAAGAATTACAGGTGGCTGACCTTGGCTGATTCATGAAAAACTAAGCACAAATAAACCGGGTTTGTATTCAGATAGGAACTAAGAAATCCCTAGGCTGTTGATTAAACTGGAAAGTAAAAACAAAAAGCAAAATCTGGGAAGAAGGCTATGACAAACCACTTCTGTATCACTGCTCAGAAAACTACACAAGCTTACCAGGAGTTAAGTTCTGGTCAAAGGAAGCTTTACTCTTAATGGTAAACACAGGAAAATCACGCTTGTTTTTTTCCTATCCTCCTTCATAATTCTTTTTTCCCTTTTTCCTTGAGCTGGCACAACTCAAAACGCACTCATGATGTCTCCTCGAATGGTGATGAAATGTTTGCAACCAAATTGCCAAGCTTGGAGCTCAAACTGGCAGCCTAACTACCAAGCCAAGCCACTAATATTCAAACACATTTTCCCCTTATTTTTATATAGATAAACCCAAGTGTAAGATTTATGTAGGCAAATCACTTTGATAGTATGCTTGCCCAAAAGCAGGGAAAATATTTAAAAGTTCTAAATATTTTAAAATAAACATAATTCCTAACTAGTTATTACTAAATCTTGGGCTCCCAACATATCCTGCCACTGTAATAGATTTTTCATAATGTGTCAAGAAAGTATGACACTATCAAGAGAAACCAAAATATATTAGGAAATTTCCATGGGTTTCAATCTTAACATGCTTAAGTAGTTTTTTAAAAATATAGTATACTTTTGTTGGAAATAGAGAGCAAAATTATAAAAGTAATTGCCAATAAATACTATGTTTTAATTACAAAAGAAACAGCCTTGCATTTTCATGGAAATGCTTTGGAAAAAAGCAAAATAGTTGCTAAAGAAGAAAATACAACAAAGCTCCCCAAACAATTATTGGTATGCTGTTCTTTTCCTTAAATAAGCTATAAAACCAACACCAGCATTTTGCATCTGTATTTCTTCTACATTCACATGCCTAAGAAATAAAGGGTAATAGAATATTATGTAGGAAATGTATTTTCATAAATGCAAATAAACACTAAATGTCTATTTGAAACAGCGCTGTAACAAAGGAGACTTTAAAATGTGATGATTCTTTTAAACTATTATCTTGAAGCAATTTTCCCCTAGATTCCACCATTTTTAGAAAATACTTTCAATCTGCTAGATTGTCAGCACTTCTGCCTTGTAAAGGTGAGCAGAAAAGAACAAGAAGTAGAATTATTAATGTATTCATTTAGCTACCGTATCTTGTATGCTACTCAATTGAAAATGGTTCCAACCAAAATATTGTATCTACAGTAGATACAAAATAATTGTATTTAGTGCTTTCACGTTATAATCTGGAGAACTTTAGAAACATAAAACTAAAATCTGGCAGCATATAAATAATGCAAGTAAAATGTCTAACAACAACACAATAAAAGAGTTTTCTGATCAGGAGAAGCATCTCCCCTCAGTGGCATAAAAGGCACATAGACAGCTAAATGATAAAACTTTAATTCTAAATATAGTAAGCATAAAATCCATTGAAATATTCACCAAAGCAAAGCCACAAGATACCTTTGAATGCTTAAAATCATAACAGAATATTAAGCAGGAAGGATTTAGTACATAAAAGACATACATACCAAAAAAAAAAATGGAATCTGGTGATCTCCACCGAACCCAAACACACAAAAATTATGCCTACTGTCCAAAAACAGTAGGGGCAGGATGTCACTTTTTCATTGTCTGCTAAAGACAAGATACCTCTCCACTTGTGATTCCAAATGAAAGAAGATGACCATCTTCAGCACTAAGCAATGACATTTTTTTTGAGAAATGGGGATTTCTTGAAGATGCCAAAAAAGGAGAAAATTTAATTAAACACAAACTGTAACTATTACAGGAGCTACTGTAAAATATTATTAACAGGTGTCTAGACACTACTGAAGTGTGAAAAAATGTAAGAACATAAAAAAACAGTTACTGCTGGCGTGCAGCATTCAACGTTTAATTATTGGAGAGAACTAATATAGGTTCTTCAAGAACCTTCCAATTCACCTGAGCACATGACAAAGAAACCGTATTCCTAATATCCTAAATTTTCCTTGATATAGTCTTCAAATTACATGTTTCAATGATCTTGAACTATTTCAGTGTATACAACTGTGTACCCAAGCCACACTGCTAATACTAATTACCACCATCTCTGGACGGTTTTTTTTAAAGCATTGTTAGATGCAGATGCAGTATTTTCAAATCTTTCACCTTTCTATATCACATATAGGGAACAGATTATGTTTAGCTCTTGAATAAAATAGATTTATCCCTGCGTATATGTAAGATTACCCTTTTTACAAAAACTGGTCACCCTGGAATAACCAATTTGCTCAGCAGAGGGTCTGTTAATGTCAGCTATTCTTTAGAAGAGGTTATTTTCAAGCATGAGGGCATAATAAGCATCTCTCTTCGAATCTTTAAAGCAGCCACATCTTTTATCATGCTAATGATGCAGTTATGAAAGCATATGCACATGCAGAACTGGCCTTGCTTCCTTCTACAATCTGTCATGCAGCCAGTGTTAAAAACAGTCAACTCTTCTTTCTCATGTAATGTCAATTTTCACCCTTCCTTCCCCTCCAATTATATGCCTGCCAATTTAGTATTATACTTCAAATTTCTGATGAAATATCCTCCACTCCATTACGCCAAAATAAAGCACATTAATATTTAATATGCCACAAGCAGCAGCTGCACAAGCCCAGAAAAAGATCTGGCTGACTTAATGATACAAAGAAGAAGTACCTCTTACACAATCCCAAACATTGCAATGCACTCCTTTCAAAGGAAGGTCAGGCAGCTAGCTTAGGGCCTGAGGCAGGACTAGAACTCCGGGTCTGCTAATTCCTACCCTGATACACTCACCACTACATCCAACTGGATCTTGAATACTTCTTATAGATATGTAAATACTTGCATTTCTCCTTAAAATCTTATCTACATTGTTGCAGGCTGAGAGTTATTTAAATGTGCTTTTCTTTGTTTTACTTTCTTTTAACCTTATGCAGGGAGGTGTGGGGGTTCAGCTTTTTTGATGCTTTGCTTGCTTAAAAGAAGTACAACGAAGAAACAATATAGAGTTCATAAAGTCCAAAAAGTTACAAAAGTCTATTTTCTAAAATCTACAGGATATGTTAGATCGGGCCAAAATTCAAATTATCAGACTAAAGCAAAATGATTCTATTAATTTTTTTCACTGAATGAAATGGACAGGCCTGACACATACTCAAGCTCTACCACTGTACTGTGAATTTCATTGTTGATCTGTTTTTCCAGAACTTTGCTAGGGTAGCAACCAGGGGTGGGATTCTACCAGTTCGCACCTATTCACTAGAATAGGTTGTTAACATTCTAAGCAGTTCAGAGAACCAGTTGTTAGAAGAAAGTACTGGCCTAATCCTGTAAGGAAGGCAGGAAGGAAACATTCTGGTGTTGCTTACAGAAACTGCCTCTCCGTTAACCCTTATTACATTCTTGGCAGGACTAGACTTCCTGTATCAGGAACTTCTCTGGAGTTTTCCCCCCCTCCTTTGCTGCTACTTTGCTTGTGTGGAATGACCATTTAAAGTTACAATGGCACTGAAAAAAGTGACTTATGACCATTTTTCACACTTACGACTGTTGCAGCATCCCCACAGTCATGAGAGGCCAGGCGAGGAGATGTGTGCCTCGATATAAGTGATATTGAGTTGGTCACACCCAGCCAATAACATGACCACCAAGCAATGTCCACCCAGTCACACGACCACCAAGCCACGCCCACCACCTAAGCCACACCCACAGAACTGGTTGTTAAAAATTTTGAATCCCACTCCGGTAGCAACTAAGGCCTCTCTCTAGAAAAGAAAGAAAAAATGCTACATGTATAAAACTACAGGTAGTCCTCAACTTACAATAGTTCATTTAGTGACCATTTAAAGTTAAAACAGCACTGAAACCAGTGACTTATGACTGTTTTTCACACTTCTGAACATTCAGCATCCCTGTGGTCACGTGATCAAAATTCAGATGCTCATTTTTGTCATAGTTGCAGTTTCCCCAGATCATGTGATCACTTTCTGCAACCTTCTGACAAGCAAAGTCAAGGGGGAACCCAGATTCATTTAATAACCAGTGGTTTATTTAACAACTGTGACAGGAAAGGTTGTAAAATGGGGCAAAACTCTTAACTGTCTCACTTAGCAACAAAAATTTTGGGCTCAATTGTGGTTGTAAGTCAAGAACTACCTGTATAGATTAGAGAGAAGAAAACGTAGAAATATTTATGTTTTTTGACAGGTCTGCTTTTCTGTTAAACATTTATTGCTCTAACAGCAGCATTTCTGGAAGGGAAAGAGAAGCTGGTGTTTAGTTTTATCACTTGTTCATTATACTGTCACTCACTCTCCTGCTGTATGACAATGTTTATGAATAGCTCATAAAATTCATACAGGTGTTAGAAAACCAAAAAAAAAAAAGTTGTAAGCCACCATGAATCTGATCAAGCTTTGTAGCACACAAAGTTAATAACAACAATGATAATTCTAGACTAAGGAAAAAGGAGATTTTCCCCCCACAAATTTCAGACCAAAAACAGAGATCAAGTCAAAATTAATTACCTTCAGAACATCTGAAAGAGGTCAAACTTTTTCTAAAAATCCCGATCAGTCTTGAAACAAATTAACTGAAATATTTCTATCTGGCAGTAATAAAATCCATGAAAGAATACTTAGCAATATTATTTTGCCTCCTTGATGATATACTGGAAAGTTGGCAATATTATATAACACGAAATACTATGTTTTATGGGGCAGGGCGGTGGTTCAGTGGTTAAGACACTCGTCTTGTCAGCTGGAAAGCTGGCAGCCCAGGTTTGAGACCCAAGCACCACACAACAGTGTAAGATCCTGTCCTCACCTCAGCTCCTGCCAACCTAGCATTTCAAAACCATGCAAATGCGAGTAGATAAACAGGTACCACTTCCACAGCACTCAGTGATGTCATGTTGGCCACATGACCACGGACAGCCCTGGCTCAATGCCCTTGAAACAGAGATGAGTACTGCCCCCTATAGTCAGCAATGGCTAGCAGAGTAAAATCCACAGGGTCTCCTTTTATATGTTTTATAGCCACTTTAATTTGTATACCCCACTAACAAGATGAAGCAAAAATTATCCATGACATTGATGACATATGTACAATAATGCAATTATGCTATTGTTGCTATAATATTGCCCAAGAGTTATTTTTTATTTAAAAAATTACCTCCAATCCAACTTTTCAACCAGAAAGGCACAGATAAGAAACCCAGTACGATTGAAACCATGCGTACAGTGAACACCTAGAAGACAAAATTGAAGAAAAAATATAATTACAATTGCCAAGCTCACTTAAAAGCATCAGGAACATTTGCTTGTCATAATCACTTCCCTTATAAGGGAATTAGTCCTCAGCTCGTATGTGATCATTCATTCACTTCTCATACCATTTACTTCTTCCTTCCTTCTCTGCAAGAGGAAATTGGAGTGTGAACAGGGCCTACCACATAAACGGTTCCTTGAATAACCAAACACTTCAGTTCTTTGTTTTGCACATTTCAAAACAAAACTAGGGATTAAGGGCATGAGAGCAACCTATGAACATGGAAAGCATTTTTTCAACCATTTTTCAATCATCATTCTCTAGTTCAAAAGTGTCAGCAAGTATCAATAGATAATGGACACATGAAGTTAAAAAATATTCTGTAGGTTTCTGGATACATCTTAAGAATACTCCTATCAGAATTGGGGGGGGGGGGAAATCTTCCGTATATTTTGCATAATATACATTTAGGAGGGAAAGCCAGAACTATAGTCTGCTTTTTCAATACAATCTAGTACACTTGCTGAATTGTCATATCCCTTTGAATGAAAATATACTTCTAACCTATCCTGTACTTTCTGGTTCTCATCCACCACCACCGCCATTTTCTTTTACATAAGGATCTGGAGAGGAAAATTCTTTCCTGGCACATTAGCTTCTTCTTCCCTCTACCTTTTGTAATTTACTGTCAGTTTTGATTTTATGACCAAACATGATTACTTAATATTTCAGAATGTGCCATAGCACATAAAGACACTAGCCATCAACAAGCTGTTTAGCCCAATTAAGGCTGGGACAAAATGCTACTGTCGCAACGTAAGGGGGAAAAAAAAATCTTCATAGAACACTTAGTTAATACTTACAATTGATGAAATATGTTGCCTATATAGCACACAAAAAAGAGCATCAGGCAGATTATGGGGAGAAAGTACATTCAGCAGCTATTCTGGATTCAAAAGAGTACATGCTTTCATCTTGATATCAATTGCTGAAATGAGGCTACTGCTTCACCTAAGTCTTATTGCCAGAAACCAGTTACTGTTGAGGGCCGTATTTCTGGAATAGATGGGCCTCAGGGCTCTCCTATTCTCATAGGATTTTTCACTCACTAGCTTCTATATTAATATGACATAAAACTGACTGTACATCAGCAATTGTTATAAGAAAATTCTAAAGACTGGATTCAATTAAAACAATGAACCAGTAGCACTAAAAAAAAATCCAAAAACTCATCTGCCTTATTTCTGTGGTAATGTCTCCATCTAGTGGCCAAGAAAAAAAGCAATTCTTAAAAATTACATCAAAGTATCCAGTTCACACACCTTGTAAAATTCAAATGAGCCTGTTGGAGTGAAATAGTCATCAAATATATGTTGCAATTATTCTGGACAGCAACTCATTAGAGCAAATAAGTTTGCTCGGGAACACCATCTTTCATGGATTTCATTATGTTTCAATATTTGAATAATTTAAGATTTTTCATCAATTTTGAAACTCCCAAATCTGTACTCGATTCAATTTGATTATGTGCCTTGAAATTGGTGTTGAGTTTTAGCCATGAGGTAGATCTGCTTCAGGATGACCTGTTCCCAATCTGGCCCTGCAGGTCTTTCGATAAGCACTCAGCTGAACCCATCCACCTTGCTGTTGGTCATCTTCTTTCTTTCCACCTTTCCCAGAGAGCTAGGCCTTCACATAATATGTCCACGTTTTGGTAATTTTAACCTAGTCATTTGGGTGAGAGCTCTGGACTGTCCCATGATTCGTTCTGTTTGTTTTCTGGATTATGAGTGCTATTTTCAAGAGTCTTCTCTAACAATAAAGTTGAAAAGGATCTCACAGTATCAGGTTTCTTCATCTTTTACTTCCACAAGGAGAGAAGTGTTGTTTGCCTGATGCCAATCTTTGTGAGTATCGAGGATATCCATATACATTTTCTAAGGCTTTTAGTGCTACCTCACATTAAATGCTAGTCAACCATACTTTTTGATTTCTTGTTCCTTCACATTGCTAGCCAATCCTAAAAGACAGAACTATCCATCACTTCAATTTTTTCTATTCGAACACTGAGCTTGTCATTAGCTTGGTCTTCTTTATATTTAATTATAGTGCTATTTTTCCTCTGTCCCTTGACTTTCATCAGTAGAGCTTGAAGGATTATTGATGCTTCTTTGTCAAATTTTATTGGTCTTCATTAGTTATTTTAATACAATGTATATGCTAAATAAAGCAATACACATGAAAGACTAAATTAAAAAACTAATATAAGGTTTAACCTAGGTTTCCCCCGGTAAAATAGAAAGAGTACATTTTATTTTCAGTTGAAAGAAAATAGTTTATTTATATTCAAATGTAGTAATCATTTGGAATTTGACAAATGCATTTAACAATCCAAATTGAGACAACTGAAAAGGAAACTCTGAGGGGGTTTTATGTGTTAATCTTGCTGCTTCCACGGATTAAAAAAAATCCTTTATTTCTGTTGGTTGTGTTTCAGCTAATAGTAGAGACTAATAAAGTTGTATAATGAAAGTAAAAATGAATGATTGTATACTCATATATATTTAATTTGAATCTTAATTTATACACAAGCAATTATAAAATATTATATATTTGTAGAGAGAATGTTTGGTCTAGTGGTTAAGGTACCAAAAAAGTGGGAGACAGTGAATTCTAGTCCCGCCTTAAGACATGAAAGCCAACTGGGTAACTTTGGGCCAGTCATGATTTCTCAGCCCCACTTCACAAGGTTGTTGTTGCAGGGAGAATAGAAGAAGGAAGCAGTACTCAGTATGTTCACTGTCTTGAGTTACTTATAAAAAATAAAAGATATACATATATGCAACTGTTGATATGCATAAAAAACAAGTTTCCTTAAAATAGTTAACGTCTCTGGTCTAGACTTCACAATTGAAATTAGAATGCAGATTAGAATGCATTAAATAGCATGTTCAAATATTAAGAATAAACATTCTTGTGTACGGGTAATTAAATTAATTTAATAGGCAACTGATACAATCATTTTGGCCTTTCTTCAAGCTAGTCACTTGTATATAATCATGTATAGAAATTGTGTGGTATGTAAGTAAAATGACATATAGTTCTTGTTTAACTATGTTAATTGGGACCAGAAACTTTGTTAAGTAATATGATTGTATGTAGAAGAAACCATGAGACCCCACTGCTTAGCAATGTCAATCAGCATTCGGCATTGCACTGCCATGAATGCAGTTAAGTTAAAGAAAGGAATTAATATTAGAAAAGAGTATGCAATCTAATGAATCATTTCCATCATAACATTTATTCCAGACCATTACATAACGTTGTTAACTTTAGTTCTTGTACACGTCCAGTATAATCAAGTGATGAAAAAGACCTGTAATAAATCTTAAAGTTGATGTATGTTTCAGCCCTATGAGACAGACGATGAAGAAACTGATTCTACAGTACAACTAGAGCTACACTTTATTAAGATAGGTTACAGTAACAGAATCTAGCAAGTTTACTTGAGTTTTCCCTTCGCTCCCTCTTCTTCTTCCAAGGGTCAGGGTGGAGCCAGTGCCTCTTTCTAATACTTCCCCCATCACCGTCTTCATGCATGCTTCTTCTATAACTGTTGTCCTAATCGCTTCTGGACAACATGATCACTTCTATGACTCCCTACAATAGGGCTGATTAAATTATTTAGATTTCAGCTTTGATTTCATCTTGATGCTTCCCTATTCAGCAAGACATTGGTGATAGCAAGTACTGTGTGACTTATCTAGATGAATGGAAAATTAAATACAGTTCATGGCAGTCATTCAGGCTTGCTCCTTTTTACAAACATCGTCAGGAATGCTTATTTCCAACATGCTGGTATTTCATCCTATTTTGGTTTTTTTGGTTCTACTGCTTGCTATCATGATTCGATGCTGGCTGGATTAAGTTGTGAAATGTTTATGTGCAACTACAGTAGAAAGTGGCAAATGGAGCATTAGTATATTACATGGAAAAACACCCAAGACAGACGGAAAATAGTCACACAGCAAGGTTAATATACATACCTATAAGTTCTGTTGGGTTCTTACTATGAAACTGTTCACATATACGAATGAATGTTTCTGTGTTTTCAGGCGTGGGGCACTCTCCATGCCTACCAAAAAGAGAAGCGTTAAGTAAAGGCAAGAATTTTCCTCCATAAAAAAATATTCAGGAGTCTCATTAGCTTACCCTTTACATTGAAGCTTTACATATACGATGCCATCTTTTTCTACTTCACTTCTGTCATAGAACCTATTGGTGTTTGTCAAGTCTATTAACAGACCCATTTTAACCTGAAAGTAATAAAATTAGAGTTTAATACAGATATGTGAAGTTACACATAAGGTGAACATAACTTTAGGTAGTTTATTTATTTAAAATGTGTGTATAGCTGTGCATCTATTCTAGACAACTCTTAGCAGTTCTCAACTGAAAGTTAAAACAACAAAGACCTGGTGCCAAGTCAACTCCTAATGTGCAATTGTCCAATTATCCCAGTGCCTGGGAGAAAAGCCAAGTCTTCGGTGATTTTTGGAGAGCTAGGAGGGTAGAAGCCTGATGAACCAAACAGGCAGGGCAGGGGCTGCCACAGAAAAGGCATGCTTCCTAGTGTTTTGCTGGTTTTAGGTGTGGCTTGGTATAAAGAAAGACAGAGTCCAGGTGTTTACCTTGATAAGCTTTTTACATGTTTATTCAGTTGAATAAAGACCGGAGGGGGGAGGGGCTTAGCAAGAGGGAAACTTGAACACATTTTGACATATTTATATGCTTGTTACACTGTTCACTTCTCCATCCAGAAGCACCGGCATATTCCACCCAGACAAACTGGCACACTTTAGATAAGAGGAAGAAGTACAGAAAGTAATCTGCCGCCCTTGGAGGTCTTGCAAGGACACTGTGTTTCCCGAGGAACTTTCCATGGCCTTGAAGGCCTGCAGAGTCACTGATGACATTGGCACATATGCTTCCTCAGAACTGTCAATAAAAACATTAAATTCCTGGTCAACACTAGCCCTTATTAGGGGATTAGGAGCGTACCCACCCTATCTGATTTGGAAGGACGGGTAGGTCCTGCGGTCCTGCAAATAACCTGGCCCTGTGCCATAAAAGGCTTTAAATGTGATAACCAGTTTATGATGAACATGCGTAACTCTAATGGTTAATATTCAGAAGTACCTTTTCTGATGTTATACATACACCGTGAAAATACCATGGCTATGTATATCCCAACTTGTATCATTGAAAGCCTCATATGCAGAATTTGCAAGAGAAAGGATGGAGAGTCCAATGCTTTGCTCCTGTTTCCAAAACTGCCTTTGTCAAGAGAAAGTGTGGTTTCCTCTCCTGCTACCCATATACTCCCCTCCTGCTTTAGTGTTAGGAGAATCCTCTGAAACCAATTTTGGGGAGAGGTACACAGAAAATAGCAGTAGGGCGGAAAAATTACATTCTCTTAGTTGTCCTAGATACAGTTTTGTCCACGGGAAATAAGCATCGTGTTGATTCCCTTTGTTGTTAACTTAAATGTTTTAACTTTGCTGTCCAATGTTTTCATCTTTTGATGTGTTCGTTGTTTCCTTTTATTTTTTAAACAAACATACAGACAAACAGACATACAGACAAACAGACATGTATACCACCATATCCATAAATATATTGGGAAGATATTTCTAAAGTAGGCATGCTCAGAGAAAAAACAACAAAGTAGTAAAGTAGTAAAAAAAAACCTTTAGTATTTAGATACTAAAGAATTGAATTATATTCTTTACCTTGAGACTCTTTAAATAGTTGGATAACATAGAGGGATGGAAACGATATTCTTCAGCAACTTTATCATCATATTTTGGTCCTAGCATCGTCTTCAGAGGTAAAAATATTCCTGTTTGGTAGTAATTTTAAAAATGCATCTAATCAACATGAAACCTCATAAAAATGTCTGTCTGTTTGAATCATTATTAATATTCTTCATTAGGACAAAGAACTATAGCAGTTTATGACATAACTCAGTATCTTCTATAACAAAATTAAGTTCTGAACGGTAAAATCCAGTACCTGAAAAGTTTTATTTCCCATTCATTGAGAATACTCCAAAAGCATTTCTAGAGAAATTATGTTGTTTAATTAAACCTCTTATTAGCCATATCCAATTAATACCTAAACTCATATATATTTAAAATAAATTAGATGAGGATAAATAGACCAAAATTCAATCCAGATAACATGGAGTTGCTCAAGGACAAAAAAATATGCAAATATTAACTAATTGCTTCTGAGATAAAAGAATACAAGGAAACTCTTGGATCCGGCCTAGCTACTGAATTATCAGATGATAGCCATGGAAAATAAAGTGTTTCATCAGATTTAACTAATGGCCTAGTTGTCAACAAGGTAGCATAATGTCTCAACTTAATTAACTGTCATATAACTTCAACATATTACTGTCTCTGAAAAGAAATTTAGATTTAGTTAATCCAAAACATGACTGTCCACGCTCAAGCCACATCATTACAATAACTTAGCACTCTACGGCTGTAGTTTATTCCAACTGCATACATTTTAAATACCAGTTTTTAACCAATAGCTTTGGGGGTTCTATGTATTACTTCATTATAATCTAAGTTATTCCAGTATTCAATATCCAGTGCATTCAGAAAATATTCAGATCCCTTCACTTTGCTGCAGGCCGATTCTACAGTTGTTAAAATTCATTTTTTTCTCATTAATCTACACTCAGTACCCCAGAAAGACAAAGTAAAAACAGAATTTCAAAGATGTCTGTAAATTTATTAAAAAGAAAAAAAAAACTGAAATATCACATTGGCTTAAGTCAGAGGTCTTCAAACTTGGCAACTTCAAGGCTTGTGGACTTCAACTCCCAGAATTCTCCAGCCAGCTTAATCTAAAAGTTGCAAAGTTTGGGGACCCTGGCTTAAGTATTCAGACCCTTTGCAACTACACTTGACATATAGCCCAGATGCCTCCCATTTCTCTTGATCATTGCTGCCATGTTTCTCCACCTTGATTGGAGTCCACCTGTGGTACGGATTGGACATAATTTGGAAAGGCACACAGCTCTCTATAGAAGGCGTCACAGCTGACAATGCATACTGTAGCAGAGCAAAAGCCATGAGGTCAAAGGAACTGCCTTGCAGAGCTCAGAGACAGGATTATTGTCAGGCACAGATCTGGGGAAGACTACAATAAAAATTATGTTGCACTGAAGATTCCTAACAGCACCGCGGCTTCCATAATCCTCAAATGGAAGAAGTTTGACACAACCAGGATTCTTTCAAGAGCTGGTCACCCAGTCAAACTGAGCAATCGGGGGAGTAAGAGAAGTGAGCAAGAGCCCAATGGTCACTCTGACTGAGCTGCAGAGATCCTGTGTGGAAACGGGACAGAGTTTCAGAAGGACATCCATCACTGCAGTCTTCCACCGATCTGAGCTTTGTGGCAAGAGTGGCTAGACGGAAGCCTCTCCTCGGTACAAAACACATGAAAGCCCGCTTGGAGTTTGCAAAAAAAAAAAAAACACCTGAAGGACTCTCAGACTGTGAGGAATAAGATTTTCTAATCTGATGAAACCAAGATTGAACTGTTTGGCTTCAATTCTAAACATTATGTCTGGAGCAAACCAGGTACCACTCATCACCTGCCCTGTATCAACCCAACACTGAAGCCTGTTGGTAGTAGCATCATGCTGTGGGGGTATTTTTCAGCAGCAGCAACTGGGAGACTGGTCAAGGTTGAGGGAAAGCTGAATGGAGCAAAGTACATGGATATCCTTAATGGAAACCTGTTGCACAGCACTCAGGACCTCAGACTGGGCCAAAAGTTCATTTTTCAACATGACAATGATTATTAAGCACCCAGCTAAGACCACACAACAGTGGCTTAGGGACAACATGATGAATGTCCTAGAGTGGCCCAGCCAGAGCTCTGATTTGAACTCTATTGAACATCACTGGAGAGATCTGAAAACGGCTGCCCACCAATGGTCGCTATCCAACCTGACTGAACTTGAGAGGATTTGCAAGGAATTTGGGGATTCTGGACCAGTTCCGCTTCTCTCCTCGGTGACGGGCTGGCCGTTGAGCAGGCGGAGCTGCCCCGAGGATGTGGAACCCGGAGCCAAAGGCGAAGGAAAAGGCGGTGCGGCGCAGAGAAAAATGGCAGTGTGCAGATGCCGTAGTAGTAGAGACGACGGGAGTCTGGACCAGTTCCGCTTCTCTCCTCGGTGACTGGACCACCAGGCAGGGCTGCCCCGAGGATGCGGAACCCAGAGCCAAAGCTGAAGGAAAAGGCGGCGAGGCTCAGAGAAAAATGGCAGAGCGCAGATGCCATAGTAGTAGAGACAATGGGAGTCTGGACCAGTTCCGCTTCTCTCCTCGGTGACGGGCTGGCTGTTGAGCAGGCAGGGCTGCCCCGAGGATGCGGAACCCGGAACCAAAGGTGAAAGAAAAGGCAGCGCAGCGCAGAGAAAACTGGCAGTGTGCAGATGCCGTAGTAGTAGAGACGATGGGAGACTGGATCAGTTCTACTTCTCTCCTCGGTGACTGGACCACCAGGCGGGGCTGCCCTGAGGATGTGGAACCTGGAGCCAAAGCCAAAGGAAAAGGCGGAGCGGCGCAGAGAAAAATGGCAGCGCACAGATGCCCTTGTGTTCTGGGGCTTCCCTTCTGAGCTTCATGGTCTCCCTGCGGGACAAGTAGAAGCAGAACTGCGGGCACTTTTTTTTTTTTTAAGTCAGGGTCGAGGACTTGCCAAGGCGCTTCAATAAAGTACTGAGCGAAGGGTCTGAATATTTACGCCAATGTGATATTTCAGTTTTTTCTTCTTTTTAATAAATTTACAGACATTTCTAAAATTTTGTTTTTACTTTGTCATTATGGAATACAATGAGAAAATGGAATTAATGAGAAAAAAATGAATGTCAACAACTGTAGAATCAGGTTGCAGCATAAACTATAAAATTAAATGCACCTATATAATAAATATTTAATTAATATATTTATTCAATTTATAAGCTGCCTAATCAGAACAGGCAAAATGCATTCAAAACATTTGTTTGCTTACTTATTAAATTTGTATGCCACCTATCTCATTATCAAGCAATTATAAAAACTAACCAGAAGGAAAATTATAAATCAAACATTACAAAAGTACATATAGAATTAAATATACAGAAAAAAGCCAAAACATACATAAAATCAAAATAATATGATGCTAATATAAGTCAGGCTAAAACATTGAGCTGGTTGATTAGAAAGGTCGGCAGTTTGAATCCTTAGCACAGCATAACGGAGTGAGCTCCCGTTACTTGTCCCGGCTCCTGCCAACCTAGCAATTCAAAAGCACATAAAAAATGCAAGTAGAAAAATAGGGGCCATTTTGGTGGGAAGGTAACACCATTCTGTGTGCCTTTGGGGTTTAGTCATGCCAGCCACATGACCATGGAGATGTCTTCAGACAGCGCTGCCTCTTCGGCTTTGTAATAGAGATGAGCACCGCCCCCTAGAGCCAGAAACGACTAGCACATATGTGCAAGGGGAATCTTTACCTTTAATATAAGTTTTATGAATGGCTCTAAAGACTCTAGAAAAGCCAAGAGTTTAAGGTTTTCCAAAGAGGCAATAAGATTAAGGAGAGTATACACCAGTGGCTGAGAAGGCTTGAAATCTCCTAAGATGACACTGCTTTGTTGATGGGATCAGGAACATATCAACCTGCCAGATTTTATAGCATTGGCATAAAATTATTGGAAACAATTATTTCTCATAAATATCTAGTCCACAAGCTAGAAAAGGCTTAACAGATGCACCCTGAATTGCAATTGGAAGTCAATTGGTATCCAGATAGTGCAGCTCACAAAGAAGGGGTATCTACATATGCGTGAAACAAGATACACTGAAATCTAGGCATGCCACCACAATCTGGATGAGCTGTAGCTTCCAAGTGGTCTTCAAGGGTATCTCATATTATGTCCATTAGCCCAGTTCAAAGGTGAAAAAACATAAGTGACTATAAAAAGAGCTTTCTATTCCAGTAAAGGGTGCAACTGATGCACAAGCAGATCTATGCAAAAGTTCTCTCAGCTATGGTTACAATTTATTCTTTGATCAACTGAGAATCCACAAGGACTTCAAATTCTTTATTGATTTTGTCCAGGAAAATCCCTATCTAGAGCTAGAAAGCCACCAGAAATAACAGATTCTTGAATTCACTGCCACTTGGTCTTGCTACAATTCAGTTGTTTCTCCCCAACTAGACTAACATCTTACAGGCTGTAAGACAGAACCTCAACAGCACCACTTGGTCACTCTGGGATTGAGATACAGAACTGATTATCATACATGCAATATGGATACTGACCCTATGTCAATGGATAGTCTCACCCACCAGCCTCACATAAATGTTAAACATGAGTGAGAAAAAAGCTGAGACCCGAAGAATCACACAAAGAAAGGACTTCAGTTTCAATCTCTCTCCACCAACATCAACTGGAACTGATTATAGATTGAGAAAGGAAGAAAACCATTGCAACTTAATGTCTCCATTCCCTATCCTCTAATACAGGGGTGGGCAAACTACGGCCCGCGGGCCACATCAGGCCCGTTGGTCTGTCCAATGCGGCCCGCCTCTGAAAAAAAAATCGCTGCCATTGGTCTGTCCAATGCGGCCCGCCCTGAAAAAAATCGCTGGGCGTGGCGTAATTGCCCTGTGCGCGTGGCCCCCAAAGCTGCAAAACAGTGCGGAGCGATCTAGGGGTAGGAAAGAAAAGAAATTTGCAAAGGCCTCAGCTGGGAGTTCGAAATCACCTTCGAGTGTGACCTCTCCGAAGGTGAGTCCCCACCCGATCCCCTTTTTTTTTCCGGGGCTTCAGGCTTAAACTTTGCAAAGGCAAAGCTTGCAGGCTGGAGCGTCTTCCTGCCGAGGAGCGGGAAGGGTTCCACCGGCGGGCAGGGCGGGCTGCTTGGAGCCACCTAAAGCTAGGCCGCTGCTGGTGGAGCTTTGCCCTGCCTTGGTGCCCGTTTCCTGGCTCGGCGGTCCTGCTCGGGCGGCACTTTAAAAGCCTGCTCCCAGCACCGAGCAACTTCCCAGCAACTTTCGGCTTCATTTTAACTCGCGGGCGCTCGCGCCTGGCTCCGAGCCGCGCGGCAGAGGTGAAGCCCGGTGGGCGGGCAGGCTGCTTGGAGGAGGCGACCGGCGGTGCTCTGGCAGCAGCAAGAGGCAGTTTCGCCCGGCTCCGCTCAGGTGTCCGGCTGGGGCTGTCAGGAGTTGCTACCGCCCGGCGCAGCTCGCGCAGCTCCAGTCGCGTTGCCTTGGGAAGGAAAAGGCAAAACCAGGAGCCGCTGAGCCTGAACCTCGGTACCGCTGCTCCGTTGCAAAAGCACTGCCGCGGCTCTTCCTTTTTGCCTTTCCCTTCCCGAGGCAACGGGAGTGGAGCGTGCGGAGCCGCGCCGGCGTAGCAACTCCTGACTCAGGGGGCCTCCGAGGGGAGGGAAGGAGGAGAAGGGGGGAAGGAGGAGAGGAGGGGGTGATTCCCAAAAATCTTGTGCTGACCCGGCCCGTCTGTCAAATTTTAAAAGTCAATGCGGCCCCCGAGCCAAAAAGTTTGCCCACCCCTGCTCTAATACCTAATATGGTATTCTTTAAATACCATAAATAATAGTATTGAAATGCATGGAAAGATCCAGAATAATCAGGAGAGTTGCATCACTGCTACCCCCACTTCCACCAGAGTATACACTATCAATATTGTTTCAGTGCTATAACCATGTCTAAACCTTGCATAATGTGCTTTCCTCCAAGGTCCTTTAGAGCTGCACTCCATTACTTCTCAAAAGTTAAGGTTAAAGACTAATTAGAAATTATCCAATACTATTGGATCCAGTGATAACTTCTTCAGAAAGGGATGCACCAAGAGCCAGGATGGTGCAATGGTTAGAGTGCAGTACTGCAGGCTACTTCTGCTGCCTGCCGACTGCCTGCAATTTGCTACTTTGAATCTCACCAGGCTCAAGGTTGACTCAGCTTCTGAGATTCAATAAAATGAGGATCTAGACTGTTGAGGACAATATGCTGACTCTGTAAACCACTTAGAGAGGGCTGTAAAGCACTGTGAAGCAGTATATAAATCAAAGTGCTATTGCCTTTTTCAAGGCAGGAGGTACTGTTCCCTCATTCAAAAATGCACTGGGCTGAACCACAACCTTAATCAGCCAAGACCTGGGTCTGTCCCACCGATTACTGCACTGGCAACTGTTAGAATCCTGTCTACTTCCTTGAGATTCACAGGATCAAAATTTTCTGATAAAAAATATCCTGCCTCAGCCAAATTCCAACTCAGGACAAATTTAGAACATGTTTCACTGCAACTCTTAAAAATTTCTTCTGATCTCTCCCTAGGGGTATCTGACTCATTCTATTAAAAAAAAAACCTCTTGTCAGCAACCCTCAAATATAGTAACAATGATCAATAAACTGTGATAAATTTAGAAAATGAGAGGTACCTAGACTGAAACAATTTCTCCTAAATTTATTTTAGACTATGGCTGCAAATATTTGCTTTTTCAATTGCCAAGAAACTGGCCCAGCATTAGTTTTCCTTACTTAACTGAAGCTCTATTGGGCTATTTCATGGTCACGTTTTACTTTACAGGATTAAATTAACCAGCACAATTAAATGTTGCAAATAATCTCTCCAACTCCCCTCCCTTTTTCCTAAGACAAGCAAGAAATTGTCCCTGCTATTTGCGCAGCATGGCTGAAGCTTTTGATTTGGGAGCAAAATTAAACTAGGCCTTTAACTGGGCAGGTATACCTTATCCAAAACTGGTAAGCCACTAGTTTGCTCCTATCAGGCTGCTTGGGGGTTATTTGTGTTTCTGTTACTTGTAGTGGGTTCAGTGAATTAGTATTGATTAATAAGTATTCAATACATTACAAAAAAGGTTTTGCTTCCTTTCTTTTGGAGTGAGAATGTTAATAGGTCTGCATTTTCTCTTCCTTTCCATAAAAGTACCATCCAAATGGCTGAAGAGGAAACTTCTCCCTGCCCCCCCTTTCTAAAATCAGTCTCCCACACCTGATCAATGATTTTCCTATACAAGTATTCCTTGACTTACAACGGTTCATTTGGTGACCGTTCAAAGTTACACCGGCACAGAAGTGACTCATGACCATTTGCCACCTTTGTGGCATCCCCATGATCATGTAATCAAAATTTAGATGCTTGGCAACTGGTTCACGCTCATGACCGTTGCTGTGCCCCAAGTCACGTGATCCCCTTTTGATAACCAAAGTCAAGGGGGAAGTCAGATTCACTTAACAACCAGGTTACCAACTTATCCCCCGCAGCAATTCACTTAACCACTTAACCACTATGGCAAGAAAGGTCATAAAATGGGCCAAAACTCATTCAACAACAGAAGGCTTGAGCTCCCTCGTGGTCGTAAGTCGAGGACTACCTGTATTAATAAAGCCTGCTGGTCCAACAGAGCGAAGACCCTCAATACGAGCTGGACCAAAGGCTGCTCAGCCTCCACATGCGGAGGAGAGGGCTCAAGCACCACATGGCGGGATACGCAACGGGCTCTCTTATCAAACGGGCTTATCACCCCGTCCTCCGTCCCGACACAGCTTACCTGTCACGGGCTGTCCGCGCCTCGGGCAGTTCAGCCACCGCGGTGGAATTCTGTTGAAGGACATGGCCGGGCCGAATGCAGCAGCCGCAGCCGCCGCTATCGGGAGCGCTCGCCGTTAGAGGGGGTCGGGACTCGGGCAGGAGAGGGGGGAAAGACCCCAACAACAGTCGCTTCCTCCACTCCGTCGCCCGCAAGTAACGCCGACAACCCACAATGCCCCACGGCCGTTTGTAACCGGTTCCGGGAACTTTTATGTCGCTGCCGTTCTGCCAACTCAAGAAGGGCGGGGCGGTGAGCCTCTATGGTAAGTCCTTTTTTTTTTTTTTTCCTATAGAGATAGAAAGAAGAGTAGTTTTCACTTCGGGCTTGGCTTAAGAATTTCCATTGCAGTAGTAATCACGCACTGTAAATCAATCCTGCGCAGGAATCTGCGTTCATTTTTCCCCCTTATTTTTATTTGATTTACCTATCGTATTTAGAGACTTCCCATCTCCCTTCTAGAGCGATTCTGAGCGGTGTAGAGATTTACATTTTTTAAACATTGCTGTAAAAACCGCGAAAACGAATCGTGCCCTGAGTCTCTAAATTCCATCATAACTTTTACACAGGAATAAAAGCCACGTTAGTGAGGCTTTGGCAGGGCAGGAGATTGAGGAAGGAGATGAAAAAGCGGTTATATATTTAAAATGCATTTCTTATGGTGATCATGCTTACTCAGAAGTGCGTGTGTTCAAGGGTTTCATTTAAAAAAAAAATATTCGTAAAAGCCGAGACCATCTTAGTACAACTCAGTTTTATTAAAATCCGTTCATAGTCTTGTTACTCGCACCGTATCTGAACAGCAAAAATGGCAGGAAGAGACACAACAATTTAAAATGTTGTGGGGCATGTGAGTTTTTAACAATCAGTTACAGAAGCCCTGCTCAAATGTCATTTCTCAGGCAGTAGAGACAGATCAGAGTTTTGAATGGCATTGCTGGCCTCAAGGTTAATCAGCTTATCTCTGTCTCTCTCACTCTCTCAAACTCATACAGCTGTTGTTTCTATCCACACAACAAGCTATTCTGTTTATTTCACCTCTTTTCTTGGCTGCCCACAGCTGTTCTGACCATTATCTTTGGCAGACTGATCCTACTTTTTCATACTGTTTCTTTGCTGGGAATGTTATGGCTTCATTTTTGCCCATGTTGCTGCCTTCGATAAAATTTCCTGTTCATCCTCTAAAATGCATGTGCTAACAATTCAATTGTACTAAAATAATCAGTGCTGCATACACATTAGCAATAAAGCAAACTGACAGAAGCACAAAACAGAAAATGAGAAAGGTGTTTGCTTTTGTCTTTTTTTTCTGGCATGCATCAACAATACCATAAACAATAAGAAACAATACTGTGGCAATCTTAGTGTTAAGAATTAAGCCTAAGATGTGAACAATTGGATGTATTTTTTCAGTTTATTAATGCCACACTCAGATGTAACTTAGATGTAAAATTTAAGCAACCTTATGGTGAACAATGTTAACATTTTAGAAGTCACCGTTAATGATTTCTAAATTTTCATTTATTTTTAAAGGTGTAAGCTATCTAAAAATCATCAGGGTTATGTAGGCAGCACTCCATAAATATCACTATATCCAATAATATGTGTTCTTATAATAAAACAATATAAATAAGGAGGCAAGAAAGGAAGCAAGGGAAATGTAGTTTGGTAAGCAAATAACTCAGGTTTAAACACGTTTTTTCCCCACAGCAGGAAAATAACTGGTTAGTGTTTTGGTTTTTCAAATGAAAAAAATAAATACTGCATTATTACTTTGAAAAACAACAGAAATGTTTGGGTAATAATGATCAGTAAATACTGTATCTGTCATTTCAGAAATTAAAGCAAAAACTACTTCAAATGTAAGTAGGTTAGGTATGGGTGATTTACAAAACCATCATTACTGTCATCATCACATTCAATAAGCACAATACATTTTATTAGCAGCAATTTAAGCTCTTGGTAGCCCTCTATTTTTATTGGCAAAAACAGAATGAATGCTAAAGATTTTTGGTGAATTTTTTGTGTGTGTATTTACATTTGGGCTACAGATCACTAGGTGGCAATATAATTCCATCTATTTACACACCAAAAACATTTCAAAACTGAGTGAAATCTTAAGAGTCAGACATCAACTGCTGTAGTATCCAGAGGTGGGCTTCAAAAATTTCAGCAACCGGTTCTCTGCCCAGTTGCTGGGTGGGCGTGGCCATGATGGGCGTTGTTGTGTCCGGCGCAGGAAGGAAGCTCGGAGTCAGTGACAAGTTCAGCTCTTTATTGTGCTCCAGTTACATGCTTGCTGTAAGGAAAAACCTGCGGCTTTTTATTCTCAAGCCGCGGCGACGCGACCAATGACATCGTTTGAATCTCCCGCTCTTGGCTTGTCCAATCGTGGGAGATTCTTATGAGCCAATCGGTGCGGCTCGCTCGCCAATCCGGTCGAGCGCGCTTTAGCCAATCACGGCGCGGGGTTTACAAGAATGCTAATTAACTGTACAGAACACCCTCCCCTCTTGGTTTGTTCCTACGTAACGTAGTCCCGTAAGTAGGCGGGGCTCCGTACCTGTCTACTGGACTTGCGCCAGGTCAGTTGTTCCTTGGTTTTCGACCTGCTCGGTCGGGGTTTTTGTTTCTCTTTGTCCATGGGATGGAATCGTCTGGAAGGTGTTGCCTGGCCTGTTGTTGCAGCTCCCTCCCGGTCTACCCGGGTTGGTCGAGCTGCGACTTTCGCCGCTCCCGCCTGGTCTTTCCGGGCTGGTTGAGCTGGCCTGGCTGCTTCTCCCTGGTGAGGCTTCGAGTTGGCTGTTATCTGGTGAGTATTGCTGGTTATATTCTATCCTTCCTTGGCCCCTGTATCTTCCCTCCCCTTGGTTTGTGTTAATGGGGTTGCCCGTGTTTGCTTGCGTGTCGGTTGTGTTTCTTGCCCTTGATCTTAATTGATCGATGTGGCGTTTCCACGCTTGTCCGTCCGTTGTCTGCAGTCTGTATGAGTGGGGCCTGTTTGTTGGGTTATGGTTGCGGTACCCATAGTGGTCTCCGGTAAGGTTTTTTTGCATAGACTGCATCGCCCGGTGTAAATGCCCGGTGTTTGCTCGATGAGTCTGGGGTTTTTCCGGGTTGTATGTGGGGTGTAGTCTGTCAAGTGGGGACCTTAGTTTCCTCCCCATTAATAATTCTGCCGGGCTTTTGTTAGATTTGTCGTATTTGGGGTTATATGTTGTATTAGGAGCATTTTTATTTATTTTTTCTTGTATGTCCCGTGTTCGATTTTCTGGATGGTTTTTTCGTAAATTGAACCATCCGTTCCGCCCTACCATTGGCCGCCGGATGAGCCGTCGCTGTCAGTGCGTGTCGAATGCCCGTTCCGCTAGGAATTTTTGAATTCAGCGAGGTGAATTGGGGCCCATTGTCTGACACGATGACATCCGGGAGACCGTGGGTCGCGAACAGTTTGTTGAGTACCCTGGTGACAGCTTCAGTTGTGGTGGTTGTCATGTTGCTTACCTCCAGCCAATTGGAGTAAGCGTCCACCGTGATGAGGAATGTGTTTCCTCTTGTGGGACCGGCAAAGTCTATGTGTATTCTAGACCAGGGGTCCCCAACCACCGGGCGCGGACCGGTGCCGGGCCGTGGAGCACTCTTTACCGGGCCGCAAAGAAAAAAAATTAAAAAAAATGGCGGCTTTCTTCGCCTTCGGTGAATGCTGCTGGGATCGGGGATCAAGGACACAAATGAAAGAAGGGGAGGGAGGAAGCAACCGAAGCCTGTCCTGCTTTCTGGCTCAGCTCTCTCAGTCGCTCTGTTGCTCCTCCACCAGCACAGGAAGAAACTGCTTCAAAGAAGCCGGGGTGGGGGTGGCTTTTCCTGTCGCCTCAGCTTCCCGAGCGCCCGTTTCACCCCACCCCGCCCGCCCGCTCGCTCGCGGTTCAATCCACAGTGCTCCGTTCTGCCTGCCTGCCTGTCTGGTTGTTTGGGAGCAGCTTCAGCTGAGAATAATAACTATTCGCCTCTTTTTATCAGCGAAGCTGCTCCGAAGCGAAGAAGGCAGGCAGGCAGGCAGGTAAACGGAGCACTGTGGATTGAACCCAGCGCGGCGGGCGGGCGGGGTGAAACGGCGCTTCGGAAGCTGTGGGCGCGTGGAAAAGCCTCACCACCCCACCCCGGCTTCTTTGAAGCAGTTTCTTCCTGGGCTGCTGTAGGAGCGATAGAGTGACTGAGAGAGAACAGAGGCAGACACCTGAGGGAGGAGGGAGGCAGACACCTGAGGATGGGGCTGAGGAGGCAGGGCCGGCGCTCCCTGAACTTGGTGGTTTGCTGGCAGACGTTTTATTACCCGACTAGGTAACAACATCAGATGTTACCTAGTCAGGTAATGAAACGCGTCTGCAAGCAAACTACCAAACTCGGATTCTCTCCCCGGTCCTTCAAAAAATGTTTCTGCTTGAAACCGGTCCCTGGTACAAAAAGGTTGGGGACCACTGTTCTAGACCATGGTCCCCTGGGGTCTCCCATTCTAGTATTGGTGCGGTAGGGGGTTTGGTCTGGTCTCTTGGCAGCGTGAGCACCTGGCCACCCAACCCTCAATATCCTTATCTATGCCTGGCCACCAAGCGTAGCTTCTGGCCAAGGCTTTTGTTCGTACGATGCCGGGTGCCCTTCATGTAAAAGTTTTAATACTTTCCCTTGCAGCTTTTCTGGTACGACCACCCTGTCCCCCATAACAAACAACCTTTCTGCAAAGACAGTTCTGTTTGCCGGTTTCTGAATGTCCTGAATGATTAAGTCGTTGTCTTTTTCCGCCACCCTTTTTCTACCCAATGCAATACCCGCGCCAGGCATTTGTCTTTATTAGTTTCTCGGGCAATGTCTGACGCGGTTATGGGTAGATCGGGTAACGCCTCTATGCTGAGGGTGGTCGTTGTGGGTGCTGGGTCGTCCTCGAGGTCGGGTAATGGCGAGTGGCTCAGTGCGTCTGCATGGGTGATTGTCTTACCGGGCGGTGTGTGAGCCGGTAGTCGTGGCGGCGAGGAACTCGGACCACCTTGTCATCCTGGGGGATAGGATGTTCGGTGTAGCCTTATTCCCCACCAGGATTCCTAGCAACGGCTTGTGGTCTGTGATAATTGTGAATCGGCGGCCGTAAAGGTACTCGTGGAATTTCTTTACGGCCGCAACGATGGCAAGGGCTTCCTTGTCCAGTTGGCTGTAGTTCCTTTCTGGCTTGCTAAGTGTTCTTGAGAAAAGGCAATGGGTGCTTCTCTCCCGTCCGTTAGGGCATGGCTGAGGACGGCACCTACGCCAAAGGTGAGGCGTCGCATGTGATGGTGAGGGGTAGAGTCTCGTTGTACTGTATGAGGACGGCATCCGAGGTTAACAGGTCTTTTGTTTTCCTGAAAGCGGCGTCCTCACGCGTCCCCAGGTCCATTTTGCTGTTTTGTCGAGGAGCCTATGCAAAGGCTCCGCCTGTGGTCGCCTTGGGGTAAGAATACATTATAAAATTGAGCAGTCCCAGAAATGCCTGTAACTCTGTTTTGTTTTTGGGAGTGGGGCTTCCTTGATGGCTTTTACTTTGTTTCCGGTCGGGTGGATGCCATGTCTGTCTAGGAGGTACCCCAGGAACTCGACTTGCTCTGTGTAAAGCTGGCATTTTTCCTTTTTACTTTTAAACCGGCCCTCTTGAATTTTTCAAGTACCTCCCTTAGGCGACCCTCTAGTTCTTTCCGGTTGGCTGCTGATACTAGTACGTCATCGAAATAAGGGACCACCCTTGTATTCCTTGTAGGAGTCTCTCCATGAGGCTTTGGAAAATCCACGGGGCCACGCTGACTCCAAACTGGAGTCGGTTACAACGAAATGCCCCCGGTGGTGACAATAGTCTGTGCCTCGGCGGTTTCTTCGTCGACCGGCAGTTGCTGATAGGCTTGTGCCAGGTCGAGCTTGAAGACTTTGCCCCCCCAGTGAGTGAAGTAGATGTTGCACGACTGGGACGGGGTATGCGCTTTGTTGCAAGGCGCAATTGAGGGTGGCCTTATAGTCCCCACAGATCCTTACTGACCCGTCTGCTTAATTGGGGTGACTATTGGGGTCTCCCACGGGCGTGATCAATGGGTTGCAGAACCCCCTGCTTGACGAGCTTGTCAAGCTGCTCGTCTATTTTTCCCGTAGTGCGAAAGGCACCCGCCTCGGCTTTAGGCGTATGGGGGCGATGTTTGGGTCTAGACTGAAGGAGATAGGGGGCCCTCGGTACTTGCCTAAAGTGCCGTCAAATACTTCTTGGAAGTCCTTAGCCAGCTGCTGCTCCCAGTCGGCTTCCTCAATGTGGTTTATTCCGGTGACCTCGATGCCCAGTGGTGCGAACCATTGGAGTCCTAGGAGGCTGGGTCGGTTCCGGTCCACAATTGTCAGGGAAGTTTTGCGGTGCGGCCCTTGAAGGTCACCTCGAACTGTCCGGTCCCGATGACGGGATTCGGTTCCTTGGTAGTCCTTGACTATCAATTTTTGGTTCTCCAGCCCTGCCTTGTGGATGTTAGGCACCAGCCGCTTGATTTCTTTCCAGGCGATCATGGAGAGGTAGGATCCGGAGTCCACCTCCATTTGGCAGGGCTCGCCCTCGATGCTCACTTCCACATAGACCTTCGGGTGTCGTTGGTCTCGGCGTGTGTCGTGACTGTCTGGTGGGTTTCCTCCCTTTGTTGGTCTTCCCGCTTCGTCGGCCCTGGCTGTCTCTGTTCCAGCGAGTGTCGGCTTGGTGCTCTCGGTGCCTGGGGGTGTGTTGTCTCGCCTCCGGTTGCTTGGTTCTCGGCGTCGGGGCTGTAAGTTTTCTAAGCCGGCAGACTCGCTGCGATGTGGCCCCTCTTATTGCAATGCCGGCATGTCGCATCGAAAAAATGGCAGTCTGCTCGGTAGTGGTTTCCCCCGCACCCTGCGCACTGAGTCCCGACTTACGACTTCGTTGGTCTCGTCGGTCTCGTCCTGTCTGGAGCCGATGGAGCGTCTTCTTCTTCTCCTTCGTCCGGGGTGTCCGAGGCGGAGTCCAGGTCGCCGTGGTGTATGGCGGTTTCTCGGCGGCTTGCCTTTGGGTTGTCGGCGCGGTCCCCGTTCTCTGCCTTCCGCAGTCGGGCCGCTGATTTCTTGGTGGCTTCGCTGCGGACGCTTCTGCCAGGGCGACATCGAGACTGATGTCGCCCTTTGCCATTAGGCGGCTCTTCAATGCCTGGTCCCGGAGACCTAGGACCACGCGGTCCCGGAGGATGTCGTCTAGTTCCTGGAACTGCACATACCCCGAGGTCCCTCAGAGCGGCTATGAAGTCGTTGATGCTCTCGTCCTGCCGCTGTTTCCGCCGGTAGAATTCGTCTCGCCGGATGAGAATGGGTACGGTGGGAGCGTAGTGGTTTTGGAGTAATGGCGCAAGGTCGGCCCAGTCCATCGCCTTCACGTCGGCGGGTTTGGCGAGGGCTTTCGCCATCTTGAACACTGCGGGCCCACAGTGTGTCAGGAAAACGGCCCTTTTCTTGTTCCCGTTTGCGTCCTTCAAGTTGCTACTCTCGAGGAACATTTGGAAACGGTCTGCGTACGATTCCCAGTCCTCGGTAGCCGGGTTGAAAGGCGCCGGGCGGAGTGAGGCCGGCCATCGCGTCGGTCTTTGTCTTCCTCCGGACACGTGCTCGGTGGTTCTTTCCTGGATCCCACCCTCGTCGCCAGTGTTGTGTCCAGCGCAGGAAGGAAGCTCGGAGTCAGTGACAAGTTCAGCTCTTTAATGTGCTCCAGTTACATGCTTGCTGTAAGGAAAAAACCTGCGGCTTTTTATTCTCAAGCTGCGGCGGCCGCGACCAATGACATCGTTTCGAATCTCCCGCTCTTGGCTTGTCCAATCGCGGGAGATTTTTAACGGGCCAATCGGTGCGGCTCGCTTGGCCAATCCGGTCACCGCGCGCTTTAGCCAATCACGGCGCGGGGTTTACAAGAATGCTAATTAACTGTACAGAACAGGCGTGGCCTAGTCGGCCTCCTGCACCATGCCTGGAGGGGTGCATTTTTGCCTTTCTCAGGTTTCGGAGGCTTTCCTCGAGCCTCTGGGAGGGCGAAAATGGCTTTCCCTGGGCTCCGGAGGCCCTCCGGAAGCCGGAAACGGGCCTGTTTCTGGCCTTCCAGAGCCTCCGGGAGGCCCATTTTTCGCCCTCTCTGAGCCTCCACGCGGGCCCTGTATTTACCTCACATCCAAAACAGGCTGCGTGGAGACTCCTGGGAGGGGAGGGGCAGGGTGGGCGGGGCCAGGTAGGGATGGGATTTGGCAGTTCGCTGAAGCAGCCATAACATTAGCTACGGGTTCACCCGAACCCGGGTGAACCCCTAGTTACCCATCCCTGCTAGTATCTTATTTAATTTTTATAATATATTGTATTGTACAAGAAGGCAGTTATTTAAATTGACAGTGCATCCTCCTGGGCTGTTGTCATTGGGCAACTACGAAATATGATAACTAAAATTATTGTGTTCTGTCAAAAGAATAATTTTAACTTTAAAATGCATTAACCTGGAGATTATTATATTTTCTTATGAATAAGCAGTCATTTATATGAAAACATGCAATTGTGATTTGCTTTTTTCCTATATTTATTGTAGGCGTTTGGCAATATTCATGCTCTTCTTGTGCTCTCTTGTGTATTCTTATAACGTGTAGTTCAATATGCACTTGGTTGCACATATACTATATTAACAGTGGTGGGATTCAAAAATTTTTACTACCGGTTCTGTGGGCGTGGCTTGGTGGTATTTGTCATTTTTCCAAACTACTTAAAATTTCGGCTACCGGTTCTTCAGAACTGGTCAGAACCTGCTGAATACCACCTCTGTATATTAAACACTTTCTGTGCCTTATTAAAATCATCAGGCTTTACTTTTGAGTAGATGAGTGTAAGGTAATATTGTATTGTATTCTTTTTCTATTGGTATTTTAACTCAAATATTTATTATCTTTCTATATACCAGAGCTCTGGTGACGCAGTGGTTAGAATGCAGCTCTTAGCCATTGTCAGGTCTTGTTCTGTTTTCCCTGGAATTTTTTTAGTGTACTGGCCATGTAGTGCTTTGTCTTCCCATGCGTCCATTCTGTTCTTCATTTGGTCTTTCTTGTAGGCCAGTTTGGTCTTGCCAGTAGTCGGTAAGCTTTCCTAATATACTAGCTAGAATGCATCTTCTTCACTTCTTTCAGATATTCTTCTAATGCCCTTTCTTCTTCTTCAACCATCTGATGTACCTGCTACATTCCATGCTGACCCATTTTCCTTGGTAGGTAGAGTCTTTCAACATCATTGTATGGAAGAAGGGCATGATTCATTGTCATTATTTTTCTGGTCTTCCTGTCCAAAACCTTTAGTTCTTCTTGAGTCCAGTCCACTATTCCTCTGTGTATCTAATGACTGGAATTGCCCAGGTGTTGATTACCTTAACGGTATTTCCTGCACTGAGTTTGGATTTTAAGATCTTCTTCACTTTCTTGATGTATTCATTTGTAACCTTTTTCTTCATCTCATTGTGCTTGATGTTGTCAGCTTGAGAGGTAGCCAGAGATTGTCTTCATGCAGACTCTTGATATCATTTCAATAGGGCATCCTTATTCTGTCAGTTTTCACTATTTTCCCTGTTGTATGGCAAGCATGGCACATTTGTCCTGTCCAAACTCCATTGCAATATCTTGGCTGTTTATACGGACAATGTTGAGCAGCGATGCTATTTCAAACAGTGTTTTACCATATACTTTCAAATCATCCATGTAAAGCAAGTGGAGTAGCCTGGCAAATGTTTTTGGTGTTTGATAGTCATTGCCTGAGTTATTCAGTATTGCTGACAGACGAACCAGTGCAATGACAAATCTTTTGTTGTGATAGTGAGTTTCCTTGGGAAATTCCTCTCTTGTTTTTAAACCTCTCCAATTCTTTCACCATTGACCAGCAACCTTGTCTTCCATTGTGCCATCAATCTTTGCCCAAAGCTAACTGACTAATGTTATTTCTAGGCACTTGATTCTGATTAGATTGAAATTAGAGATTCTGCCTCTAATTTGCAATTCAAGCTTCATATTTGTTGATCTTCTTGGCTACAGCTATTATTTGCTATTTTATTATTTCCAGCACTTCCTTGATCTTCCATGTTTCTAAGTGGTATTATTTGACTGTACAAAGTGTTTTTCCAGCAGTTCCCCACCCCCCCCCCCCCCCCCCGGCCCCGGCCCCCCGGGCCCCCCCCCCCCCCCCCCCCGGGGCCCCGGCCCCCCCCGAGCCCCCCCCCGCGGGGGCCGGGCGGGGCCCCCCGAAGGGCCCCCCCCCCCCCCGCCGGCCCCCCCCCGCCCCGGGGCGCCCCCCCCCCCGGCCCCCCCCGGGGGCCCCCGGCCCCCCCCGGGGGCCCCCCCCCCCCGGCGCCCGCCCCCCCCCCCCCGGGGCGCCCCCGGGGCGGGGCGGGCGGGGGGGCGCTCTAGCAGATTCAAAGATGCTTTTTGCTATTGGTTCATTTAGGTCCATAATGCTCATCTCTTCCAAATCTTGCAATAAAGCGAAACAATTTTATAAATTAATCTCAAAATTGCTGTTCTTCTGTAACAGCTTATCACTCTTTATTTTTGTTTTTCATGACATCTTTATAATTTGCATACACTCTCTTTGACAGTTTAGCTTCACTTTAGCTTGTACCATTCTATGGACACTTCCAACGTTAAAGCAACTGATGGAGGTACAATTGGAGAATATGGTTTTATCACTTGCCATGATGTAGTGAATTTTGCTTGTGTACCAGATGGATTCTTCCATGTTTATTTTCTGCTAGCCTTTTTCTTTTAAAATGAGTTCATGATATAAAACTGTCCTTCAGCAAAATCTACTGGTCTACCGCCTCTATTATCTCGTTCATCACTTCCATACAGGTAGCTTTTTTCCAGTTATTCTTCTTTCTAGTTTTGCATTAAAATCACCATTAATTAGCATTTTGTATGAGCATTTTTCTTTATCTTGAAGTTGGGCCACCTTACTGTAAAGCTCTTTGACCTCATCATCAATATAGCTTATTGTTGATGTATACACTTGGATTATTTGAAATGTGTATTTTTTTTCATTGAATGATGCATTGGGCTATTCTTTCTGATACACTTTCAAATTTTACTACAGAGTCTTGCAGCTTTTGGTGGATGAGAAAACCAACTCCATTGCATGATCCATCCTCAGCACCCCTAGTGTAGAGTAGATGCCGAATCCTATCAAGCTCAATTAAATGTTTGCCTTTTCATTGTGTTTCACATAATCCAATGACACCCCATGCACATTGTTGAGTTCAATCAGCAGTTTTTCACGCTGAATGTCCATTTTCATAGTTCAAATGTTGAATGTTCCTATATTCAATATCCCAAGGCAGCCTGATTTAACCCGGTGATTCTTAGCAGCCTCTGCCTTTGGGCAGGTCTTCCTGCTGCCATGGGTAGTTGTCCCGGGACCACTGGGGAATAAGGGCCATTTTTGAAGTTATATTGACATGTTTAAGGAATAGACTATAATCTGCCATGCTAGTCCAAGGCAGGTTAGCAGATGCAATTGATATTAGTCTGGGGTGTCTATCATGGCCTTTTCCCCTTTGGTGACCCTTCTGGACATGTACATGTCCAATGACATAGCCCACAATTTCATTTACCCACACAAGCCCCTTCGCCTTGTCAAAGCCCCAATCATAGAAGGAGCTTCAGGAGAGTATTTGATGGTAAAGGAGAATATTCATAATACAAGTTGTAATTGTGTTACGATTTCAATTGGGACCAAATTGGGACTGATTACCATATGTGAAGAAGTGTAAAGTATGATGTCACACGATTGCATGTCTTAGCCACAGCAATCCAGCCAGTTCCTGGTTGTCCCTGATTGGGTTAAGCAGGAAGCAGAGGGGGTCTGTCATGCCCTCCCCCTTGGAGTCTGAGTCCGAGAAGGAAGACGAACAGCTGACAGGGAGCAGGATCTGTGGATGAAACTGGGGATGGGCAAAGTCAGGCTAGGCAGAGCAGAGGAGAGGTAGAACAAGGGAAATGGGGTTCAGAGGAAGACCAGGGCCCACCCCCTCTTCATCCTAGGGCATGTAGGGAAGAACAGAGAAGTGAGCAATGTGGGTTGCATGGCTTACAAGGGAGGAAAGGACCCTGATTCCCTTCACAAGGCACACCTGGGGAGGGAGTTTAAATGAGAACCAGTTGGGAGGGGCATTTGTCGGGAACAAATGTTGAGTTTATCTAATGTTGGCTGCTGTTATCTGAGTTCCTGGCATCCTCCCAACTGGTTTGATTTACTGCCATGTTACTTCACTTCTGGAACTCCTTATCTTGCCCTGCCTGGTTTATTACTTATTTTGCCTTGTTGGATTTATAATTTAAAGTTTTTTGTTTACAATGTTTGGATTGGAATATCTTCAGCCAAAGGCTGTTGCAGGTTCGTGGGAGAGTTTTTTCTCCAGACTGGAAGGTAACCGGGATGTTGTGGGCAAAGTTGGAGCTAATAAAGGGATCCATACTTATACTCTAGCTGAATTGCCTTTGTGCCACACCCCAAGTCATCACAGAGTTCCCCAAAAAGACTGCAGGTATCTTTGAACTTTTGAAATATTCACTAAAATAGATTAAAAGCAAGTAGGTTAGAACAGAATTACATTAGTTCGATCCTCTATTTGAAGACTGTATTTGAAGAGAAACAATATATTCATTTTTTAAAAAAATAAGTTTTTCAGTAAAAAAAACCTTAACATTAAATTATTTATCAAATAACATTTTTGTCCAATCAAAACTAGCCAAATTGCAATACAAAATAATTCAAGCTAATGAATAACTTTTTGACAGAAATTATCAGGCAGATTACTAGCAAAATTTTCCATCACATTTGCTTTTGGAATAATTCAGCCAAGCATATAAAGACAGGTCATCTAAATTTTATTTCAAATGCCATGAGAGAGCACATTCTGTCTAAAATCTCTTATTTCATGGTTGAATAATATAGTCCAATTATGGGATGTCCTTGACTCTTCTGCATCCCTGGTATAGAATTCTGCAGAATTTGAAAATCTCAGCAAAACACCACAAAAAATTCAGAGAGAAATGTTTTTCATTTTTTCCCCATGACTCTATGAATTTCCTACAAATCAATGACCTCTCAGTATAATAATTTCCCTTTTTATATGTGAAAATATATTTCACATTTGTCCAATAAACATGGCATCTCATCTTTAAACATTTAAACATTTGGTTAAACATTTTTGAATAAGTATACCTGGGAACTCCTGGAAATAATCTTAGAATTTGTTTGAAAATTTCATCTTCTCACTCTGTCGCATTTTAATGATGGATGATTACATTGTGGTAGCAACAGTGCAGATATGTAACAAAATGTAAGTTAACCCTGAAATACTCAAACATTAAATCTTAATTTAGCACCATTTCCAGAAGTACTTCCATTGAAAAAAGTAGATCTCACCTTGGACTTTAAATACGAATTTCAGCTGTGCTCTTCGATTTGATTTGATTTTTTAAAGCTTTCTGAAAGTAGGATCCCATTCACTTACAATATAGCTGTCAGTCGAATGGATTATCTCCCAGCCCTCCAAACAGCAAGGAAAATGTGGATGTGCAAATTTGATCATACAGACAATAAACCAAACCTATCATAATACTTACTGCACTTCCACTTCTATCTGTGGGTGGGATTCCTCAATAAACATTGTGTGTTGCAAAATTGATTTTCACCATTGAATTTTGTATGATCACTTTTCTGTTAAATAAAAATACATAATGTTTTGAAAATTGTATTATTTACCTTTTCAACACATTTATATGTGAAAAACTATGAAATATATGTTGAGAAAAACTCTTATATCTCGAAACTGGGATCTGGAAGGAACTATATTAAAATTTTATTTGAATTCTTAATGTATATAAATTTCTGGAAATGTTGCTGCTTGGAAATAATCATAGGAGAGGGTCAACAAACCCACTTGGATATACATTATTTGTGAAAAGGGTTCATTTTTACCTGCTCTGCCTCTGTAGTAGCAGCAGACTATTTTCTGTAAAATTAAATCAGGCTACTATGATAGGAGCTGAAACTGAATTTGCTTGGGGTTTTATTTATTTGTCATTTACTGGGGAGGTGTCTGTGTTGAAATTGATGTGAGAGAAATAATAGCAGATTTCTATAGCTACAAATTTGGCAGATTGTATCCATATTTTTTTTAATAGCCTGAAGACTCTCACTAACTACTGTTAAGCAACAATCCTCATGACATCATCTGAATGTTGCCTCTAGCCAGCTGCAGGGACACCTGAAGTTGCCTTTAGTTGGTCTGCCATTAGTGATGTTATAACAGCCCTCTTCTTCCAATATAAACCTTGCTGTATGAACAATTGACAGAGCCTCCAAGATCATGTTGATGACATGGTCAGAGGCTCGGATCCTCCCATCTCTAGTTTAGTGTGACTCTGAGCCTCTTGACTACTAATTGCATGGATTTTATGCAGCTGTTTGTAAATTAAGAAGAATTCATATAGAGTCAGTGGTACAAAACTACTATTAAATCAGCTAGTCTGCGTCAGTTTGCTCTGATATGGTTCTGGGCTGATTATCACAGAAGATATTGGTACATGTACTGTTCTGGTATCACTGTTGTGTGTAGTGATGTTAAACTGAGAGGTGGAGGGCTGGGTTTGAGCAAACATAGGATTCAATCTCAGTCTGTTCATTTTGAGCCTAACAGCCCCCAAATACGAGGTCACCCTATCCCTGGAACATCCCAGGGATATGCAATTGGTGATCATCAGTGTATCAGTAATACTGGATCCCAAACTGATGGATGACCTCCCTTCAGCAATTTCATGTACTCAAGTGAGCAGCCACTGGATGTCTCCTCCCTTATTTTTATCAACTGGACTATCCACTAAGGAAGTAGCAGAATCACTACTTGCTCTCAACTTCCAACCCTTGTAAACAGTCCAGGATATTTTGCTTAATAATATTGAAGGCCCCTAGAAATGTAAAAGAACCTAGAACTTCCCCAAGTAGGTCCTGAGGCTGTCATCCACTAGGGGCAACCAATGCAGTTTCTCCCTAAGTCTTGAGTCCCACCACTTTTTCAACAACTTCCATATAAAAATTGCTAAAGAAGATAGAGAACGTGTCTAGCCTACACATGATACAACTGATATAATGTGCTCATAAGTACATAAGCACATAAGAGACTATCTCAATTACTTCTTGACTCCATGCAGGCACTAGATGTGCTGTGCTGCATGACTGTGGCCATGGGATCAAACCCATGGTTTAACATGCTAATATTTGTTTCTGCCATTTTCCTTCCCAATTCAAAGGCCCTTTTTCAATCCATACAGTTTTCCAGCCCCATGAGTATGTACTTTTCTGTGCGCCCTAAGCAAGGCCACAGAGTCATGTTTCCCAGCTTTTCTGGCTGTCTTGTGGATGCATTTAAATTAAAGATATTAACACAATTCAGGGCCTGGAAGAAGATGTACCAATATTTTTAAAATATTCAGGTTCAAAAGTTATTCTAAAAACTGTTCTAAAATTATTTTTGCTTGTTCCTAGATTCCTTTAATTTCTTATTACTATTATTTATGTCATGCTACCTATCGTGTTACCTCTTTGAATCCTACATCCTAGAATCAGACATGCAAGTTGACAAGTAACTAAATAAATAAAATAGAGGCTCTCTTACCTCAAAGAGGGCTTTCACTGCATAGTATAGGAATGTCTCCATGAATTCAATGTCTTAAACCTAAACAACTAAACTAAGACTAGACTAAACCTAACTAAAGTAAACAAAGAAATATAATAAATATAAATAAACAAATAAATAATGTAGTGAATCAAACCTAAGCTATATAAATGCAGTTAAATAAAAAGAAAACCAATTCTAAGAAACCAATCATGAATAAGGAGCAGTACACTCTGTACACACACAGAAATAAAAACTCTGAATAGTTTCCATTCAGCCCACTAAAAAGTTTTATTTACTTCTTTGAGAGGTCATGCACCTGTCAGCACTATTATGAGGCATGACTCACAAAGGAAAAGGAAAGTAAACTGCGTGGCTGAATGAATGCTACTCAGAATTTTATTTATTTTTCAGTATTGATAGAAATGTAAATACAGATTTCTGTGGATGTGTTTGGTGGAATCAGAGGATGAACTAACAAGAAAAATGTCAAAGAAACATTAGTGCCACTGAAGAAAGCAGGGAGATGTCTGTAGAAATATGTACAACTGAGTGTGAAAAAGCAGTGGAGTGGTAAATGAATAGAACTGGAGAGATTTCTAGTAAATTGGTAAATTGCAGTATGGCTCTTGAACCACCAAACTTCAAGACAAACACAGTATTTTAACTTAACTATTCAGCATGGGAAGAAGCTTGTCAATTTTCAGGTAAAATAGAATAAATATGAGTGCATATAAACTATGGCAAAAAAAGGTATCTCAATGCAATCCAACAACATTCATTCCATTAATTTGATCAGTTGTAAAAAGACCATTCACATAATGGCGAATCAAATTATGATTACTCAGTGTAACAACCAGAGTGGAATGATGCCAATGTGAAAAAAAAACAATACCCAGGCATAATAACATTTGAATTTCCTCCAATTAAAAGAAAACATTTCACAGGTGTTAGTTTCTATAGCTAAACAAAATTTGCCTTCCTGGTTCTTTTTCATCTATTGTGTGTCATGACCATTACAGTTCAATTTGAAAGTGTTCTCCCTTAAAGCTGTATGTTTCCTAAATTTGCCAAAGCAAATAAATCCCTATATAGAAGTTCCATAGTGTATTGACTGGAGACAAAAACTAGGTCGTTTTGATCCATGATCTTCCTGTTTCTTAAAAAAAGAAAATTGTGGCTGGAAGAAAGGTAGTTTCGAGGCAGTGTTCTAAAGTCTTATCACATATTTTCCGTAAAGCCAAGAGAAAATGCCTCCCTCTTTTGCTGACACATGTTGTAACCAACTCCCAGTACTACGTAAATGCCAGTAATCATTCACATGCAATGCAGTGTCACTTCTCATTTATGTTAACTCAAACAGGAAACTCCGGGCTGTTAATGTACAACTGCTCCAAATACTTCCCGCTCCCTTGTTCAGCAAAAAGTTCAAAGTTTAAAAAAATCCCTGTACAAATAAAATGCTACGTATGACACTGACCTCTTACTAATAGTGGATTTTCTTACAGATTTTATAATCTTGCTATATTCTTGACATAGCATCTTAAACATTTACAGTATTCACATATCTATAGGATACCATAGCATTGAATATGAATATATTGAGAATAACAGAATAATTATATAGCTATTTTCCTCAAGAAAGATGAATTCTGGGTGAGAAAGTAAGATTAAAAACTACGTACAAGACAAAGGCTGAGAGATAATGCTGGCTAAGTTATAAAGTTTTTGAAAGTTTTTGAAACAACACAAAACTTGTAAAACTTTGTCAGAAGATCATCAAAAATAGAATAATAGGAAAGAGGGAGGGAAGGAGGGAAGGGAAGGAAGGAAGGGAAGGTCTGTGTATGTGTGTTTGTACATATACATGTGCATTGATCAATATTGGACTAGGACCACAGCCATGGAAACATATTGGATGACTCTAGCCAGTTACTATTTTTCAGCCCGACTTGAGGTAGCAATTCTTCATAAGCTACCTTGAGTACTAGGGGGAAATCAGGATATAAATCTTAAGCTAAATTATATATATGATAATTTATGATCTAGCCTCCTAAAGTGGTTTTCACAGTGTCATCCAAGAACTGATTCACAAAGACCATAATAAAAAGCAGACTTTCAGAAATTTCAAGAGGGTATGAGAAATGTCATTCGTGTATTCATTCTACTCACCTTTGTCCTTAGTAAAGATTCTGAATATTTTACTGTGAAATGTTCTTATCAGAAAATGAGTCAAAAGAAACCTGTACAGATCCAGAACTGATGCTTCTCAGTCCAATTCTTAATTCTCAGTTCTGTTACACACTGGACAGAATCTATTCAGTGGTACCACTTTGTGGTCTCCGATAGAAAATGTGTACTATTTTTTTCACCACTAAGTGCTTTACGCAGATCTAATCTACGTCAGCACCCATCAATATTTCATGTAGATTTTTCCAGAAAAATCTATCTTTAAATCCAAAGAACATTTAGTTCCCTCCCACAAAATAAAGCATTCATGTGATTAATCAATATTAATCAATATATTTTCATCATAAATCTGCATTACCTCCCTTTTGTTGTGTGAATATAGGAAGTTAGAATTTGAATTGACTAACAACAGAGAAAGGTGTAGGCATAACGTTGCCATTATTATTCTTTTATTTGTCCACCATGAATAGAAGGAACATTAGCCCCACCGTGTGTGTGTGTGTGTGTGTGTGTGTGTGTGTGTGTGTGTGTTGCTCTCCTGGGAAATCATGTGTATCACTCATTACATCATCTCTCTCTGCACATCACATGAGACTGAGTCATCCACGTTCCTGCTTACAATTTTCAAGAGCAAGTCTAGGCAGCAGCTGCTTAATGTTCTGTCTTATAACAGCCTTTAATTTATAGCAGACAAACCCTTGATCAGTTATTTTTTTCCAGCTGCTTTTCCTATATAATTGAGGTTTGCTACATGTTTTTGCTTGTCAAATAACTAAAGAGCCTCAAAATGCCAACAAAGCCTACCATCTCATTCTCTGATAAAAACACAATTCTAGATTTTTGAGGCCGTTCTTTTTCCCGGCAGCATGACAGCCATACCAAACATTTGAGTTTATATTGCCTCAGTCCCAGCTTCAGATAAAAGCTTGGTGCTACAAAAATTAGCAGTAGGCTACACTGAGAGACACATGCATGCAATTATTTAGTGCATGGCACGCAGATACACAATTCTAACAGCAATGAGCTAGAAATAGACACTGCATAAATGAGAAAATAATACAATTTTTAAAAATAAGGACAAAATAAAAGTCACCAAAATATGTACCCTCGCATGATCCTCCAATCTCTTTACCAAATAAAGATGGTTTAGTTATCGGTATTATTGTAAAGAAAGATCCAGAGGAGGGCTTAGCTTTTTTCTTGGGCAAATCTTAGATTCTAGGGGAAATACCTGAATAATAATTTATTATGCTATTAATTCTTTTGTGAATTTCAGGATAACATTTCACATTTTCAATCTCACAGTTGTTACATTATGCACAGTAAACTGGACAACAGCAACTAGCTCTAAAAATCCCCCAGTGAACTTTATGGCTGAAATGGGCCATTCTATCAATGTTTCTGGTTCAATTGCAATGTTCCGTACTGCATAAAATCCAGAGAAAGTCTGTTGCCATTTTGTCTACCACAAACTCGCCCCTGGCAAGATAAATATTCAAAACCACTAAAATGCTTATGTCAGCTTTTTATATATATAAATTGCTTTTCTGGCCTGGAAAAGAATCATTGCAGAGCTGTTGAGCATAGGAACAGTGGTGTCTTGAAAATAGGTCACAGCATCGCCAATGGAAAAGGAGAAAGGTCAGCAATACAAATGATTATAGTAGAGACAAAGAACTGTATTTGGCAACGAGTCAAACAAGGATTGCATGTAGAATAAGCCAAGATGGGGAAAAAAGAAAAAATATTACAATGGTGGTTCTATTATATGCTCTCAACAACATAAAAGTCATAGACATCTAAGGACATGATTGTTTAACTGTGAGCTTGTTCCTGATTTCATCCTTTCCAAGGCAAAACCCAAAACCTTCACTGGATGATCTGCCTTCCCATCCACCCCACCCCCGCGCACCACTACAATATAAGAACATAAAGAACAGCATTATTTTTACCCTTAAGGCAGAAATAACTGCGTGAGCTGCATTCTTTCTACCGTGAAACAGAGGTAAACAAGGATTTTGCCATAAACACAACAGAACATAAAAACTGAAGCTTAAATGCTTTGGGCAAGGAAAGTAAAATGAGACTAGCTGTGTTGGTGAAACTATGTTTGTTCTGTGTCATTCTGGTAATTTTGTTAGAAAAAGAATGTTTCTGTCTACAATAAATTATACTAAAATTCGGTTTCCTAACCAACTATGTTCATACCTCTTGTTTATGTTTTGGGGCTTTTCAATTAATTAAATACAAAAACAAGAACTGCAACAAATTATAAAATTACGAAAGAGAAATAGATGAAAAAAAATATACAAGACAGATATTTACATATTATACATATACTGATAAATTCAAGGCATTAATCATTACAGTTACCCCTAGTTGATCTATATTAATCAATTCTGCAAAGCACTGAATTGTTGGAGCTGTATGTTTGTTTTTCTTAAATTGAACAGCAAGTCTTTTGACTATAAGCCCATTTTCTTTCTCCAACTCCCCATGAGCTAAATTTTAAAAGAAAATAAACATCTGAAAATATTAAATACAGAAAATACATGCAATTGCTTCTTACCTAAATGGAACAAATATATTAAAATAAAGCATCAATTTCATTGTATCTGCAACAATATAATGCAATGAGGACATTTTAAAAAATATTAATTCTTGCTGAAAGGATGTAACCTAAAATATTTACTGAATTTTTTAGTTTTTAACATCTTTTTATTAAATAAAAATGCCAGCAAAAAACCCCAAATACATACACTTTGGGATTTTTTACCTTTTATTTTTATTAACAAAATATTATGGAACAAAAAAGCCAACAGCAATTGTATGGTTTTTTTTTTTTTAAATCATAATTTACTCAGTTGAAAATAAATATATGTTGATCCATCCTTCATCAACTTTAAATTTTCCAGATGTTATGAATATTTTCTCAGCATTCTAGCACACATGGCCCTTGGTTGTGCTGAGGTTTGGATTTTAGTGAGCATTCATTCAGCGAGCCGGTATCACAAAAAGATGGTGAAGCTATAAACTAGTGCTGTGTATTTCACATGGATGGTTATGCGCAAAACCCCTCTTTTTGAATTATCAGAGCAGCAGTGGTTTTGCAAAGCACAGATGGCTGCTTTGTAAGCTGTACCTGGCTGTCCTGAAAGCAAAGCAGTTGCACACATACAGGCCTGCGGGGATAGCCGGAAGCCATTTTCATCCCACGTCAGCTTTGCAACAGCGTAACCGCTTTAATTATTGTTAAAAAATGTTTCTGCATGTTGTGACACATGTTCACATGCTCTCCATTGCCAGAGTATAACTCAAAAACAGTACTCACATTGAACCACAAACTAGCCAACCATAGTGTATTTTAGTCTGTTGTGCAAACCAAGGTCCTATGATTAGTTTATAGTACTTTACTAGGTATGTTGGGTGACTCCAGAAATTTGGTTTAAGAGGTTAGTATCTTTAGCAAACACAACCAACTACAAAGTATCAAAATACTTTCTAACTACAGGATTAGGATAATAACTAAGTTAGAGATATTAACGATATCTGAAAAACTTACCAGATTAAAAAAGCATGATTATGAAAGGTTTTATTCTAAACCCTATTAATAAAATATTCACCTTTTATCTATGTAATATGGCTTTAACTATAAAGTTCTAATAGAATAGGAAAACAGCTGTTTCCAAATTAGCAACTACTGTATGTTGAATTTCTGCAGTAAACTTACAGTACCATGCTTCTGTTTTATAACATTTAAACTTAAGGTTTGAAAAGTAACAAAATTTATTACAATTCACCATGTAACTGACCGCACAAAAGCTTGTACAGTGGAGATTTGATCCTTAAGTTGGCATAAACCTCTAACATTTTTAGAGAAGCGGTATCTTTTATTTCAGACTTTTTATTTCAACAATAAAACCCAAGAACACAGTTCATACTTTACCATTTTGTTAATGTTTTAAATGGTAAACATTATCAACACAGATTATTTGTTTTGTTAATAGTTTTACAAGTCAATAATTAATGTTTCATAGATGACTGGTACCTGAGAGCAAATTCTAGATCAAAAGAGATTACTAGAGAGATGAAGCCACTTCTAACAGTCACAACATTGTCAAGGTAATTATAGACAGAATCAAAAAATAGTAGACATTTACATTTCATCTTCCTATAGGAATCAAGGCACTATATATCAGGTCTGTACAGAAATTAGAAAAGAATCTGTAATACATTTTAGCATGATGAACAATGACGTAGGTTCTTGATAAATCTTTATTGCTTTTTAAAGTATTTTCCCATTTTAAAGTGACTAAATCAAGAAAATCTGGAGAATATTATCACTATATACATGACAAGATTTATGCTGAAATTCCAGGTCCATCTCTAATAATGACAATAAATTCCCAAACTAAATATATATTAAGAAGCACTTCCTCCTTAACTCTCCTGCCTGGTCGTCCTTGTGATTCTACTGAAGGACTAAGCTGATCCCAAAAACCAACCAATGCTCACCAACATGCTGCATACAACATATTCAAACACTTACTAGCCATCAGCCTGCTTAGTTTCAGCATATATGCAAATCATGTTTTATGCCACATCTTGGGATTTGTACATAGTTGACTTTCTTAAACATCATTCAGTCAGTTCATAAATGAGGGCAGATTGTAGCCCTAGAAATTCCCAAATCAGTTATTACTTTGCATCTTTTCAATATTATGTCATTGCCCTGCAGGAATTTTAGTCTAAGTAATGTGGCTTGGCTGATTTGTGAATACGGAAAATAGATGTTGCTTCACTTTTATTTCCAGTATTTTCAAACTTCAACCAATATAAGCCTATAAAACAAGATTAAAATTACCTGGAAATTTAGATGAATATTAAACGTTAAGATAAATGCTAATATTGCTCATATAAACAATTCTGTGTGAACAAAGTTTAGATATTAACATTGTCCTCTGTCAAATTTATCTCAATAAGCCTACAAAATGATGCAGTTAAGAATGTCATATATGCCTACATAAACAGTTACAAATAAAAAGCATGTTTTATTCAGTTTGCAGTTCAACTTACACATTTATTCAGGAATTGAATTCTATTGTGTGGCAATTCAAGACTAAAATCTTGCATCTTTTATTTTCACGTATGCCTCACCAAACACATTAGGACTTATTTCTGACTAAACATATATGGAGCAGACTACATACAATTTATTATCAAGACTAAATGTTTTGGAGGATTTTACAGAACCCCTTATGTGTAAGGAAACTATGGGTTCTTCTTGACTGGCATTGTTGCAAGAGAGGGGAGCAGAAACTGAGGAAGAACTGGTTGTTTATTAAAGGGACCAACCCTATTAAGAGACAGGCATTCTTGGCTGGAGACAAGCTTCAAGGTCCGAGAGGCCAGCAGGAAAAGCAGCCCAGTAGACTTATTTGCAGAGGCCTTCCAGTCTGTCCAGCGCACTCTTCATGTCCCGGATGGATCTGGCCAGGGCCGGTACCGGCTGCAGCTCCAGATCCAGCTCCTCGCAGCGGGCCATGAGCGTGTACATGGAACGGATGCTTGTGTCTACGGCCTCTCCCAGGCTCTCCACCCCATCTCGGTAGGTCTGGATGCAGCCCACGCTGAGGGTCGTCAGAGCCTGCAGGGCGCCTTGCACGTTTCGCAGCAGGTCCTCTACTTGCGTCGCCACCCGGACGGCCAGACTTGCCAAGTCCTGCAGCGCCTTGGGATCGATAGCCGGAATTTGGCAGGAGGCACCCATCCAAGAGCTCAGCCAGACCTGCTGCTGCTGCTGATGATCTAAGCCGGTGGCCACCAAGTGGGGAAGACTCTCCTCCTGGCGCACGGGACCATCGCGTTCCTCTAGCAACCCCGCAGTCTCCGGGCCTCGCGGTACCAACATTACTGCTGCCGCCTCTTCCTCTGCCATAGCCGGCCGCCGGCGTTCCTTCGGACTTCCCGCTCTTTACTCCTTCTCCTTGGGCAGGCGACCACTTCCCACTCTCCTCCTCCTTCCGGATTTGCGCTCACACAAATGAGAGGCGGGCTTAAGCAGCTTGCCGTCCTTGTGATTGGACGCCGCCACCGCCACCGCCCCACAGGGCCACTCCTAGGCTTGTTTACTCAGAATTCTACCGAATTCGGAAGGGCGGCCTGTCTCTAGACAAAAGGACACACCCCGCCCACCACGACGAGCTGCTACGGCCCACAGAAAACTTTTAAAAGGACAGCTGGCCGCGCGTTCGGCGTGTGCGCCGCCATCTTTGACGAAAATCACTTCCGGTGAACCGGAAAAGAGCTGGCGCCGCCATCTTTTGACGAAAATTGCTTTTACCAAAAGATGGCGGCCGCAACCAGCGGCCGGTAAGGCTTGTTCCGCGGCCGGTACGGTCCGCGGACCGGCGGTGGGACCCTGCTTTAAAGGACTCTGAAGAGTGACACACACCCCCGTCCCACCTCCTTGCAAGCTTTACGCCTGCCCGGATTGGTTTCGCGGATGCCGTAAACGAACGAGCTCTCTGCTGATTGGACAGGAGGCGGAAGCTCCCGCTGCCGCTTTGTTCTGATTGGCGGTCAACGGGAAGAGGGCGGGTCCTTCTCGGAGTAACAACAGTAGGGCGTTGAGGTTCCTCGCTTCACTCCCCCGCCATGTTCTCCTGAGAGAGGATCTGCTCGCTTCGACCAGCGAAGCTTCGGCTCCGGCCGAGGCTCAGCAGTCCCATCCCTCCTTCCCCGGTTTTTTGTTTTTGTTTTCCCTCCCCCTTGCTCCTCCCTGCCCTTGCGCTGCTGCGCATATATTCTAAGCCTTCACCATGGTGACTACCACAGCGCCTTCGCCCTTTCTAGCCCGGGTGTCAGACGGTACTGAGGACCATCGTCCGTTTCCTACGTCCCTTTTTCAACGACTCCTGCGGGCAGACTACAGCAGCGAAAGCCCCCAACCCGGCTGCTGTCCGGGACTAGGACCAAACGGTAGCGCAAGACCATCGCTGAAGAGAGTCAGGCGACGAAGAGGGAAGATCCGTTCTGCTCCCTCTGGCCTCTTACAGTGTCGCTGCTACCAGCAATTCCAGCAACACCGCGCCGGCTTGGGACGAAGGAACGCCGCGCAAGGGACGCGCAACCGCTGCGAAGTCTCCACCGCTTCGTCAGACTCTGGATTAGAAACGGGACGTTCCGGCGAGGAAGCTCCGGCGCCTTCGCCAAGAACGACCCCGGTCGTTTCAAACAAGCCCTTCAGAAAAGAGGTGAGGCGAACCAACCACAGGGCCGAAAAGCAGCTCTTGCTCGAAACTCGAAGGAGGAGCCGCGCGGAGTCCGCTCCAGGCTCGGCGGGCGGGGCCGAGTTTCCGTTACATCAAGCCAGCCGCCGCAGGGAGATTCCACGGGCGCGGATAGGTGGAAAGGGCGCGCCAATCGGCTTCGAGCCTGCGCCCAGCAACAGACGGAGTCGGCCCCTGGGCTCAGGCGAAAGCGGCAGAGCGACGCGAAGGCCCTGACCAATAGGAAACGGGGGAGGGCGGGCCGCCTCCGTGGCGGAGGCAGATGATTCGGTTTCACTTCGCAGTGCCCGCTGTGGGGGGGCGGGGAGCGCTTGTTTACCGAGAAAATGCCGCCCCCTCCCCCCCCAAAAAAAAATCCGGAGAGGGGAGTTACCTGTCAATTTGAATTGTTCGATTTGAGCTTCTCTTAATCTTGTATATGATGTATGAGTATGACTTTGATTTGGAAGACGTAGTTACAGAAGGGCCCTTGTGGCTTATGCTTCATCCTGGCAGGCAACTAGTCTGAATGTTTTTAAGCTTGACACCCACCCACCCCGATCTTCCAGGCCTTAGGGAGAGCTTACGGAAAATCCACTCTTTCCTGCTGAGGGCTCTTCCATTTTCGTAGTTTTCCCCCTCCCGAGATCTTTATCGCGTTTGCAACGTAGTATAATCGGATGGTTTATATAGGTAGGCCTCACAATGGAGCGCAAAATTTGTTAAGCGAGACACTTGTTAAGTGAGTTTTGTCCAGTTCTAGGGCTTTTCTGGCAACCGTTAAGTGAATCATTGCAGATGTAGTTAGTAACATGGTTATGTGAATCTGACTTCCCCAATGACTCTGCTTGTCAGGTGGCAAAAGGGGATCAGGTAACTCAGGGACATGGCAACTGGCATAAATGAGTCAGTTGCCAAGAGACTGAATTTTGATCATGTGACCATGGGGAACAGTCATTAAATGAGCTGTTGCAAGTTGAGGACTTATAGTACCTTAGTTTTAACTGACACTGTTTTTCACTTAGGGACATTATTTATTTTAAAATGTGTTCTTGAGAATATACATTTTTGTAGAAAACAGTATTACAGCTATGAAATCGTCAGATCCTTAGAACTGTAATCTGTCATTTCAGTGGGAACCTCTGGCTAGCTAGAGAAGTTACATTATTCTGTTAATCCAGAGTTTTAAAAGTTGAATATACAAAATAACAGCAATGGTCTGATTGATTGTAAAGATTCTCATATCATGTAGCAGTGCATTCCTCAGCCTTTTAGGCAGTAATCTCTAATTTATTCTTGAGATTAGTTGGATTGAAGCATACATCTGTATAGGATTAGTATTAAGATTTAGTATTAAGAATTCTACTTGTTTCCATTTAAATTTTTAATTATGATTTTTAGACAAGTGCTATCTCAAAAACTATTATCTCTAAAGTGAGACAGGTCCTGACTAGTTTACAAACTGAAGGCAAACCAGGAAATGAAGGAAAAGGATAAACAATTTGACAACAATTGTGAAGTGCAAACAGGCAATTTATAGCTAGGTGAGACTTTTATTTTTATATGGAACTTTAAGCTAACATGTAACAGAATAAAGGATTAACTGGATAAAGGATTATTTAATATTAAGAGATTACATATTATTGTCAGAGATATTTATGAGATTATCTTCTATCTTTGCAGTTGTTCAAAAACAGGATTGGAAAATCTGAGAAGATTCCGCTTCCTTACAATCAGCCTGTTCACAATATGCATCTATCTGACCAATCAAAGAGTAACAGACAGAGGAGTAAATGTAACATACCACTAAATAAATTTCCATCTACAAAAAAGTGTGAAAATACATTTTGGCAAGAATCATTATCATCTGAACTCATTAAAAGGCAGGAGAAAAAGCCTTTGAAAAATACAGAAAATTTTAAAGCAAAGAAATCTATTTTTGTGACAGAAGCTAACCAAAAAGAAAGTTACGCTGGGGCAAAATTTAGTGATCCTCCTTCACCCAGTGTCCTTCCAAAGCCTCCCAGTCACTGGGTTGGGAGCACTGTTGAATTTTCTGACCAAAACAGGAAGATGATGGCAGTCCATTTAAAGACACTCTTAAAAGTTCAAGCATAGCTTCTGGATACTGACAAAGAACATGCCAGCAATCTGAATCCAGCCTTGTTACATTTTGATGTTCAAAGGACTGACTAGTCTTAAAAACAGAAACCTGTATTCTAATTTTTTATGGATATGTAAATAATGTATATCATGTAATGTGTATATTCATATTTTGAGGTACATTTTAGTTTTGTTATGAAAGGATGTATTTTACATTGCCCATGCGGTAGATGGCTTTTGTACATAATAATGGACATCTTTTTAAAATGTGTTTGACACATGGAAAGATCTGTCAACATTTTGCACAAGGTATTAAGATTTTTCAAAGGAAAAAAATCTATTACTTTTCAAATGGAAATGTGAAAGCATTACTGTTGCACTACTGGAAAAAATTTTACAGTCCATGGCACACAATGTTTTATTGAAAAATAAGTTTTCAGAAAGATGTGAATTTGTTTGAAAACAATATATGGAGTTAAATTCAATTACACCATACAAGCTTCCATACAAACTTTGGCATTTGACACCTGAAATGTAGCACTTATTATCTAACATAGGTAACAGTGCTATCTACCAGAAATAATTGGCTACTTTTAAAAAAAATTAAATAAAAAAATTTGGCCTCCCCCTTACTTGGTGGTTATTTTTTATGTGTTTTCTGTCTGGCTTAATCTTGAAAAGCAGTATCAAATGCTAAGCATTTTATGTCAGCAATACAGGTTACATTTTCTAACTGCTAGAATTATTATTTAGAAACTTAAATAATGTATTTTACAATATTTCTTTTTATGATTAGTTCACTGCATTATATTAAGAAGATTGCATATCGGACACATTGATGCAGTATTCCATAACCTTAACAGTGATAGTCCTAATGGCCTAGAGGCCTAATGGTCACACACACAAACACACAATAGCCAAGGCCCCAAACAAAGCATATATTTTCCTGCAACTGAGATAGGCAGGTCAGAGTTCTTCCATTTACTCAGGTAAATTTAATTTTGCTGAATTTAGATATGGCTGTACAGTACTCTTCTGTATAATTAATAGGAGACTCTTGATCATGTATCTAAAGGAAGAAGATGTCTTCTGTACACTACTGAAAATGCAAGCACATCTTCATGGTATTTTTTTCAGCAGTATTCCCAACATTAACTGCAGGCTGTATATAGTTACTTGTTCCTTATCAAGCTCGTTCAGAAATAACATGATGTTTACCTGGAATGTGTCATTATGGGAACAATTTGTATATTTTCCAGAAACAAAACTTCCAGAACAGATGAAAGGGAATGTCACAAAAAACTGAGATGTTCGGTTTCTGTAACAATGAGCTGCACACTATCATTTTGGGAGCAGTACAAGTTGTATACGGAAGTAACAAAAAAGACAATTATTTCCAAGTTATATTACAGTATGGTTAATTTACAATAAAGACAAAGAACATTAACCCCAGCCCTGAAATACAGTTAGCACTGATTTTAATAAGAAAAACATTGTTGTTAGAACTATTCCATACTTTGAGGAAAGATGCTTTGTGGTACACAGTTGTGTGGCAACTGGCAACAATTCCTTAGAACCTTTTATTTTTCCAAGACTGCTTCAGGCTGCTGTAAAATCCCAGAAATAAATATTGTACATTTCATTTCAGGAAGTGCCAACAAATGCTACTTGATATCTCCACACAAGCACCTTACCCTCTGGATCGAATAGCATTGCACACACCTAGTGCTATATCTAGGCCCCATGAAAACTATATTTTGCTAAATATGTAACAAGAATCTTTGTTTAATAGAACTACAGTTTAGCCCATTTTGGTAGAAATCATCCTTCATGTTCAATATATTTTTAGGTGGAATAAAACAATGGTTTGGATAAATCCAGTTCTGGTCACATTTTCCAAAGCAACAAGCAACATTCTGTAGAAACTTCAAAAGGCTTGAAAAATGACAGATGGGATAGTATTTCAAAGCTGCATGTTTTCACAAAGGCAGACAATGTACAGTATACGTAATCCTTGACTTAGTTCATTACAACGCACTAAAGGATCAAAGTACTGCTCTCATATACTGTAAGAGTCACTACAAGCTAATGGAAGTAAATTGTATTCTTGCTGAATGTGACATGTATCAGTCTTGACTATATTTTTCTTGTAACAATGATTTTGGCCTTGGCATATAGTATAAACCATATATTGCTTATAGGTCTACCAAATTTCATACATGTTGCCTTCATGATCTGTGGCTGATCAATAGACCTCGATCCTATGTACACATGTATGTATGAATTGTTGTGACCTATAGTTTTGGCCTTTCTGCTGATGGTGTCGTATATGCAAAATGGCAGGCTTTTGCACAAGTCCAAAAGATTCTTTCAAGGCAAGCATGTTCAATAAAGCTGGATTTGCTGCTCCTTTTAATTACTTGTTGCAAATCTAGTTATATCAGCTGGATTGCAAGACTATGTAATTTGCTAATGACAGACCTTTGGAGCATCTTGCTCTTTTGGTGATGTAGGGAGCTGCCTCACTCCAATATGGCTCACACTGCTGTGTCCTATCTGCACAGCTCCTTTGTGAACTCAGTGAAAGAATCTCTTAATTCCACAACTGGGTACTAGTACCGCCCACAATGTAAAAATATTTCGACCATACTGCTCACAAATTGAAAGAGCTGTGTGATGTAGACAAGCTAGTATGAAACCATATGATATGAATAAGGTAACTATCTCTAACGTCAGTTGATCTGTTCCCTTGGGCTGCCCCAGTATGATCTGCCATATCTGAGTGAAGGGAATATGTGTTGTACATTGTGCAGACGATGTCTTCAGGAAGATAGTTTCAGTTTTGAGGCTCCATAAAAAAAGAGGGGGGGGAGACAGTCAACCAAGACCAACTCCAAAAGCCAAGAAGTCAATAATCAACCAAAAAGGCTCATTCTAGCTCAAGGCCTGGATGAACAACCAGGTCTTTTTTTTTTTAAACAAGTTTTATTAATTTTTCAGAAACAAACAAATCATCATTAACCATTACATACTTAAACCTTTTTCCATTATAAATTTAACAAGTCAGATAAAACCTATAATTCTATTTTAAACCATTTCCATATAAGCATACAAAAACCTCTTATCCAGTTTCTCTTCACTTTCCTTACTCTTATTCAATTTCATTATTATTATTTCATCTATTTCTTTCTGACTTGGCTACCATCATTCTCATTCTATATTTCTGCAAGGTTTTATTAATTCTCCCAGAAACATAAACACACAACACACAAGACATAAAAAAAAAAAGATCTTTTAGGAAAGTAACTTGGTCCCAGGTATTTCTCTCTTCATGGACTTCAATTGTATTCATGCTCATCTTACATGTCATTACTTATTTTATTTACCATTCTAAGTCTTCTATATTAGCTTCTCCACACATTTCACTCTTCTTAATTCTATCCTAATTAATCCATCTTAATTTGAGTCATTATATTTGTATCTTTTGTCCATTCTTTATTGTCCCTTTGTCTCGTTCCTTATAATAAAAAAAGAATTTCTCCTGAAATCACTAATCAGAGTATGATGCCTTTCTATCTCCCCCCTAAATTAATCAAATTAACATTTAAAATAACACCCAATACCCAATCCGATTCTGCTTGGTACGTTCTATCTAAATAGTAAATCCAAAATAATTAAATACATAGTTAAGCAGTAGATCTAAATATTGAATCTTATAACATTCCCATTGCCTTTTCCAAAAACAAATGCTATAATAAAATTTTTATAATAACATCAATACCATAATCTTATTAAACTCTTTAATTAAAACTCAATATTCTAAACCTTCCCTTTAATATTGTTAAATTTTAAAATCAATCATTACTAAACATTTCAACATTTTGATCTCTTATCAACTCTTAAACCATTTTAGTTTTCTATTTCTAATACAATGCTACGATATCATCTTATGTACCTTGCAAAATCTTTTTTGAAGAATTTATACTTTACCCTTTATCCCTAAAAAAGATTCCTTTTTTCCCATCTAGTTTCAAAACTTTGTGGCTTTTCTCCACCTTTTTCCTTCCTTTCTTCCCCCACCAAACCTTTCTACCCCCCCTTCTTCTAGCCTCTGCCTTACTGGCTTCCCTTCTCTGTTGTGTTCCTTTTTCCTTTTGTTTACTATCATTATATTGATTTTGCACCTTATTTTTCCCCTTCTTAAGTGTTTTTTTTAAATCTTAAGTCCTTCATTTCTCTTCCTTTCCCTCTTCCTTCTTTCTTGGTTAAATTCTGAAATTCATTAAAAATGGCTTCTTCCTCTCCTTCTTCTTCTTCTGCTGTCTTCATCTGTTGTAATGTTTGTTGATAGTTAGCAAGCGCCATTTCTAAAAGGAAGGCTTCTTTCAAACCATCTTTACCATCTTTTTTTGTTTGCTCATATTCTTTTCTCAGTTCCTCAACAGAAAAAGCCATTATAAATCTTTTCTTTTCCCCTTCTTTCTTCTTGCAGCAACCAAGATATTTCAAAAAAAAAAAAAAAAAAAAAACCAGTCCCAAAGTTATCAATCAGTCCAAGCCAAGGCAAAGTTCTCACTTTCTCTTCCTGGGGTAGTATCAATCAGAAAAAAAGAAAGTCCAAATCTGTTTCTTAAAGTCTTATTGCAATATATTTCAGTCTTCAAATCCTTAAGGCATCTCCTCCAACAAAGTCTTAGCATACAAATATTTTTTTTAGTCCTCTCCCTTCTCACTTATCACCCAAAGCCAGTTTTTACCTAAAAAAAATAAGTTTCTTAATATCCACTTATTAATTCCGTAGGGAAGGAGAGTAAACTTTCCTTTCAGCACCACCAAATTGCCGCTTATTTTCTCTTGTGGAAAGAATCATTCAGAAAGCCATAATTTCCAGGAATTTTGCTAAATATATCTCAGAGTCCCAGGAACCAAAAAAACTTTCTCTTTTCAAAAGCTTTCTCCACTTCCTCCTGCGCATTCTTACCCGGCTGCCAGCTTCTTTGTGGTGGCCATTACGGACCGCCGCTGCACCGTCTTGGGAAAAGGGGGTTCTGCCGGCTGGGAAGGGGGTCTGCAACACCCCCAAACCTCACTCCGGATCCCCCTTGTCTTCAGCCACCCCTACAGGGCAGCCTTAGCTCCAGACCCGTCCGGGTTGGAGCACCAAAAACGGCTAGCGCAGCAGGGATCGCGCAGTGTCGCGAATCCCTGCCGCTTGCAAAGCCGACAAACCGGAAGTCGAACAACCAGGTCTTAAGCATCTTATTAAAGGTACATGATTGTCCTGCCTGAAAAGTGAAATTTCTGCTTATGCCCTGTATGTGCAACAATTGCTCCCTCCTACTTTCTCTCAGAGTAAAACAAGCGTATTAAGCTTAGCTGGCAATTCCTCACATTGGCAGAATAGGGTCATAAATGTTTCTCTGGAAGGTGATTCCCTTTCAAATAATCATTTCCCCCTTTGATCCCTTCCTTCTTCAGTAATCCTGTCCAGATCCTATTCACAATCCCTTCAGGAGTTTTGAGTGAGCTACCCCCATCAAATGAAACTCTTCAACAGGTCCATCTTATTTCATCTTAATTTCCTGTTTTCTTCCCAGCTTCTTGAAATCTATGAGAATATATAGAAATCTGTTTCCCAGCAAGTTTATTGATGTTCAACAACATCTTGCTTGTTCTACAGCTTGTTTGCAGTTAAGCTCTAAGCTTAATTGCTACACACTTTCACAGATAGGCCGTATGTCTGTGTATGTTTCATAGACCAAAGTATGGATTTTCCTGAGTGAAAGAACAATGATACATCTGTTAATCTTAAAGTGACATTGGATTCGCCATTACAGTAGTTATTTTCAAAGATTTAAGACTTAAAGTTTTAAGATTCCAGAACTTTGAAGGCAGTTTTTTTTTCTCAATTCATCTTAATAAATATAAATATCTTATCTTTTTAGTTACAATTTCCTATCAGTCCCATTGTCTGATTATCTGAATATTTTTGTCAGTGTCAGATGTTTTAATATTATGAGCAGTTAGCACTGGAAATGACTTCCTTGCAATGTTAAAAACAGTATTTAAATTGTCACACCAGGCACTGAATATAGCTCTACTTTTCAATTTTTAAAACTGATCTATTAAGCCCTCCCCCTTCAGCTGGCCATATTCTTTCTTCATAAGAGGTACATAGTAGAAATTGGGTATCAAACAATAAAATTGCAATTGTAGCAAACTTCTGAACTGTCTAATAAGGTGATTACTATAGATCTTTGTCTGTTTCTTCTCTCCTCTTATTTTCCCTCTTCTCTCCCACTCTTCCTTTTCTCTGCTCAAGGTCAATTTCCAAAGTTCAGATTGCTTATCTTTGTGTAATTGTTTAAACTATTTATTTATTTATTTATTTGCTTGCCTGCCTGCCTGCCTGCCATTGGGCCATATCAAAGTGCTAAGTTCCAGAAACAATTACTAAAATTTGATAAAAGCAATTTAAAATGGAATTGGATAAAATACAAGACCAGGCCTGTCTCACATCCTATTTGATTGTTGCCTGTATAAGAGGGTGAGAGACAGATACCTCAGTCTATGTACCAAACAAATGACCCATTGGGATTCTCAGATCAAAACAACGTATGTGCGACCAGAATCTGAAAATAACATTTAACACAGCACAGTACTTAAGCAAAATGGTTCAGTTGAGATCTGCATATGTGGAACTTGATTGGGGTAGATTGCAGGGGTGACACTGAAATATAATTTTATCATATTTTATCTATATCTTAAATTATTGTATTCTTTTCCAATTTCATTTTAAATTGTATATTATACCAATTTCGTTTTAACTGTTTCAATGAATTTTTAAAAAGCCAAATGATCTTCAAACAATCAGAACACCACCTACGTACATGGACACCATTGGGGTTACATAGAAATCAAACTGACAATATTATTGGTACAAGGCATTGGAACAGCTCAGTTCTACAGTAAAGATCATGAATTGCTCATGTAGACAGACTATGGAATAGATCACGAACTACAACCAATTTCCACGATATGATCTTAAGCTTATAACCATTTTCAAAGAGAATATCAGGAATTGCTTTGAAATCTTGAACTCCACTGATAGTGAATCAGTTACCAGACAAACTACAGTATGAAATAAAACCATTATCAGTGAATATGAAAAGACATTGCCAAAGAACAAGAAACAGAAGAAACCAAATTGGGTATAAGTAGAAAACAAAAAGAAGCTAATGCCAAAGAAGCTGTTTTCCATCATTTCTGGGTTCCTCAACAAAAAGCCAATTGGGTAACTGTAAGCCAGTCACCATCCCTTAGCCTTGGGAAGAAGGCAATGGCAACTCACTTCTGAAAATTTGCCTAGGAGACTGCGTGATTTGAGTCATGCCCAATTTGAAGGAAGATGAGTAGGAGGCAGCTTCAATTTCATCAGCACATAGTTGCAGATGGTTATCTATGACCCTAGAAGAAAGATCTACTCATATCAGAGATGCTGTCTAGGAATGCAGTCTGATGCCTATGGGAAAAGAGTGGACAAAATCCTGGCTACAGTTGTTGTCCTATTATCCCTAGCCCTGCCTTTCAGGAGACACCTTGCAAGTTTCTTTGCATTTTTGACTGTTAAGCTTATTTCAAGGCATACAAGGCCATTTTTGTAGGCTCGGGTATTTTTTAAAAATAAAAGGGTTGAGGGTTACAAATAGTCCACAGACTGCAAATTGCTTATACTGTTTTATAGCTTAACCTCACCTGAATTCATTTTGATTTCAGCTTTTTCTGAATTCAACAGCTGGGGTGAATCAAGATGATATCTGCTTCAGCTCATAGATTTATGCTTAGGTTCATAGAGTTTTTTTTTATTTGTCAAGATTTTGCCCAGCCCTGTCTATAATAATTACTATACACATGAGGTAATTGCAAAAAATTTAAAGTTTTGTAATATTGTCTGATAAAGTGCTTTGAAAAAAACAGTGCCTAATGCAGCCTTTCTGCTATTTCTCTCAGTCCTCGGGAATGTAAAATACAATTTATCGGGCAATCCTACTTTGCAATTTGTTTAAATGATGAGGAAAAGAAAGAAGTATTCTCATGGTTAAGAGTAAATACAGGTGATGGCAGGAGCTATATGCATTGGCTGCCTCTTATTTCATACACAGACTGTGTTTACGTAACACTTGCATATCTATAGTTAACAAATAAACCATAGCCTTGCTGGTTGATGAGTAATCCACAGGTATCACCTTATTCCCAGCACCCCAGTTACAGTCCCAGAGTGACAATGGGCAGGGAGAAACATGGTAGGATTTTTTGTTTTTTTTAGAGAGAGATTAAGGAAGTTTGAGGCTTCTCCAAAGATCTGCCCTTTCCCATAAAAGAGCACAGAGCTACAGAGCCCGAAAGGTCAGTGGGAATGACTGGGAAACAGAGAAGAGCCATACCCAGAGGAGCAGTTAGCCCACAGGAGTGTGGGTGTTGCAAACCTCTTAGAAGGGATCCTCTCCCTAATTTCTGGGGCTGTAAAAGCAACCAAGAGAAATGTACTTTCAGACTTGAAAGATTATGTAATAAAGTAGAATTAGTTTATCTGGAACTGCTTCCTGTCTTACAAAGCTGAGAGGGTGGTATATATGTACATACCAAACCATACAGTGATTTAATTGAATTTAGCAGCATGTCATTCTGATTTAGCGATAAATGATCATCACCTTCAATAACATTACTGAGGATTACTTCAGAATAGTCACATACAAGTTTGTGCTATCTCAATGACCAAAGTTGGCCAATAATAAATGAAGCACGTAAGCTACCAGGCTTCTGGTTTGCCAATCAGTAGGTCACACTTGTAATGTCACACCTGTTTAACAAGCAGTAACAAAATAACTCCCAATCCAAGTTATGCTGCTAATAAAGGAATTCTGGGGATAACCAGAGGTTATGTTCATATATAAGGATTGTGAACTCAGTTAATTCTAAGTGCATGTCTGCTGTATCAGACTACTAAATTCTGAAATAAAATAAGTTATTTCCGTTCCATCCATGCATCATCTTGGAGAGATGTAGAAAGGAAATGGTTGTAACATTCCCAACAATGCAAAACAGCTTGGGGGAATGTCTCTAGTGTAAGAGCTCTTCATGACAGCATTAATCTTCAAAAGCTAACACTCACAATAAGAAGAACACTGCAGAATTTCCCCTATATGGCACCAGTCCTTTCAAGCAACCTGAGACCATAAGAACTTTGTTGGTTATGGTTCCTGAAATACAAAAGAAAAGTCAGTCTGATTCTATTGCGAGCAATTTACAAGTTCTGAAAGCAAACACATGTTTAAAGAAGCAAAGATGAAAACTGCATGTATTTTATTGAAATACCTTAAGTTATGAAATAACAATGATACTCCCAACACTTGCTCATGAAATGTAGTTTTACTGCCACTACAATTATTTTTAATACAATGCAGTGCTTGTACCATGTAACAGACATCACAGTTACCATACATTTAAAAAACAAATAGTAAGTTTCCAATTACTACACAATGCAAAGTGTCATATATTGTAAAATACAAAAAAAAAATTAGAATACCCTTTGTTACTTGAGTTAAACACACTAATAATGACTTTATACTGAGTCGCTTAACTGTTAAATCATATTACAGGCTTAGAATTTAAAATGCTTGTTGGTGTCATCTATACTGATCACCTACTACAATGATATTTTGAAAATATAGATGTGATAAATTTTACACAACAAATGTTAAGAGTTTCACAAAAACATTTAACCACACATGAAAATCATGTGCTTAACAACTTTTATTACAAACCCAAATTATCTTATATTTCTAATTATCTCCTTTTAAAAAACCTGTTTAACTAATCTGTTTTCCATAAGCACTAATTTCAATCAAATTAATCATGTGATCATTATTCATGTTGCTGAAAAAAGATTGCTGCACAAGAGCAAAAGCTATTTCTACTAAATAGCAGTATGTAACCAGAAAGTGAACTTTATCAGTTCAGTCTGCAAATGGAAATTATATTATGAAATGTATTTTGTTTTAAGCTCTTTACAGCAGAGACAGCCCGTCCAAGAATAAAAAAATCTAGACTTGGCATTTCACTGTCAAGCTCTTTTTCTATTTGCACGCAAATTATTTTTTTTATTGATCAAATGGGGAATGTCTAGCACTTCATTTGCACTGGTGTCCTTATACACCCTTTCACAAGCCACATTCATTCTAGAAATCCAATGTTCAACCATATTTTATCATTTACGGGAAAATAATGATTTCCTGAAATTCACCTTCATTTGACAACAGAAGTGAGATCTAATGTAATGCAATGTTATAAATCATTTGTGTAAATTCGTAATTTTAGTTCCAGAAAATTCCACAGTATTACTTTCTTTTCAAATAAAAGTCTGAAGTGAAATTGCCAGATCTAATCAGTTTTAAATATGAAATTAAGACAAATGCTAGACTTCTACTATCTTATGTCATACATGTATCTCTATATATTATACAAGTATCCCCGTTTACACTGTTAACATGCTTTAGAGAAACACAGACAAGCTTTAATTTAAAGAAGCTTTACAACTTGAGTTGCAGTGCCTTCCTATCAATTTTTGTTTCTTAAAAGATACTTGCCTTAAGAATATACATGAATGGTTGTCCTCAAATAAAATCTTGGTATCACCAAAAAGGCACCAAATAGCGCCAATTAAAATAAGGTCAACAGCAGCAAAATTATTAACATAAACAATATAAAATCCAAATTGTTGGAACACTTAATCCTATCCGGAGGGCAGACCTGCCATTTAAGCATTGAATTGCATGTAATTTTACTTTGATTTTTACTCACTTCTGCATGCTCATCTCCTCTTAAATGTTGCTTGGAAATTTCAGGGGGAGGGGGAATGACTTGCATTGGTGGAATGGAAAATCTGATCCATCAGCATCTCCATATTTCTGGCTGACACAACTATACTGCAATACCTACTAAAGTAAGTAGAAATGGGTAGACAAAGGCTTTCCCTTCCAACTCCACTACAAAGTACCAGACAGACCTGTGTGAACCCTTAAGCCAGTACAAAATTACAGTAGCATAAATTTCTTGCTGTTCCAAAGATTTGAAAGAAAGGTCCAAAGACAATTCTGTCCAAAAAAGAAAACTTGATTTAAGAGCAGAGCATAATGCTAGCTTATACCAGTAGAGTGAGCCTAGGTTCAAATTGTATTGTTAAGAGAAACTAATCTAGGCTAAATAAATGTTTATTTAATGCTAGCAAATTTTGAAGAGCTCTGCTTATTAAAATATGGACCCAAAGAACATAGCAACACCTCTCATTAATCAATTATCTTACATTTCAGGTACATTTGGACAAATTTTGTTCTTAATTTGTGCTCATAAAAAACTGTTAGAAAAACACATTAATCTTCTTCAGATACTGACTGGTTACTATTTCTCTGATAGAAACTTCTAGAACGAGAACTGGAGTTGGCATGTTTTCGTGGAGATTTAGATAGCGATCTGGTCACTGAACCTGAGCGCTTTGGATGTGAGCGTGACTTTGTCCTTGAAGTAGAACGTCTTCGATGGGAGCTGGAGGGCGATTTCTCAGCATATTTTGAACATCTCTGCATTGATTTTGACCGCGATCTTCCTCGAGAGGTAGAATTTCTTTGAGGTGTGATTGATCGTCTTGGTGAGCTGGAATGCCTTGGAAGAGATTTTGAGCGAGACTTAGATTGACTATAAGAATGCCGTCTACGTCTTGACCTGCAAATCATCCACAGCATTAGATCTTTGTTTGATCCAAACAATTGCTGCAGTTTGTTTCCTTTATTGTGTGTTTTAGGCAGACTATATACCCAAAGTCCCCAGTTGTGTTTTGGAACTAAGGAAACTACTGTGGACGTTTAAAAAAGGATTCAAAACAATCCCAGAAAGTGAACGTGGATGGATCTTTCTTAGACAGCATGCCTAAATTGTTTAGCCTTCTGTTGAAACCAAACACATTCCGAATTGTATTCTGTACATCTTGTGTGCACATTTTGTACCTTGCAACGGCAACAAGAATACAACCACTAAGAGACAGAAGGCAAAACAAAGATAACTCAGTGCTTCAAAGTTATAAAATATAAGCATTCATAGTTAACTCTACATCGTGGATCAACTCTAATCTCTAGTCCTTGTGTTCAAATTATTTTTTAAGGACACAGATACACTGAACCTATACATATAACAGAAGTCATTATTCATTTGTTTATGGTTTGTCTATGCCATTCTACTCCAAAATGACTTTGAACAGCATTTCCTTTCCCTCACCATCGGGTTACCATCTTTGCCATTATATTATCTTGAAACAGTTTATGCAATTGAATCATGCCCCACTTTATGAAGTAGTATTTTTTTTTTACACTGGTTGATATTGAAACTAACTTACTCTTTAAAGCTGTCAGAGTGTCTTCTACTCCAGCCCCATGATGAACTTCGGCTACGTGTCCTCCTTCGGCTGCGGCTTCTTGATCTTCTGTAATCCATTGGAGAACATTGGCGACGTTCTTTTGACTTCATCTGACCTGGGGCTGGAAATTACAACAAAAACTGGGCGAATGCAAAGAAACAGAATCGCCTTACATTGTTAGCATGCTATTACTTTTATATTTTAATAAACTGTCCCTCTCCATTGTGAGTGTCATGGTTTTTGTGCTTGTATCATTCTAAGCAATATGAAAATCTACTTTGTTAAATAAATATTTGCAGAATAAGTAAGTGATGTGTTTATTTTCACTTACTTTTGCGATCCCCTTGTGCAAACTGTATTTCAATTTGCCGGCCACATACCCACTTTCTATTGAGGTTATAAAGAGCATCTTCTGCATCACGAACATCTTCAAACATGACTGTCTGTTAAGGACACTTTAAACATGCACAAAGCAAAAAAATGTATCATATAGCATAGACCACACATTCAAATGTTTTAAAAATAAATTATCTTATTTTTATATTCTACATAAAACTTAACAGTTGCATATTCTATGCGGTCTCTTAATTATACCAACATTTTATTTAGGCATATGCTAAGAAATATGTAAAGTATGAAAGGAAGATCACATCCCCATTCAGGAAAAAGAACCAATGGCCACTATTCACTTTCAAGTGTTCACTAAATGTTTCAAAACACTACTGGCTTTGCACTCTATCAAGCTGAAGCATCTACCAGGGTCCCAGAATAGATAGAAGGTATCATTACCTTATCATGTAATCATTCCAATTTTGCACAGGCATGCAAAAGTTAGTACATAGATTTAATTTTTAAGTATTATCTATTACAAGGTTGGTGGGTATTTTGTGTGGGACTTCAAAATTCTGGTCAGCTGTGTTTGGAAATGTAAATCTCCCTTCACACTTTGTCTATATTCACACATCATAAACGTAATTGTTTTAATCATGACTTGCTGAGTAAATTATACTGGGTAGATTTACATAATATTGGTCTAAAGTAAACAAATGCAATAAATCAACATCTGAAACTAATCAAAAACAGCAATAGAAGACGTGTATCTGGTATACTGTAGCAATGGAAGACATATATCTGGTATACTGCAAAATATGAAGCATCTCAATATTCAAACAAAATAGAGAAGACTGAATGCATTTTAAATCCAAAAATCTTTGAGCACTGAAACAAATACAAAATTCCTGCACAGGCTAACTTCATTTCATTTCAATGGCATATCTTTGTGTAACAAATCTGCTTCTTCTTTTATATGAATGCCAAAGTCCTGACAGGAAGGAATTTTCTGTATAATTGAGCCCTTATATATCTAGTGCATCTTTGGGTGCAAATATAGTTACAGTATGCACCTTGCAATAAGGGTCTTCATTCGCACCTAATGGATAACTAGAGTTTAAAATTTGAAAACATAGTCCAATATTATTCTGCCACTTATTTTCATAATCTGACTTTCTTTTCATTTTGCTGTTTTTTAAATTCTTTTACAACAAATAAATTTTGATGATATAAAAATTGTGCTAGATAATCAAAACAAGCACTGTTGCATCTATATTGATTTTGTTAGGGAATAAATTAATAGAAAAGCCAACAAATATTCGTATACAATTATTTTGTATTAAGAAAACAGTATTTAAAACTAGAACAGTTATAAACAAACAAATTCTTGACTTGAAATGTAAGAGTTTGAGCGATAAGATACAAAAGGAAACTTTGTCAGTTACCTCCATGTCACTTGATCTTGACCGTTACTCTTTTGGGCTTGCTAGATGGACTTGACAAGGGCCGTAGAACCAACCAAATCAGACTTGGCTTTGACTTTGGAACTCGTGCAAATGTCGGAAAGCCGAAGCCTTAACTTGGTGTTGTGGCTTTGTCTTTTTCCTTGAAAAAGGACTTTCCCTCTTCCAGTTTTCTTTTTATCTTTTTCCACCCTCCCTCTTTATTCCTTGAAGCTTGACCTTTAAGGTGTCTTTTGGCTTGCCTGCTTGGACTCTATCTAACCGGGTTCATTCAAACTTTGGGGTGCTTGCCAGCCACTGTGGACTGCTTTACATTTTCTGAGACAAAGAAATAAATACATTAAGTTAGGATGCAATAACAACAATGCACCGCAATAACAATACAATGAAATAAAGGATATTGTATATAAGCAAATCCTCGTGGGCGTCTTGTGTAGAAGTCAAGCGGAATGTATACGTCTACTACAGGGCCATATCGACCAAATTCACGGCGCAAATCCTCAGGCCTGAAGTGTTTTAGAAATAAGGCAAAAAAACATGAGTGTTTCTATATAGTGGCACCTGGTACCCATGAAATGTTTTCTATATTTAAAAATATTTTTTTAAAAATACTTCGTATAATCCTAAGATTTCTTGTGGTATTACTTCAAATTTTAACCACTACTTTGGCTACTTGGGGAAATCAAAACTGGCAAATATTTTAATACTTTCAAATATATGACTATTATATTAAGCAAAAACCTTTAAAGCTTCCCTTAAACTTTATTTTTCTAGTAATGGACAATTTTTATTTGTGTTTTATTTGAACAGTGAAACAATTCAGGCAGCTAGATGCATGACAAAAAGGCCACAAACAAGAACATTTCAAAGTTTTTTTCCCTTCCTAAAATTGCTATTATACACTGTTCTCTTTTCAAATCTAAAAAAAGAGTACAATGTAGCCTGACAGATTGTACCAGGACTTATGCAGGTGAGAACACTATGAGAAAATTTCTCTCACAAATATAGTGACAGCTGAACATGAAGTCTACACTTAAACTTAATAAGGAAGAGAAAATGAAAACTTCTTTACACAGTAAAAATGTGATGTAGTGATGAGTTTGGAAAGGGTTACAAGAACTCATAAAAGTGATTATGCACTACAGAGAACTGAATAAATGGGGATCAAAGACTTACTGAAGGACCGATACTAATTAGTAATTAAGAACCGCATTTCTACAATACATTATACTATGTATTGTATAATGTAACCTTAAATAGGTTAGTTATAAACATAACAGCTACAGTACAGGACAAATATTAAGGTGTTAGATTAGCATGGGGAAAAACAGGTTCAATTTCCACCTTCACTTTAGAATCTCACCTCAGAATCTAGTTATCCAGCTCAATCTAACACACATCCAAAAATTGAAACACAGAATGCTGTACAGAGAATGCTATATATATATATGTGTGTATGTATGTGCTACTTTGAGATCCTGGAGAAAAAGGCAGGATATAACACTTATATAAAAAACTGAACCATGTATGAACTGGTTGACCTAACCTATTTGATTAAGTCCAATAAACATGTGACATGAACTCAGAAAATGGTTAATTCAATATCTAAAAAATCTGTATTGTACAAATGGAATCATGGGCTAACTGCTGAAATTGGGTTCTTTATTTTTGCTTCTATGTTTTCTGATTATATAACCAAATAACTAGGTATTTATATATATTTCTGATAGGTTGGACAATAATCATTTATTCATTAACTAAAAGGAAACTTTTTTGGACACTTGTCATAGATAAAGAATCGGTCATTTCAAATAAACAAAAATCCTATTATAACAAGGGAATTGTCTCACTTCTCTAACAAAAATTAAAAGAAATTCCACTCTGGTTGGAACAAAGTCTTTGCATTCAAAAAATAAAAATACTATCTCTACAAACTGAAGGAAATCCCTAGAACCCCGGATTTAAACAAACTGATCGCAATTTACATGAGTCTCATTCTTCTATATCATTATTTAGTGCATAAACACTGTTTGTTTGATTCATTGCTTGTTGTTTAAGTATAAGAACCAAGGAATAGAGTATCTGAAGCATCAAAGTACATATTTCAAAAACATAATTAACAAGCTACATGGGAGGGTGTGTGAAAAAAATGGTGGTACAGATCCATATTAGAATTTTAGCAAACAAATTTTAAATGTTTAACAGCCATGATCCTAAATCAATTTGCGTTGTTCAAAATTAATCTGTTTGTTTCAATAAAGCATTTATTATGTACCTTTTGCTAATGCAAAAGGGCCAATCTACATTGCAATTATATTGTGATGTAAAACAATAGTATTTCCTCACTGTACAGCTGTCAGCTAAATTGAATTCTCCCCAAATTTTTGATGAACAAAGAAGAAAATCATTAACTACTCATTTCATCTTTAAAGAAAGAGGTGGTTTAATTCTAAAATTCCCATTAAATGAGGAATTTGATCATTTTTGAAAAAGAAATTGCAAAAACCCTATACGTGCAGAATATGATGCCTTGCTTCCTAAATTCTTGTGAGAATATCTCTCTTCATGGAATATTCTGATAGAAAGGGGATATAATACAGTAATGAAAGTGATCATATTCACTGTCCTTGTTCTTTTTCATTCGTCCCTTTTCTTGCTGCAGAAAGAAACTGGCTAGATCAACAACAGGTAAATTAACTCATTAACAACATCCTTGGTTTTTCCATCAGTGGGAATTTCCACAGCATCATTTTGTTTATATGTAAGCAACCTATAATTTATGGGTCCATTACAATGAATTCAATGAAATTGTCAGAGAAGTTTCCTACTCCCAAATAAATGGCAAAGGCCTTTTCTCTACTGGTACCTAAACTGTAACATAAAAATGGCCTGGAAGCATCTTTATTTTATCAGATCTCCTGATGTTGTCCTCACCCATGAGCAAAATAAACTTAAGCTGCTCTTGGCTGTAATACTAAAGGAATGTTTTCCTCCTGCTCAGATATCATCATGGCTACTTTTATCACTCATTACCTTGGGGATAAGACAGGGAAGTATAAGGAGTTGAAACAGAGGTTAACAGGTTATGGTTTAGCAATGGTAACAGCAGATTTTATAGGGATGCAGTTTTCTGTTAATGAAAGATAAAAGGGTGGTACTTCAATAGAGGAAAAAACTATACAACCGCATTCTATTCATAAAGCATTGTTTTATAATTTATACTCAAATGTATGCAGTATTTAGATTTGCATAAAGGTGTTTTAAATTAGAAGTGAGTACACTCTCTATATTTCTTGACAGCTCCTGAAAAGAGCCACAGTAGCAGTGCTTGCTCAGGAAATGTGTGAATTCAAGAGGCCTTCAGAAGCAGCAACATAGGTTGTCCTGTCACCATCTCACAAAGTATGAAACATATCGTGCAAGATTGCTCAAGACATGCGTTCTCTAATTCCCTAGATAGAAGATCTGAATGAAGCAAATCCAGAGGGAATTGCCTGGATAGCTGAGTTGGACATCCAGTTATGAAGCCACTGCCGTGCTGCATTGAAGTTTTATATATAACTAGCTCTATACCCATGCTTCGCTACAAAACTATGTGATCGGGCTTAGCTTTTGGGGAGGAAAATAAGGGGTGGGATTGTGCCTCTGCCTACCAGCATCCATCGGTATTCATCTGACTAGCATCCTGTCAGTGTGTGAGAGTTGAGGGCTGTTTGGAAACTGAAGCAGTATTGCTGTGTGAGCAAGGAGACAGCAAGGAGCCTGGGTGTGGCTTAACTCAACTGTTCTGTACTAAAGCTTGTTACTGCTGTGAAATTAAAACTGAAGCTCCTCTCCTCTGCTTGTCTTTTGCATTTGGAACAGATTTCTTTTCTAGTGGGGAGAGGGAGTAAAACTCCTTAGCATCAGAGTGTGTTAATAATAAAATATGGAATACTAATGCTATGAGGGTCATTTCAAAAAATATTTTCTTAAGGAGCACCTAGAAGCCAAGAGGAACATATGTACCAAATTTATACAGACTGTGTATGGGCATTTACTTCCATCCTGCCATGTTCTCATCATGCGCTTAATAAGGATAGCAACAGCCATCTCCCAAATTTTAAACACATGTCCTGAGTTTATACATCTACCAATAAGTCCAGGAAAGTTTGTATCCTTTTAAGGGGGTAGTGACGGTTCCAGGAAGATGCTATGCTAGATCCAAAACATCTGACTAATTTGGATTCAAATGTTGTATGATCTATTTATTCTGTTCTCTTTTTAAGTCCCAGGAAGACAGGATAACTATAAAAACTTTTAGATAAAGGTCTCCTATGTTAAAGAAGAACTGTTTCAATAGGTTTACTATATTCATTTTTTTAAATGATAAATCTATGGAGGTAAACAGGCTCAGCCCTGATTATTTTTGAGTGAAGGACAATTTGAAAATCTTGGGGTTGATGATTAGAATGGGGAATAAATGACTCTTACACACACAGCAACAGAAGGCAATTACAAATAATTTTGATAATACTTCAGAAAAAATTGCATGGATGCAATTACCAGGAGCCAAACTCAATTTCGGGGAATCTTTACCATGTATATTAGAAATGATTAAATGTTAATTAATCAGGGAACTGTACTTAAATCAGTTAAAATTGAAAAATAATTTTCAATTAATGATATTGATGAAACACAGTAGACACAGTAGACATTTTATATGTAATTGATATCTACGAGGGCAAAAATCTTATCATTTAACATGATAAGACAAGTTATTTTCAAAACATACCAAGAACTGAAACCTATACAAACAACTGGTTGCCTCTTCATTGACAGGAGAGAATTTCAGCAAATACAATCCACTTCCAAATTATAATCTCCACATCTCAAAACGTACAGTACCTACCTTGTATTTAAAAAAAAAACTACAGAAGCCTAATTCCCATTTGCATCATTAAGTTATATGACTTTCAATTAAACCCCAGGCCTGGAGGTAATAATGTCAAAAGAAAAGGAAGGTGAGATTGAATCCACAGAATTATATCCTTGGTCTAAGCTTACATTTCATTGAAAGCACACTGGGAAGATATCAAAAATCTATGAAGGTCTCCCCAAATCTTGGGACCAACGTGTTGGGGCATGCAGCTGGATTCCCCCAGAGAAACATACCGCTATGGTGATACAAAAGCAAGTTAAGTCTTCCTCATAGGAATTAATTCGTTGTCCTCTTAAAGCAGGGCATGGGGGACAATTGACATTGGAAGCTCTTACTTCTTAATCCTATAGAGAGGCTTTATTTTTTTCCCCCCTCGTGCTTTTTCCCATTGTGCATTCTATGATTCTTTTAACACCCAATAAATAACATTTTGAGGGGAAAAATAGCAAGGAAATGAACAACGTTCTCCTTGGGATAAGCTTCAGAGGCCTTGAGGAGCAAAGCTTCCCCAATAGGTTAATATTCGGTTCAGGTATTAAATGCACAGACTTTGGTGGGGAATTAAAACAAATAAATACCACCACCTCGAAAATGGTGACGCTCTCTTTCCCCCTCATCCCTAACCCGGGCCGCTCATTACGCTCCGTTCGAGCCCCACGTCTCTGCCTCGGCGCCCTGTTCCCAAAATAGAGGAGCGACGAGCCCCGCTCTTCCGAAAAGGCCCCTCGCGTTCCCGCAGCCGCTCCCTTATAGCTCTGAGCCGCCTCCCTCCACCGTCTCCTCACCTAGTGGCGTCCGCCACGTTCCTGACGAAGAGCGAGGTGTTGGGAGGCCGCGTATAGCGGGACATGGCGGTCGGAGGCCTGGGATCTCCCCTTCGGGAACAGACCAGCTGCGAGCCGAGCAACACGAGCTCGAGATGGAGGAGGAAGAGAAGGAGGCGGCGGCTTCGGCTGCGGCAGAAAAGGCCGGGAGGGAGACGGCGAGCGGCGCCCACAGTGAACAGAGGCCCGAAAGAGTCGCCGAGGGGGCGGGAACAATGGCGAGAGCCGGAGGTGGAGAGAGAAAGGGCCGCTCAAGTCTCCTCCTACAGGTCGCGGCCTCGCTAGACACCGCGGGAGTTGTCCCAGGAACTGCGGAGAGGGGAAGAGTGGTGGGGGAGGACGCTGGATTTTCAACAGGGCCGGAGGCTTCGAAACCACCGCGGAGTCTCTCATGCGGCTGGGAAACCGATCAGGCTCAGTCGAGTTCTGGCATCTTTAGAAGCAGCCGGGCATCCCGGGTCCTTCAGTGGTTCCCTCCCTCCTCCCCAACTCTTCAATTTATTTCATTCTAGCATCATAAATAGGAACTCTCCCAACGATAAAGGGCTTTTTACTGAAATAAAGAGCAATCCGTCAATAACTGGAGAGCCGTAGGAATGCAAGAAGAGCAAGTTTATTATGTATCTAGCATTACACATCCCTTCCCCAAGATTCTGGACTGTTCACAAGCATTTTTTTAAAAAACCTAGTAAGAAGGCTGATAAAATAACATAACCTCAAATGACCCACTAACTCCAGCCTATAAAATAAAATCCCAACTAAAGGTAACTCACCATCACTGCTAAGTTTCAAAACAAAATAGTCTTTCCTGCCTTACAAAGGGTCAAATGGGACATTCCTGGTTAACTAAGTCCACTATGACATCAATACAAGTCAAATAATTCTATGTAAAGAAACCCACAAAATTGAAAGAAGGGCAGTACAACAGAATGTAGGAAATACTTCAGAGCTGCTGGTTTTGCCTATTTCTTTCCATATGGAAGTCTTTTTTAAGTGTTGATAAAACAGAAGAGGCAAATTTACTTAAAAGATCAGTCCACATGAGGATTTTTTCTTTTCTAGTCTTGGATTTTTGACGTCATGCTGAGTTGTAATACTAATGAGTGGTGTCTCCAGAAAAGATCTGTTTGGAAGGATTACATTAACTGGGATATTGGCTGAAACAACTTTCTTCCGCTTTCTATCTGGGCAGCCAGTTGGGAGTTCTTTAAGAGCCTTTGGCTCGCTGCCCCTTTTCTTCCAAAGATAAATATCTAAAACTTAAGTGTTCTCAGAAATCTGATTTGTTACATTTTATGAAATTTTTAAGCCCAGTCTGTATTGACACCTGGCGACTGTATAACTAGAATAGAATAGAATTCTATTATTGACCAAGTACAATTGGACACACAAGAAATTTGTCTGGATGCAAATGCTCTCAGTGTACATAAAAGAAGATACATTCATCAAGAGTCAAGAATCATAAGATACAACACTTAATAATAGTCATAGAGTACAATAAGCAATCAAATCATACTAGGAAACAATATAAATCGTAAGGATACAAGCGACAAAGTTACAGTCATACAGTCACAAGTGGGAAGGGATGGGTGAGAAGGAGTGATGAGAAGATTAACAGGAATAGTGCAGACTTTGTAAATATTGGACAATGTTGAGGGAATTATTTGTTTAGCAGTGATGGCGTTTGGGAAAAAACTGTTCTTGTGTCTAGTTGTTCTGGTGTGCAGTGCTCTATAGCGTCGTTTTGAGGGTAGGAGTTGAAAGTTTATGTCCAGGATGTGAGGGGTCTGTAAATATTTTCACAGCCCTCTTTTTGACTCGTGCAGTATACAGGTCCTCGATGGAAGGGAGGTTGGTATAATTATTTTTTCTGCAGTCCTAATTACTCTCTAAAGTCTGTGTCTGTCTTGTTGGGTTGCAGAACAAAACCAGACAGACATAGAGGTGCAGATGATAGACTCAATAATTCCTCTGTAGAACTGTATCAGCAGCTCTTTGGGTAGTTTGAGCTTTCTGAGTTGGCACAGAAAGAACATTCTTTGTTGTGCTTTTTTGATGATGTTTTTGATTTTAGATCTTGTGATATAATAGAACCTAGAAATTTGAAGGTCTCTACTGTTGATCCTGTGTTATCTAGTATTGTAAGAGGTGGTAATATGGGAGGGTTTCTCCTAAAGTCTACCACCATTTTTACAGTTTGAGTGTGTTCAGTTCCAGATTGTTCTGGTTACACCACAAGGCAAGTTGTACAACCTCCTGTCTGTATGCGGATTCATCGTTGTCTCAAATGAGACCAATCACTGTTGTATCATCTGAAAACTTCAGTATTTAGTAGATGGATCATTTGAGATGCAATCATTGGTATATAGGGAGAAGCGAAGTGGAGAAAGCACAGAGCCTTGGGGGGGGGGGGTATGCTGATTGTACAGGTATCAGGTGTGATTCTGCCTAGCTTCACGTGCTGCTTCCTGTCTGTTAGGAAGCTTATGATCCACTTAGAAGTAGTCTATGTAGTTTCTTGGCAAGATTGTATTTTGCTCTTGCCTGCTTCTAAGGGCTGAGTATGACTGGTCCAAAATCACACAGCTGGCTAAAGTAGGACTAAAATCATAGCCTCCTGTTTTCTAGTCTGATGCCTTAACCATTACACCAAATACCAAACTCTCATTCTTGGTCCAGGCTTTTTATATTTACAACTATATTCATTTAAGCTTTTGCTCTTTAAATTCTCCTTCTTATCCCATTTTTCTAACTGTACCTTTCTTTTTATTTTGTGCAGAATTCAAGGCAGGAAATTGTTAGGACTCCAGGGGCTATAGCAACTCTGAAGACACATACTATTTTGAGTTCCATAATAAAAACATTTTCATCAATTGAAGAGGGAATTTGTTTATTACGCCCTGCCTGTTCTTGGTTGTTGGGAGAAGAAACAGAATGAAAACTGCCATACAGAAGTTCCATGTGGTTGTTTTTTTCCCCTCTTTGCTGCTGCTTTCTTGGAAGTAAAGGGTTTTTCCCCCTTTTCAGTACTATGACTTGGCAAAGCTTGTGAGTGGTTTGTTTTTCCACCAGTGAGAACACTTGCCTCATCTACCTCCCGGATTCTCGGGGAAATGTTCTTTCTTACATACTCTCCCCTCCCAGATCATCTGTGTCTTGTTCCTGTATGTGTCCACTCATCTCCACTCCAGTAAGCTCAATCATAGTTACCATAATTGGGAAAAATATATTGTAAAACCTGTTGCAAAAATGCCAATGTGTTCCATTTTTACCTTAACAAATCAAAAAGATGCTTTTCAAGCCAGGATAGTGAGGGCTAATTCACTCTAGTGATTAAGGCGCCATCATGATTATTTCATATTTGTCCAATAAGCATGGCATCTCATCTTTGTCTGTTATATTTGGTTAAAAGTTTTTGAATAGATATACCTGAGAAGTTGTAGGAATATTCTTAGAATCTGCCTGTACACATCAGTCTGTGTCTCATCTCAAACATAAAAGATTTGATTTTTAAAGCTTTCTGAAAGTACAGTTTCATTCACTTAAGAATATATCTGTCAGTATAATTGATTTTTCCTCAATCCCCAAAACAGGAAAACTCCTAATGTGTTCATGCAAATATGATCATATGTTGCTGAAGTCATGCTGAAATCAGGGACTATTTTAAAATTGCAAAGAAATATTAGGGATTCATACAATTTAGACTAATTGTTTTAACACAGCAAATATTTTGGCATGTGAAAAATAAAATGTAAGTCTTAATTCATCCAATAACTGTGTCTTGAAAAAAGGGCAAATATACAGTGTTATTTTCTGTGTTGTTTTATCAACTTAACAAACAAATTTATTAAAGCAGCGGTCCCCAACCTTTCTGGCTCCACAGACCAGCAACAGTAGCGGCGGAGAGGGGATAGTTTTGCACACCTACCCACACACCTACTACTTACACAAATGGAGCTTTACGCCTTTGCCCATTGCCTGTGCAGCCCGGTTCCAGCTGGGCTGCAGCCTGATTACTGGGCCACAGACCAGGGGTTGGGGACCCTGTATTAAAAGATGAAGTTTGTTTAGTGTTCAAATCACAAAAATGGACCATATTCAGAATGAAACAAAAATATATCAAAATACCTTCTGTGTTTCCAGTACCATATGGACTTGTTCCTTATTTTGTTCATTACAATAAAGTGGTATCTCCTAGCTTTTGATATCTATATATTATTAAACAATATAAATGTCAATATATGTTGCATTCAAAATTGATGTGATATGTACTACCAAATTTTGTATAACTTTTTTACAGAATGAAAGTATGTAAAATGTTTTTAATAAGGTCCAAGTAGTTTCCTGCTGGATATGTAGTCAAAACATGTGACTATGGCTTCTCCTCCTACAAAAGATACTTCATCTTAACCAATAGCTTCAAACAAAATATGTTAGTCTCTACTTGTTCATTAAACATATTTCTAGGCCACTCCAAAAAACCAAAACAGCTTCCATAGGAAAAAAAAATACAACATGAAACATATCCAGTACAAAAAGTAAAAACATAACATGGTACAATATGCAAATAAAAGAAAAAATGGGAGAGAAATAAGCAATTTGGTGCTTGCAGAACTTTTGGGCAACAATTGGCATATTACCTTATCACTGACCTCCTAGCTGGGACATATTAAAATCCAAAACATCTGGATAGAGAGGGCTGTTGTACACTTTTTTGCTGCACAACTTTTGAAAATTTTCTAAGTTCCTACACTTAACACTCTCCATAGAAAATTTACCAAAGCAAAAGCCAATGAACAAATATTAAAGAGCATCTTTCTATGACTGTGTAGGATTATCTCATTGAGCTTCTTTTGCTATTACTTTATTTATCAAACTTGTTGACCCTGCTTCATAGAGGGGCTCTTAGTAATAGTAATAGCCAGACCTGTAATTTTCCCCAAGTAGCACAATAGCAAAAACAATGAATTGCTTCTTTTGTTTTTGAATAGTACCTAGTGGTATTACTTGCTGCATACCACCTCAAAGTAATGATAAGTATATTATTTCCTTTTTTACACAATCAAATTTCTTCTCCAAATTGTTTTAATAAAGCCTGAAAAGTGTTAAATATTTTAAAACAATATTATACAGATATTTCATGTTTTAATGCTGTATCACATTAAGAAAGTGACATTTTATTAGAACTATATTAACCTATCTTTACAACTGTTTATTTTACAATAGAATAATGCAAAACCACTGGATTTGTATAAGAACTATAATCTATTTTTGATGTATTCAAAGGTAGCTTGCTGCTAAAGGATTAAAATTCTAGTGACAGAAGGATAAGGAGATAACATTCCCAATTGTAACTTCCTAAAGTAAAAAATCAGCAATTGAAACATGTCTATTTATCTCCCAAAAACAGAAGGGCAAATCTTAACAAGGAAATTGCCTTTTATTTCTGTTTCACTAACAGGTATTGATTGCATCTGGGAGCAAAGCTCTTCTAACCCTCATTTGAAGTTTGGGAGCAAAGCTCTTCTAGAATCATTTGAAGTTTGATTTGATTCTGGCTATCTTCTGCTATTTGCTGTAAAAGCACAATCAAAATTAATTTTTAACGCATTATAAAATTTTGCTTACAGAGGTTGTTCTAACAGTAATCTCTTAATTCAAACGACTAAAACTATCAGTAAGAACCATGGGCATTGAAAAAATATAATTAAATACCTTCAATTTTAGTTCACTTGGGTAGTATAGCGAAAATAGGAGACTAGAAAGAGGTGAAAATAGGAGACTAGAAAGAGGTTTAGTGTTAACACTAAACTTCTCATCATTCCTTGCCTCCTGGACGTTGGTGTTCTGCTACTGAAGGGATACAAGATTGGGAAAGATCTCTAATGATTTTCAAGAATACAAGATAAATTAAGCTGAAGAATTGCTTAATTCTCCAAGTGTGTGAACACATGAAGCATTCATATAGTCTCATTTTCAACCGTAATGGAGTAATTTCTTACTATCACGTAAGATATTTACAGCTTAATTTTATCAATCTCTTCCACATATTTAGTTATCAATGCCTTTTTTGTGTTCAGTTTTTGACTCACTATGCAGTTTCTCATTCTTTTATTTTCTTCTGATATCTGTGTCAGTGGTTCATTCAATTAGATTCTTATAATTCATAATTTTTGCTAACTTATTCACAGCCTAGGAAAGAATGTAAGAAAGAAACGTTGCTATAAACATGCACTAATGATGTTACCTGGTTGGGAAATGAAATATCTGCAAGAAAACAACCAAGCTTAGAAAGCATAAAAGACAGTGCAGTTTATCTATCTGATTAAAACTTAATATATTTCCTTCTCTGCTTCCTTTTGTATAATATTGCAATGATAACTGTGGTCACTTTCTCATCACCTCACTCATATATGTGTGTGTATATGAATGCGTGTATACACACACATATAACTCAATAAATAAAAAAATATTACTTCTGAAGTTAAACTTCATGAAATCAATCACATTTTTAAAGTAATACTCACTTTGAAATTACTAGTGTTTCAAAAGACAGTATCAGGTTTCAAATAAATTCTTGACTTCAACATTTGGCCTTTTCCAACACAATGCACTTCAATGATGAGAAATGTAGGGTTAAGACTTTAGGTAGGAATAATCATATATATGGATACAAGACTGATTGGTATGTGGTTTGGCTCTAGTATTTGTTAGAAGAATCTAGATATCCTGGTAGACCACAGATTAAGCATGATCCAGTGCAGTTGCCAAAAGATCAAACGCAACCTTGGGCTGTATCAAAAGATGTGTAGTGTTCTGATTATGGTAAGTAGTATTTCCACACTATGTTACATTAGTTCAGGCCACATCAACAATTTTATGTCCTGTTCTTGTCAGCACAATACAAGAAAGATGGTGAAGACCTGGAACCAGTACAGAGAAGAGAGATAAAAAATGAAGAGGGACCTGAAAGCTAACTCCTGTATAGAGTGGTTAAAAGAACTGGGCATGTTTAGCCTAAAACCTCCATGTGGAGATATAATAGCAGACTTTCAATACTTAAGGGCTGTCACAGGAAAAGAGGCCATGAATTTATTATGCCTATTACCTGAGGGTAGAACAAGAACCAATCTTTACAGAATGGGATCTAAACTTTTATGGAAGAATTTCCTTAATAATGTGAGGAATTTTAAGTAGTGTAAAGCCTACCTCCTGGAGTGGTGGACGCTCTATCAGTGAACAAAACAAATAATAATGATAAACAAAACGAAATTGGTTCTAAGCAGCTGTGCTGTTGGTCAAGACAAAATTAGGTGGGCATCAAGCATAGCTGATGATTTTTTTTTTTTAGTGATGGCAATACCAAAATACCTACAAACAAGTGATGAGACTAAAGCTGTAAGACTGGACAACAGTCCCCACAGACGAACCTTTGCCTCGGCTAAAAACGCGACTTGCAAAGGGAGGAAGCCGATTGCGGCTGCGCGCGGGGAGCTTTCCCTCGCCCCTCCCATCGAGATTCCGTCTTATCTGCCACTGAAACATTGCTCAGTCGGCCTCTCCCTTCCCTATCAAGTAAACAGCGACTTTTGCCCTATTCGGTCTGGCATTGAACTCCGCATTGCCACAGTAGTATTACTTTAAAAAAAAAAAAACTACTATTCCCAGCAGGCTTTAGGGAAAGAGTTGCGAAATAAACGAGGATATATAAGATGCATCTCGGGCAATGTGAAGTTCAGACTGCTCGGCGAGTTCTGTGGTTGCTAGTTCTTCTTTAGGCGTATTTTTTAAATTCGGTATTATTATTGTTGTTATTGTTATTGTTATTGTTATTATTAATTGTTAATTATTATTTCCTCTCCTCGGAAAGCTGAGAACAGTTCCTCTGCTGCTCCCTTTTATTTTCTCCGGTCCTTCCTTTTGTCCGACAATTGCAATGAGACCCAACGAAGCAGTTGAGGCGTCGTCCGCCACAGAGGTGCGCTTGGAAGAATGGAAGCGGTGGGCGGCTGAATGCATCGACGAGTCTTCGGAGTGCCTGGGCGAGCTAAGCCGGGAGATCTGGAGCCACCCGGAGCTGGCTTTCGAAGAGCACCAGGCTCACGCCGCCCTGACGAGCTTCTTCGCGGGCTTGCCCGTCTCCTCCTCTTCGGCCGCCTGGTCGGTGCAGCGCAGTTATAAGTTAGAAACGGCCTTCCGGGCGGACTGGAAGTGGGACGGGGCGCCCTGCTCTCCCGCCGAAACGAACCAGGCTACCCCGCCGTCGCCTCCGCCGCTTCGCCTGGGCTTCCTGTGCGAATACGACGCCCTGCCCGCCATCGGGCACGCCTGCGGGCACAACCTCATCGCCGAAGTGGGAGCCGCCGCCGCGTTGGGCCTGAAGGGCGCTCTGGAAAGCCTTCGCCAGAACCCTGCCGGCCTCCCTCGTCAGGCGCCCGCTGTTAAGGTGAGAAGCGAGTTGGCATCTTGGTCCTCTTCGCCGCCCTCCTTGGTTTCAATGCTAAGGAGCGCGCGGGATTGTGAAGTGCTAACTTTACATTTTGAGCATATCTTGTTGTTGTTGTTGTTTTTGGTAAATGTCTTATCTTTATCTATGCATTTACAAAATATTGTCAGTCTGAGCGCAATGTTGAAGAGAGGCGCGCACACGCACCCCAGTAAACAGGCTTTCCCAGGCTTGGGTTCCTTTGGCGGGATGTTCTGTTGTTGTTTTTCCAGATCCTGATGCCTTGTCACCTTCTCGTTTTAGGTCACAGTGCTGGGTACCCCTGCTGAAGAAGATGGAGGAGGCAAAATAGATTTAATTAAAGCTGGGGCTTTTGATAATCTAGACGTTGTTTTTATGGCTCACCCCTCTCAAGAAGATGCAGCTTATTTACCTGATATTGCAGAACATGAGTGAGTACAGAGGAGTGGGAAAGCTTTGCTGATAATGTCTGAAAAAGGGTCCTGTGCTTTTTGATCCCCATTTAGATTCTGAAGGCTGCTTGGAATCCTTTTTCATCCTTTGTGTCAGTTCATGAACAACACCCTACCAGCAGTAAACTTCTGCTTCATTTTGCCTGTGTTGTGCAAAAGTTGAGGTTCTGTGCTCTGTATATAATATCCTGAAGGGTCTCTTTGGGAGGAAAATAGTAAATAGTTTAGGAGGGACATCAGAAGTCGATGTTTCAGTTCTTATTGGTTTAGAGCTACTTCCATTATTAACATGAATGCATGGATAGGATGATGGAAATACATTTTTTATTCCTTTGACAATTGTAGCAACAGCATCTTTTCCTGAATTCTTCTTGCTCCTACAGTAGTCCTACATTTAAGGAGTCCTACTCAAATGGCCCTTGGTCTTATCATGGTTAGTACTTATTACTATATTATACTAGGGAAGCAGCAATGGTCAGAAAGTACAGTTACCACCATTTCCAATAACTAACTTGTATTCGTATTGCTATCTTAATATTTGAAGGAGGCAGAATGCTAAACTTTTTAATCCTCCAAAGAAGGAACAATATCTACGATAAGCAAAAGGAACAATTTCTTGCAACCATAGCTTACCCAGTGCTCTGTGTTGTTTTGCTAAACAAGGGGGTAAGCATTTTCAGAAACTGCTTCTACAAAAAATAGTTATTCCAGGTATTCCTTGACTTATTACTACTCATTTAATATCTGTTCCAAGACATGGCTCTGAAAAAAGTGACTTATAATCAGTTATCACACATGCAACTGTCAGTTTCCCCATGGTCACATGATCAAAATTTGATACTTGGCAAATGGCATGTGTTTACAACAGTTACAGGTCCCATGATCAAGTGATCACCATTTGCAACCTTCCCAGTGGGCTTCCAACAATTGAAATCAATAGGATTCACAGTGGCAAAAAAGGTCATAAAATTGGGGGCAACTAATTTAACAGTTGCATTGCTTAGTAAAGCAAGTTCCAGTCCCAATTGTCATAAATTGAAGATTGCTTGTAATAACTTGTCTGTGTGATTTTTTATTTTTTTCGTGTTATCTCATTTTTAAGCAATGTAACTGTGGGTTGGGCCCAGTAGTATTGGCCAATATAAAAACTAGAATATGGAGCAGCCATTACCTTTTTACAGGGGGATCTGTAGTTGTGAGGATGTAAAAAAAATAGTGGATATAACTGCACAGTTGAATCCCTCACCTTTTTGTATGTTCCACCAGTTGTACAAAGAGCCAGGGTTTTGATTATAAGGGCATGTCTGCCACCTTGTCTTTTTTGACACATACACATATACACAACCTTGCAGGCATTCCTGATGATACCTTCGTTGATTTTCTATAAACTCCATGGCTATTTATTACTCAAACATCTGGTAAACACCAAAGGCTCCCACATTCTTGTTATTCCAGAGCAGGGCTATGAAATTCCCTTCTTATCTACTTATTTACAATGTTCCATATTTGCTTATTGGTTCAGTTTTGCTTGGTACTATATTTGGCAATATTGAGATAATTGTGAAGTAAGGAAAGGATTATCCCAAATGGCATCCTGTTTTATGACCTTTCAATAACTTTTTTGGTAATGTATTACATGTAAAATTAAAGTAAAATAAAATAGTAGGAAATCAGGATAATTCAGTTATCAGATATATCTGAAAAATGCAGTATTCATTTAATCTGAATATTTTTTGTATTGTAATTTTTTATGAATGTATAGCTATCAGTAATCAAATATTCTATTTTAAAAAAACTAAGCAACCATTTTTAAAGGTTCATGAAACTTCATCATTATAGAGGTTGCAACAAGTACATCTTTCTCTCCTTTTATCATGTTATTGTTTTCAGCATTTTTCAGGATTTTCAGCTGACTACTTTCTGTCGTGTGACATGTAGCTGTACTGATTGGTTCTATAGATAAAGCTGAGTGTATTTAAAACACTTGAATTGCTCAATACAGTTCTTATTTCGTAATACCTCTTCACATGATTCTCTAAATAATTTGTTTCAACTGGGGCTATGACGTTCATTACAGAACTGCTCAGGAAATTGGATCTGATGTTTACCTATAATACAGAATTGAATATCTCATAACTCAAATTTATATGGAACAGTGTTAATTTTACATTTATTTTCATTTTTCTTTATGTCTCTCCTTATCTCCCCAAATCAAGCTCATGTAGAATCATAAAAATTTTGGGATTGTTTTAGCTTGGATATAGAGTGGAGCTTTCTTTTAATACTTCATGCTTCTGAAAGTCTACAGACTGCTAATACATTTGATTAACTGCCCTCTGCTAATACCTCTGGTATTAATCACATGAATCATCATTTGAGAAGTCAGTGATGCTAGGAATGGTTAGTGGAACAAGAAGAAAGGGCAAGCAAAGAACATGTTGGCTTGATAATATCAAAACTGATACAAAGATGAACATCCAACAACTGAAAGAAGCTGTGTCTGACAGTATAGCACGGAGAGCACTTTCCTATAAAATACCAAGAGTTGGACACTAACTGAATAGTTAGACAACAATTAATGATATGTGGAAAATGCTGGATGGAAAACAAAGCACACTTCAATTTTATTCTTTAAAATGAACATGGCTTATTTTATATGGCTCTGAATGTCACAAGGTGTTCATATGTCTATAATAGTGTAATGAGAGACAATTTAGTGCAGTGGTTAAAATGGTTACAGACTAGAAACGTGGAGACCCTGAGTTTTAATCTGCCTTAGGTACAAAGCCAGCTAGGTATTCTTGGGCTAGTTACTTTCTCTCAAACCTAAAAAGAAGGCATTTCTGAAGAGCTTTGCCAAGAAAACTGCAGGGACTTGTCCAGGTAGTCTCCAAGAATTGAACTTTATTGAATGGAAGGAAAAAAAGTGTAACAATGTAGATATGTTTTTTATGAAAACTGGTGGTTTTTCATAGTCTAGTATTCTCTTGGATTTGATAAATGAAGCAAATTGCAGGTGCTTTTGTTAGATATATCTTAGTCCTGCAGTGATGATTTCCTGTGGTTAAACTGTCAAACTCCTGGCCCACAGGCTGGATGCATCACATGCTGGCCACAACTACGCCCAGTTTAGAAAAGGGGGGAAAAGTCCCAATACGTCATGTGACAATGACGTGAGTTTGACACCCTGACTTAGAAGTTGAAGAATTTTTTCCCAAAGAGTAACAGTCGATCAGCATCATTATAGTTATATATATACTATATATACCAAAAGTACTATCATTTAGGTGTAGTGATAAGGATATATTAGCTCCATCAGACCAAGAAGCCACAGGAAGGCTAAAACTTTCTAAACTGAGATTTGCTATAACTGTGATGGTGAACCTATGGCACGCATGCCGGAAGTGGCAAACAGAGCCACTTCTGCCGGTACGCGAGAGGTCACCTGGAAGAGCCCCACTGCACATGTGCACATGCCCCCCTGCCAGCCAGCTGGTTGTCAGGTATCTGCCACGCATGCGTGGGGGGAGACATGCGCGCGGAAGACGCATGCAATGTGGCATGTAGGGGGTTACATGCGCATGCACAGAGGCATGCAGTAGGGGGGTCGTGCGCGCATGGATTTTTAGTTTATAACTGATTACATTTCTAACACAGAATCCTAGGGAAAAATATTTTCTAACTAATAATAGTTTACAGTGTTTTTATGCCACAATTTATTAGCTAAACAAAAATATTAAAATGTACAGGTACAACCTACCTTTTGCTTCAGCCTTAGTACCAGATATTGCCTGCTAGTAGAATTCCTTGTCAGAGGCCCTATTCTGTGTGCTTCTCTTCATCTGAAAAAGCCTGCAGGTCATCTCTATCTACTTTTGATAGTATAAAAGATGCAGAAGAAAGAAAGAAAGCTGTGATGGAGCAGGGAGAAGAAAGCAAGCTCAGGTAGTAGTTCTTACCAATGCATTTAACAGAAAAACAGACATAACCTTTCTATGAATATGTTCATATCTTAAATTCTATGTTTCATTTCATGCTCACTCTAATTAAAATATGTCTGTAGGCATAAATAGGCATGAGGATTCATTGATACTGGAAGGCTGAATTACCAAACAAATATTTGCTCAAGAAATGGAATCTTTGGTTCTTAATAGATTGCCCTGTTTCATTCTTTTTCATGCTAATCAATTAAACCCAGGCATGACCCAAATAAATTAAGCTCTGAAGTGTCCTTTGCAAGTTGTTTGGTTATTTGAGACAATGCTGAAAATGTAAGAAATTGATAATGCAGCACAAACCTACACAATTGTTTTCTGCCCTGGAAAAGAATATTCTGATGTTTTGTAAAGTTTGTTCAGGAAATAATTTTGGGGAAATCATTTAAAATTCTTTTTTACACTGTAAGTTCTAATTTTAAAACTAATGTGTAGCACATTTATTGTTTGGATTATATGCAGCTTCTAAAACAATGTTACCAGATGTGCAGATCTTTGCTAATCTTAAACATTCTGCTTTTTTGTCTTTGAGCTTTGGTGCTCATCATTTTTATGAAGGCCCATTATATGGGATGCGAATTGATTATGTACCACTAAGCCAATGTCAGATCTTAACGACTGTATAAATACATTTTCTCTAAGACAATTGGTCCTTTACCTGGGCCTTCAAGTCTTCAGACCTTCAATGCACCCATCATTGCTATAACTCAATTTATCCACCTTGCTGCTGATCATCCTTTTCTTCTCTTACCTTTCATCTTTCCCAGCATTCAGTGAACTGGCATGTTCTCTGTGACACACGTATCATATCATCAATGGACTATGCATACATATTTTGCATTTGTGCTTAGAAATCTGTCATGCTTGGTTGTTACTTATATGCAAATAAAATATGAGTGCAGGCATCTAGCATTATATTCAATGTTGTCAGTGAAAAATATGAGATATAATCCAAAGTTCCTCTGTTTTGAAAGAAGTGCATATTCCTTTGTTTATAATTCTTTGTAGAATCAGAATTCCCTAGCGTTCTGAGTACTTTAAATTATAAATATATAAACAGAATAGCATTGTTTTAAATATAATTTTTCCTAAATTCAGAAGACATCAGTAAGATGAAAAGAACATGAATGTAAGCAAAAACAAACTACAATTATAGTTAGCTTCATGTATTCATGCAGTGATTTTAGGAAGGTTGTGATAAAATGAAATCAGCAATAATTACCACCTTTTTATTATATTTCCCCCACTGTAATTGTGAGACACTGATGGCTTACTGTAATAAGGAATATTACAAGGATTTAATATAAACATTCACAGTTGGAACTTAAATACATAAAATTTAAATAGCTATGCCTAAAATCAGTCCAGGTGGGTATCTTATCACTCATCATAGATCCCTCAGAATAACTCACCAGGAATATCTGGAGCCTGTAACAATTGAGACCTACCTAATCTCTTAGTGAAAACTATTATACAGTGAAGGTGCAGCCACTGAAAGATTTCCGTTTCTAAGAAGTTTTAGATATTTGCCAATAATTTCTAAATCAGCAAAATTGGGTTGAAATTTTAACATTCCCGAATTCTGTTTCTTAATATAATTTTTCATATGCTTTATAAACATTCAGTTCTCACTCATTATGTTTAAGGTTGCATTTGTAACTCAGTTCCTCTTAGTCAAATTTTATCATGTTTTTCATTGCCAGTGCTGTCATTTTAATATATTACTTTTCTAGACTTAAATATATGTTTATTTGGAAATAAACAGATGGGTGACCACATTTGGGCAATTGGTTTATCTCAAAAAAGTTGTTCAGAGTTTGCCTCAGTGCTCAAATGAGAGGCCACCAGTAAGAAGGATGGCTGCAAGTGAGGGAGGTGAAAAATACATTCTATAGGAAACCTTCATTTCATTGCCAGCAGAACTACAGGGACATAACCATAGTCAGGCTCAACTCAAATAAGACTTTATCTTTGGAAAGGAAGTAAAATATATATTTGCCAGTCATGTACATTTCATTAAAGAAACATCTGCTGTCTTACCCCTTTATTTTGGCCTAGCTCAGATGACTTTGTCTTCTATGGAGCTCCTCTGTGACAAATAAATTTCTTTATATGAATGACTGTGAGAAATTAATCTGTATAACTACACTTCTAATGCAGGTGTATTGTGTTTTGTAAAACATTTTTTCCTGTCTAGAAATGAATTTTGGGTTAGCATATAGAAGTAAACCATAGTGAGATTTGTTCATTTTCCTGTCCTAGGAAGAGCAAATGAGTAGTCTTATCTGGGTTTGCTCTGTACTGGATACTGGCCAAGAACAATGGAAGGAAACATAGGAATGATCAAACAAAGCACATTTATCATATTCATTTTTTAGATAGGCTCTGGCTTAAATAATAAATCACAGATTAAACAAACCCTACCTTGGTGCAAGCAAAACTAATGTAGAAAGAAACAAGTAGAAAAGATAAACCTTTCATAAAATTCCAGGATGTTTTCATCTTCACACATGTTTAACATGTTCTTTTTACATGGTGTTTGCTGAAGGATTAGGTACTAATTCACTAATTTCCTCCAAATTTAATTTTATGTGCTTTATCAGTTCTCTAACAATATATCTGTATTAGAGATCTAATAATGTTTTGCAGTGCCAAAGATAAGCTTTGACTGTGGAAGCTCTGTATTACCTTCCATTCATAACTTTGTGTTTGTTAATTGCTGTTTCAGATCTTTGTAGAGTTTGAAGTAATACTATACAATGCAGCATGCACATCTCCTTAAAATTACTTTCATGAAATGAAACCCAAAGGGATTTTCTTTCCTTTAAAACTGATTAAAAACAAGTGATGACTTTTATTTCCTAGTGTGACTGTGAAATACTATGGAAAAACTTCTCATGCTGCTGCTTACCCTTGGGAAGGACTAAATGCATTAGATGCTGCTGTGCTTGCATACAACAATCTGTCCCTTTTAAGACAGCAAATGAAACCGACATGGAGAGTACATGGTGAGACCTTCCTTCACTCTTATGTCCAGCAAGTTATATCAGACCCTTATTAAGCAAATGTGTTCTATCTGGCATGTTAATGTTATACAAAATGAACAGCTGCTCATGTTTATTAGTTTAATTATTCCAATATATTAAATGCATAATGGTAAGAACTCTGCTTTTCATATGAAAATATGAAGCACCTAATACTATCAAATTAGCTTTTACATAATCATTAAATCCATATTTTCAGGATGTAAAGTTAAATTAGTATATTTAGTTTTAATTCAATATAAATAACATAATGTAGCTTTAATCCTACATTCTGAAGTTAGTTTAATTCAAAAATTAAATATGGCCTTTAACCAAGGAAGAACTTTTATTCATTCTCTAGATATATAAAGGAAATACATATATATGCATTTAGAAATAATCTTGGGGTAAAATCAGTAATTTTATTATAACTGCTTAATTTAAGGTCATTACTTGAAAGAGACTGAATAATCTTGCATCTCAAAGATAATTATTGTGGATGCATTAAAAATAAAGTTATTATGTGCAATATATGGCATACTTAATAGCTGTTACCATTTTTAATAATGAAAAATGGCTTCCTTAAATACGATATATTAAAAAACGCTCATAAATTATATAAAAAGCAAAAGATTCTTGGTTTAGAGATAAATAATTAGTTTTTCCCAATATGGTTCTTAGGGTATTTTAATCACAATTTATCCATGCCATTTGATCTTGTTTAATAAAATATTTGGATTTTATTTCTAGTTGTTGGCATTTCTTTTCAGAATATTACAGCATATATAATAACGGAATTAATGCATCTCAAATAGTAGATAAAAAGTGTTCCATATGGGTCTTGACATCTATTTTGATCCAGATAAAACATTTATTTAGTACCTTATTGGTGGAGGCAAATTATCTCCTTTTCCAGATAATTGTCCCTTTTCTGTATTTCATCCATCCAGTTTCTGCTTTGTGAAGGTTTCATTTCATGCTCTCTTAAGTTAGAATGACATAGGTTCTGAAGTCTTAGGCAGTTATCATTAATTTTAAATTTACTTCAATTTATATACTGCTCCCTTCAAACAGTAATTTCTACACTTCACTAACACTATAAGAGAGAGTAAGTGATGGTGTGTTTTATCCCCCAGGTGATCTACCTCCTCAAAATTGCATGGAAGTTGGTAGGGGACTTCGAGGAAATCTGTAAATATTGCTATGAAACTCTCTTTTACAAGTGCAAATCTGTGCTGATACTATTTTTTTTCTTCTGTCCATTTTGGGTCCATGTTAGCTTGATCATAATAGAGTTATTATAGGTGAATTGTTGCTAGTTAGGCTTGCTACAGAAGATAATTTATACAGAAGCTAGCTGGATTACTTTGGGCCAGTGACTCTCTCTCAGCACTAAGAAGTAAACAGTAGCAAAATGCTTTGAAAATGTTGCCAAGAAAACTGCAGGGACATGTTCAAGAAGTTGACACATCTCCACAACATGCATTATATAAGTGGATTTTTAATTGGTATAGCAATTGTTTTTTTTAGAAAGATGTAAATTGGACCACATCATTGCCTAACTGTTCACTGTTCTAGTTTGTACATTCTCTTCAGATGAGCAATTTCCCAGGATATTTCTATAACAGTATTTGTTACTATATAACTATCTTAAATATGGAACAGTTTGATTGGGTATGGGACTGTTCCATTCTTTTATCATCTTGCTGGGGAAATTAATTCTGTGTGGCAAATGTTTCATCATTTAATGGGCTGCTGACAAAGCAAGATGATTTTGTATATTAATTTCAGGAACGTGTGGCTCAAAGTAATCTTTATGCTTTTATATCATATAAACCTTAATATGATGGATAATCTATGATTATGGAATTATAATCTCAAATATTGGGAAGCAAGTACTGCTTACCCAAGGACTCAAAAATACATACTTGGTTTTTTCAGATATTTCTAACAGCTTCAGTTTAACTATCCCATGCCCTCCCCAGATGTATTGTGAGAGGCAACCCTCCTCACCCATCCCTGGCCAACACATCTGGCAGGTTGGAAGGAAAAGAGAACTCCGTCCTTTCTGTGTGTTTTCCCATCTTGTATGCCCCAAAAAGCTGTGTGAATCAGACAAGTGGAAAAAATAACAACAAAGCACTTTATTATCACAACAGGACCTGTTAATGTTAATTATTATTACAATTAATTAAAAATTATTCTAGCCAGCTCTGCCAATTATTTTGTCTGCTCATTTGGTGTTTTGCTGACACAGCAGCTTATTTGTCTGAGCTGCATCCAAGTTGCCAATTGTCCTTTGCTCCTTTCTCTTTTGTTCCCTGTGGGTACAGTGATCATATTTTCTTAGAAGAAAGAAATAAAGAATAAACCTGAAAGGGAGCAAATCTGAAATTCCCGGCTGCCACCTGCTTCCTCCCAATTACCCCACCCATTGCTGCCACTGCCAAATAGTCCAAACTTCAAATGGCCTGAAGGTTGACATGGAAGCAGTGGCGGTGGCAGCAGGGGATGTGAAAATGGAAAGCCCCTTCAGATTTGCTTCCTTTCAGGGTTATTCTTTATTTCTTTCCTCCAACAAAATATGGTCACCGTATGCACAGGGCAAAAAAGAGCAGAGCAAAGGACAATTTGCAACTTGGATGCAGCTCAGACAAATAAGCTGCTTTGTCAGCAAAACTCCAAATGAGCTGACAATCATTAATTACTTATAATAATTAACATTAACAGATCCTGTTATGATAATAAAGTGCCTTGTGTGTTGTTGTTTTTTCACTCGTCTGATTCGCACAGCTTTCTTGGACATACAAATTGGGAAAATACTGAAAGGATTGGAATCTCTTTTCCTTCCAACCTGCCAGATGTGTTGGCCAGGGGTGGGGTGAGGAGAGTTGCCTCTCGCAGCACATCTGGGGAGGGCATGATTTGATTCAGTGGCTCAACCACCTTTTAGCTTCTTCCTTTGCCTTCTTGGCAAAGCGGGTGATTTGGTCCTGTGGAGCATGACTCTCAGAGACTGCCAACCTGGTCTCCTCCGTGCTGGTGGCAGGTGGATCCAGAACAGAGTGCTGGTGCGAAGAGTCCAGGGAGAAAATGTCATTAGCAACACTCCAGTCAAGAAAATTTGGGCTCAGGAAGACCTCCCCTTCCTATTGTTATTCTTCTGTCCTCCTAGAGAAACACATTCTGTACATAAGCAAAAAGACATGAAATCACCCTCCTGGCTTTGGAGGGATCGTTGCTGCAATGCTCCATCCAGTTCCTCTAAAATCTCTCCATAGAAGCTGTGGAGTTCCCACCCCGGCTCTTCTTGGGCAGAGAAAGGACTCATGCCTTAACATTCCTTGACTCTGGTGCTCTGCAAACGCTTGTGTGCCCCAGTGTTTGCTCCGACTTTCTCAGTCAGTGCTCCCAATACCCAACGGGGCAGAAGCCTCAACCCCTGCAATTAAGCAGGGGAAGGGGAGGCAGCAGTGGTGGTGGGGAGTAAAGCCACCACCCATCTCCCCAACTCCACCCCTACTTCTGCCTCACTTTGCCTTGCCCAGCTGGATGGGCAAAGCAACAATGGTGGCAGCAGGAATGTGAGAATGGGAAACCCTTGGCGCCACCTCCTCCCCACCCACCACTCCGCCCACCACTACCACCTGCCCAGCTATCTCTCCTCTCTTGCTCGCTTGCACACACACACACACACACACACACACGGCTCTCCATCTAGTCATTAAAGGCAAGTTGTGTCATGTCCCTGGTGGAGACTGACTCTGAGGAAGAGGAGGAACAGCCAACAGGGAGTGGAAGTGTGGCTCCAGAGGTTGTGGAGGAGACTGGGGAAGGGCAGAGTCCAGCTAAGAAGCCAGAGGAGGACCCAGGCCCATCTCCTATCTATCCTAGGGCATGCAGGGAGGAGAGGATAAAGGAGAGACGTAGTCTCCTTGGGAGGAAAGGGCCTTGATCCTCTCCATGGGCTGCAGGTGTGACAACTGAATAAGAGTTTGGACCTGCATACTGGCAAATGCTGGAAACAAATTGTGTAAATATCTCTAGTTTATAGTTACTCTCCGAGTTTGGCGTCCTTCCCAGTGTGTATTATCTGTGGACATCCTCCAGCCCTTATCTTGCCTGGTTTGTGTTGCTTTTTTCCTTCTTTGTGTAACTGTGTGGGAGTTGTTTTGTCTTCCCTCAAAGATATTCAGAGGTTGGAAGCAAACTGAAGGAATAAAAGGGGCTTCACCTGTTTTCTGTGACTGTGTTTGTTTTGTATCCTACTCTGGGTCATCACAGTTGTTCCCTCAATGAATTGTTATGTTGAGTTGTCCTGCAATAACCTGGCAGCAGTGAGTTGGCAAGGGGACTTGGCAATGGTGAAGGGGCTACACCCACCTGCCCACACCAAGTTGTCATACACCCAAATTTACTTGCCTAAGAATTATTGTAGGAGAGAAAATAGATTAAACCTCTTGGGGTTAGATTTATGGTGATTTCCCACAGAAAAACATGGAGCACATCTGAAGACATTTCTGGATGTAAGAAACAAAGGTGGAATACAAAGCTTATACATATTTGCAAATCAAGAGTCTCTCTTCTTGAAAGATAAATAATCATAAACAAACTGTAGATATATTAGGTGTGTCATGTCAGATTTCAGTATTTCTTTTTGATTTTAAGTTTATTATGCATTATGAGTTTTGATTTAGTAATGTTACAATTATGATATATTGCCATTTCATGACTAAATTGTTTCTGTACTAGAATGAGAGTAAATTTGAGATTAAGTCATGCTTCCAAATCAGAGCAGGGAAGTATAAAGTAATTCCTACTCTTAAAACAGGCATCAACTATTTTTTCTTGGGGTATATGTTAGAATTAAGTAAATAAAAAAACAAGTGTATATATGCATACACACACACACACACACCACATATTTCTCAATGATACATACCTGATCAGGTCTGGAAAAAAGTGAGGGGTTAGAGTAGGTGTGTAATATACCATGGATGTCCTTCAGAGGTTTTGGCTGATAATAATACAATATATAATACAAAAATACGTTAGCATTGTTCTTCTTTATAGCATAATTATATTGAACAGAAAAAAAGAGAAATGTATTTGAAAATACATTGTTATGGATGCTGAAGTAAATATGACATTTTAAATTGTTCAGTTTTAATCAAAAATTGAGGCCGTAAGAATTAAAATATGAAAGGATGGTTTTATTTTAATTTTTTCCTAAATGCTTTAAATATATTTTGCTTCTGCTCGATATTTCTTATTTAGCTCTGCTTGGTATAGGATGAGACTTTTTTCTCCCAATTTTAAGAGCAACAAATAATCAACAGAGGAATACAGCAGAAAGTGAAAGCTCCTGATTTTGGAATTCAGATGTCCTTTGCTTTTCTTTAGTGCCAGAATGTCTTCAGTGTGAGTTCTCATTGATCTACTGGCAAAGCAGAGAGCCTTGGATCAAGTTAGGACTTTTCTGTTTAGCTGTTTTGTAATAAGCCTCAGAAAAACTAAGTGCCAAACTAATTTCAATTACCTATTTCTTCTTCATTGTAGGTATAATAAAGAACGGAGGTGTGAAGCCTAATATCATCCCTTCTTACACTGAATTAGAATTTTATTTGCGTGCTCCTTCTTTAAGGGAACTCTCTACCTTAAAGGAAAAAGCAGAGAATTGTTTTAAAGCTGCAGCTCTAGCAACTGGGTGTGAAGTAAGACTGCTAGATAACTTTTTCAAAGAATAATGTAAGCTGATTTTTAAAACATGGATTATTTGAGTTGAAAGAACAGCAATGCAATGTAAACATTGCCTTTTGTTATAATGGTATTTGTGAACAGTTCAAGTACTGATCAAAAGTACTATAGTATGTAGGGAAGAAATGGTGCTGTAGGGCTAAAGTATGTAGGGCTAAAAGTGCTCTGTAACTACTATAATCAATTGTATCAGTTTTGGCAAAATCATAAATTATTAACTCAAAGTCAGTTATTTAGCTAGTATCCACAATTTACATTATTCTTCATTCAGATAGTCTTTGACTTACAACATTTGTTCAGTGATCATTCAAAATTATGACAACACTGAATAATGTGATTGACAACCTGTACCCAAAGGTGTGGCCACTACGGTGCTTCCGTCATCACATGAATAAAATTCAGGTGCTTTGCAATCCTTATGACTTACCACAGGGATGCTGCAGCTGCCCCACTCACCTATCTTGCCCCTCCAACCTGGTTGGGTCCCACACCACTGGGTCTCCTCTCCCCATCACACTTGCTCCACTTTCCTTTTCCGAAGATCACCTTTTCCAAGGAGAACCAACCAATACACTGCATGTCCTTCCTATACAAAAGCCACGTGGTACCATTCGGAAGCAGAATTTTGAAATTGACTGCGGTTCTTGTGATCTGAGAATTGCTGCTGCTTCCAAAATGGCATCTGCTCCTGTGAAGGCACCATGTGGCAGATCGGCTGATTTATGTTCTGAAAGGCGATCTCTGAAGATCATTTTTGGAAAGAAAAGCAGCTGATCCGAGATAGCTTTCCTGTACAGAGACCATGTCATTGCATCCCAGAGTGGGTGCCATTTTGGGAGTGGCAGAGGCTGCTTTATGCCATTCCAGAGCCAGTGCCATTTTGGAAGGAACCACAATTCTCACAATCCGAACATTTTTATCCTTATAGGATAAAAAGGGTGGATTAGTCCTAATCAGTTACAAATAATGCAGTAAGTTTTTATATGTTTACTATAGTATAAATCCATTTGTATTAACTATGATTTAATTTCAAGTACCTGTGTAGAAGATTTAAATTTTATTGTTATTTTGAGTCTATTAGGGTTGTGTTCTGAGTGAAATGTGCCTAGGATTGAATAATAAGCTCTTTATATCCTAACATTTCTTTTCTTGTCTAGGTGGAAATACACAATAATGAAACTGATTTTTACAATGTGCTTCCTAATAAGACTCTACAAAAATTTTACAAAGAAAATGGCAAGAAGCTTGGCATGGACTTCATTTCTGATGACAGTTTAAATGATTTAACAGGTAAGTATATAACCCCTTTTTTAAAATATAATTTTTATTGAAGAATTTTAAACAAATTTAAAAACAATACAAATATTAGAAAAGAAACAAAGTAAGAATAGTGAATAAGAAAGGAAATAGAAAAAGAAATAAAACAGAAGAAGAAAGGAAAACATTATAAATGAGTTCTGAGCTTTTTGACAGCAGTTGTAAATGCATTTATATTTTACCCTCTGTACAGTTACATCATACTTTTCTTCTTTCCATAAACTATCCTTTCTAATATTCAAAGCCAAAAATCACAAGTTCATTTTTCTTTTTTATTTCAGCAAAAAGTCCATAAGGGGTATCCAGTAATTAGTAAATGTAATTGTTGATTTTTCTCTAATAAGCAAGTTAATTTTGCTACTTGTATCACTTTCACAACAATTCTTCAAGAATATAACTTCTTTTAGGCATGGCCCCTTGGTCAAATACTGTAGAAATATTCTATGAATACATAAGTGAACAGAAGTAGACATAAATCCCTATAGGGTACACAAAATCAGTATCTTTTTACAAATTTGGATTCTGCTTACTATATATATGCAGTTGTTTTCAGATTCAAAATCTTTAAAAAGTGAACATGACAACTATAAAAGTTTTGACACCCATCCATTTGATTTTATATTTTTTAAGCTCAAAAAGGAGATTGACCATTCTAACCCCTTGGTAACCCCTCTTGTTCTATTTTCAGCCATTATAAATCCCTCAGCAGGTATTTGAGTATTTGAAAATGAAGGTAGTTTACTTTAACAGACCAGAGAAGGCTTTAAAAAAACCCTTTAAACACTTTCAGCTAGCAACTTAAACTGTGAAAAATAATGGAATTTACATGGAACCTTGAAATCTATAATACAAAAATAATCTTTGCTTCTCTCAAACTAGTCAGGTTTGCCAAAGAAAATCCACAGATCACAGCAAACTTTCTACTGCAAAGTTTGGTTAGCACTGTCTCAGATTCATTGAAGTATATTGTTAATATAACAATTATCTGCATGGGAGAATTGTCAAAAGAAACCATTTTTCTGGCCTTTTTAAGCCAAAAAAAAATCTCAATGAGTCTGAAACATTTTGACATTCATTGTGGCTTTATTATGCTTGGAGGATGTATGACCCAGAAAATAACTGTGCAGTTGAGAATGGGTTTAACTAAGCATGTATATATCCAGTGGTGGGATTCATTTTTTTTTACTACCAGTTCTGTGGGCATGGCTTGGTGGGCGTGGCAGGGGAAGGATACTATATAATCTCCGTTCCCTCCCCACCACTCTAACCTGTGTTCCAGCTCGGTTCTCCTGTGCAGGGCAACAAAAGAAGACCTAGCGGATCAGCTAGGACTTGGGAGGCAGAGAATAGATGTGGGCAGGGCCAGTCAGAGATGGTATTCCAAACTACTCAAAATTTCCACTACCGGTTCTCCAGAACTGTCAGAACCTGCTGAATACCACCTCTGTATATATCTTAAAAGTTAATATCCCACAGTCAGCAAAGGAGCTAAAAAGATGTTCCATATTTCAGAAATTGCGAAACATACACCGATAATTTTTTTACAAGAAACATAGTCCCAAGACATCAGTATTATCCAAAATCTATGGGGGATCTTTGAAACATGCAATGCATGCAATGAGATATGACATAAGGATATTCCTAAATTAGAAAAAGTCCATAAGGAATGGAAAAAAATCAAAACCAAGAATAGATAAAAAGCAAAAATAGCTGGCTATCCAAAACATTTGGAAGCTGGTTTTTTTCTGTCAAAAGAGGTATCACCTAATGTTGACTGACAGGATGACCAAACTTCTCTATCTACCAGTATTAAATTCACTGTTTGCTTATGCTGTATGATAGGCTGGCCATACATTGAGTAATGAGGGATTGGAAGTCAATTTTTAATAAGGATTCTTATTTCCTCATTGTTTCTATTTCTCAAGTTCTTAAAATGTAGGGACAAAACCTTGAAAATCCTAACATTTGACATATAAAAAACTCCACCTTAATACTTATTGTATGGAAGAGGATCTATATGGGAGCTGAATATTTTTATTTGCTGTACCCTTTAATAATACTTTTATATGCTAACCCATACAATAACATTTCACCTTGTAGACTGTTTGGTATATTCCAAAACCTAAAAATGTTTTGGCTCTCTTTAGGTTCTACTGACTTTGGAAATGTTAGTTACGTGATTCCTGGGATTCACTCCTATTTTTACATTGGTTCTGATGCATTGAACCATACTGAGCAATATACAACGGCTGCAGGTTAGTAGTTAAAAGTGGGTGTATCTTTCACATTGTTTTAAAAAAAACATTCAGAATAATGTGGCAAAATGCATATGGAGTCAAATTTGAGTGATCACATTATTCTGTTGTGACACCCAGGGCCTTTTGAGAGTGGTAGAACAAGACTGATGGTAAATACCAGAAATACGCAGTATTTGGATCCAAAGCAGACAAGGATGCATATCTCTACCCAAAAAACATGGGGAGAAAACATTTTTTTTGGTCTAGGAAACTTACCAGCTATGTTCTCTATTGGGTAAAAAACACGGCCCCTTTACCAACCTCTGTAACCATCCTCTCCAATGAGGCCAGTATTTCAGGATGTAAAAGGGATAGAGATAAATGCCTAATTTTGGTGCTAAGTTCATGTATCCAGAACACTTGCATAAGCACTGAGAGTTATATTCTGTGCATAACAATAGTTAATTTTTTTCTCAGTCTCTTGGCAAAAGATCTGATGGCTTCACAGCTTCTGGTTCTAAACTGGACATAAAATGAGTATGTGGAATTGGGAAACTTCCATGCCAATGTTCTTTGTTTCATCTTTGTTTCTAAGTTGAGGAGCAAAGGCAGAACTTGAGAAAGATGGCTTTTGCTGACTAAAGGGTTCAAGTAGATGCACATATTTGTCCCAAATCTGCTGGCCATTCATGCAAGCCAGAGCATCTTGTGAGTTGAGTTCTTCTGTTATAGATACAGGATACAACTCAGTGCAAATGTATAAATACAGCTTTAGTTGAATAATGTGGATTTTACACTGATAGATACATCTGCATCTGTAACAGACGACTGTTCTTTAGTCTCTATTTCCAGTGGAATTGAGATTGCAATCTTTTTTAAAAAAAGAAATTGTTTTTAAACATCTCTTCAGATTTGAAATGACATTACATAGTTCCTATACTGAAATGAAATCTCTACCTTTTGTGGGTTTGATTATCCTAGGATCTGAAGAAGCTCAGTTCTATGCTTTGAGAGCAGCTAAAGCTTTAGCCATGACTGCCTTGGATGTTATTTTCAAACCAGATGTGTTGGAAAAAGTTAGAGAAGATTTCAGATTAACAAAACTGAAAGAAGAAGGTCATCTGAATGTTCCTGGAAATACAAAAGGATCAGATAATGGTATTGAAGCAGAATGTGCATCACATTGAAGTAATGCAGCAGATTACAACATTTAAAAACTCTATGGAAAGTCCAGGACTGATCTACTTCTAGGGAATATTTTTAATAATTGGAAAGATAGTGAAACCTCCATGTATTTTTTCAAATAGTATTTTTGTCTAAAATTATGTCATTTGTCTTAATTTCAGATAAAATTACATGTGTAATTCTAATAGAACATAGATGTATATTAGTCTTTTGAACTGTTGCAAGTGCTACCATGATTTTTTTCAAAAAAATATTATTTCTGTAGCCATTGTTCTAATGTCAAGGAACACAGTGAGCCATGCTTTTTATATGGAGAGCCAGTTTGGAATAGTGGTGAAGGTGCTGGCCAGAAAGCAGGATATTGTTGAATTCTAGTCTCACCTTAAGCATGAAAGCCAACTGGGTGACTTTGGGCCAGTCACTTTCTCTCAGCCCAACCCACCTCACAGTGTTGTTGTGGGGAAAATAAGGAGGAAGTAATATATGGTATGTTCTCTGCCTTCAGTTACTTCTAAAAAAATAAAGACAAGATAAAAATCTAACAAATAAACATAATCATCAGAAAAATTAATATACTTTATTAAGTTATGTGTAATTGAATTATGACTTTTGCAAAGGAGGATACCAAAGGTTAGGCATTGTTTGAAGGATGTGCTTATGTTTTTAATATTAGAAATAACTTCTGTTCTCTTAAACACCTTCTCTCTTAGTTTCCAAAATGCAACATTTTTCATTATCTCTCAACTTTCCTGGAAGGCTATTTTTAATCACTAGAGATTTCATACCTGAAATACATTCCTTTACTCCTGTTCTGCACAATTTTTGGATCAAGCTTCTCTCTTAATAGAATGTATAATATTTATTCAAATAATAGGAATGTGCAATGTTTCGGATTCAATTCTATTGAATAGAGTAGTATGAAAGTAACCTCAGAGAGTCAGTTGTATGGACTTAGGAAATTATGTTATTGTTTTAAAGAATTGAGTGCAGGTGGTACATTTGCATACTTGCATGTTCAAAAAGTGCCTTTTTGAAGTCAAACGCAAAGAACTATACAGTATAATACAGAAGTAACCAGGCATAACAATTAAATTTGAATCCAAGAGTGTGGGGGATCTTGTGAAAGTATCTAATTAAACAAGAATGGGTGATTCTCTCTATATTATAGATAAAGGCGCAATATAAAGCAGTATTTTAGGTTTTTGTTTACGTTGCTTTATAAAATATTCAAAAGAAAACAACAACAAAGTTTCCTCTATTGCATTTGCTCAATTGTCCATTTAAGCACTGGAAGAATTGTACTTTAAAAATTAATTATTCCAAAATTTATGTTATGGGTGCAGTACAAAGTAAATTAATAGACTACAGAATTGATTATGACTCTGGCTCCTTTATGTGGAAAATAGCACTTCCTTCTTCATGCAAAGAGACAGAGTTTGGTATTACTCCAGTTTAAAGACTTAGGCTTCTTTTTCTGCTACAGAACACTTTGAGCCTTTTCATTTTATATGAGCATCAAACAGTTCCTCTCCTTCAGAAGATCATAATCAGTCCTCTGAAGTATTTTGACTGAAAGCAAAGTGATAATCTGAAATACAGTAGCTGCCATCTTGAAATAATAATTCGCCAAGTAGCTAATAGTATGGATTTGGCCTCTAAAGTATTTGGAATAATGCTATATTTTTGTATTGATGGTGAGAAGCAAATAAACAGGTGAGAAGTGAGTAACCAAGAGAAAAGAAAATGTTGCTATTTCCTCTTGCAAGGGGATATCCTATGAAAGAGTACTACAAATGATTAAAACTTGTTTTAAAAGCATGTTTTCTAAATATTTATTTTAAAAACACATTATAAAATTCTGGGTTTTTAAAAAGAGTATCAAGTATTGATTCTTTATTCTAAGGGATAATTATTTCTGAATGTAAGGTAATACAAAATCTTGCCCTTATTGGCAACATTTTTAAATAGTTGATTAATATTTTTCTTCCATTTTACAAATTGGTTAACTCTTCCCATATTAATACTATCTAGAGCTGTTGAGGGTGCTCTAGAATACTATTGCCAAACTGCTCCATTAGCTAGATTACAAGCATCAGTTGGAAAGTGGTCGTGTGGTCTGTTTGTTTTGTATTAATGCTATCAGTCAGCCTTTGTATTTGGTATTCTGTAATACTTATAATAAGAACCAGTTTAGTTAGTGATTACAGAATCAGGCTAAAAACTGGTAGTTTTACTTCCACCTTGGGTATAAAGCCAACTGGGTGACCTTAATCCAGTCATATTTTCTTAGCCCTAGGAAAGATGAAATGGCAAACTACTTCTAAACAATCTTTCCAGTCACCAAAATCAGACATGATTGAATACAAAGAGGGAAAACTTATAATGACAGATCAAGCCTTACAATGCAATTCTGTGAATACCTACTCAGAAGGAAATCCTATTAATAGATTTTCTATCTATCTATATCATCTGTATCATCTATATCTATATATACATATACAGTATACATACATAATTTCACATTGCACGTACTTATCTAAGCAATTTTCTCTATAAATATCCAGTGCTTACTCACTTTTCAACTGATCCGGTAAATTAGTTTTTAACATCTTAGCAACTTATAATAAATGTATTTACACTCTTTTGAATTAATATTCTAAATGTTGTAGCAATTTCAACAACTAATTTTTATGGATTCATGATTGAAGCAATATGCCTACTTTCTTTAATATACATATTCATATGCAATGAAGGAAGAAACTAAAAACACTGAAACTATTTGAGAATTTTGCATGTTGAACTATTAATTGCATGTTAGAAGATTTTACTCTTAATAATAATTTAATGTTTGTTGCCAGATGAGATTAGGATATTCTTTAAAATGAGCTGCCTTTTTGAATTTTTATATTATATCTGACATGCTGGAATTTCTTTTTATCTTGTACAAGCTGTACTTGGAAATCATAAATTATTTGTACAATTGTGATATTGTAGTAGTATGTATAAATGTATTAAAGTTACACTTCATTTCTTTGTCCAAATTGGTCCTTTCTACCATGCACAAAAATAATTTTATCGTATTATATCTAGCATTTGATTTGATTGAGCCACCATTTGAAATAACTTTATATTTTCAGGAAAAATGTGGCTCTGTAAGAATTTTTCTCTCTGAAAAATTGCAGAATCCAGTTGTGACAATACTATAGGAAGTAGAGGGCTTTCAGACTGGCCAGACCAGGTTTTCCAAAGTTCTTGTCAGAATTGACAGTCAGAATGGAAGAGAAGTAGTACTGCACACTGGAAACATCTTTTCCTACCTAGACTATTGATAAGATGGTTAGTGAAAACTTAACAATATTTCATCTTGTTCTAGTACTACCCTTTTCAACTTTTATCAAAGTTGCAAAGCTTCCTCCATATTTTTTTACCCGACATAGCTGTTTAATCATTTTTAAAGTTAATTCAGATTATTTAATGTACACAAAAGTGCTTGAAAATTTATTTTGTTATACCCAGAAATATTCCACTGTTAAAAATTAGCTTCTGTCACCTGAAAAGAATTAGACATGAGCCTGCTCTGTAAATGCTACCCCACTATTCATATTTTGTTGAGCAGTAAAGTTAATTGATTGCATTATTTTTACTTTTGCACCTCATAATTATCTGAAACTGTTTACAGCAAATCAGAGTAAAAGCGTCTATCACTAGTAGCATAAAATAGGAATACTTGACTTATTAAAGTTTGTCCCTCTAAGATGGCAGAATTTAGTTTTTAAACTTCTCAAAGGATATTTATAATATATTTATACATATTGAAATCCTTGTATACATTTACACATTTTACTTTATTTCTATTTTTCCTTCCCCTCTCATGTTTACCTTATACAGTATTTTGATTCTGCTCAAAATGATATTTTATCCCATGGAATTTTCCAGATTTTCTATCCTTTCTACACATGATGGTGAAATTAAATCTTGAAACACTCCTCACTAAAGCATGTAGTGAATTCTCACAAGGTGCCATAGAACCTTACTATACTACACACACATTTGCTCCTACCTCAAACACACTTCCTACAGCGAGAATGTGGCTGTATTTGCTCCATATAACATGCGTGTAAGAGTTGAATGAATAAGCTGAGTACAAAAAGTATATAGGGAGGGGAAAGAGAAGGCATAGTACATTCCACAGTGAGGCAATTAACTGTGGTGCAGCAAAGGAACAAACATTACCCCAAAGGCACTTTTTCAAAAGGTAACTAAACTTCCTTGGTTTTTTTCCCCTTTAAAACATTTCGCTTATTATCCTTGAAGCTTCTTCAGTTCTCACCACATCTGTCAGAACTGAAGAAACTTCTTGGATGAAAAGCGAAACGTTTTCAAGGGGGAAAACCCCAAGAAAACCCAGTTGCCTTTTGGAAAAGCAACTTTGGGACAATCTTGACCTGGATGATTAAACATAAACATGAAAAAAAATTATATTTCTTAAGGAGTGCAAGGTGGTGGGTTTGTATCTCGCAAACTGTAGGAAGGACAGAGCGAGTCAGACTCCTGCAGTATAAGAATTTTGAGCTGCGAGAATGGGAATTTCACTTTAGCAAAAGCCTTCAAGGTTATTTTGGAGCGAGGGTGAGATTGGAATAGGAATAGAATAGAATAGAATAGAAGTTGGGAGAGACCTTGTAGGTCATCTAGTCCAACCCCACCCTCCCTAGCAGGAAACACTACACCATTTCTGACAGATGGCAGTCTGGTACTTACTATTTAACTGGCGGCTGCATGGGCCTGAGGTGAAGGGAGCAGACAATAGGTATAGAGATGCATTTGGCCCAGTACATCGAATCGATGAATCTCTCGGAGCTCTTGAGAGAGGTAAGTAGGGAGATCCGGAGGTGGCTTACAAGGAGCACCGAGCCGCCCTGACGCGCTTCTTCGCCGCCCTGCCTTGGGTCCTCTTCGGGCGCCTGATCGGTGCAGTGCAGCTACAAGTTAGAACCGGGCGGAATGGAAGCAGGATGGGGCGTCCCGTTCTCCCGACCGAAACGAACCAGGCGGCCCTGTCGCTATGGCTGAGTTTCCTGTGTGCAAGTAAAACGCCTTGCCCGCCACCGGGCATTCCTGCGGGCGCAACCTGATCGCCGAAGTGGGCGTGCCATCGCGCTGGCCTTGAAAGGGAAGCCTGGAGAGCCTTCTCCAGGCGTCCCTGATTATGTCCTGGAGTTTGCCCTTTTCCTTTCATGACGCTGACCCCATACTCTACTGCTTCAGCCAGTAAATTACTTTTGGGCACATCCTTTCCCGTTTTAAAAATAGTCCTAGTTGTTATATCCGACTTGAAATCCAGTAGGATAGGGCAGTAAAAAAACTATCCTGTAATCTGCAACTCTTACACTGCAAAAACATATGGACGACACAACTCGACCAGGGCAAAGCAATAGACGCAATCTACATAGACTTCTGTAAAGCCTTTGATTCAGTGGTACATGACAAACTACTCCTAAAAATAAAATCCTATGGTATCTCTGGACAACTGAATAACTGGATAGAAGCATTCCTGGCAAACAGACAACAAATGGTCAAAATTGGGAGCGTCCTATCAAATTCAGTACCTGTCAATAGTGGTGTCCCCAAGGCAGTGTTCTAGGACCAACTCTCTTCATACTCTACATAAATGACCTCTGTGATCATATTAAGAGCAATTGCGTTCTCTTCGCTGATGATGTAAAGCTGTTCAATACCACAGACAATACTGCTACCCTACAAAAGATCTTGACTATGTATCAGAATGGTCAAACAAATGGCAACTTCAAATCTCAACAAATAAATGCTCTGTCTTACATATTGGCAAAAAAATCAGAAAATAAAATACAAGCTGAATAGTCAAGATCTTGTTGATGACCCAAGCTCTGTAAAGGACCTTGGAATACTCACCTCTAATGATCTAAGTGCTAGAGCCCACTGCAACTACATAGCCAAAAAGGCATTAAGAGTTGTTAACCTAATCCTACGTAGCTTTTTCTCTGGTAATATCACACTACTAACCAGAGCATACAAAACATTGCTAGACCAATACTCGAATACAGTTCATCAGTCTGGAACCCACATTACGTATCTGATATTAGCACAATTGAGAAAGTCCAGAAATATTTCACAAGAAGAGTTCTCCACTCCTCTACTCGTAGAATACCTTATGCCACCAGACTTGAAATTCTAGAACTAGAAAACCTTGAATTACGCCGTCTTCGGTCTGATTTAAGCATGGTATATAAAATCATACATTGCAATGTCCTTCCTGTCAATGAATACTTCAGCTTCAACCATAACAACACAAGAGCACACAATAGATACAAACTCAAAGTTAACCGCACCAAACTTGATTGCAGGAAATACGACTTCAGCAATAGAGTGGTCAATGTCTGGAATACTCTACCCGACTCTGTAGTTTCTTCCCCAAACCCCAAAAACTTTAACCTTAGACTGTCTACTATTGACCTCACCCCTTTCCTAAGAGGTCTGTAGGGGCGTGCATAAGCGCACCAACGTGCCTACCGTCCCTGTCCTATTGTTTCTCTTATTCTTCTTTATTTTTCTTATATGTACCATTTCATGTATTCACAACTATGTATACACTTATACTTATTATCTTGTAAACAATTGGCAAATCAAATCAAATAAATAAATAAATAAATAAAATAAAGTATTGGGTTTTTAACCACATGGAAGGTAAGTGCTATGGGAGAAGGCTTTGCCTGCCCCCTGTAGTATTAATGCGCACCTTGCAGTTTAAGCAGGCGGCTGCCTCAGTTATTGTATGCTAGGTCTAGAGGAGAGGTGCTTCCTAAAGTGAAAAAAGGATAAGATAACAAACTGGTGGCACTATGCACATACTTTACTCCCCTCCCCTTTTTTTGTCCATATACAAAGCAGCAGCCATTGTCTCAAAAGCAAATAGAAGAGAGGCAGAATGGCGCTCAAGAAAAATTATACGTAAGCCCTAGATTTATTACCACAATCGAACACAAAATTTCTGTTGCAGAGACAGTTGTTAAGTGAGTCTTGCCCCATTTTACAATCTTTCTTGACACAGTTGTTAAGTGAATCACTGCAGTTATTACGTTAGTGACATGGTTGTTAAATGACTCTGGCTTCCCCGATGACTTTGCTTGTTCTGAAGATTGCAAAAAGTGATTGCATGACCCTGGAACACTGCAACCAACATAAATATGAACCAGTCCAAATGTTGATCATGTGACCACAGTGATGATGGTGCAACAGTCATAAGTCACTTTTTTCAGGGCCGTTGTAACTTGGATTAGTCACTAAAGGAATGGTTGTAAGTCAAGAACTATTCAGTCATCCACCCATTTTATGTGTTAAATTTCCCTGATGGATGGTGATGGTGATATTGGCTATTTGGGAAAAAAAACAAGTTGAAGCCAAATGTTTTACCTTTTAGCTAATCCTTGAGGAATCAATAGGACTTTTTTTTTCTTTTGAAATGTATTTATAGGTATTTTACCCCACTGAAATAAATTAAAGTTCTCAGGAATGCTTCTGGCCTGATCCTGAAGTTTAATATATGCTCTTGGTTATACCTCCAATCAGTTTTAAAGATGAGAGGTTGCAGTGACATGGTTGATTGATTGAGTAATACACAGTAATGTGCGTGTTTGTATATGGGTGTTCTGAACCTCTATACCTGTAAAGGAATTCAGGAATTCAGAGCTGATAAACATAACAGAGACTTTAAGGGAGAAAGGAAGGAAGGAAGGAAGGAAGGAAGGAAGGAAGGAAGGAAGGAAGGAAGGAAGGAAGGAAGGAAGGAAGGAGAGAGAAAGAAAGAAAATAGAAAGAAAGAAAGAAAGAAAGAAAGAAAGAAAGAAAGAAAGAAAGAAAGAAAGAAAGAAAGAAAGAAAGTGAGCCATTAAGGAGGGATGGACATTCAACAGTCCATTAAGGACATTCAACAGTCCAGATATAGGAGAGAGAAACTCAAAATAACCCTGTCTTAATTTTGTTTAATATAAAATGAAACAGGGAGAAACTTGCAAGGCTTTTAAGATCCTCTTACTAATTTCTTAAATCCTTATGCTAGTTTTTCACATGACCTCCCTCAAAAGGTTGACAGTAACCACAATTGACCTTTCCTAGGTCAGCCTTCTAGGTGTTCCAGCAGAAGAAGGTAGACTAGACAAAACAGTACTGATTAAAACTGAAACTTTTGACAATTATAATATGTTTATGGATTTTCCATTTCAAGAGCGTGCAGTGCTATACCAGTTCACACAGGTAAAGAAACTACACTGTTGTTTCTTTAGGGAAAAAAGACATTATCCAAATGGATTCTATGGCTGTTTACAGAATCAAACTAAAAATAAAATCAGGCATAAGTAAATATAATAAAATTAAAATATTTTAAGGTATGAAAGGTATTTTAAAAGGTGAGTGTAGAAAACATGTTTGTCCTAATGAAAAAATAATAATACTGATTATTTAAAATCCAACTAAGTTTGATAAAGGATATAGTATGATTTTCCAAAATTTCTGAATACCAAATAATATCTAGGCATATATTGAATTATTTTAAAGGCAAAATATTTGTAAAGTTGTAACATTATCTGCTTTTTTATGACCAATAGCTTTGGTGGCTGTTGGTCCAACCTATCTTAGAGGACTGACACAGTCATTCTACAATGGTATCTTAACTCTTAGTTGACTACTTAGTTGGGGGGGAGAGACTGTAAACGCTGCTCAAAGCTGAATATTAATTGTGATTTTGAATTGAAACAACTGTTACAATATATTTACAGAGGGAGATAATTAGTATCATTCATTGCTTGCATAGTCTTTATTTGATTATATCCTCTTTTCATCCAAGAGCTGAAGTCAGTGTAGTTAATGCTCTGTCCTATTTCCTCCCGGAACACTCTAAGAGGGAGGTTGGCTGAGAAAGAATGATAAGCTAAATAACCTTGGACCTTTTGCCCTTAATCCAGCATTTTAACCACAACACTACACAGGACTGTTCTACTCCAGACATGATTAATCCAGTATTTGGGTTATATCTTTTTGTAGCTTCAGAAAGGTTCCTTTGCGGTACTTGAAAATTATTTTGATCAGATAAATTAATCTTAATCTTGGCCTTCTACTGTAGTTGCGTGACCGAAAGGATCTATCTCAATAAAAGAAATCTTAATAAAAATGGTTTGCAAAACTCCTTAATTTTATTATAAGTACCACTTAAAATAGATGAATTCTAGTTTAATTTAGAATGTACATTTTGAATCTGAGACCCCATTTTATCACTGTGCATGGTTCTATTGTAAGTTTCTAAGTAGAGTTGTATGTCAGCTGTCCAGATTTTTACAATGTGCTTCAGAAAAAAAAAGCTTGGAGAATAGGGAGCATTAGTATGGAGTTTTCTAACAAAGCTGTATATGCTGCTTCATTGGTAAGACAGACTTTTGATTGTTAACCTCTGAAAATCGCGGGAGTTCACTCATTCTTTCAGTGAAAAGAGTGAGCATATTCAATAGTGTATTTTATTATGCCAAATGACTAGAAGTCTATGAAGGATTGTTTCATAGGCAGTATAGGATAGTCTGTTCTCTTTCACCAAGGTAAGAAAGAATTCTGAACGCAGAAAATATAACGTCTCTCTGTATGTGAGGACAAGCTGCTCCATATATTAAATAGATGAGATAAGATAGGCAATCAGCACCTGGAAATGAATTTTGTATATGAAGGTACCTAAGCCCACCATTTTTCACCACATCCCCAAACCAGGGGAACATTTATAGCAGTTATTCCTCTTATTGGTATTCTATATATGTGTAAGAGAGAGAGGAAATTCGTGAATATATGAAGATAGGCAAGCATTATTTCCTTTGACTTATTAGTCTGCCATTGACAGGGTAATTCTTAATTCTTTAGAATGCTCTAAACAAAACATTTTTGTACTATAATACAATACTTTTTCGATGATTCAGGCTCAAATTGATATACTTGGTTCATATTATATGAAGACCTAACTCAGTGGAGAAGACTCCAATGCTGAAAAAGTGGGAAAAAAACAGAAGATGACCAGCAGCAAGATGGATGGATTCAATTATAATGGCGATGAGTGCACCACTGGAAGATCTAAAAGACCAGGTTAGGGACAGAACATGGAGAAAAATCTATGTCTGCCCAACAATGGAGAAATACTGAAGGTGAAATGGTGATTTTGGGGTTTATTAATTGAAAAGGGGGTTGGATATGGGACAGGAGGAATCTCTAATGTGATATGAAAAATAGAAGAGGGATAATAACTTTATTTGTAACTTCTACAAAGAAGATCAGAAGTTGCTTCTTGAGGTTTTTTTTTTCTTTATTGCTTTTTTCACTTTTTAACTTTTCCATATATTCATGTTTATCTTTTATGTATGTAATTTTTTTCAATAAAAATTATACATAAAAATCTATATGGTTTCTAGGAATTAAAAATTACTTGATGACTCATAATTTACTTATTTGTTTGGAGATAAGAAAGCATGTGTGTTAGCAAAAAAATTGAGACGCTTTTTAAAAACTATTTGAATTGTTTTTTCTACAGTGGATGAGTGTCAGTGACTTCAGGTATCATCCAATAAATCTACTGCTCAGTAAAATACAATTTCATTGAAGTTAATAGTAACAGGTTTTGCTACTAAATCAGGAAAAGAATGTTTCTTATTCCAGATGTTGGACTTTGTTTTCCCATGGGTTTAAACTAGGGGTGGGATTCAAATTTGTTAACAACTGGTTCTGTGGGCGTGGCTAAGTTGGTGGGCGTGGCTTGATGGTCATGTTTTTGGCTGGGTGTGGCCAACTCAATATCACTCACATCAAGGCACGCATCTCCTCGCCTCGCCTCTCATGACTGTGGGGATGTTGCAACAGTTGTAAGTGTGAAAAATGATCATAAGTCACTTTTTTCAGTGCCATTGTAACTTTGAATGGTCACTCCACACAAGCACAGTACCAGCAAAGGAGGGGAAAAAAACTCCGGAGAAGTTCCTGGGAACAGGAAGTCTAGTCCTGCCAAGAACGTAATAAGGGTTAACGGAGAGGCAGTTTCTGTAAGCAACACCAGAATGTTTCCTTCCTGCCTTCCTTACAGGATTAGGCCAGTAATTTCTTCTAACAACCGGTTCTCCGAACTGCTTAGAATGATAACAACCGGTTCTACTGAATAGGTGCGAACTGGTAGAATCTCACCCCTGGTTTAAACAGCCTAAGCAATTGACTGATTTGAAACCATCTGCTTTGTTTTTAAAATAAAGCAGTTCCACTGATTCAGGGAATGTTTCCTATGATATTCCTGAAATTAATTCCTATTTTAATATTGGTTCAGTTGCTCTGAACCATACATTCATTCAGCCTGCTGATTAGTAATGTTAATTCAGTTTCATTTAGGCATCATATTTCTGTTTGTCTGAAAGTCACTAAAGTGCAAAACTATACATAATCACTTTTCATTGGGTAATGAAACCTCTGCGAGAAAACGATCAAACTCAGGACAATACAGATTCCACAATTCAATTCTGAGCTACAAACATTCTCCTTTGTTGGTATACCTAGTTTATATTTTGATTTATCTTCAGGGTCAGAAGTAGATAAATAATACTTGGGGACAACTAAAACATTATGGCAATGATTGCAGTAAATATAATTTTTGTACCAAACTTATAGGAACCAAGTTTCAGACAAGCAAAGCTCTTAGCAGAAAAAGAAATGTGAGAGAGTAAAATCTGATCTTCGCACAAATATTTTTGGATTTTTTTGAAACTTACTTCCAGGTCTGTGGGTACAAGTCAGAGTTAAAATAAATGGAAATTTTGCATTTAGATAATTCAAATTCTATGCCGACAACATATTTTCAATGAACAAATTTGCATAAATCTGCTAGGTTTCATTCTTTACCTATCTCTTAAGGGTTGAAGATTCTTACAGGATGTTTCTGCCATTTCTACAGGTTGAAATTTTAAGTCTAAATTTGGGAACCGTTCATCTGCTTGGTTCTAGCTCTTGCAAAGTACTAATTATTTTAGGATCACAATTGTTGCTCTTAAATAGTAACAGGTCTTCTAGCAAAAAAGAAAAAAATCACACACCAAAAACAAAAAAATGGAAGTGTTTTTTAATATTTCAAAACCTACCTGGATTTGAAACATAAGGATTGTGATATCTGAATAAAAACTTTTATTTATTTGAAAATTGGTTAGAAGAAAATACTAGCTTCGGTTTTAATGCTTACATAAAATTCAATGCATCACCTTATTTTTTAATTAACATGTAAACAATATTTCTTTATATTTAAGGTCATGTGATATATCCAATGGAGAGCTTGGAGACTAAACAGCTGCTTCTTTACTTAGAAAAATGTTGTCCAGTGCAACAATGTCAAAAGAAAAGAAGGGGAGCTTTCAATGTGAATGATCTCTGCCACCCTAGTGCTGTTTCCTCCATTGTTGTCCAAAAACCTCGTGTTCATAGAAGGAACCCTTCTGCTGGAATCAGAATATATAACTATTACAGTGTTTTAAATATTCATGACCTATATTTAAGCTGACAAATTTCTGGAAGTCGGAAACGGAATTATAACATTCCATGTGCTATTGGATCACAGCTCCCAACAATCCCAGTCCTCAAGGAAGTTGGGAAATGTAGTTCAGCGTTTATATGGTCACAGGTTCATCACCCTTGCCATACATAGGGCATTGTAGTAAAAAAAGGATTCAATTAAGTAGAACATGTCATCTGTGATACTGCTTACAATAATCCCATAAAATGCATCAGAGTAATCCACAAAGCTGATGCCATTTTTTAATATATATCTCTGTCTCCTTTAAAATGTCAGAATTGTTGATTTAAACAAAAAAAAAAACCCATTCAATTTAGGCACCAGCAGTATTAATAATTCCTTAAATGGCCTTCATAAAATGTTTTTCTAACATGTCATAATACTTTTAGGTATTAGGTATTCTTTTAAGATTATTAAATCTTGCAGAGTAGCTGCAGAGTATCTACATTTGTAATTTATCTACAAATAGGTTTTTTTTAATTTACAATTTTTTAAAAATAATATAGATGCTTTTGAACTTTGGTGTTGGAGACAACTTCTGAGAATACTGTGAATAGCCAAAAAACAAACTGATCATAGAACAATTCAATGCAAAGTTCTTATTCAAAACAAAAATTGCCAAGCTGACATTTTGAGGAGAATAATTTTGGGAAATGTAGGAAGATAAAGAGGACAACCAGCAGCAGATGGACCAGATAGATCATCCTGGAATCTATATGGTTGTTAAGAATCAATACTGACTTAATGGCACATAATATATTTACACATGAAAACAAAAATTTAAAATATAACCCATTTCTGTAGCTGAAGTAAAATTGCCATAATTAGAAGTTTCAGATGAGAACTTTAAAATATCTTCTTGCCTTCTTTTGTCCTTTAGTAATAATTTAGTATATGTCTTTTAAAATGCAAACTGTTCAAAGAATCCCCTTTGCAAACGGTAGGCTTTTCTCTTCTCTTTGCTGTTTCCCATTGAAACCAGAAGAAAATGAACAGGAGAGCAATTTAAGTGATATTCATATTAGAGTACCAAACTTCATCAGGAAGAACGAAGAACATTCAGTTTTCACTTTCAAATTTACTTGATAATTCATGCATGATGTTTCAAAAACATAAAAAATAGCTAAAGAAAATAAATAACTATGAAAAAATGGACCAGTATATCAAATTAAATAAAATGTATGATCCTGGAAATATTATTCTGGAATACTTGTCAATCGCATGAGTGTCGATTCTCATGCTGCTATACCTCTGGATTTTCCTCCTATTTGAATTTCCTTCTGATCCAAGACCCAACTGGACCATCATTCTGTCTTCTTTGCCTCCATTTTCAGACACATATTGCCCTAATTCATTTACTTCTCCATCACTGTAGCTGCCTTCCATCCCTGTCATTTGCTTTGGCTGTGGGATTGCGGAAGCACAAGAAAGCTGTGGAGAAAAGAGAAGGAATGACATTCAAATCAACATAACTACATCCATTGGTTAAGGTCAGTTCCTACCACAATTATATATGACTTTGTTTTAAATTTAAATATTTAGATTAGTTAAAAAACATGTTATGCATCTATATTAACATCTCACCAAAGTAACAGAATATTTGAAGGTTAGGGTTGAATTTTGCTCTCTAAGCTTTGTTGTTTTTTTGCAGATGTTTTATTACCCGACTAGAATATATCATCTGTGCTAGAACTCCACTCCCTTCTAACACTGATGATATTATCTAGTTGGGTAATGAAATGTCTGCAAGGAAACAACCAAGCTCAGAGAGCAACAAGGACCCACATTAATGTCTCAGTTGTTAACACATTTACCTTCTCACATTGCTTCCGTTCTTTTCTCTCTTGCACCGTGGTCAGGTAGTTCACTGCAGCATACTCTAATACTGAGAGGAAGACAAATACAAAACTGACCCAGAGGTAAATGTCCACAGCTTTGATGTAGGAAACTCGAGGCATGGAGGCATTGACACCAGTGATGATGGTAGACATGGTCAGTACCGTCGTGATACCTAAGGACATTACAATTTTCCATTTGAAGATACTCATTTTTAAATAATGCATTTATTTCACCAAAGGGCAGTCTTATTTATACTGATAGCCTGGCATCTTTATTCATGTTTCTGTCTTTTTAGTGGAAACTTAAAGCCTGTTTGTACACATCCTACCCAGTATTGCTCAGACTGATACATAGATGCCTTGAGGATAGTTAATTCTGCTTTTGAGGTACAGAACCAGACTAGGATTGCCATTCTAGACACACTTTGGTGGAGGAAGTAAGATTGTTGAAAACAGCAAGACCTATTTTTGACAAAATAATTGTTGGATGGGATTTCACATTTGCAGTCTAAAGCAAATTTAACTCTGATAAAACTCATTGGACTTAGTATTGTTTTCAAATAAACAACTAATTTATCATCCCCTTTAAATACAAATGGCATAGCTTTAATCCCTTTGATTATCTTTATCTATATATCTATCCAACCATCCATCCACCTACCTACCTACCTACCTACCTATTTATTATCAGCTCCCACCTACTTTTTATCCATAAGCTAGCTAAGGCTTTCTATGGGGAAGAAGAGAGGCGGTAAAAATACAAGTAGTCCTCAAGATACAACAGTTCATTTAGTGAGAGTTCAAAGTTACAACAACCCTGAAAAATGTTATGACCATTTTCCACACTTATGACCTATGCAGCATCCTCATGGTCAGGTGATTAAAATTCAGATGCTTGGCAACTGGTTCATATTTATGACCATTGATGTTTCCCAAGGTCATATGATCACCTTTTACAACCTTCTGAAAGGCAAAGTCAATGGGGAAGCCATGTTCACTTGACAAGTGAGTTGCTACCTTATCAACTGCAGCAATTCACTTAACTGTGGCAAGGAAGGTTGTAACCTGGAGCAAGAGTCTTAACAACAGAAATTTTGGGCTCAATTATGCTCAAAAGTCGAGGACCACATGTATTACAACTAATTGTCAACACACACTGTCGTAGGTTGCAGCTGTTCTAAACAAAGCAGAGATGGATTCCATCATATACCTAAGGGAACTCTTGCAGGCACAGCACGGCGGTCTATCCAAAAAGAAACCCAAGACAACATGACCATCAGAGTGGCAGGGAAATAGGTCTGAAGCAAGAAGAAGAAGATATGTCGTCGTAATGTGAAGTTGATGAAGAGACGGTTATACCAACCTGCAAGAGGAAGAGGAAGAATCTGATCAGAGTGAAGAATACCAATGACAACAACCATATAAACAACATGGAACTCTTACAGTATTTATTTTCATAGTACTATGCTTTGAAATATGCATACATTTTTCAGCACACCACTTTTAAGTACTGATGGGCAATTATAAAGCCATTCTTGAATGCAACATTAATCTTGCCAAGGAAATCTTATATTAATGAATATTTAAATTACATAATCTTCTTGGATTATATACCTTAAATTTTCTTTCTTAGTAAAGCCTGTAAGATAATGTTACAAAAGTCATTTTTTGGCCTGATGGACAATTTGGCAAATGTAGATTCTTGGAAATAAAAGAATGGCAACTCTGGATAATATACTTTCTTTTCAAAAAAAGCCTAGAACTTTTTCAATAATTGATATCATATGGGTTTCAAAAAGTTGGCTAATTAGATAGTTAAGGTAGATATCTTTCCTATAAGTTTTTTTTATTATAATCCAGTGATCTTAATACTCAAGAGAAAAATTTAAAGCTTTTAGATGGAGATTAAATGAAGTACTATTGCAAAAAAAAAAAAAGAATTGTATAAGCCTGTAAAAATTATTTTATTTTTTTAATTATAATTTGGATTTAATGACTGTCTTAGATACCAGCAAAGCTGCAATGAGATTATTTCATTCAACATAATTGTGAGCTAAACAAAGAAATCCCTAGAAAAAAAAGAACTTTAAGAAACAGGAAGGTTTACAGAAAGCACCAACATACACTGTTATTTTATATCAAATTAAACTCTTACTTCCATAATTATCTTAACTAATTATAAGAGAAATAGAGACCAAACTAAACTATATGAAATAGAAAAACTTTGAATTTGCAGATAAACCAGGGAAATGGTTGGCATATGAACTGAGAAAGAGAGAAAAGAAAATAATATTAAAGATCCAGAAAGGCAAGATTGTACTAACAGATAATGTGAGTATTCATTATCCATGACTTCTATTTACATTTGTATAACAAACAGGAAGTTTCTCTGGAAAAGATTGATGAGTACTTGAAAAAACAGTCTACCAAAACTTTCACAACCTCAGTAGCAAATTATGAACAAGCTTTGAAGTATCAAAAGCTATAAAAAAGATTAAAAGTGGGAAAGCATCAGTCTGGATGGGTTGTGAACTCATATAATAAATGCTTTGAGAATCAACTTTTACAGCTCTTAAAAATGTGATGAGTTTCATTTTGCAAATGTCTGCTATGCCAGAATCCCAGAAAGAGCCAATATTGCCAATGGAAGGACAATGTCTCACTTCAGTCAAGAATTATAGACTGATGTAGTTGCTGAATAATGGTTATTACATATTTTCAATTATATTGGCTGATAAACTAATTTTTACAGGATTTCATTCATAATGATCAATGTGGGTTTCTATCCAAAAGACATTGATTTCAATTAAGAAATCACGAGAAATGTATTGAATATAATAAAGCATTTTCTACAATAGAATGAGAAGCAAGTGGCCCTGATTGTTGCAGATACAGAGAAAGCTTTTGACAATTTGAATTGGACATTTATGTTTAAAGTTTTGGGAAGCATGGACTTTGGAGAGAATTTTATTCAGGGAATCAAATCAATATATACATTACAGAAGGCATATGTTATTGTGAATGGTGATTTAACCACACTTATTTATGGAACATTAATGTTAAGGTATGGAATTATATTAAGAAAGGCTTATTGAAGTGGGATAGTTGGCAATTGTCATTATTGAGCAGAATTTCATGTTTAAGATGAGTGTTTTTCCAAGACAATACTTGGATGATTAATATATCATTCAAACCATAGCAAAAAGATATATCTAAATTTGTATAGCAAGGCAAAAAACAAGAAACCCTTGCAAGATACTAAAGAAAGGTTGGAGAGCTGGGATTACCTGATTTGAAATTGTATTTTGCTGTTTGTTGTTTGGTATGGATGAAACATTGGGTGGTTGAAGAATAGGAGGTTACTGGAGTTAGAAGGACATGGTTTGAAATTTGGGTGGTATAGCTATTTAGGGTATGACAAAGTTAAGGTTAATATAGATTTTCAAGATAATGTTGTTAGATGTCCTATAATGAGGGTTCGGGTTAGGTATAAAATAAGACTGACTCCCAAAATTCCTCTATGTATATCACTCCAAGAAACCTTAGTTGACCTATTCGATTTATTGACTTTTTCTGAAATAAAACTTGTGATCCAAGCAAACTTACCTGTGCTACTATAAAAAGCAAGTTTGGTGGTGGTGTGAAACTCTTGTATAAGGAACTGAGATAATGATATTCTATCATCTGTTTTCAAGGATTCATTCCCATTCTTCCAGTACAGCATGAGATCATCTTCAGTATAAGCATCTATAGAGGAAGGAAATATTTATGGCAATGAATCCAGGTAATATACAGCACAGAGCTTAGTCCAGTCCTTAGCAGCCTGGTACCCATAGAGCAGGGGTGTCAAACTCAAGGCCCAGGGGCTGGATCCAGCCTGTGGGGTGCTTAGATCTGGCATGCAGGGCCATCCTGGAAACAGTGAAGGACCAGCCTGTGGTGCCTCTGCTAGTGAAACCCTCCCGAGTTCCGTTTTTTCTGGCAGAGGGTTGCAGGAGGCCATTGCAGCCAAAAATGGAACTCGGAAGCCCGCTTTCATTGGCAGAGAGTTCGGGCCACCACAAGTGCCCTCCAACACGAGTGACGTCATGCTGGTCACGCACAATCTGGCCACGCCCACTCCACGCTCCTCCCTGAGGTCAAACATAGTCCTGATGAGGCCCTCAATGAAATCAAGTTTGATACCCCTGCTATAGAATAATGTCTTATATTTCAACTCTCAGTCTATTTTATATGCATCTTAATTACTTCTTGTTATTATGAACACGCTAGCAGTTCTTCCCTATGCAATTGTAGTCCAATCAACACTCTTAATATTAATGATCAGGGGCAAGTTTTACTCCTTCAATATTATTGACAGGAGCATAACAAAAAGCTGGAAACATTTCCTAAATGTGAAATTGCAAAGCTACCACTGAAATTGGGCAGCTACCATTGGACAGCTACAACAGTTGGTTGGTTTTATGTGAAATAGCTAACTCAGTCTAGACACAGATCCTTAGGGATTAAGAAGGAGAAGACTGAATCTGCAAGTATCAGTTACGGTATTAGAACACCTGAGAAAATAACATGCAAACCTACTTCGAAATCAGTTTTAAGGAATCAATATGTGGTTTTTAAGTACTTGTTTACTTACAGCTTTCAATTTCCAGGGAACATGTCTGTGTGTCAAGGGGAAAGCGACTGAAATCCATGTTACACATTGCTGTTACAGTGACCCTAAGAACACAGTAAGTATATTTAATGTGTTAAAATGAGAAATGGGAGAAGAAAAGAGGAATAATGCAGGTTAGATCCACATTCCATTTTAAACAATTTTTAATGGGTTGCTACATAATAAATGCCATTCTGTTCATGCTTGGTTATAGTAATTTCCATTACTTTCAGTAAGATATACACCCAGAACTGCAATATCAACAGTGGTAGTATAAATATTTAATATACTCAAATTAAGTAATGGAACCTGCTCCTGAGTAAAGATATGCAGCTTGCAGGGCAGAGGTGTAACATGGATGTGTTGAGGTGTGCCAATATGCACAGTGGCACCACATTTTGGACGAGATGCAGTTTCCAGATGGTCTTCAAAGGCAGCCCCATTTAAAGCACACTGTAGTAATCTGCTTCAGAGGTGTCTAAGGTAGGAGTGACCATGAAAAATGCTTCCAATACAGGAAAAGCAACTGGCTCACAAAGTGAGAATGCAAAAGCCTTCCCAGCCACAACTGCTAATTAGTCTTTAAAAAGGAGTCATGAGTCCATGAGGATATTCGGACTGCATACCAATTCTGTTCATAATACTGCAACATCATTCATAACCAAGAATGGAAAAACATGGGCCTTTGAAACCCACAGCCAGCCAGTCTTGAGAAAAAAAACATGCACAGCATCACTTGATTGGCCTAAGGGATCTAGAGCTCTGCCTCACCGTATGCCGTCAGGCAACCTCATCTATAGCACTTTCTTTTAAAAAAAAAACAATTTTATTAAGAACTATAATCTATATATATAAAAGTGAAATACCACTCAAGCATCATCACAAAATCTCCACAACCATAAAGCCTACAAACTTGAAATTTGGCACACATGTTCCTCTTGGCTTCTAGGTGCTCACTAAGAAAGGATTTTTCGAAATGACCATCAGAGCATTAGTATTTTGTATATTATTATTAACATGCTTTGATGCTCCCCCTCCACACCTGAAAAGAAATCTGTTCTAAATGCAAAACACAAGCAGAGGAGAGGAGTTTCAGTTTTAGTTTCACAGCACCAAGCAGCTTTAGTACAGAACAGTTGAGCTAAGCCATGCCCAGGCTCTGTGCTGTCTCCTTCTTGTTCACACAGCAAATACTGTGCTGACATTCAGTTTCTATGTTTCAATCTCCAAACAGCCCTCAACTCACACACCGATAGGACGCTAGCCGATGGATGCTGGTAGACAGAAGCACAATTTTTCCCCTTATTTTCCTCCCCGCAAACTAAGCACGATCACATAGTTTCGTTGTGAAGCACAGGGATAGAGCTAGTTATATTATATATATAAAAACTAATGGAAACTACAAATAATTCAAAGAATAAAAAGAAAAGATGGAATGCAGAAAAAAAGAAAAATATAAAAATAGGGGGGAAAGAATATAAGGAGAAAACAAATACTTAAAGAACTTCCCCTTCATCACAACAAATATAAATAATTTAACAATTTATCATCTTCCCTTAAGATATAACACTCTTCATCCAGTATTTCACCTATTACCTATAAACAAATCCTTAAAACCTTGTCATCCAGTCCTGGTCAGCAAAAATTCATTAATAATTACTAGAAATAACAATATCAATTTTAACTACGATCAAATAAACCACATTTATATTCCTTCCCTTTATACAATCTTGATTCTTAGTTCCTTCAAATAATGTCCCATAACTTGATTTAATTTCCTTTTTCCTTTGTTCTTTTTTACAAAGTCTTCCAACACTTCAACAGATCTGCTTTGCAAATCCAATAAAGGAAAATTATCCAAGTAACTCTTCTGGTTTGTTATTTGTTTGTCCTTTTTAAGTATTAAAACATCAGCCGGTTTCATTCGTATAGCTAGTATATCATCTTTTTCTAGATCATTCTTGTAGCCTGTCATTTTAAAATCCAGTTCAAATTTCAGTCTTGTCCAGTAGAAATTGTTCCTCTTCCATAACATTATTTACACATACTCTTATCTATGATGGCAGGTATTCTTAAAATTAACTTCTGAGTCCATTCCAAAGATGCTTTTTCAGAAGGCAACTGGACTTTCTGGTTTTTTTCTTTTGAAGATGTTTCGCATCTCATCCAAGAAGCTTCTTCAGCTCTGACAGGATAGTGGGGAATGGAAGGATTTATATTCCTTGCAGACAGCTGGTAATCTGCATCCTTTTAGAGCAGAGGTCTCCAAACTTGGCAAGTTTAAGACTTGTGGACTTCAACTCCCAGAATTCCTCAGCCAGCATAGCTCCTGAAAAATCACCTTTGGGATAACAATGACCAGGATGACTGAGAATCTCCACAAACTTCTGAGTCCATTGTTCACAAATACCTTTCAGTATGTCAAATGTTAAGGCATTTTGCTCCATGCTGTGTTAGCAAATCACATGTAAGTGTTCTTCTCCTTTAATTATAATCTTTCATTCCTTCTGACTCCCTTCAGCATATAATCTTCAAAATCCCATTTTATCAATATTTTTAAATTTGTAACAACAACAATTTGATGGATAATTTTAATAAATTAATTTAATTATAATTTCTTTGATTGTTGTAAGCTACCAACAGTCACTGAAAGTAGTTAGCATGCAAGTTTAAATTATGATTATATACACAAGAGTGTGAAATCACACTTGCCATTTCTATAGTTTGATGTTGGTCCTTGTATACATTGAGTTCTTCCCAAGAATCTAGGATGTTTGTAATGTATCAGCAATGCAGTATATGCAGTGTGACCTTTTGTAACTCATGGGCGGAAATTTTGTCAATGAGCATATTTTCTAAATGACATCCAAGATATTTTGGAATGGCATCCAGTGTGGCGATAATCATATTGAGACGACCACTGCGGGTTTATGCCATAATCTTTGAGCTTCACTTTTCAGATCTTGATAGTTTATGATCTTCTCAGTTCTTTGACTTCTATTCTGTTATCCCCTGGTAACGCAGCGTCAATTATTGACATATTCTTCTTTTCAACCATAGTTAAATCTGGTATGTTATGTGTCAAGACTTTATCAGAAATCCCACATTATTTTAACTCGCTCATTTTTTACTTTTTCATCTGCATGTTCCCATCAATTTTCTTTATTGGCAGATGATAATTTTAACAGATGTTCCACTGAATCATTTTGGCAACTGCCATTATGTCATTGTTTATAATCAATTTGTGTGATCTTCTTGCATGAGCTGAGTATATGATCTACTGTTTCTTCTGCTTCTTTGACCAATTATTATTATGATTACATCTTACCTCAAGCTGTAAAGCACTTGCCCATCTGGCTGTACTCGAAGCATAACATTATCTGTCGTTGTGTCATGGATAAAGGAGCGCTTTGAATGGACAAAGAACATGTCAGGCACCCAGATCTTTTTCACAAGCCTGCCATCAAAGGTCATACTTTGGTTATTGGTACTTGGAAATGACAATCTTTCATCTTTCCAGTAATGTCTCAGGTAAAGCGTCATGGTGAAATCCTAATTAAAATTTTAAAGAATGGAAAAGAGACATTTTCACTGCCAATCCTTCCTTTTTTCCCATAAATATTATTTAATCACAAATACTAAAAATACTAAAAAAATAAGTCTTTAAGCACTTAATGGAGTAAACAGAAAAAAAGATTTAAAAATTCTCATGTGCCTTAAAAACGAGAAAAATTCTCTTAAAATAGTTGATTGAATGGTATTTATTTGTAACTTTAAAAAAAACATAAAAACCATTAAATGAGTACAACTAAAACAAAAGCCACTTTGATAATGCAAATGTCAACATCTGCATTATATTACATTAATCCTACCATAAATGCATCCCCTGCATGGAAGCAGAAGTACTACTGCTAAGTGATACTTAGCAGCTCCGATGTTCTTCTAGGAGGCTCTGGTGGGAGTTCCCATGTTTATAAATGTGCTCAAAGGATTATAATGCTTGTGAATGTTTTCTATTATGTTCAGGTATTTCTGAGCCAAGATTTATGAGTGGCATTTGAATGGCATTTCAAAAAGCATTAGGTTCAAACAAAACCTAAATTGAATTCCATTTTATTTATATTTATTGAACATTAAATATTGTTGATACAATTATTATCCATCCATGTTTATAACAATTAATCTCTTTTTTGCTATTAATAATTACAATTGCACGAATCTTTAGGGAGTTGCATAAAGCTTTAGGATGGTCCTGGAGCGTCTAGTTGCATACTTCTGGGTCCAATATTGCTAACTTTATATTGAATTTCATGAGCATTTATGGGATTGGGATAAATTTATGATTTATGTAAATACTTATGAATGTATGAATACATATGCATAACTCCTTGAGAACTCCAGACAATGCTGATCTCAATAAATGACTTAAGAGTCCAGGGAATCCCAGGTGTATTCATGAACAACTAAATGAATCCTATTCCAACTATCCATTTGCATTTTGAATCATAAAATGGATACTTACCATGTCAACCTCTGAAATGCTGTCCAGACTTTCAACTTGTACATCAACTCCAACAGGAATTGAAGGGCCTGGATACACATAGAGGATATTTATGTCAACCATTAGGATAGATATTCAAAAAGAGAAAAAGCAGTGCCTTTTTTAAAAAAAAATACGGAATTTTTAAGGTCTCCCACACAGAGTTTGGGATTCTTGGTGGAAAACATCATTAGGAACCAAAAACAATAATATCAAAAATAGACATCACATGACAGGTAGTTTTTAATTAACTACCATTTGTTCAGGGATCATCTGAAATTCTTTTATTTGTTAGATTTTATCCCACCATTTTTACTTTAGAAATAAATAATACTTTTATTCCTCTTCCTATTTTCTCCACTATAGCCCTGTGGGATAGGTTGGGCTGAAAGAGAGTGACTAGCCCAGAATGATCCAACTGGCTTTCATGTCTAATGTGAGGCTAGAACTCACAGTCTCCTAGCACCCCACAGATCACAATCTAGATACTTGGCAACTGGAACACACTTATGATGGTATTGCAGTATTTTGTAGTCAGGTAATGGCCATTTGTGATCTTCCCTGCTGATATCATAAAGTCAGTGGGGAAGCTGGCAAGGAAAAAAAATCACAAGATGTTCCTGTAAATCACTTACACTATTGCAGCTTTTTCCCCTGAAAAGTCTGGCTATGGAGTGTATGCATATCCTCAGTACAATTTAATATCATCAGCATTCATTAATAGCAATTAGGACTGGAATTGTGGTTAATAAGCAATGTCATAAATAACAGTGTCACATGAACATGTTGCTTGTTGATGGCAGGTCTAGTAGTCCCAGTTGCTGTTATTCAGTGAGGACTATATGTGTCCTTAAACGAAGACCTCATGGGACCAAAACTTCAAACTTACTGCTCGCTTCCCCCTTGATTTTGTTTGTGAGGACCAGCAAGAAATGTCAGAAATTGCAATCATGACAGCTCACTGTGATGTAATCATTAGCTGGGCACCAAGCACCTGGATCTTGAACACATGATCTCGGAACCAGGGTGGACTGTTACCGGTTTGCCACAGTTCAGGAGAACTGGTAGCTAATCGGTAACTAATTTTATGGCAGGTTCAGTGAACTGGAAAATCCCACCACTGGTTGGCCCCGCCCACCCTGTGCCTCCCCTCCCAGGACCCATTTTGGATCCCAAGTAAGTACAGGGCCTGCGTGGAGGCTTGGGGAAGGTGAAAAATGGGCCTCCTGGAGGTCCTGGAAGGCCGGAAATGGGTGCGTTTCCAGCCTCCCGAGGGCCTCCAGAACCCAGGGAGGCCATTTTCACCCTCCTGGAGCCTCAAGGAAAACCTCCGGAGTCCAGGGAGGGCAAAAATGTCCCCCCCCCCCCCATGGCGCAGGAGGCCAACTAGGCCACGCCCACCATGGCCACGCCCACCCAGGAACCGGGCAGAAAACCGGTTGCTAAAAGTTTTGAAGCCCACCCCTGCATAGAACATTTCAATGATCAGAACTCTAAGGACTGGTCATAAGTTCCTCTCATTCAGTGCTGTCATAAAGTCACTGAATGAATGGTCCTCACCTGAGGATTATTAGTACTATACTAATCATGTTTAGCTCCATGCTGGGAAATGGCCTCACCCAATGCCTTCAGGTAGACGTTAAACATTTTCCCAAAATCCCTGCCATACCACCTTCATATTAATAATACCCAGTTTTTGCAGCTTAACAACAGGCAGAAATTCAATCACTAAATTTCTCAGTACCAGGATGCAGTGAGCAAAACAACTAATACCACATTTCTGTCTGCCCTGCAACTAATAGTAATAATTGCACCCTTAAAAGCTGTAATTTAAACTTATATCAAGGACACCAGGTTGGAAAAGGATGCATTCAAGTTTCAACAATCTCTTCCAAAATTGATTGGAAAAATGCCTACAATCTGAAAAACTGCATCAGGAAAAAAAAACTGTCCCACATTTAAGCAAACATTTACTGTACATTTCACAGAATACAGTGATTCTTCCTATTCATTTTTGTGCAAGATCAATGCAATGTTTTTTCAAGAAGCAATGGAGGAAAAAATGTAATATCAGGAGAACCTCCTGTATCATACCTCCAAAGCCTGGCCGCATGCTGAAGTCATGGTCATCTATTTTGAGAAGTTGTTCTGACTTTATCAACGGTGATTTGGTGATATCGGGACTTCGTTTAAGTATAGGGCTACATGCCAGGGAGACAACAAAAAGAACCAATTATTTCTAAGTATGGGAGTTGGGCTCCCAATGAATCAGGACATATCAGAGGGATAGAAATACGTTTTTTTAAATTTATACTGATGAACAATATCCATAAATATTCAAAAAATGAGGATTTTCTCCAGATTCTATGATATAGTCCCTGAGTTCACTGAGAAGACTGGGTGTATCAGATAATTCCTGAATATGTAGGAGCCACATGTGGGTAAGTGATAACATGGTAAATGATATACCAAACAATAGCACTGGAGAGACAAGAACAAATAACATTGCAGTGGCATTTGTAAAGAAATTCTAAGGTAATTTTGCAACAATTTGATTAAGGGGAACTATTAAAGAACTATGCATAATATAAAATCTAGCTGCAGTCCAAAAAAAGAGATTTGAATGCTTTATGAACTCAACAGAGCTGAGAGTAGAATAGCAAATACTACAAAAGCCAAATATCTGGGGGCACTCCAAGTACTTTGAACACCAGCATCATGTGACGTATCGCGACTTTTCCTCACTTCGCTAAACTGGGCGTGGGCATGGCCAGTGTGTGACACATCTGGCCTGCGGGCTGCGACTTTGACAGCCCTGACTTAGAAGATAACAATTGCCTTGAAATTGCTCAGCCATAGTGTCATCTGAAGTACCTGAACAGGTCCTCTGGTTACAATCACATTTGAGATGGAGACATGGAATGCTATTTAAACCATAGTAATTATTTACCATGTTGCAGCTCTACCTTTGAAACACCATATATAAATCTTGTTCAAATCTCTGTTCCTATTTTGTTTTTTTCTAATTTGGCAATGCACAAGGGTACTCCGTAGAAGAACAGGCTGCACACTTAAATAAGAAAGTAGTTGTCCCAAAGGTGTTTTTTTTTTCAAGAGGCAACTGGACTTTCTTGTTTTTCTTTGAACACATTTTGCTTCTCATCCAAGAAACTTTTTCACCTCTGACTGGATGGTGGGGAATGGAAGGGTTTATATTCCATCATCCAGTCAGAGCTGAAGAAGCTTCTTAGATGAGAAGCAAAATGTCTTCAAAGAAAAACAAGAGAATCCAGTTGCCTCTTGAAAAAGCACCTTTGGGACAACCATGATCTGGATGACTGAGAATCTCCCTAGACAAAGAAAGTGGTTGTTTCCTTCTCTTGGAAACCTCTCCCTCATCCTTACAAAATATCTTCTAGGGGGTTCTCTACATTGCCCCTTTCTCAGACTGACTGCAGAAGCAGTTCTGTTAGTGGAAGAGCAGGTTGGATTCTAGACTGATGCATCTAATTCTGCTAAAAGTGTAGGAGATTGAAGATAAGGCCTAGCAGAAGTAATTCTATCCCTTGCTGCTTCGAACCCAATAATCCATACATTCTATTGCTTTCTAAGTAGACCTGTAATGTGAAGCAATTAAAGAAAGTACATACATGTGTAAATTAGTCCTTAAAAAAAGACTGTTACTGCCCAGGAATTCCTGAGTTGCAACTCCCTTCTGCTACAGTCTTCATGGGAAGAATTGTTGGGAGCTGTAATTCAAAATAACTGAAGGTTCCCCTATTCCCCAGCCTGAAAAATATCTAAATAGGGAGTCTTTGTAAGTTCAGATTGCTTTGCTACATGTAAATATCCCCCATCAAAATAAGAAGAAAGGCCTTCCAGAATTTAGTTGGTGTTATACTACATATTATTTGTAAGGGCAACCAAGTGATTGGCAGTTGTTCCACCCAGATAACTGTTCATTTTTAGAGAATGGCTTGAAATGAGGTGTGAGTCCATCCACTGAGCTCTACTCATTTATTAGAACTTCTGTCTATATAATATTCATATTCTAGACCACTATATGTTGAATACAACACAACAAAAGAAGAAGAAACAAGAGTTTCCTTGCATAGTTTTACAGTCCTTGGCCTAGAAGCTTCCCAATATGTTAGTTCTCCATCTCCTGAATTAGCGCAGTTGTGAAATCAATCCATATTTTTAATTTTTATTCTAATAAGAAAAATAGATGATCCCATGAAGGGGTTAGAAAAGTGGAACCTCCAGATCTTAACAACTAATGTGAGTCGGAGAACAACATCTGGAAGGACACAGACCCTTGGTCTGGTAAATATCTTGTTTGAGAATGGCAGACTAGGTTTTAGAGGAAGAATGAAATGGAACTCTCCCATCAGATGCTGCAGGAATATAATTTAGCAAGTTTTGAAATTAATAAAATAATACATGTAGTACTGCAACCTAAAAAAAAACCTCTCGTTCTCTCGTTTAAAGTAGCAAAACCATTCTACTAATTTTTCTTTTATATATGGGGATAAGAAAGAAAATAAACTATACGAATTTCAATTTTCACATTTATTACTTCAAATTTAGTTGCATACCTGCCTTGCTTGTGTGTTGCTCCGTGTGTTTCTCTTCTCTGTCTTTGTGGCTGGCTATAAAACCAAAAAGAACAACAGCAACACAATTTTTAGAAACTTCCATAAAACTGAACATATTCTTTAAACTTTATCAACATGTCAAGTCAAGAGACAAAGCAGAGTTTATGAATCAATCCCAGTGTAATCTAAGCCCAAGCAGGGAGAAACTTGGCAGTACCAAGTGTGTACAATATACCAAGCCTCATAAGCTGGAGGTAATTCCCCAAGGTGGTTATTTGGGCATATCCTAGGTATAAAGGAGCTTTTGTAATATCTTGTTTGTGAATCAAGGATCCAGTTTGGGACTGCTGCTGCTGAGATGCTTGTGCAAAACAACCAAATCTTGATTTTTTTTTTTCTAATGAAAATGACATTATTCAAGATTGGGGAAAGGATAATTGAGTCCATTTATGAACCCCTGTACTCAACCATAATTCATAATTTGCAAATGCTATGTCAATATCATGACATTGACAAACAAAACACAATCTGGTGACTCTGGGGAACTATAGAAAGACTTTGTAATTTACTACCAGATTGTTCCTCTTGTTATATGGACCTGAAAGCCTACATCAGGATGGCCTTGATCTAGAATCTAGATTCTAGATCTACATCTTTCCTGTTGTTGCTCACCAATTACCTAAAAAGAAGAAAGCATACATATTTTTAGACAGTAGAGCACATAAACTAAGAGGTGAGCCTCTGAACCCTTCCCACCACTCAGACTCAATGTGTATTTTGCAGAGTAACAATAATGATACTCTGCATAACTCTGCTTACCCCCATCTCCCCCACAACAAAAGTCATGTTCTAAGTTTCATGATACTATAGCTATTAAACTTATTACCAGTTTTGCAGGCCACTTTGAGAGATAGTTAACGCTGATGCTGAATTCTTGAGAGCATATTGTAAGGGGAAAATAATGGGGACCCTCTTTTAGCACAGTAAAATTTGAGGGGCCTGAGATGGGTTCAATATTGGCATTAATCGCCTGATACAAGTATAAAATAAAATTTGTAATCAGCATGTCCATCTGATGAAATGGTAGCTGACATGAACACTGTAGTTACGTATATGCTGAAACGAGGGGGGCTGAGACTATGGGAAAAGAGGAAGTGTATGCTTAAAGTACATGTAAAAATAACCATGTTGTAACATTGAGGTTAAAGGAATGGAAAACTGCCCCTGTTGCTAGGACAGTGTGGATAGATTTCAAAAGTCACATGATTTGTGGTTTTAAGGTATAAAAGGCAAAGTTGAATAATGGAGGTATAATAAATATAAAGGTATAATGGAGGTATTACTATTATTGACTAATAATCGGCCTCAAGCCGTCCGTTTTGACTGCTTGTCTGATTGACCCTCATTGCAATGTGATTAATATAAGTGCTCTATGTTTGCTATGCTTCAAATTCTGAAAGTGAGATTTTTTTAAAAGGTGTCCTGTCCAGAGGTGGGCTGCTGGGGGTTTGCAGAGGTTCAGGAGAGCCCCTAGCTAAGATTCAGTGCAGTTTGGAGAACCCCCAAATCTCACTCGTGGATGGCCCCGCCTACCCCTCCCACCCCTCCCAGGAGTCCCCACACGGCCCATTTGGATGCAGGTAAGTTCAGGGCACACGTGGAGGCTCGGGGAAGGCGAAAAATGGGCCTCCCATTTCCGGTTTCCAGAGAGCTTCTGGAGCCTGGGGAGGCCATTTTCACCCTCCCGGAGGCTCAGGGAAAGCCTCCAGAGCCTGGGGAGGGCAAAAACACACCCTGCGCTGTGGTACAGGGAGGCCACCTAGGCCACGCCCACTATGACCACACCCACCCAGCAGTCAGGCAGGGAACCCTTTCCTGAAATTTTGAAGCCCACCCCTGATGCTGTCTGTTCAATTGTTATTAAGTGCACCAACTATGCTCATAATCAGGTTTTTCCCCTGACAATATCGTTCAGTTATTCCCTTGAAGCAACTTGCTGGTGGAAGATGGAGGTGACTTTTGAGGATCCACTTCTTGGATCCTCTAAAAATCTATGTGGGGAATTGAGAGAATCTTAAGACTGCAGAAAGTGCCAGTTGCAGAGAGGCAGGGATTTGATGAAAACTCGATCCCCTTTTCATACTCTTCTGCTTGATCATGGAAGAGAAGATACAAACCCAAATCTTCCTCATCACTGGATTGCATATCCCACCTTTCATTATGAAGTCAGCAATATTTGGTTTATCACATCAAATCCATTGCATTGGTTTTAAAACAGCAAATAATATTTTATTTTACTGCCAGCCCCATTCATTTTGATGCCCTGTTTTCGTTTTGGAGGTGGACCTCCAACCCACCCCTCAAGGAGTAAGGGCCTAAAAAACTTCATTCTCTACGTCCCATAGCGAGGGCCATTTCAAGAGGAAAATAATCGGTAGATGCAAAATGCCAGGGATGTTTGGGGAAGGAAGAGAATAACAAGGCAGCAAGAAAGAAAAGATCATAGAGATTCATTCTTCCATTGCTTATGATAGATTATTGAGCTCATTGTATGAAAACCAAAGGGCTTAGACAATAGTAGTTTAGTAGAAATGACAGCTGGATGTGAAGGGGAGGATGAAAACAGATAATAAAATGAGAGAGATATAAATAGATTAAATCTGGGTCATAGTAGGATTCCCATGGCAGCAGGGGAAAGAAGTGTATGTGCTTTGTGGCAGCAGGAAACTTTTTTTCCTTTCCCACTCACCCCTCAGTATCCCATCCTATCCCTCTCTTTGGCAAACTTGGTCACCCTGCTCGTAGGGAACAAGGAAAGAAACAAACTTCAGTCTCTAAGTTATTATTTCAGCAGCTTGTGTCAAGCTCTTAACTCACTTTTATAACAGGCTCACTTGCAGTTTTCCCATGACAAAATCATCCAGTCGAAAGTAGCTCTGATTCTGACTCGGAATTTGAGAAGCTCTGCTAGAAAATGAAGGCTAAAAATTATGTTGGTTATGCTAAATGTCTGAATCTGCTTACATGGGGTATACATGTTTATACCCCATAAAGAATACTTGTAGCTCAGGGTTGAAATGAGGGGTCCTTGTTGCTCTCTCAGCTTGATTGTTTTCTTGCAGACATTTTATTACCAGAACTAGATAACATGAGCAGTGCTAATGGGAGTGGGGTTTGATCTCATTTTCTAGTGATTTGCCCTGTTGGTGTTGTTGGGAGTGGTCATGGAAGTTGTTTTGTTGGGCTGTTTACTATTTGAATATAAAATGAGAGCAAAGCCCACTCCTTGCTAGCACTGATGCTGTTACCTAGTTTGGGTAATGAAACATTTGCAAGAAAACATCCAAGCTCCATCCAAGAGAGCACCAAGGACCCCACATTTTTAGGTATTTTAAAATGCCAGTTGAAGATACAATTTATGCTATGTAATTTATAAGTGCCTGCTGGGATAATAATTTCCCCCTAATGGAAATAAAACATGAAAGTACTGATACATTCATGGGTTTCTCTGGGCAACAAAATAAAAATGTTTTGCCTTTGCTTCTTGGATTTTTCCCTACTTTCCTAATCTAGTCTATCATCCAGAAATACCTTAGCGGTCTCCATTCTAGGTATTAATCAGGCTGATCTTTCTTAACTTCAGAGCTCACAGAAGGTCAATTATATGTTGCTCTAAGATCTTGGCTTAATAAGGAACCTACAATTAACTATAAATTCCAGTTTCATCCAGTTTGGAAAATATGGTTCACAGCATTGGGGGAGGGAGATATCCAACCAACCTTAAACCATGGTTTAATCATGGTTTGCACTAAAGCCAGCTCATAGTTTTGCCTGAAAAGGGCAAATTAATACTAAGTGAAAGCTTTCTGATGTGCTTGCTGTTTTCAAGAGAGGATTCAGGACTTGCAAGCTTATCCATACTTCAGAAGATGAGGAGGAGGAGAAATACTGTACATTTATATTCTGCCTTACAGTGACACAAAATCTCATTAAATCTTAGCATGAAAGTGATCTTAAGGACAAAAGATAAGCTAGTCAGTGTCAGTATGCAGTTCCAATAAAGTCCAGTTACATGTGAATCCTCTTTTGAAATGCAGCTTGCACAATGCAGGTTGAAGGAATGTTCTACACCAATAAGAAAGTAAGATTATAACTAACAAAGAGAAGATTAGTTGAGACAGGTAAGGCTCTTTGCCTCCATGTTCTAAACTACTTTCATCTTTCCCCATTCCTTTCTCTCCCTTTTAATTTGCCTCCCTCTGCAACCTTCATAAACGGTGCTGAGAGGCAAACAGCCATTCAGGCATCCTGTGCAGAAGAAAACTTTAGAGGCATAGCTGAAGGATCCACCCCTGGCTTAAATGTATTTGTGTCAATAGCTGAAATGAGTCACTGGCCATATGGACAGAGATCCAGTCTTGGGAAGGAAGCAGTCTCGCAATGATTCTGAACAAGCATTGACCAATGGAGGCTTAGGAACTCAGGAGATTAGGGACCTAAAATATAAAAAAAATCTCTGCTTCTTGAATCCAGATACCATTTATACATTACTAGACCATACTCTAACCATCGCAACCTCTCTGTATTAATAATTTACAGAAGTGTTTCTCAACCTTGACAACTTTAAGAGCTGAGGACTTTTAACTCCCAGAATTCCTCTACCAGCTTGGAAGTCCAGATGTTTTTAAATTGCCAAAGTTGAGAAACACTGATACAGCATCACTGATTGGGTGATGCTATGAAAGCCCATATGAGAATATAAACTGAGCACAAAACAAGGCCATCTGTCCCCGAACAGTGTGTTTCCATAGAATGGCCAATCCAAACATCCTGGGGTGATTTGTCCATTTTTAGAGATGAATCTTCTGGAGGTGAAGTTGATGGCTACTTTCTGACCCTGATTTTTAGGCATCAAACTATTGGCATTTCTGCACCCCTGGGAGCTTCACTTTTGCTGGATATGCGGTTTTAAATAGAAATAAATGTTTATTCTCGGTGATAAAACAATGCTAACAATGAAGGCATCTATTACACTATTGCCAGGGCTAGTTTAAAGAATTTGGAAGCCCAATGTAACACAAGTTTTGGAACTCTTCCCCCCCCCCCCCACAAACCCAAATTAATATTACACAAGAATTTCTGCAAACTGAGATGCTGAAATGTTTAAACTGGAATATTCACAGAATCTGAACTAAAAATTGAATATGTGTCTTGAAGAAAAATAAACATTACATGTTCCCACACTATACGAAATCCATCTTAGGAGAATGACCTCATTGTCCAACATAGAGCAGTATTATTCTGTAAAAAGAATTGGTTCCCTGAAAACCTTCTTAGATTGATATATATCTTGCCTAATATGGAGCTGCATTAGCTAATAAATAGGGTGGCCTGCTTGAAAACATCATTGGCCTCAGGTAAACACTCTGATCTCAGCTACATAATGATGGACACAGGAAGGCATGTGTGTATCTGCAGGTGCCTATAACTTACTTCAACCTACTGCTCCTCAGCCTACAGCTACATACATTGCAGTACCCTTAAATTGGCCTTGCTATTTCCATCAGCATTTTCATGAACAGCTTAAAAATTAAGTGATAAAGATGCCAAAAGACTTATTTTGCCAGCTGCTTTACCATCCTCTTCAGTTTAATTTTGCTTTTAAGAACTTGATTTGGCAGGCAGTACTCTCCAGACAGACGTGTCCCAACCTGGCATCTCCAAGATAGGGCATATGACACTTCACAGAATTCCCAACCAGCACCTTTTTTTTTTTTTAGTATAATACACCTGGAGATTATATTATACTAAGTTGGAAGAGGCTGTTTTAGGACAATGTGAATAGTTTCCAAAGTCAGTTGGAGGGTATATTTCTTTCAAATAACATTTCATGTTGAATTCTACTTCAAAAAATAATGTTTCTTCAAATTCCTCAAATTTCAGAAGGAAACCCTCTACTGATTCCTATTTTTAATTAACTGAGGAAAATAAAATAATCAGGAACTTCAACAACCTCCCCTTGGTGCCATTTTACATGGCAGGAAGCTTATTCCTTGTTCCCTTTAACTAGAATTCTTCAGGGAGTCTGTGTTGGATGCAAAATGCTGGGAGGACAGGAAGGAGAATGGGAGTTATCTTTCTGAAACTTCCTGAATTTAATTTATCTAAAAATTCAACCAATCAATGCTTATACATTTACTATGCTTAATTTATTTGTGATAAGAAAATGTTGATCTTCCTAAATCATTTGGAGGAAAAATACTACATTGGGAAATTCACAGTAAATGTCTTTTTAGTTAAATAATTTCCAAGTATAATGGACACCTTACAGTACATAAAGATGGTACAAATTCTATATGGAGTTCAGTAGAGTTTGACTTGTAATTAGCCCAACCTTATTTACTATATTTCTTAGGTTATATTTTTGTTAAAAGTGATAATATTATGAATCAACGTATAAAAGTACAAATTTGACATACTGAACTCATGCAAAAAGGAAACCCTTGGTTTTTACTAAGATCTTCAACATCACCATATTGACATTAAAAACTCGGAGAAACTATATGTCCTTGGTAGAAAAAACATATCTAGATCAGGAATATAGAAGTAATTTGTTCAAGCTTTTTAAAATTAAAATTATGTAATAATTTAGTATGTTCTATGATAATGAAGATGTTAAATAATTGTAATGAATTTATACACAGAAAATAAAATGTATGGAAGAAACTATCAGGGATATTTGATGCAAGAGACATTTTTACTTGGTGCAAGTGTGAATGGATTGAAAAATATAGCCAAAATATTAAACTGAGAGAAAAGAAGGTGCATTACTTTCTCATTTAGTCTAATTATTCTAATTGTATCAAATTAAATGGTTTATCAGTTGCTATCAAATAATCTCTCCTGATTTCCTTCCCCATTATGTGCATGTGAAATTAAACTGTTTTATATTTATTTAGTGTGTTGATTATAAACTCATCACATCAAAAAGGGACATATTTTTACAAGAAATATTTTTAGTACAAACAAGAGATGGATGTTTGGATGTCTTAAATCTGGGCTGTATATTCTCTTGAAAACTGCATCACTTTTCATCTTTGGGGTTTCACTCACCTGCCCTTTTTATAGACTTCATGGATTTCTTTTCCATTAGCTTTGCATTCTCCAAATAAAACCCATCCACAAAACAGCAAGAAGATGCTTGATTGCATTTTATAAATCGTCAACAGGATAGCTGTTGTTCTTGCATCCAGAATTATTCCACAAAATAAAAGAAGAAGAAGAAGAAGAAGAAAGCAAAATGAAGGTTTGTTTTATCTTTTTAAAACATGATCCGTCTTTTAGTTATTGGGAGGATGTTTACTGGTAGGAGGGGAAAAAACAGCATCCCACAGTGTTTAATCTGGACAGTGGAGAAAGCAATTTGCACTAAATCTATAAATCCTCCTACGTCAGTGGCAGGGATTTTCAAACCATGCAGAATTCCTGAATCTGCAGATAAGAATTCTTTTGCTTGAAAAGAGTTATGTTAAAAATTGTTCTAAAATGAAGCATTTAAGGTATTTTAGGAAAAGGCTTTTAAAAGTGTCCCCCAGGAGAGTCAGCATTGTACAAAAGGATTTGGCAGAGCTCTTTATCCAGCAAGGGAGGATCCAGTGGCAACAGAGGCACCTGTTGAGATGCCTTTAAATACCAGCACTAATTTTAACAAACAGTCGTTTTGAGTTCTATCCTAGGTCAGTGCCTCATCCTTGTACTTGGCATCTAGGTGGTAAGAAATGTTTGATCCCCCAGCTCTGCTTTCTGGTGGCACCTGATACTTGTTTCTGGGGATCCTGTTATTAGTTACGTGCTAAAGCTGCTTAGAGGCCTGCAGTCATGTTCAAATACATCCTATGAAAACAGTAAAGCTATATGAAGGCCGAATTCCATCCCCTTCCCAGAGGGGGATATTAGTAAGCTGTTGGAGGAGCTTGTTGTTTTCAATTGTACAAAATAGTCCAGTAGAAAATTAATCCGTGAATTAGAATAAATCGTGGGGTTGAAGTCCTTCAATAACAATAGTAATCACAGTAGTAATAATGCCAACATTTGCCAATTGATAAAATGATGATAGATGCAAGTGAAGTACTTAAATGCCTTGCTATTTGGATTCAGGTTTGGGAGGGAGCGTTGAGCAAGATACTTCAAATGGGCCACATCCCTGTGTGGGCCCCCTTCTTTTTCATTGCTGCTCTTTTGAGCCCAGTCAGGGAAAGAGTCAAGTTACTTCTCAGAGCTGTTTATTCAAAGCTGGTGTAGTTAGTCAGTGACAGAAGAAGGAAATCAGCATGGCCAAGTGAGGCTTGCTGTTTGTTAATAGGCTGCTTCAGGGAATGGCACCATGGGCATTTATCCACTGATATTACAGTCTGACGACAGTCCTGAGATTAGCTGTTGCTAGAATTATAAAACACAGCAATTGACTTAACACTCCATTCTTAAATAACTCATCGACCTTTCAATAGCTGTTTTGGTCTCTAAAATCCAAATGGCTTGATAGTTGGAGTCTTTCTATAGCTGCTTTTACTTTCCTCATCTCTTTCATCTTACTATCGTGGCATAGTACTTACTATCTATATGTACTATCTTACTGTAGGTGTAAAGGGGAAGTTTCCCCCCTCCCCGCCGCCGCCTTTTCCTTCTGTGTGCTGTATCCTGTTTGATTGACCTGGTGATGTTCTTGTATTCCTGACTATCTTGTCTGCTAAGTTTTCGCGGGTACTTTCATGTATGGTATTCAGCTTTGTTCGGGTATTTTCCCACGTCATTATAGTTGTGCTTTTAAAATTGTAGCAACGTTTCGGCAGAATCTCATCTGCCATCATCAGGCTTCTATATTGTGTTCGTCTGTGAGTCAGACTTTTACAGTTGTTTCAGTTTTAAATTTGGGGCTAGCCTACTGCTGTGCCAGAATCGTTTTTTCTTCATCCTGATTGGTTGGGAGTCTTGGTCTGTGTTTATTGGTCTTGGAGTTTGCTGTGTTCTGCTTGATTGGTGTTTCTAATATCTTCTGTCTGTTTTGTGGCTTTTTTTGTCTTGATTGGCTGGCAACATTGTGTTCCTGTATTGGAGGCTTTTAGTGCAGCTTGGCTCCGAGTAAATGGACGGCTATCATTTATTAGGAAGCTAGGTTTCATCTGGGTGCCTGGTTGGGGTATGTTTGGGCTGGAGGTATCAGGGGGGATCTGTTTGTGCCCAGATGTTTGCCTGGCTTGTGGTGTGGAGATTTTTTTGTTTGTGAGTGCAAGCTTCCAAATAATTGACAGTCTGGTGGAATCATCTCTTCTATTCATGCTTTCAGGTCTTTTTTCAATCTCTATGGCTTCTCTGATAATTCTGTGGCTGGGGTTTTCTATAGTGGCTAGGGTTTTGGTGCCATTAAAGTTGATGCTATGACCTGTGGCTTTCATGTGTTGGACTAGTGAGGAAGTGTGTTCCAGCTTTTTAACTGCATTTTTGTGTTCATCCAGGCGGGTACTTATTCTTCTATTGGTCTGTCCAATGTATGTGGCAGGGCATGATGCATAGGGGACTTCATATATGCCTTGGTTTTTCAGGTCAATTTTATCTTTGGGGTTTCTTAGGATGGCAGCTATTTTTCTGTCTGTTTTGAAGGCAGTCTTGATGTGATGCCTGTGTAGTATCTTACTGATTTTGTCTGTAGTACCTCGTATGTATGTATGTATGTATGTATGTATGTATGTATGTATGTATATATATATATATATATATATATATATATATATATATATATATATATATATATATATATCACTACAAGTTTGTTTCAGTGTCTCCAACTTCATTTGGACAGCTGCTACGCAATTCCTTGACAAAAGTCTGCTACTATTGAACTAGAGTGGATTATATCATTATATTTCTGCTACATTTCTGCCTTGTAAGGTATTTCCACAACAAGGAAATGCTGAGTTCTAGTCCTATTTTAGGCATGAAAGTCAGTTGGGTGATTTTGGACTAATCACACTCTCTCAACTCAATCCACCTCATAGGGATGTTGTGAAGGAATTAGGAGGATTATTTGGTATATTTGCTTCCTTGAATTATTTATAAATTAATAAAATTGAATAAAATAATCAACTAAATAAAACATAATAAAATATTATATTTATTTACTCACTTCTTATATAGTATCCATATCACATCATCATTAAACTTTTGACACTGTTTCTACCCCTTGTGAAACTTCTGTGTCCTTTCAAATCTCATAAATTCCAGTTTTCTGAGGAAACACACACACACACACACACACACACACATACACAAAGCTACTCAATGTCTACAGGTACTTTCAGTGTTCTTCTTTATATTTCAAAAATAACACCTCTTTTTTCCTATTCTCTATTTCAGGAGTGTCAAATTCGCATCATCACGGCATCGTCATGTGACGTATCATGATTTTTTCCCCCTTCGCTAAACCGGGCATGGCCAGTGCGTAACGCATCCAGCCTGTGGGCTGCAAGTTTGACAGCTCTGCTCTATTTAATCTGTTTTTCTTAGACCTACTGTATGTAGAAATGTTTTTATTTGCACAAATACAGCTATAGATATTTTAAAATGATACCTTATATGACCTTTGATATCATGTGATATTTTTTCTAAAATGGAAGAAGTCAAATTAAAGCTCAAAACTGAGGAAGTGGCTAATGATAGTAAACAAAACATCTAGAACAAAATAAGAAAGCACTCTAAGCAAATTGCTGATGCAAACATGGATGTCTTCATCAGCAGGTGAGAATGCCCTGGTTTCTTCCTGGGACCACAAGAAAAATACTGCAATGTAATCAGTCTGCCAGCCTGGCACAGTTCGGATGCCTTAAGGATTTAAAAGAAAACAAAAGAAAGCTTCTCATTGCCCTCACATATCTAGCTAAAATTAAGGCCCAGAATGTCCATGACCTTGGCTTCCCTAAGCTAGAAATAAAGTAAAAGAGAGGCAGGATATAGCTCGTTGTGTACATTAAGTCTATGTTAATCCCTAATGGATGTAATGCTGTCTAAAGAAAAAGGGGATACACTAGAGTGCAGCCAAGGTGCAGGCAACTCAAATGCTGTGCCTCCAGATTGGCCACTGGCCAAAGTGAGCTAATGTCCCTGGATGATGTTCAAGTCTATTTTGTGTAAAGGAATGACCTCCAAACTGAAAGGCTAGATTTAGTTCACATCATTTCCCTCACCTAAGTCTCTTAATCAGACCATTTGTGTTTCATTTGTCATCTTTTTAATTAAGCAGGAAAAGCAGCAGAAAGACACGTCTGCACCCTGTCAAATGCTCTTCACTTTCTCCTGTGCCTCCATCATTCTGGCTCTTCATGAGTCCAAAGTAATCCTAGACTTTCTTTTTGTCTTCCTCTTATTCATCATCTCTGTAAGAACCTCATAGGTAGATGTGACTACACTGAATACCCATGGTACAGTTAAATCAATGCTTCAAATGAATAAGTATACTTCTATTCATAGCATTAAATGAACATTTATGTGATGTGGTAAGTACAGCCTAAATCAGTGGTGTTTGCAGGCTATCGTAAAATAAAAGTTAAGATGATGTCTATAATGATGTGATCAAAATTCCAGAGTTACTTGTGTTACATATTTTTATAAAAATAGGTAGAGGTTTGATTGTATCACTGTGGTAGAATCTTGACTTTTTAAAACCATCCCCTGTGGTCATCCCTGGCCAAATGCTGTCAAGCCTGAGTTTTTGGAAAGGTTTCTGAATCAGCAATTTAGAAAGTTATTCTACCTTTATTATTTTATAAACAACTCAAGGCAGTGAACATACCTAATGCTCCTTTCACCACTTATTTTCCCCACAACAACTCTCTGAAGTGGGTTGGGCTGAGAAAATGACTGGCCCAGAATCACCCAGCCAGCTGTCATGCCTAAGGGACTAAAACTCACCGTCTCCTGGTATCTAATCTATTGTCTTAACCACTAGCCCAAACTGATATATTGTTCCTTATTTTCTTATATTTTCTTTTAGCTCAGGGCTGTCAAACTCCCAGCCCGTGGGCCAGATGTGTCATGTGCTGGCCATTCCCACTCCTGGTTTATTGAAGGGGAAAAAAAGTCCCGATACATCATGTGATGCTGCTGTGATGTGAGTTTGACACCCCTGCTTTAGCACATAGTCCCCAACACAATAGCCTGTAGTCAATTCAATTTTTGAAATGAAACAGTAAAGCCCCCTCCTTGCTATGAAATGTCTGGGCTGTTTGTTTACACTACATTTTAGAGCAGTAAGTGTTGAGGTAATTCCCCATTAGGAGAATGAGCGCACACAGGGAGACGTAATGAGAGTGGTGAAGAATAACACACAAACAGCACACAGCTACACTGTATAGTAAAATGTAGGTTTTACTTCCAGTAAATGGTTAAGCAAAGTCCAAACACAGTCCAAGTCATTCACAGTTAAAGCAGTCAGTTTTCAGTCCGGGGATAATCCAATAACAAAGTCCAGTATCAAAAACAGTTCAGTAACAGACTTACGTCAAATCCAAGAACTATGATCAGTCAATAGGGAAAAATGTAGGAACCGCAACTCTCTCAGCAACAAGAGAACAGGACAACTCAGGTTTCTGGCTCCATCTTATGGCTGTTTGAGGAACCACACCCAATTACAATTTTAGCATTCCCTTAAAGAGACAGTATTAAAATGTCTATCCTGGTTTATATATTTTTCAACCCAACTGTTAGGTGACTTACATTCCGATGACATTTTAGAAAGGTAAGTGATGAAAGGTTGAAAGTGCTTTTAAGTTTTTGAGATACCTACCGATAATAAAAAAAATAGAAATACCAAAAATAGAAAACCAAATGAAATATAATTTGAAATTTTAATTAAAAAAATAAACAGCAAGAGCCTAAATTTGAGGCTCTGTAAGGGCCATCCTCTAACTGGCTCTGGAAACTGACTGATTGACTCATTGATTATGTGCTATCAAGATGGGGTTAATTCTTATTTACCACAGAGATACATTTTGCTCATGATAATCCCTTCTCAACCAAGTCCTTTAGATGCACGCATTGTGCTGTAATCAAGCCCGACCATTTTGATGCTAGTCATCATTTCCTTCCACCTTTTCCATTATCAGAACCTTCTCCAGAGAACTAGAACTGTGCTTAACGTATCCAAGCGCAGTAATTTCAGCCTGGCCATTTGTGTTTTGAGAAAGAGCTCTAGAGACAGAATAGTAAACACTATTAGCCAAGTTGGTGCCCTGAAATGCTATGAAAACGTTTAACATTGAATGTTGACATGAGTAAAAGGGTTGCTAATTCATAATTGGTTTGCTTGTTTCTGTGTCAGCTGCTCCTATCATTATGGCTCAATATTATGTGCCAACAAATCTTTAGGCTTTAATAAATTAGGATTTTAAAATCAAGGTTTAAGATTGTTAACCCAGTGTGGATTTCTGTGAGATTGCATGGTCACATGGGCAGAATCAGAGAAAAGAAGAACCTGGTGTACAAGTCGCTTGGTACTATTAGAAACAAGATGTGTTTTTTACAGGTTAAATAAGGCATTAGGGAGATCTCCAGATAGACTGGATGAAACCAGGCTCAATAGCAGTAACTGTGAGAGGGATCTTGGAGTCTTAGTGGACAACCAATTAAATATGAGCCAACAGTGTGCAGCGGCAGCCAAAAAACCCAATGCAATCCTAAAATTGCATTAACAGAGGGATACAATCAAGATCAAGTGAGGTACTAATATCACTCTATAAAGTCTTATTAAGCCCACACCTAGAATACTGCATTTATTGGTCATCACACTATAAAAAAGATGTTGAGACTCTAGAAAAAGTACAGAGAAGAGCAACCATGATTATTAGGGGACTGGACACTAAAACATACGATGAATGGTTACCGGAAGTGGGCATGGCTAGTCTAGTGAAGAGAAGGACTAGGGGAGACATGATAGCAGTGTTCCAATATTTGAGGGGCTGCCACAGAGAGGATGGTCAAGCTATTTTCCAAAGCACCTGAAGTCCAGACAAGGAATAATGGATGGAAAGTTGGAAACTGAACAAGGAGAGATTCAACCTGGAAATAAGAAAAATTTTCTGACAGTGAGAGCAATCACAGCTTTCCTTCAGAAGTTGTGGGAGCTTCATCACTGGAGGTTTTCAAGAAGAGACTGGACTGCCATTTGTCAGGAATGATGTAGGGTCTGCTGGGGGGCAGGAGTTGGACTATATGACCTACAAGGTCCCTTCCAACTCTGTTAATCTGTATCTGAATTGCTGTCATTCCAGGAAGTAAAACAAAATGGTGTTTTTTTTAAATTTGTACATCTTGAGTTGTTGTGTACTTACCCACCCAGAAATGTGTCATTGGAAACCATTAAAGGGTTAGCAGATTTGGTGGGTTTCTTTAATATCCTCAGTTGCTTTATGATCAGAAAGTTACTAGCTGAACTATGCAAAACAGTAAAGAGGATTAGGATATCTTGACTGTAAACATCTGGATACAACAGTAGATGGCAGGAAAGAGGCAGAAAACACTAACTCTTTGGTACCATATTAGAGGTGTCTGGCTTTTAACAGCATCTCTAAACCATGGCTTTTAAACCATAGTGGCTAGGAACACCTAACATATTAAGCCACAACTGCCAGTGCTTGCTTGCCACAGATGTGCTTTTAATAATAGCTGAATGAAGTAACCTTTTCAAGGCTAAATAAATTAACTGCAGTCGTCTGAAGAACCTTTTAAGAGTTGTCTTAAATCTTGCTGAAAAATTGAAAAAACATTTCTGCTGAGTACTGTAACAAAAGAAATTTGAAGACTGAAAGGAATAAATGTGTGTGGATTTATTTCCCCCTTGTGGAATAAATGTGAAATTGCAGGCTGCATACCCAAATTACTCTTTATCCCCTCCCCCAATGTAATATAATGCACATTTAAATTCAGCTGGTGCAAAACACAGCTGGTGGGGTTTAATTTGTCCAAAGCATTTTAACATGGAACCAGGAAATCCCAGGCTGACCTTTCTGGATTGAAGCACTTTTGAGCTGGATAGTTTCTATCTTCCAGACATGTTCTTAATTATACCTCAAAAGTTGTTAGGTTTTGATTGAGTTCCTACAACTCTGCTTATAGCTACTCTCCAATATACTCATTTTTAATGTGAAAAGAATTAGGGCATAGGATTTGTGGCTTTTAATTAATAATCCTTGTTCTACTTTCTTAAAGGACTCGGTTCCAGTACTGCAAAGTTCTGTATTGAGACTGCAAGGTTCAGAGTTCTCCAGTCTCATCAGGGAAGTTGTGGCAACCTGAAGCAATTTTTGAAACCGGGGAATTCAAAATCAAGGGACACAGGGCTGAATTCAACAGTGCATGTACTGTTGTGCAAAGAACACAATCCTCGTGGTGTTTTGATCATCTTGAAATAAAAATTCCGTTCTAAGTAAAATTTAGACTGCAACAAAACTCAATTGCTGGCCCATATTGCTCTTATTTCAGAAAATAATCTTGGTTGATCACATTGATCTAATAAATGCACCTGACTCCAGGGAAGGGGCCTCTATGGCAGGAACATAAAAGGGGATGAAACTTCCTGTCTTCTTATACCTGCTGTAGTGATCAATTAACTTTCTATGAGCTTTGTGTATCCTTATCTGGGCAGTAATTTTACCTCCCCACCCACTTCATCTTTGCAGCTCATTTGATCCCAAGAAAGCACTGTCAGTTATTGAGGGAGAACATTTTAAAACTTTTAAAAACCTTTCAGTAGACCTGTATTCATTTGCTTATTTACCTTTATTACCTTTACAAATATCTCAAGGCAATGAACATATCCAACACACCTTCCTCTTTATATTTACCTCATAACAGCAGCCCTGTGAGGTGGGTTGGACTGAGAGAGCATAACTGGCCCAAAATCACGTACTGACCTTCATGGCTAAGATGGGACTATAACACTTTCTAGCCTGGTGCCTTAACCTCTAAATCAAACTGACTCTTTATAGACCTCTTTGGGGAAATCCCTTCTCTTAAAACAAAAATGTGATAACCACCACAACAACCTCACTTCTCAATTACTTGTTTAAACATTTGTATTTTAGAGCACAAGTCTGGGAGGTTCACAATAAAAACTACCACCATTACTCGTCTCTTCTTTTAAAATTATATCACTGCAATGCCTCAGTTTCAGAGACTAAGCTGGTACATTTGAGAAGTACATGTTCCCAACATATGTCTCAGAGCACCATTCTTCTCATGGAGGCTACTGAGAATTAATGAGTTGTAACAAATGCAGAGTTCTTCTCCCTATCATAGCCATCTTTTCTTAGGATTAGTTAGAATTCGGATTTCCCAGTTGGAAGATTCAACGTTCAAATGGGAGTTAACATTGCAACTTCTCAATCACCACGTAGGATGTGCACTGGAAGATGTCATCTGGAAGATGAAATCGCATGTGGAGATCTGTATCCAACAGTGTGGAAAGGTAGAGGGTGGATATTTGCTTTTATTCTCGAATCATCCTTCATTCACAACTTTTCTCTGCCCTGAGGGGAAACATGAGTGAATCCAATTCCTTGAGTATCTTCTTAACCAGTTAATGGTTATGTATAGGACAAGGGTGCAGAAAAAGGGCCACCTCTCCACATCCTCTTCCACATTGTAAGTATGTAATAATTACATGATCAGGGACAATAGGAAAAACGGCAACAGTACTATGGACAAACATAACACAATCCTAACAAAATCCTCTGAGGGATTCATATATGTTGCCCCTCTCATGGGTTGAAGAAGCAGATTTGAGGAGTGAATCTTAGATCAATCAGGCAGTTATTTGTTGAAAGGATCTCCCCCCTGTTCATCAACAGGAATTGCCATTTATGTTGCCAGAAAGAAAAGAATAAACTGTGGACTAGACTCTCCATATATTACAAATTCATTGTTGGGCATTTCTTATTCCATGGCACTTTACCGTTGCCGTTTCCATTTGCTCCTCTTGCCCCAGTTTGAAGGAGGAATTGAAAACAATGACTTAGTCTGAATCTATTCCCTCCTATTGCTCGTAATGGACAGAAAGGACAAGAAAATTAAGATTGATGGGAAAAGGCAAAGAGACACTAATGGTTCCCTAATCTCACTTCTGTCCTGCCAGCCTGCCACCAGTAGAACAGGAAAAACAAAACAAAACATGAAGAGTCCAAGGATGGGACATCCTGTGAATTCAGGTTGGAATGTTCTCTCCCGATTCTTTGTTATTTAAAAAAAAATCAGACTGAACTTCAGATTCATTTTTCTACTGTTCACTGATCTAAATGAGTAAAACATGAGTGATGCAGCCTGATAATGTAGTTTTGTCACTGCAAAAGAAACTATTTGTAATGCCTAGCAGTCCTTCAAAAAGGATACTAGTATTTTATCAAGTAACTACTGAAAAGGTTTATAATATTCTACATGTTGAGGAGACAACAGAATTATAAAGAAAAAATAACTATGCTTCTTTATAGACAAATTTTATAGAGCAAGAATAAAAATTTGTTTTGGGAGGTCACAGATGTCATCTGCCTAAGACAAAGGGTAGAAGGCTTGGGGTATGATAGACTACCAGTCCCATCAATTTCTGTATGAGGAAGAGAGGGGACACTTCACTTCAGCAGCAAAATGTCTTCAGCTAGCTCTGTGCTGCTTCGAGATACTCAAGCCTAGTGGTTCCTTCAACACCACCGAAAGAGGTTACAGAACACCAGACATACAAGTAGTCTTTATTTTGCTATCAAAATTGGACCTGGCAACAAGATTGTTCTGCAAAGCAGTTTCTAAGTGAAACTGTCACTGTCCTTATGATATTATTTCAACTTTCCTTCACTTTACAGACCTGTGAAGGTCATGAATGTGAGGATTGATTGCAAACTTTTTCATCAAACTTTTTCACAGGGGTAACTGTGAATAGTTGCTAAATAAAGCACTTGTTCAATGAGACCTACCTGTATCATTCAGAATACTTGTATGGACCAGTAAATGCAACAGAACTGTATAGCCCCAGGTGAAGAGAGATATTTATGATAGCGCAAAGAACTTGCTTCTGAAGGCATTCTTTAGAAGTATATATAATATTTAAGGACATTTTCTTATTTCTTTTTACTTATCCACTGCTCAGTTTAGTGAAACATTTTCATTATCCTCCCCAATGTATTTGTGAGAAAAACTGTAAGTGCATGATCCTGATAAGGGCAGTCCAAGATCTTTGCATGTATCCCAATACATTCTAACCTGTCAATCTAGCTTGGGGACTGCTTTCACAGCGCCTGCTTCTTAACAAAAGAAATTTCACCAACAATCCCTTACGATAAAGATGGACCACATGCCGGCTGATAAAATGGAACAGATTTATCTTTCTCCAACTGTCCCAATAAAGATCACAGAGCAGATTCCTAGCCACTTTTATAAGTATAGCCTTTATGCCTACTATGATGACACTGCAAAGGCCAAGACTAAAGTTCAACAGTTGCGTATTTTCACATATGAAAAGCAAACTTGTTGTATGTTAAGAAAGGACAGAGAGCATAGTTTCCAGCTTGAGTCAATCATCTCCATCACCATTGTATGAAATGTTTCTTAGAAAAATATCCAGTGTTTCCATGTGCCACAGTTGATACAGGATGGATTATTTTCTTGCTTGGAATCCAAAATTTTATTACTGGAATCTTCTAAATATCTCCTGAATTAATCACAGCTACAGCATGTTCAGCAGAAGACAGACCAGTATACTATGTTAAAAAATATATAGGTGCCTGGGAATATTAACCTTGAATATTTGTCAATTGCATGAGTGTTCTGGATAATACGTAGGCTAACATGCTCTTTGAGCCCTTTCTTCTTTGATGAGTTAGATTCATTACTCATAGTCAAATGGATCACCATCTTTTCCTGTTTATCCTCCTCAGTTACCTCCGATACCATTTGATTTTTAGGGTCTCCTTCTGGGCTATCAGCATCCAACTCACTATATATGCCATCTATTGTCATTCCTTTTGTAGTAATTCCACCCATGCATGGAAACTGAGAAAATAAAATAAAGGAGAAAGAAAATGTAAGTACAAAATGAATCAAACGGAAAACAAAGATTGCACTGCAGTTTCATGTGAAATTTTTGTTCCCTTGTATTTATAAGTTCTTTTAAACTTCGGTAGAATCCACAATCTACCAAATGGAATTCATAGAATGAAGTGGTGGGATTCTTTTTTTCACTATCTCTTCTATCTGCAGCCTGTACCTGCCTCCCAAGTCTTCTCTGCAGGTTTGGGAATTGGTTTGTGATAGTATAGAAGAAAAGGGGAAATGACAAGAATGGTTTACCCTACATCCTTTTTCCAGTCAGGACTGTTCTGTTAAAGCTAAACAACCAGCAGACTATGCTCTTCTATTCAACAGAAAGATAACCCTGAATATAACTCGTGATCTTTTGCTTTTCAAATTATTACCAAGACAGAATCTCAATATATGGGCTTACTATCTTACTGTGTATGAAATGCCATCAGTGTTAACCAGAAAACTTAAAATAAAATGAAAATTTATAGTTGCATTAAGTGCAAAAAGAACATTGGATTCCTTAAGAAATTTGGATTTGCATTTGAGTTACATAGAGAAAAGGCATAATATACATGTTATAATATATGAAAAATACTTGAGATAATATTGATGGTATGTTTCTAAAACAGAACAGGGAAAACTTTGAATGATAGAGACAAAGATATTTCTAGGTATCATATTTATTTGTTCATTGAAGTGATCAAAATGGCTTCATCAAACGTCCATATGTATTTCATTTTATAGGCTTACAACAGAAAGCAGTTCTCATGGTAGCATATCAATCTGGATTACATGGTAAAAATCAGAGTGGTTGCGGCTGTTTCTCCTCTTGAGAATCGGATCTGAGGTTTGAGATTTGTGGAACTTGCCCTTTCACAAATACACCCATAACCATAGGATTCTCAAATGCTTTCTAGTCTGCAGTTCCTTAGACAACTAAAATTACAATTTTATTGGGAAAACTGATTATACATTAAGAATTTTTTTTAAAAAAATATATAAATAAACTTGGCTTGTGTCAGCTGTTATGCAACTTAAAACAATAACACCAACAGCACTCATAACATATAATCTCATACAGATGACATCAAGCATCCTGCATAGGTACATTCTGTGCATGGAAATTTGCTTTGTTTTCCTGTCAGTTTAGTCACAGCTTCCTGGCCATCCATCAGCAGTGACTGAAATAAATGAAGTAAAGTCAGGAAAATACTGTATTGAATTTCCCCATTCTTAATCTCCACAATTGTTTCTGCTGAAGTTCCAGACTTAACTAGTTCAGTTCTTAGGGAGCTTTAGTTGCCTCTGTTACACCTGTTATTCCTACTTCTGTAATATCTACTCGCATTTCATAGCTGAATTTCAACAAGTCAATGGAGAAACCAGCAGTAAAAGTTGCATTGTGCTATATTGAGTTTAATGATCATGGGTAATTTGCTTAATGACCATGGTGGAAAGATACGTTTACAGTAGGGTTGTCTTGCTTAATTACTGTCTTGCTTAGCAATGAGGTGGCTGGTCCCAATTGTGGCCATTAAGGGAGGACTACCTCCATGTACATCAGAAATTTCTACTATGGATTTCCCCAACAGGGCCAGCTGGGTTAGAGAAGGCTGTTCGAACATAGTCATAAACCCAGGCACATGGTAAGCATTTCTCACCTTTTCTTGCTCCTTCCGCTCTTGCACTGTTGCCAGGTAGTTCACAGCTGCATATTCAATGACTGAGAGGAAGACAAACACAAAACTGACCCAGAGGTAGATGTCCACAGCTTTGATATAGGAAACGCCAGGCATGGAGGCATTGACGCCAGTGATGATGGTAGACATGGTCAGGACTATTGTGATTCCTGAAGAAGCCACATGCACAAAGATGGTATTAACACAAGTCAAGCAACAAGCTTAGCTGAATCAAGCCTAATAACCAGATGCAGTTAATTTGTGGAAATAATAAAAATGCAAACCTCTTTAACTTATACTAAATAACCACCATCAGACAGTAACTACCACCCCTAGGCATTACCTGTTCAGTATCCAATGACTGAGACTTCTCAGATCCTCCAGGCCAGGGGTGTCGAACTCACATCGTCACGGCAGCATCACAATGTATCGGGACTTTTTTCCCCTTTGCTAAACTGAGCATGGGCGTGACCAGCGCGTGACACATCCGGCCCGCAAGCCAGGAGTTTGACAGTCCTGCTCTAAGCTCTGTTGCTTGCCAGATTTTTATTTTTTACAAAAATCTCAACTATTACCAACAAAGGGGCGGCGGGGGTGGGGGGGAGCCATTGATATCTGCTTTACGAATGGTCACAAGACAGCAGTCTTTGGCAGCAGTCTTTGTCATCCTGCTCAAACCATGGTTGGCACTTTTGAAAGGGCATTAAATTTGCATGCTTTTATAATCACTTTCAGAAATTGCATGTTAGATATTTTTTCAGCTATTAGAAACCTTTGGATTAATAAATGTGAAAGTCATGAGGGTGTTTACCTAGTCCTTAACAAAAGTTTTAACTACAGGTAGTCCTTCAAGTAAAACAGGCTGTTTAATAACTGTTCAGTTACAAGTGTACCCCCAAAGTGTATTTATAATAGGGATTCAAAATTGCGACCAACAAGAGACCTCTGCAGTCATGTGACCTGGATATAGTCACTCCTAAAATGGCAGCCATTTTTAGACCTGTGACCTCCCTTTTTGGGATCCAGAAGTTGCCTGCAGTTATGACCATCTCCAAGGTCCATGTAGTCAAGCACATTTTCTCCCATCACATGACCAATCAAGATCAGGGACTTTGCAGCTAGCATGCTTCCCGCCCTTCTTATTGATACCACATAGAGGAGTAGAGGAGTGAGTCTCTCATTACTGCTCCTTGCTTCTTTTATTGCTGTTACTTTGAGGACTGGAGGATGATAGTTGCCTTTGTACTTCCTTTTTCATTATAATATTGTGTTTGTTTGTAAATACTTTACAAAGATTTCTTTTTTTTCTTTTCATTTCTTGGAATTGCTTGCAGAAATACTAGCCGGCATCTACAGACAGTAGATTGAGTACTATAAAGTTCCTTTGCATACTATACTGTATTTGTCTGCATGTGTTTGGAGACTGCTTGCAGAAACGTTTCTTCGCATTCTACTATACAGCATTTGCTTGCTTTGCTTAGAGGCTTGGTATGTACAGTGCTATTGTAAATTGCTTATAGAACAGCTGATGGGAGTGAAGCAGTGGTTCCCTCTGGAAGCTCCTGCAAAATTTATCCCCCACCCCAATTTAAGTCCAGGCATTTGCATGGAAATGCTGAAGTTTGGAGGCAGAGGGCCAACTCGCCTTGCCGGAATAGCTGTTGGGTGGGTAGCAGCAGTTCCTCCTGGGGCCACTAAGGGAGCCCTGCAAATTCTCAAGCTTCTGGGTTTACTTAACAATCAATCACAGAGGTCACTTCACAAACAGAAGCAAATAGCACATCTGATCTTCCTTCACTTAACGTCCCGGTTGATTTGCTTAACGAGCATAATAAAAAAACTATCATTAAAATAAGCCTGATTCATTTTACAACAGATTTACAAGATTCATGGCCTGAATGGATTAGGATTGTACCTAAAGGACTATCTGTACAAGCTTAATTTAAAAAAAAAAAGAGAGCAAAAGGTTGGTTAAAAATTTTGATTTTCAAAAGCTACAGATGAATAAGGGTCAAGATAAATTTAAAATAAGATTTTGAATTAATGATTAAAAAAAATTCCTGTAGAAAAATGATTTTGTTTTGATTTAAAAAAAAATAACATTTCAAAAATTGGACAGTAGGGGGAACTAAATATTTCAGTTAAACAAGAAGAACACAAACTTGACTAAGTGTTACAGAATGAAATCAAATATTCTAACATTGGAAATATTGAACATTTTTGAAAAATGGAACCAGAAATTAATATTAACAATTACAACAGCCTCTATAGTTAAGACTGTGTCTAGAAAATATTATGAAAGAGAAGTAAGTTTTACCTATAAAACAGAGTTGAAAGTAGATTTACAAATGACAGGCTGCACGGCACTACTGAAAAAGATGTTGCTCTGGCCATACAAAAGAAACTGGCTGATATTTAAATAATTAAGATTGAATATAAACAACAAGCCAAGAAAATGATCTGGATAGTTTAATTATATTGGTCTTACAAAAGAGACTTGTTAAAGTTTTGAAGGGACAGAGAAAAAAATGAAAAGAAATAAATAATATGATGTTACTTGAATGGACTGAAGATTAAGTAAGGAATATAAAGTTGGTTTATTTCATCAAGGTTAAAATAGATTCGTTATTTCTACATTATTCCTTAATGGATTTTTGCTGACATAAAAACTAAAATAACTATACTTTATGGATTTGTTTTACAGATGGGAAGAAGATATAATTATTGTAATTTAAGAAGTGAAAAACTATTAAAATTGTTAATACTTGTGACTGAAGGTTAGAAATCATTTCTTTGTATACTGCTTTTCTTTTTCTTTACTACATTCTTCAATTTTTATTATTTCCACCTTTCTTTTTTTCTTTGCACCCTTTATTCTATTTTCTTTTACTCTGCATTAGTTCTTACTACTATAATTTTGACCTTTAATAAAATTATTATTTCTCATTTTCTTAGAAGCTTCCCAGGCCTGGAAGTGTTCTTGGACTGGAAATTTATTAAGTTTGTTTTTATTTCGATGGTTTTATATATTGGTTGTTATTTTGTATGCGCTTTTATTTGTTGTTTCTCACCAAGTCACTCTGGTGACATACGTGGCCACATAAATCTAATTAACCTAATTAAATCTAACATAATAAAATAATTATTTTATAGATAGCACTAACCTATCAAGGATTAATTTCTAATATACTGTAGTATATTTTTATTTCTGTGAAGATAAAGCATAATATATACCTTTTGTATACCTTGTCCTATTTTACTTTTAGAAATCTTAGACATAGAAATCAAAATGAATGCATATATTTTAATAAATGAGTTATGTTGTAAGAAACAGTCATGACATAATCTTATGTGTTTTGGCAGGAATCCCTCACCTAATGACACTCTTGCAGGCACAGCTCTATGGTCTATCCAGAAGGAAACCCAGGATAACATGACCATCAGTGTAGCAGGAAAATACGTTTGGAGCAGAAAGAAGAAAATATGGCGACGTAGAATAAAGTTAATGTAAAGGCGATTGTATCGACCTATTGAAGAAAAATGTTAAAATGTGAAGTGAGCAGAAACATGAAAGTCATTAGAAAAGGCACCATATATGCCACACAGATAAAATATAAAGAAAGTGAGGGGAGGAAAAAGAGATAGACTGAAAGAATACAAAAAGAAGAAGAAAATAAACATGCTAATAGACACTGTGTGTGTATATGTGTGTGAGAGAGAAAGAGAGGGAGGAGGAGGGAGAACGAGAAAGTAAAGTTTCAAAGTGCAATTAAATTTAAGTATTGTATTTTTCCTTGTATTTAAGTATTGTATTTTTCCTTGTAACAATTATGTTGTTTAACACAGTACAATACTGAGAACACAGCACTGGGAATACAGTAAGTTAATCTTATTACTATAAACTATGTATCTTCCATAAAAAAGAGAAACAATGCTGAACTACACAGCCTAGCTGCTCCAGCAAGTTCCTTAATAGTGAAGGCATTGATAGCTGTAATTCTGTAGTATCTGGAGAGAACTCTTCTCAAGAAAGTTATTATCTTTCTGCGCTTTTATTCTGAAGCCTGAATTATATAGAAAGTGCATTTCATTTTAAAAAAATCATATATTCTGCTTTAACAATAACACGAGAGAATGTTAGGAAGTCTTGTTACAGCTATATTAAATGAGATAGCAAAGAAACTTAAATGTACGATTAAATATACTTTGTTGACCATTGGTTTACATGAGATGCTTTGTTTATATTCACCAAGCAACTGTATTAATAGAGAACACAAGGCCACAGTGATGCTATTATTGGAATTCTCTACCAGCACCAAAGATTTAAATATGTACTTAGCAATAAAGCTCACTTAGAGACTTTGGAAAACAGTATCTCAGTTATCTCTAATACTATGTGCTGCACAGTATATTTGGGAGAATTAAGAAGAGTAGTGGAAGACCACTGGCTGCCTGAGTTTGTCACAAGAAATACAGTTTAAAAATTAATAAAGAATGAAGTGAAACGTTTTTGCCATACCAGTACTACTATAGAAAGCAAGTCTGGAAGTTGTATGAAATTTTTGAATCAAAAATTGAGACAAGGAAATCTTTTCATCTGTTTTTAGAGATTCGGTCCCATTTTTCCAATATAACATCAAATCTTCATCTGTATATGCATCTGCAAAGGTAGACGTGGAAACAGCAAAATAACTATTTTACCGGTCAGCAGCAAAATTATGAAATAGGCCAATTAATCAGAGACCTATGTTGTGTGACTCAGAGGTTGGAAATAAATTAAGACTACATTAAAAGCTTCAAATAGGTTTCATGCAGTTAAGAGAAACAAAAGTAGTCCTCCAATGAGAAAGTAGTCCAGTAAATCAGAGTCCCATCTATAGTTACTCATCTATGGACATGGTCTCCCCAATGCACTCCCTGCTTTTTTTAAAAAATGCATTCTGTGAGTCCTCCCGTCCACAAACATCTTTTTTTAACTCTCTCTGAAGATGAAAAGGCAGAGGGAATAGCGTATTTTATAAAGGCAGAAGAATGGATACTGCAGGTGGACTCTGCCTTAAAGCAGAGAAGTAACCAGCTCAGGCAGAAAAAAATGGATATCAGTAAAGTCAACAGATTGAATGCTGTTTAATTTGTTACCCCTGTAGTTTTACCATCTTATCACCAAAGATAAATAAAAGCTACTGACAGCTTTCAAGCTCCAACGAACATGTCTGTGAATCTAGAGGAAAACGGCTGAAGTCCATATTGCACATTGCTGTCACTGTGATCCTAGAAATATAAAAAAAATAGATGTTGTTACAAGCAAAGAGCTACAGGCATGGAATTAATAGAGTAATATATGAATCCATGTAGAAAAAAAGAGTTGATGTTATCGCAAAGGAGAAGCTACAGGCATGTGATGAATACGGTAATATATGAATCCACATATCCATCTTTGAAATCTGTCCACGCAACAAAGATCTGCTTGAATTACAATACTGCAGGAAGAATATGGAGTATTCACATACAAATAACTGTGGAATTACCTCGTGCTATAGAGCACATGGCCATCTGGGAACACCCGCAACATGATATTGTCAGTGGTGGTATCGTGAATGAAGGATCTTTTAGAGTGGACAAAGAAAATGTCTGGCACCCAGATCTTCTTTACCAACCGCCCATCAAAAGTCATGCTCCTGTTCGTAAGACTGGGAAAGGAGAGACGCTCGTCCTTCCAATAATGTCTCAAGTAGAGTGTCATTGTAAAGTCCTGAAATAAAGCATGGGGTGGTAGGAGATATCTTGTGATTATATTTCCTGTTCTTATAAAAAACTAAAATTATACATTAATTGAAATTGTGGGTTTTTTTAAGTTATCAGAAAAAAAATCATCAGCAATTGAACCATCCCATCACAATGAAGAAGGCTGTCTCCCAAAGGCCATCTGTTGCATCCCAGGTGCTATCCACATAATACCTTAATTCACATGTTGCATGTTTGGTTTAATGATGGTTTACTGAACGGGCTATAGTTGCCTGGGAACACGTTAAACCATTAGGATGATCTGTCAAGTTCAACCATTATTGCATTGTTTACACAAATGGTGACTAGTACCTGGGAGAATCAGTTCATCAGTTCAAGAGCTTGATTTCCTTTTAAAAATAAACAAGCAAACATTTGAAGCCAAGAAATAGATCATTTCCTGAGAGAGCTAGTTCTGCATCCTCAGATGCACAAACCTTTCTCTTAATTACAATCTCTCAGTGCTACTTCTTCACACATTAGGCTTTATTCAATTCCAACTAGGCTTCATTTTAAAGAAAACCTATAACAACCATCCCATCGACAACATCATATTATTTTGATTGCTACACCATAAAAATCAGTCAATGCAAAAAATATTTAAACATAAATAGCATATACATATATGTCTTGGTGTTGTTCTATACCATACAAAAGCATATACAAAAAGAGAAGTCAAGAATACAAACCAGACCCAGAAGAACATGGAGGGACAAACATCAAAGCATCAAATAACAATGATAGAGGCCACCAGAAAGGCAAGAACCAGAACTTTGTATCTCCCTCTATGGAGGAGGAGGAGGAGGAGGAAGAAAAACATTTTCTTTAATCTGAGGAAAAATCCTAGTTACATATGGTTTTGGATAAGAAATCTAACATTAGCAGTAGCGTACCATATTGACTTCTGAAATACTGTCCAAATTTTCAACCTGCACATCCACTCCAACAGGAATAGCTGGGCCTGCAAGAGAAAGAAACTGAGATATTGAATATGAGTAGTCCTTAATGTCTGAATGAAACTTCTCAAATAAGTTTTTATTTTCCTACAGCTATTATACAAAGAACAGCTCCATTGTAGAGATGTTGAAGTATTAACATGTCTTCCCTCCAGGGGTAGGGGTAAAGATACAGTTGGCAATGGAAAAGAGCACTGTTGAAGCAAACAGAAGGCAGGATCCAACGGAGAGTTGAAAGGGATTAACCTTTCCTTGTGAATAAAAGAATGAAGGAAATGCCCATTCCAGAATAGGTATCTGCCTTAAGTTACATTTCAGCTGCACATAAATGATTTCCTCTTTAGGATTTGTATCTGTAATATTGAAACATGTTCTTTCTCTCTGTGGTGTACATTTAGGGCTAGTTCTTGGACCATGCACTGCCAAGCGTAGCTATCAGATTTTGCTGCATCAATTACAAAGAAGACTTCCTATTTCCCAGAGCAATTGGATCATGGAACTAAAATAGGTGACATCACCCTCTTGGGTCGGATGTGATAAAAAGGACTCAGCATACCATAGCAGAGAGCAGGCAACTTGAGGAGAGTGTTAAAAAACCCACTAAGCAACTGTAGCTATCAAACAAAGTCTTATAACAAAATTATTGGGCAACTGTTTATGAATTCAAGCAGTGATGGATAGGAAGGTTTCTTTTTTTAAAAAAAAAATGACGTATGTCCACAGTAGATTAAATTTAATGAATTAATAATTAGATGCAAATTACTGTGCTTTGTGTTTCTAAGGCTCCTTTGGAGGCGAGCAACAATGATGCGTGGAGAAAGATCTGTAAGGATCTTTCCCAAAATGAAAGAGCACCAAGCATCTTGTACCACTTTAAATACTAACAAACAGCATGAATGATCACACATCTAAGTGCACAAAGTACTAATACTCCTACCCAAGCTGTGAGAGAGAGCTTCAAGTCAGAGAAGAGAAAGGGAAATAGAAATCCCTTGTTTTTCTTAGCAATACCCTCTGAGAAACATATCCCTGGAGAATTCCATGGCATGGGGTATTGAAGTAGTGTTTTCTCCATGGGACCAGCCTTGTAGTCCTCAACAAAAATAAGATACCCCAAGAACAAGTGAGAGCTAGAGGTAACGGAGATTATTGTGCAACTGTTGTTTTTTTGCCACAAAGAGATATGTATGTAGCAGCTCTGTGAGACCAATGTTCTCCTAAATACTTGGGTGATCCTGCCGTATCTCAAGGGTTAGGAATAAACTATGTATTTTGAAATACGTATGAATATTCTCTTTCTCGTTTCTATCCTGCTTTAGTCATGAGATGGATGAGGGATGCTAGTCCTAGATCCAGGATCACTCAAGGACAACAAGTGGTGGATTCCAAGCTTCGTCTTTCCTTCTACTCTGTGTTTCATCCTAGCAAAAAAAACCAATCACCACTTACTGTCTAGGCTGGGCAACTGGTCCGTGTGATGGATGCTTCAGCCAACTTTCAAGCTGAGTGACAGATAGCCACAGAAAGATGCCTCCTCCAACCTGCTCCTGTGCTTGTCTTCTGTCTGATTGACCTGTCAGCTAATCTGTTTTCAGACACTCGTTCAGAAGAGTGATAAGCACAGGTTCAGAAATAATCCAAGTAATACCTCATCAATGTGGTAGAGGGTCTGACAGGACTCTCAAAGGAACCTTCTTATGTTTCACTCCACCCTCCAGCTAACAGGAAAAACTGACAGACCTCTTGTCAATTTCACCAGAGGTCTCCTCTATGCCAAACTGGTAACTATTGCAAAAGAATGACAAGAGTCTGTGGCCACCAGCAGCGAGAAGTAGCCTGTGGAGTAGGCAAAATAGTGCTTCCCCTCAAATGAATTAAAAACAGTAGAAATTATTTCCACATGAATCATCTTACTGTGGTAATGGAGTCAGGGAGAGATGTGTTGAGCTATGTTTCACAGACAAATATAATGTCGAATTTATCCGTATTTAGTAAGAGGAGAAATTCAGGTATTTTATTTACAAGGCTTCTTGCATTGAGTAGCTTGCATTTAAGGCCAGTTGTGGTTGAAATAGAGGTAGTTAGGGGCGTGCGTGCCTAGTTTTGAGTGATGGTGGGTTGGATGGGGTGGGGTTGGATGCGGAGTTGTGGGTTGTGTGACTTTCTTCTGATGCAATCAGCACGGTAGTCAATGTATAGGTCCTTTTCTCCATTGTCTAGACGGTTTTTGAGTTCTGCACAGAGTTCACGGGAATGGATTCTTTGCAGTATGGATAAGTCTGGTCTTGAGCGAAGTTTTTTGTGGTTGGGATTGGTTTTTGCAATGGCATTTATTGTATGAATGAATATGCATTTGCTGGACTCATTTTTGCATACAACTCTACAAAATCTTGGGGCCACAGAGCCGTCATTGTATTTGCACCCAGGGCCATCTCTGATTATTTCAATGATATCTTCAGGAGAGATGTTTGTTGTATTTGAGTTGCTTATAATATCATGAACTTTGGTGATGTCGTCTGATTCGTTAGTGTCTTCGAGACCCAAAAAGATGGCATTTGGACGTTCCTGTTCACGTTCCATGGTGTCTCTGATGAGTAAGGAGATATTATTTGTGGAATTATCTGAAGTTATAGTAACTGTTTGTGGCTGTGGCTTGGTGGTTATTTTTGGTTGTAGTTGTGATTGTAGTTGAGATAGTGGTTGTGGTTGTTGTGGGATTTGATTTTGAGCTGATAGGTACTCACTTATCTGTGCTGGTTTTTTTTTTTCAAGAGAGATTAGGCTTGCTTGTATAGTTGTTTCAAAACGTGTTGCTAAGTGTTCTTCTATTGCGTGAATGAGTGATTCTATGCTTTCAACTCTGTCAGGTAGGGTACTCAGTTTATTTAGCTTAGGAGAACATGATGGACATAGATAAAAGAATGTATCTGAATTTTTAACTGTATCAGCTAGGCTTTTGTTTGCGTTTAAGCAGGCAGGGTGGGCTAGATTATTGCATAGGTGGCATTTGATGTAAATTTCACTTTCATTGATGGTTTCAAGACGTCTGAAACATGTGCAGGAGTCTGGGAGGTCATTGGTAGAGATATTTTTCTTTTGTTTTGGTTTGGAGTTTTTGGCTGGCATGGTCAATGGCAATAGTACAGTAATCAATTACAACAGCTAGTTAATGTGATAGGTAGACAGTTACTTAATGAATGTTGGTAATTAATAAATGTTAATTGATATGTTAGAGAACAAATCTTGTCAGCAGAAGTAGTGAAAAGCCTTAGGCCACCAATATACAGCTATCTAATAAATTCTTTCTCAGTTTAATTGACCTCCCCCCCTCCCCCCGAGACTTGCTACTAGGTCTATGTCCTGCACAATGCCATTTTTGCCTCATTCCAATCCCAGCCTGGATTTTTCGGGAACCTTTCTTCTTTTCCGGATGTAATTTCTCCACACACAAAAAAGAGAGAGATTAAGGGCCTAGGAGGCTGATCCCTCCTATATCTACTACTGCCACTTTTCTTCACCATTCCCCTCAGGGCTGATTTTTATCTCAGCTGGGCTACTTCATATTGGTGGACTTGACTGAGGAAAACATTACATTTTTTTTGTAATTTGCATTTACCTATGATTAGCCACTCAATCAACATCATTTTCTGGGCTCTCATATAACATCCTGAACCACATGAAATTTGATTTGCAGAAAGCTAGAACTGGGTTGGTTAATATATGTTCAGTAACTTATATACAACCACAGCCAAAATGGCAGGGACAGCATTTCAAAGAGCAGCATTTGGAGGGGAAAATGAATGGATAGGGAAGAAAGAACTTCCTCCCATCCATGTATGTTATGAATGCAAAACTGTGGACTTTCTACTTCTCTCATAACACCAAGCACGTTCTGTTCTGCACTCTGAGTCCTACAAAACCAGGTATTTCATAAAGTTCTGAAGTCTCCTAGAACTTCAAAATATTTCCTAGAATAAAGCTCTGTTTCATTAAAACAAAATTTAAAATCATTACATAAAGTTCTGAAGTTTTAGAGGCTCTGATTTACAGAGCTTTCCAGAGAAGTCTTAACAGAGCACCTTCTCAGCCTGTCATCCAAGGATAGGGCATGCAACTTACTTTACACTGATAGAATAGAATAGAATTAGAATAGAATTAGAATAGAATTAGAATAGAATAGAATAGAATAGAATAGAATAGAATAGAATAGAATAGAATAGAATAGAATAGAATTCTTTATTGCCAAGCGTGATTGGACACACAAGAAATTTGTCTTGGTGTAAATACTCTCAGTATACATAAAAGAAAGATACTGTTTCTCCCTTGGAAGGCTCTTCCAACAATTTCTTTTATAAACTGAAATGCAATTCTGGAAGGAGACTGAGAATTTGGACAGCTATTTCTTAATTTCCCCCCCCTAGATGATCTTTCTAAACAAAACTTCTTTCATGCTGCTTTCCTACGTCATAGGGGAAACATCCCAGTGTCTCCAATATCTTTCTCCAGAAAATAGGAAGGCCCTGTAGATACCAATTTTCAATACCTTTCCTGTAGTACTTAAACAAGTAAATCTAGTTTGATCTAGTCTTTTTTTTTCTTGCAAGAAGAAAAACAGGTGATAGAGGACAATGTTTCACACAAACACAGCAGGAGTGGGATGCTACCGGTTCGTCCCGGTTCTATAGAACCGGTAGCTCTGAAGAGCAGCAAACACCGAACCGGTTCGATGTGACCTTTTGGTCGTCTGGTTGGCCCACCCACCTGCCCGCCCGCACTCTTGGCTGTCCTTCATTTCCTACTTTTTCAACCTCAGTTGCTTTGCGCAGCACAGCTGAGGTTGAAAAAGCAGGAAAGATGATTTTCAAACGCTGCGTACCCACGCGCAGTGTTTCTTAGTTGTCTGGACGGCACAGCTGATGTTTTTTTGCAATTTACACACATGCACAGCACAAAACACACTCTGACCAAACTGGTAGTAACACCGGTTGAATCCCACCCCTGAAACACAGACTGAAAGTCAGGATGGAGATTGCATGTGTGAATCCTGCACAAGCAAATTTGACTGCCCCAAAGTTTGCATTCCAAGATTATATGAATCATTCCAATTAACTTGTAGTTAAGGTCTTATGGTTGTTCCTGCTTATTTTCAGCCGCAGAGCTCCCCCTACCAAAGGACCCAAAAAAATTTCAGCCACATCAAACCTTCAGACCTCAGAAAACAAACAAACAAATAAATAAACAACCAGAAGGCTGAGCTGTACTGAGTGTGCTGGGTGTTTAACTGGTCTGGTTAAAAGAGCTGCAAGAACACAGCCATAGTAAGCAATCACAAAAATAAGCTCTTCAAGGAAAACAGAGTACAGTTCACCAGCTTTATATTGCCTCTTTTCTGTTGAAGAATGCAGTACCTGGGACTCTCTCAATTTCACCTGAGGCACCTAGATGGGATGTAGGGCAGGAGACCTGCAACGTCAAATTCCCATTTAGAAAACTAAACCCAAGGTAACCTCCCAAAGGTCTGGAAACAGCCGCATGGTTCTGCTAGATACTGTAGGACACTGTGGTATTCTTTCACCTATGACAGTGTATTAATAATAAAATTTAGCAGTTAAGTTTGCCCTTGAAATGGGCCAGTTTATATTTCCAGTTGTATGTCCAGTAGAAACTGTTTGTTCTAAGTTGGGGATAGAGGAGATGAATAAAAACTCTGTCACAACACATTAGGCTGTTCTTTCACAGAAAAGATAGCGCTATTTTAAGTATCAGCTAAAGCTGCTTATTCATGGAATCCCAGTTGTTTTCAGTGGAAAAATGAGCTGACCTAGATGAAAATGCTTTGACTCAGAATTTGAGGAAGGGAGTCTAAGAGCAGCATTTACATAATGTTAATATTTGTAACAAATAATGCCTGAACATCTGCTAGCAATAGCAAAGTCACTGGCACGAAGGAATCACTTAGGAAGGGTCAAAGCAAGATGCGTCTCCTATTTAGACAGAAAAGGACTTGGATGAAGGGGAAGAGAAGCTTAGCCACAAGCAAGTAGAAATGTTGAAGGCAGATTCATAATGGAATCCATCTTTTCCAAGGAAATATGGCATTTTGGGGGTGCGGACAAAGGCATAAAGGATGGGAAAATATTACAAAAGAAGCTGCAGTTTCCTGGGGTTTTTTTCTCTCCTATTCAGCTTTATTTTGGAGGGGGGAAGGTGTTTATCAACTACGTAATCTATTTTATGATTTACACTGTGGCATTTTGTATTTTCTGCCTTAAATAGCAGTAGGGGCATTTGCAGAGGTGGTCAATGACCAATGAGGTGGTCAATAGTGGGTGCCACCCGACAATGGAAACCCAGTTCCCTTTTGATGTGCTTCTCACATATGAAACAGGGCAAGCTTTGATCGGCAAATAACTTGCAGCATTTTGTCATGATTGACTTGTTGAATATCAGTAAACTGCCAAACTGATTTGTAGCACCAGTAGTTTTCTGAAGCTCAACCAAGGAGCAAGTGACCCTGTACTACTCCTCTATCTCAAATAGGATGCAGGAATCAACTTGACTGAGACACAACTGCAACCCAGGATTTGGGATCCAGACAGGGAAATCAAGCCTGTCTTCTAAATTATTGCTGAGCAAAATGCACTGTATTAGGCTTTCATGTGGTTAAATGTAAGGAACTTAAGGCAACTGCTGTTGGGCTAATAAATATTTTACTTACCTTGAGTTCTGAGAATTATGTAGTCAGTTCAATAGAACAGGTATGTTGTGTGTTTTCTCTATATTTTCAAGATCTATAGTTCCCCAGAATAAGAGTATCATTTAGCAAACCAGATTTCCTGAAGACAGTTGACAATAAGTTGGACGTACAGTCCTTCCATTTGTTCCTGGAAAGTCACTGGTTCATTATATTCTAGTTTTAGCAACGCTCTGAAATCATAAGGTAATCTCACCAACCAGCTGGAGGCTACATAAAAAAGTAGCTTGAAGTAGCTTGGAGATTCTAAGCTGAATCATTCAACTTTACAGAGATGAGTAAACACACATTTCTTACCTCCAAAGGCAGGCCTCATGGAGAAATCATGGTCCTCTACCGCCAGAAGCCTTTTGCTGCTCCCTGGCCAAGTTTTGGTCATGTCATAGTTCTTTTTATATGAGTAACTACATTGAAAAACAAGAATACCAGCTATAATTTCTGTTAACTGTGAGAAGGACCACTTTAAAAAGCTGAGGGGTAATTTGCCAATAATAATAAGAATATGCTGAAATTACATCTTTGCAAAGGAATTCCATGCACTGGAGTGACCATGAAGCGGTTTATCATTTATTAAATTTATATGCTGCCTGTTTCACTATCCAAAGTTATCATGATGGAAGAGCATATTGAGTCAGGTCTAAGTCCCAACATGATACCTTTGTGCTAACTTGGGAATATAAAGAACTCTCCTGAAGAAGCAGAGAAAATGTAGCATAAGAGAAATCCTTACGATATAATATATCTGGATCTCTAGTTGTGCCTAAGCACAAGTGGAAGTATAGGAAATAAAAACATGAAAACTGAATGCATTGATACTATCAGTTACAGCAGCAGCCTTTCCCCAACCAGGAACCTCATCCAGGCAACCATAATCCTCATGGTATTAGGGTTGATGGGTATTATAGACCAACAAATTTTTCCCAGGGCACTGGACCAGAGAAAGCTACTTTAGTACCTTTTATGCTGACCAACACAACAACATCCTGAGTGATAAGTTGAGTAGTCCTCAACTTACAACCATTCATTTAGTGACTGTTTGCCATTACAATGGCACAGAAAAAAAGTGACTTATAACCATTTTTCACACTTATGACCGTTGCAGCATCCCCATGGTCATGTGATAAAAATTCAGATTATTCATATTTGACATTTGCAGTGTCACAGGTCCTTTTTGAGACCTTCTGACAAGCCAAATCAATAAGAAAATCAGATTTACTTAAAACTGTGGTACTAACTTAACCACTGCAGTTAACTGTACTTAACAAGCGTGGCAGGGAAAGTGGTAAATAGGGCAAAACTCACTTAAACTGTCTCACTTAGCAACAGAAATGTTGGGCTCAATTGTGGTTATAGGTCAAAGATACCTGTACTTTTAAGCAAAATAAGATCTTACATATGAATATATACTCTGTATCTGTAGTTAAGGTTCCCTCTGCAGAATCAACTTTAATGTGTTCATTGACCTATCTCTTCATGCAACTGGTCTGATTGAATAAGGTATCCATAAATTTAATCCAAAGGTTATTAATTCTTTCTGTTTATTGTATGTATATATTATTGCCTGAATTCATACAAATAGACATGCGGCAACAGATTCTCCAAAAGGTACAGTTAAACATAACTGAATGAAAATTTGGTGCTGTAAACCCAACCATATGAACTTCGAATTCAGTGTACTCTGCTTAAATGAATGAATAATAAGGGTAAACAAGACTGCACTGTACTAGATAGCCTGGTTCTATTAATGCTCCTTCAAATGGGTATTTGACCAAGGATATAAAATCCAGCTGACTACTAGAGAGCAGATAAAGAGATGCAAAAAGCTTACTATCGGCTATCATCTATCATAGTGTTTCTCAATTTCAGCAATTTTAAGATGTGTGGACTTCAACTCCCAGAATTCTCCAGCCAGCAGATCTAGCAATTAGCTGGATTTTCAAAGCCCAAATCTGATGGCCCTGTTAGTATGGAGATAGCTAGGCATTAACAGTTCTTCAGGAAAAGATAGTGTCTTGCCTCACTCCCAAACTACAGACCACATTGTTGAGTAGGTATTGTTGGTAATCTTGCTAAATATCTGATCCTTGGGCTGATTTGATATTAGAATTGTAAAATTATACTAATATGAACTAAATGAAATTACATATTTCATCTACTGTGTGTATGCATACAGGTATTCCTCGATTTACAACAGTTCATTTAGTGCCTGTTCAAGAATTCTCCAAGAACATGTGCATTATCTATAAAACTCAAGAGAAAACTTGGTTTGCAGCACCATATCTGCACGCTCTTGGGAGAAAAATAGATTTAAGTGTAAAACAATATATATGTTTTCATCCAACCAATTTTACTGTTGAAATATTAGGAAAAGGAAGGATTTATGGAGCCCAATTCCCTGTGAAATAACATTGCCGTATGCATTCATTGATTAACAGCTTGATAGCAGATTAAAAACAGATTAACCAGAGTCAACCATCTGGGCATTTCTGATGCCACTTACAAGGCCATCTTCAAGTTGTCTTTTTCCTCCTCCTTCCTTGCACAATCTTCCATCTTCCCACAGAAGAAATCTCTGGGAAAGTTATTTCACGGTACTTTACAGAGTAGTGTGCTCTACTTGAGCAGCGTTTAGAGGAAAGTCCTGCATTTTGACAGCCTCTCCTTTATAGCCTTGATCTGTCTACTCAAGACCACAGAAGTCCAAATGGAAGAGCCACCAGAAAAGAGGGTAAAACAATGACACCAAAACAATATAATCATTTGCTCACACACTGCCTGGTGAGAGATACTTGTGTTTCTGTTTAAATTACATCTAATACTAATAATATGATGCAAATGTTATTCAACTTGTCCCCCCTTTAGTATTTTTTTCTTTTGGTGGAGAGGGGGTTCATTTTCTCTTTCTTGGGGAATGCAGGAACAGCCACTCTGCAGTTTAGTCTTTCTTGGATTATTTCTCAGTGCATGGAGAAACAAAGCATGCACAGATACAGGTAGTCTTCAATTTATGATCACAATTGAGTCCAAAATTTATGTTGCTAAGTAAGAAATTTGTTAGGTGAGTTTTGCCCGCATTTTACAACTTTTCTTGCTACATTTGTTAAGTGACTCACTGCAATTGGTAAATCAGTAACTTGGTTTTTAAGTGAATCTGGTCTCCTCATTGCCTTTGCTTGTCAGAAAGTTGCAAAAGGTGATCCCGTGACCCCAGGACACTGCAACCATCATAAATGTGAGTCAGTTGTCAAACATCTGGATGTAAATCACATGACCATGGGGATGTTGTAATGGTCACATGAAAAATGGTCAAAACTCACTTTTTTCAATTAACTGTTGTAAGTCACGGACTTATAGCTATACTCTACTTACAGCTACTTAGCAACTATTTGAAATTACAACAGACCTCACCAGGTCTACTTGCAACCCAGATTTGAAGTCCCAACACCCCGCTTCCCATTGCAGTCACATGATTGAATATTGGGCACTTAGCAACCTGCCCTCTCCCATTTACAGCTGGTTGCAATGACCCTTGGTCATGTGACTTAAATTTACGATGTTTTTTGTCATTTATTTCTGCTTTCTGGCAAATCAATCAATCAATCTCATTATGAATATTCGCCATTCCCTTAATGATTCACTGCGTTCCCTTAACTGTGGTTATTCAGTTATTGACCACCACAATAAAGGTAATAAAATCAGGCTTTGTCACATTGTGAACTACTTAACAACAGGCACAATTTAGGACTGTAAATCCAGGGTCAATTATGATGATAAATTGAGGACTGTCAAAACACTGACTTTTCCCCAAAGAATCTTGGGAACTCTAATTTGGCAAGGATGCTTAGGAACATGTTAATTAAACTACATCACATATGTGCTAGAAGTATGGCCAACTAATAGCAAGTCTGCAACACTCAGAACATTTATTTACATAGGTTGCTCTATGAGTAGATAGGAAAAGCCTGCGAAAATTGCTTTCTCTGCCCAACTGAAATGAGAAAAGCTGCACCTGAAGGACCACTTGGCACATTTTACATATTTTACGAATGTGTTCTGCATGATATTATGGACAGAATACTAAATATTTATGAATCCTTGGTGCTCTCTAAGCTAGGCTGTTTGCAGATTTATTTTTTTATCCAACTAGGTTAACATCTTCAGCGAGCACTCTCTATTTACATACAGTAGCTTGTCCTTATCAGTATTGGTGAAGGTGTTGTTTTCTCCTGGGTAGTTCCTTGATTAGACTGTTGTTTACTGCTTGTTTGTCTGAGTTGGTAATTCCTTCACTAGGAATTGTTTGCTGCTTGGTTGTCTAGTTTCAACCCTGGTGTTAATTCCTGTTTATCTGAGTGTTGACTGCTGGCAAAGAAGTGTTCTGGTTTTTTTGTTTTCTTTTTTTTAGCTTTTTTACTGTCTCTTTTGCATGGTGTATATGCCTATGATATATCGATGGTTGATTTGTCTGAGTGTCAAGCTGAATTTCCTAGTATTTTTGGATTTACCGTCTAGAATGCTCACAGATTCCCACAGTTGAAACTATGGTTAAGTCGGTCCATATGTTGTGAAATTGAGTATTTCATCTCATTGAAAATTGGCGTTCATGGATGCGCTTTGCTAATCTTCTGCCTCTCTGTTCTACATAGAGGCTGTTGGAATCCTTATACTGTATGTAGTAGACGACACATGTTTTTTTTTTCTTCTTGAGCTACTCAGTCTTTAGGTTTACATAAGACGCTTTGTAAGGCTTTAGTTAGTTTGCGTGCTAGCTATGCAGGGCCAAATCCCATATATCTCACCCATTTGTTTTATTGATAAACCAGTATTCCAGTCATACAAAAGGTTTTTTTCCCTCAAAAATCATTCTGTCCCTTCCCAACCATTTGTCCCCATTTTACAGTGTACTTGTATTTGCTTCCATGTTAATCTTTATATCATGTCTTCCTGAGAAAATTCTATCAGATGAAAGGCCATTGGACTTTTTCTGCAACTGATTATCTAGTTCAGCATTCACTCTGGAAAACTGTTTTGTGCAAACCTGGTACATCTTTTTTTTCTCCACGGGAACTTTATTACTCTTTTACCAAATCTTTACCTTTCCCCCAAATCCTAATCTTGAGCTATATATCTAACAGCAGATAAATTCTATCTCCAAGCCTACATACCTCTGCAATCCTAACTGGCATGGAACACAGCAAGCTCTTGGGGAAGATTTGGAAAAGCTTCAAAGATGAAAAAGTAGGAAAGGGAAGAAAAATCTTATGGTTTTGCTAAACAAACCTGGCTTGCAAGGCCTGAGTTAGCCAAGTACTCTGAAAAGAAGCAATTCTCACTGGACAGCAGAATTCGAGACCAAGATGTATTCAGGGTTTGGCAAGGTTATTTTTCTCCTATATAAACATGCTGTCTTGACATGAAATCTGATAAATTTAAAGCCCTTTCTTGCTATGCCAGAGCTGTTTTTCATCATTAATACTCAATTCATTTGCAAATAAAATGCCCAGGACAAACAATAATTTAAGCACAGGACAGCTGCAAATTTATTTAGTAATAAAACTTACTCATCTAAACATTATTTCTCTTTGTTCAAATTGTAATTTCTTAAACTGCAGCAACTATTTAGAGAAATATATTTTTTTCTCTCAAAACTTTGGCCCAACAGTGCCAGATCCTGCAAGATTCTAAGTGGCATCCCAGATGAAGGCTGTGCTAAATGCAACTCCTAGAGTTTAGCGTCTCTCTAAAAGCTGCCTTCTCTTTTAAAACCGATGAATACGACTTGCTACTACAGCAATAAAAACAATTCAGGATTTCCTAGGAAATCGTTCTTGTGTGCTTCCAGATTGCTTTGAACAGAGCTCAGAAATCACATGGATTTCAGAGAGGCATTTTTAATGCTAGTCGGAAAAAGAAATCTTTACTGTGCTTTGTACTTTTAGTACAATGTGCATTCTTGACAAACATATTATGCAGGAACACATATTATACTTTATAACAAGTTATAACAAAACTCGCAAAACTACACGTCTCCGCAAATCCATATTAATAGAGGGAAACCAAAGGAAAAGGGGTAAATTGATCGAATCGTAAAGGCTCTCCTTACCTTATTTTTTGCACCTGAGCTTCTGCCGTCCATCTCCCCTTTCTGTGCTTCCTACTTTCCCCGAGAAGGACCCCGCACAAGATCAACACTGTGAGTTTTGCAAAATACAGCATACTTTGGGAATCAGCGCTCCCTCTTCCTTCCGTCCAGCCGCCTCCTGACGGGTAAAATGCACTCCGGTTTAAACATCGAATTATCTGCATCTCTCAAGCGTTGCATTTGTCCGAGCGACCATTCTTATTAGAAAAGCTGCTTTTTTTTCTCTCCCCCGCCCCCCCGCCCCCCCTAGGTTTTAAACCAGCTTCCTAAACCGCCTACCCCACATCCCTTCCTCCCTTCTTCACTCGCCGATCAGCCGTCCTTCGCGAAAGAAAGAAATCCTAACTGGCCGCGTTTCCACTGAGTTCTAGATGGGTAGCCAACAGCCAATGGAAACACGGGATGGGATGCCATCCGCCAGGCTTTGGGCCAATCAGGCGTACCTCGGGGACGGGGACGCTCTTTTCTCCGGCATTATTATTATTATTATTATTATTATTATTATTATTATTATTATTATTATTATTATTATTATTATTATTATTATTATTATTATTATTATTATTATTATTATTATTATTATTATTATTATTGTTGTTATTATTATTGTTATTGTTATTGTTGTTATTATTATTATTATTATTATTATTATTAATTATTAATTATTATTATTATTATTATTAATTATTAATTATTATTAATTATTGTTCTTGTTCTTGTTATTTTGCCTTAAGTTGATTATTTGTGCGCTAGGTTTCTCCATTGCTGCTTATGGAGAGCAAGCCTGTGGGGGTGGAAGCGGGCTGTTAAAATAGCTGCTCAGTGGGAATTTGGAAATGGCCTCTTTGGTCCTTTCTTTATAATCCTTTATTATGTCTGCTTCCTCTTTTTTTCCCCTTTAGTTTTCCAGCCAGCTGGAAACTTCACTATTACCTTCATTTTCTGTCTCAGTATCTGTCCCTGTGGCTAAACCTACCCGAAAAGCCATGGTTTGTTCCAACTGTTGTTTCAAATAACAAGAGTTGGAAGGGACCTTGTAGATCATCTAGTCCAACCCCCTGCCCAAGCAGGACACCCTACACCATTTCTGACAGATGGGAGTCCAATCTCTTCTTCCAAGTCTCAAGTTTTGGCGCTCGCTTCCACAACTTCCAAGGGCAAGCTGTTCCATTGGTTGATTGTTCTCAAGTTTCAAGTTATCTTTTGTAGTTTAAATTACAAATTAATAAGATATTAAGCCATAACCCATAGTTTACAAATCAGTGGTGCATCAAAATTGTGTTGGCTTTAAGAGAGGGTCATGGTGCAGTATTGGTCGATATTTTAATTAAAGTACTGTATTGATAAAGGCGTTGGATATTTCATCCACCAAATTCTTTTCCTTGTTGGGTAGAATAGAGGGATTACTTGGTCTCCTACTTTTCTTTTTTTAGTATGTAATTTTTATTAAAGCGTTTTAAGATAACTAATCTAAACTAACGAAGGAAGAAAAAAGAGCAAAGAAGCAAAAAAGTGGGGAGGGGGGAATCCTTGAAGAGGAAAGGAAAAGAACTTATAAAGTAAGGTAGCTGGCAGAGTAAAATCCACAGGGACTACTTTACCTTTTTACTACCAAATATAATAAATGCCCCTTCATGTTATTCACATTTCCAACATACATTTGAAGTGCTTTTATACATTCTGGATAACTTCTCTGGTGTCATGTGCCAACAAAAATACATCATTTTGTAAAAATTATATTTGAAATCTTGATATACATTTCAACCCTTTTAGCCACATCTTTTCCCACTGATCTGTGTATTATAACCAACATTCTTAGCTCACTTAATTGTATGTTATTTAACCTGTTCTTCCCACTTTAAATTTCAACAGAAGTTTGCAATTTCAGTAACTGTTCAAATATTCTGACAAATTCTGACTTACTCTGTCCATACCATATCTTTTTATTTTTTAAAAATCTTTCAGATAATTGTAAATGGGAAAATCATTGACAACTATTTCCTTCTGCTATTGTTTTCTTGATTTGATTTCAATTCCAGAGAATTCTTGCTTATCCACAAATGATGTGTTTGTGCATATGACCTGATCATTGCTATTTGACTAAATTGCCAGTGGAAATGGTTAAACAAATTAGAAGCTGACTGCATCCTGAGGAGTGGCAGGGAGAGAGCGCCTTCAAGAAAATGTTCAGAAACTGTTTCTGTGAACAAAGAGGACAAGACCATTCCTTACAACCTGGGAAAAGAGATAGTATTAAGAAGAAGCTCAGACTGGCTCCTCCCTGGGATAAAAAAAATTGAGGGGGAAAGCACAGCCAGCTTGCAAGGGTTGGTTACTAGAGCCCATTTCAATAAAGTAGAGTTCCAATCTTCCTGTGCAGTCAGTTTCCTGATCTGGTCTAAACTGAAAGGCTGACGACACTGCCTCTAGCTTCCACTTGGAATCAATTGCTTGCAAACTCAATGAATGAAGCAATTAGGCAAGCTCAATTAATAAAACTTAATTTTCTGAAGTATTTCTTAAATAAACTTATGAAAATATTCTAACTTTGTTGATAGGTTTTCAAAAAGCATTTTATTTTTTAACGATGGGCACATGAACAATCAATTCAATGAATTATGTATATTTCTGAAATAAGTTATAATCTAATCTAAGTTTGGGTAAATATTACATAACAATTGGCGGGATTCTCAGCTTTAAAAAAGCAAAATATACATAACTGAATATTTTAAAAGTAGCCTTCAAAACTTGCAAAAGATTATTCTAGATTCAGGACAATTAAAAGTAAAAAGTAAAGTATATTCTGTTCTTCCCACTTTAAAAAAAATGCTTACAATTTACAGCATTTCATTTCCTGGAATTTTTAGGTAGGAAATAAATGTGGCTATTATATTACCAACTTTCTTTTATTTAATAACATTTACTATACAAACATTTCTGCATTGCAATTTAAGGAGCCCTGTCATGAATAAATCTTTATTGTCTTGCTTTTTGAATAATTATCCATAAATCCATATTGGCATAAAACACAATTTTAGGGCTCTCTCAGTTAAAAGTACCCATCAAACCTCGTGCACAATGCAGTAAGTCCATTCACCCTTAAATATCCTGCTAATGCAGAATATTCTCAAAAGACATTTTGGGTAATCTGTCAGTTTGTACAGATTATTAATCATCCATACTTTCACCACTATCAAAGTGTATATTCCTTGAAAATATTAATGTACCTCCTCAGGTACATTGGCATTCACTTTTAAAATGAGAAAATACAAAAAGTAATCTTATGTAAACAATCCTCATGACATACCAAACAGAACATTTCAATAACACGTTCAAGTCACTGGTCTTCAAAATGAGAGAATCTCATAATTCAAATACATACTCATTGGCTAGATATATACGTCTAACAACTAGTACTGCCAATGCTAAAACAAGAAGAAGAATCAGCATATTTGATCCCATGTGGCTCGTGTTGACTCTTGGCTGCTGAACCTGATTGAAGTTGGTTGAACCTGGTGCTCTTCTGTGCTGGTTATGTCTTTGGCGGGAGCTCACTGAAGTATTATTGGATGCAGGTTGAGAATGGAGCTCTTCTTCATTTGAAGTGGCAGAGTTGGTTGGATTTCCAGACTAAAAGTGAGAAAAATGAATTCAGCAAAACAGAACTGAAAACAAAATGTCCTACATAGTAGAAGAATTTAGCCAATATTTAAAATGAGAAGAGCAAGCTGTCATCTTGCTTGAGTTAGTTATTGCTTATATAAGTAGAACATTATCAATCAGAATCATAATATATTAATATTAATTGTTCCCAGCACAACAGGGAATCAATTATACTTTAATACAAAGATCTTTGGAAGTCCATAGGACAGCAGAGCATGATTGGCAAGGGGTGACAGCTTTCTAAAGAAGGTGCTGTTACTGAAGAAGCTTTCTCCAGTTAAATTACACAATTACCTCCCTGTTTCCAACCTTTCCTTTTTAAAAACAATTGTTGAACAGGTATAGAAGCTTCAGCTAGAGTACTCCAGGGAAAGCAAATTATTTGGACCTCTCTTAATCATAGTCCAATCCCACAAAATGGTTGTTCTGGTGGATGACCCTCATCAAAATATGGATGAATTATACCTCTCCTAATCAAACTTGACTTTCACTGGTGTTAAGATAAAGAACTATTTGGACTGCCTACAAGGGTTGATTAATGAGAGGTATTGATTTGCTATGTGGAAATTAAGCACCAGTTGACGGAGGGAGGAGAGACTGGCCTAGTGAATACTCTCTTGAGTTCCTGCAGGTATCTGTCCATGCTATTAATATCTACATGAGGATACAGGAAGAGATTATATAGAGCATCATCAAGCACTGTGATAATATCCAGTTGTACATTCCTACACCCTGTGCCAGATCGGAAAAAACAGATATACTGTCTGAAGTCTACTGAATTTGGGTGGGATGAAAATAAGCTGAAACTGAATCTTAACTAGCTAGAATTGCTATTTGTTTAGAAACGTACTGGCTCTCTGTCTACAACACGGAATTGTGAAGTGGGGTTGGACAGGAAGGGTTGGAACTATGGTTTGGGAGTTCTGCTAGACTCCTAAATTTGCTTCACATGCTCAGGGTGGCTGTCAGTCAGCTTGGCAGATGTGTTAGTTGCAGCCTTGCCTGAAGCAGGAGACTATGCAAACAGTAAATCATGTCCCCATAATGGTTAATTAAGGCTTCTGAACTATCCCTTATCTTGAACTGTTTTTATTCAGAGATTCCAATTAATGCAGAATGAAAAAAAAAAGCTCTATAGACAGATGAGAGTTGTTATAGCCATATATGAAATATATTAAAGGTACAAGATGATTTATCTAATGTTGTGGTTAGCCAGGACCTTTGACATTTGAGGGTTTTTCATTATGACAGTATTGGTGCCTATGGTTATTTTGCTGATTTTAATTCATGTAAGTTGATGCTTATTATAAATTGCTATGAGTCATTTGGGATTTGGCAGTGGCAAATTATGTAAATCCTCTGATTTATATAGAGATGTCATTATAAATTGTAGTGAATTTGTTCAATTACTTGCGGATATCTGTTTTATTGACCTTCAGAAAATCTAGCCATATTCTGCCTAATATGTTATACATTAACAAGGAAAAAGAACCAGGATTTCAAAACCTTAGATAATGCATTTTTCCCATATAGGCTGCTTTCCTAATGTAAAGCAAATAGGAGAGAGAGAGAAGGGGGAGGGAGGGATCAACAAGGGGATCCTTTAAAATATTAATGTACTTTGAATAACAGAATTGATCATACGTAACTAACGAACTAAGTTAGATTCATATTTTGTTTAGGGATGGTGCTTACTCTGAAAAGTCTGACAAAAAGATAATAAGATTAAGTACTGTCACTTAAAACAAAGTAATAGCATTCTTCTTACTCCCCCCTAAAATAATATGATTATTTCTGGTGTTCACAGTGGGTCAGTTTGCTAAAAGGAAGAAAAAGAGCAATACATATGGTATCAAACCACCACATTCAAATGTAATGAGCCTTGTAGGGGAAAAAATAAATTCAAATGCTATGGAACTGCAATTGCATATCAAGAAAACTTCCATTGGGAAAATCTATAAAATATTAGCACGTCTGCATCTTTTAAAAAGCTGAAAAATACTCTGTACCCAGGAACAGATGCTTTGATGTGATTTGACATGATTTTTTTAACCAATCTGTAGCACATCAACTCTAAAAACCCATACACCCACTCATACAGCTTAACTGGGATTTGTCTACAATTTATCAGTGAATTTAGATTGCATCTAGAGCAGTCATAGCAGCAGCTGTCCTGGATCAACAGCAAGTCTCAGTTACTTTCAAAGTGGAAAGATTATATAACCAGCTCTCCTTGGTTATATTAATATGTCATAATTAAAAAACAACAACCATAATTTAAAATGGATAAAATTAATCTTCCTCCATGCAGTTATATTTACTAAAGTGTTTGTGAAGAAATGGGAAGTATGATTAGTAAGTAAATGCTGAAAATCATTAAAGAACAAAGCAAAACTCACATTTCTTATTTAATGTATTTCATTAAAGATTTGGGCTAGCATGAGGTTGGGTCTATGAGCAAATCCTTATTGTGGTGACAAAAACATTTATCTTGGTATACAGGTAGGTAGTCCTTGACTTAACAGTTCGCTTAGTGACCATTCAAAAGTACAACTGCATTGAAAAAAAGTGATTTTATGACCATTTTCACTATCGCAGCATCCCCAGTCCTGTGATTTACATTCAGATGCTTGGCAAGTGGTTCCTACTTGTGAAGGTTGCAGTGTCCCAGGGTCCCTTTGGTGACATTCTGATAAGCAAAGTCAATGGGAAAGCCAGATTCACTTAACAACCATGTTACTAACTTAACAACCACAATAATTCACTTAACAAGTGTGGCAAGAAAGGTCATAAAATAGGGCAAAACTCACTCAACAAATTTCTCACTTAGCAACATAAATTTTGGGTTCAACTGTGATCGCATATTGAGGATTACCTGTATTCTAAAAATATAAGTCCCTCAAAAAGTGATCACATGACCCCAGGACACTGCAACCATCATAAATATGAGTCAGTGTCCAACCATCATAAATATGAGCCAGTGTCCAAGTATCCAATCACGTAACTTTGGGAATGCTGCAACAGTCAACGGTCATGTCACTTTTTTTCAGAACCGTTGTAACTTTGAACGATCACCAAGTGAACTGTTGTAATTTGAGGACAATCTGTATTTAAATAGGTTTCTAGTTGCACCTAAGCAGTATTAAGTTGACTTTTCCAAGAATGTGCCTCATTTATTAAATACCCACCATTTCACTGGTGATGGTATCCTGGAATGCTGGAGTTGTAATTTCTTGTTGGTGTTCAGAGGAACTCCCAAGGTGATTAAATTCTGACACATCTAAAGGTTCAGTAACAGATTTTCTAGATGAATTACCTTCAGCCTTAAGCAAAATGAGAAGAACACCATACATTATTACATCAAAGAGACACTGAAATCCTAATCAATTATGGGCACAATTGTTATGTAATGCATTCTTCTTGCAACATTATTGAACACTTTGTAAGAGGTATATCTCTGCTTAGGCGCCTTGTTAAATTTAGGAGACCGTGCTATTAAATAAAGCAAGCAATTCTGGAATAGATGATTGATTGAAATATGTCACAGAAAGAAAATCAAGTTGTCCCTTTTTGTTTTTAGTTTATTAAATCCCCACCAAGAGCAAACAAAAAAAAGCATATCCATAAAATGTAAATAATGCTAGATATTAGAAGGTAGCAATGAGATGAACTTCAATTAAATGCCAGATCAGTCCACACAATGGCTTTCCATTCTTATGGGAAGAAAACATTACTCCAATAACCCCCACCTCTCTCAACAGCTTGCAGCATTATTGACTCTGAGAACCTGCTGGGTTTTCTCTTGTACAATAGCTGCTGGGGACGGAAAGGGGCATGTTTACTTATAAATATAACCAATTAAAGTAAAGGTAAAGCTTTCCCTGTCCAGTGGTGCTTATTTGTGTTTCTTGGTCAAGGGAGCCAGCATTGTCTGAAGACATTTTCTGTGGTCATGTGGCCAGCATGACTATTTGCTAAAGATGTATGGAACCCGTGGTATTATTCTCACTTCCCATGGAAGTGATACCTATTTATCTACTCACATTTTCATGCTTTCGAACGGCTAGGAGAGCAGGAACTTGGGCAAGGAACAGGAGCTTACCCCTTTGTGCAGCACTCGGGTCTTGTACGTGGGCTGTCAGCTTTCCAGACCACAAAGCTCAGCATCTTTAACCGTTGAGCCATCGTGCCCCATAACCAGTTATAATGCACCTATTTCCAGAATGCAATCTATCCTCCCCACTCTTTCTTCAACCTACAAAAAGCCTTCTATTATTCTCACTTATCTTTTCTCTTCTAGAAAACTGTATCCGCTTCTAAACTAACCGCTGCAGTCACCAATCATTTTTATTTTCTTAGAAATGTCATAAGGTCTATCTGGGACATGGAGGTTCTACAGAATATGCATCTACATACATAATACAGAACCTGGCAAGCAACATATACTTGCATCCCTAAACATCATGGGGAAGATTTCAGCTCTATGTATAGAGTGCTGCCGATTTTTTTTAAACAAGGTAATAGAATTTTCAGCTACATGTAAAGTTCTGGTCTGTAGCCATTTTTGCACTATTTTTATTATTTAAAACACAATGAAGGTATTACTTCTGAAGGGATTTTGTGATAGCTATTACCATGCTTAAATGCACACTGGTATTCTGCTCCAAAAGATAAGTGTTCTCAAAGTTTAATTTGTTTTTAAAAAAGCAACCCAAGCAACATTTAAAAATCCTGCTTAGCAAGTTACTCTCATTACAGAGTTGTAATTAGTTGTTTTTATAAAGATTGGCACCCAACTTTTTGGGCAGTATTATAATTGTAAAATAATAGGATGCATCAAATTAAATGCGTGAAAAATACTACAACAACAATGAGAAATAGTGTGATTCCTTATCCTCCTTGAAACCTGCTACAACTTGCTCTTGAGCACTGGAGAATTATTTGGAATAAATTTAGAGAATAGGGGAACACGAGGAAAAATTAAAATTCTGCAATGGGCGTGTAACCCGACATATTTCAACAAGTGTATTACATGTATCAATTTTTAAATCAAACATAGCTAAGAAAGGAGGCAGAGTTTGGATTCCTGTGACACAGAGATCGAACAATGACTTTCTGGAGCAATTTTCACCTTTAATCCATGTTGCTGGACAGCATTAATCAGCCTCCCTAGGCATTGTCCTACTCACCAAAGTAATCAAGAGAAAAGAAGAACAAACTGTTATTTTACCTTGAAATTGATTTGCCTGGCAAGTTTCTTGGCTTCTTGATCAGCCTGGCTTGGGGCACTCCCTGAAGTTAACGGTAAGAGGACTTCTTTCATAAGTAAGCCACACCCTTCACAATAAAAATCTTGCGACCTAGGGAATAATAGCAGACCATATGTTAATTTAACAATCAGCAAGCACCAACAAAACATACTGCATGCTATACTAAGCCTTGCTTAGCATTAACCTTGGATAAACGACTTATCTGTGAAATGTGTGGTGTGTTCTGAAGGCTCAATTGGGTATGCTACAGTGCACACAAGCTGGCAGAAGTTCACATATTTCCCAACTGCTAGAGTAGTTCTGTTTATACATCTGCTGCATAACTGTATGTCCAGATGTTTAAGATTGTAAAAAGAGTAGAAAAAAGCCATCATCTTTAATTCTACTTTTAGAGAGTCATTTAGAATTAAATTAGATCGAACAAAATATATTCTGAAGTACAGCAATCTATTTCTAATAAATTTGCAACCTGCTGAATAATGAAATACTCTTTATTTCCTTCCTTCCTTCTTATTAACCAACCTACCTACCTTTTATCCACATACATCAGAATAAACCTAGGTTTGTTTTTCTGCCCCAGCTAAGTTTTAACTGATTTACAAAGGTTCAAAGTAGGAGGGAGAGTAACCCAGGATGGCTACTTCAATCATTTGCAGTATTCTAGCTGTTCAACAAACCATGTAGAAAACAAATCTTGGTTTATTTGAAATATAAGCACAACCTGAATAAACAATCACAGGGTATTATTGTCAGTTAACTATGACAAACAATGCAATACTAACTCAATGGGATTTACTTCTGAAACAAGACTGACCAGTTAATGAGTGCATTTGCATGACATATTAAGCCAGAATACTTCTCCATCAACCTTCTCAACTGGTCCTTCTGCCTGCAGAAGCAGCTAAACAAATTTATTTTATGACTTGTTTGTCTACTTTTTTCTCCTCCTACCCAGAAAGTGTTAGATAGAAGTCATTGCTTGCCCTGACTTGATTAGACAGAAAAAGAAGGATTTTTTTTTTCACATTTCATGGAAAATAAACCACAGACCATGATTTGTTAGCTGTTCCTGTGGTCAAGAAAAGCCAAACAATCAAGCATGGTGTACCAAGGACTGCACACTGACAGGTTCAGTGATGGGTTTTCCAGAAAATGTAATGCAAACTAGTATTATCTGAATTGCCATTCTTTTCTGAAAATCCATAGACTGCCTAAATATTTAAAATACATTATTTTCTGTGAAAAAATCCAGCCTATTTTATGAATTTTGAATTACATTACATTCAAAGAAATCAAAAGCTCTGATATGGAAAAAAATACTTTGTTGAAGAACTGGATACAATGTTAGGGAATAAGCAATAAAAGTGATATGCAATGTAACTTTTGGCTTTTAATTTTTTAGAACCACTGTTTAATAAGCAAACATCATGCAATCACCACACCAACCTGAAGTAAACATTTTCTGCATAACATTTTGACATTCCATTTCTGGAAAATCTCTACTCACAGAAAACCACATTTTTTTCTGAATCTAGATATTCCTGAACAGAGCTCTTGACTTAAGCACTGTGGACTAAATAAAGAACACCATGTAATTGACTAGTTCCATTTTATAAAAGAAAAAAAAATCACAAAATATTATGATTAAAGAACAAACACATCACCTCACTGTCTTCTCGGACAAACAGATTCAGATAGTTTAAAAAAATCAGGACCAGATTGCTATTCATTTTACTAATTAAATTTTCATTTCCTATGTAGAGATTTATTGATCAAGTAGGTAATAGTGCAAAATCAATTTTCTTGCCCTACTAAATTAATTTAAGGCTGAAATCCTGAATTCCCTCATCTAGCGGTAAGCTTGAATGAATTAATGGAATAATTCTGAATATATATAGGACTAGACAACCCATAACCTATGGCAGGGGTGTCAAACCCATGGCCCGCAGTCCGGATTGAGTCATGTGCTGGCCCCGCCCCTTCCCAGTTTAGCAAATGGGGGAAAAGTCCCGATACGTCATGACAACACGAGTTTGACACCCCTGACCTATGGGGCCACCTTTTCAGAGACATTTCCTTACTTAAACAGAGAATCAGAATGAACAAGAGCAAAAAAGCAGTAGTAGAAAGAGATTCTAGCCAGCTTGACCTGCAGCTGACTGCCCTGTGGCAGCTGATGCTGAGACTGATCTACCTGGCCTCTGGAAAGCTTGGGTGATACCATACTACCTGATTTCCAGCTGAAAAGGAGGAGCTAGTCTATCTGGCCTCCAGAGGGCAAAGGCAGAACTGGTCTACTGAACCTCTGGGGGGGTCAGGGTTAAAGAGACCACAAATTTGCCAAATTTCAATCCCATGGGTGTCATAGGTCCCAGATTTTGGACACATTCGGCAAATTAGCCCACCTTAGTTCAATTTTTTTGCCTTCTGGTGCAATGTTTTGCCCACTTAAAGACAAGACAGCTTTAGTATTATATACTGTTGTTACTGTCTATATAAGATACTTGAAAAGGCTAATAATGGAGCCAAAACAGAATGAAATGCCTAGTTCCACAGCAACAAAAACTTGAGATTACAAATAGGGAAGAACCTAATGGCAGGGTAAATAGATAATGTGATATGTTGATTCTAGAATCATCAGTAATACAGCAGGTCTTATCACACATCAATAGAAGCCTCTGGCATTATGATATCATGGGATTACATGACTACAATTTAAGACCTTTACAATTGCATAAGATGAATCTAGTGGGTATTTGGTATAAAAATGTGCTGAAAATTTTCTAGAAAAAAATAGATGCTCTATCAGAAATTAAAGGGGAAAGAAAGAAGATGCTCTATTTCTACCAGAAGTTCTCAAAATGAAAATCATACTTAGCGGTCTAGGCAAAAAGGCATCATCTGTGCTGCCCTAAAATTTCTTATGCTGCCTCTCATCTGCCCAAAAAGATTTGGATATAATAAGTGGTTAAAAACTAGGTAAATTGAAAGGAGAGGAATCAACGTAGGCTAAAAAAAAATTTATAAGGCTAAGGACATGTGGCTTTTGCTACTCCATTTCCCCCTGCCTTCCCACAGATAACCTCCAGCATAATGTTCACAAGCAGTTTTCAACTTCAAGGTAATTTTTGTATTACCTTGATTTAAAATATACTCTCAGATACTGACAGGCCTAAAAATCAATTTCAAAACCCAAGAACATTTTTATTCAGAAATACAACTGAGCATAACTATTTCACACAAAACATAACCCATACTTCTTAGCCAGTGCTCTTCTTTCTTCAGGTGTGTAATCTAAAGATCCTATGGCTCCTTCTCCTTTTGTTGGCATAAATCCAATAATAGCAAGCAAGGCAGTTCTTACTGTAATAAAAATAACTTTAATTAGCAATTATGGAGAGGGAGGGAGGGGAGGGAGAAATAGAGAGAGAGAATGAATTATAAAGTCTGCTGTACTGAGGTATAATCTTTTTAACAGCAGAGATTTGCTTCTTTATCAAACTTTGCTTACTGCCGATAACAGTTGACTTACTGCTCCAAGATGGTTGCCATGTTTCAGGATGATGTCCTGAGATGCTTAAACAAATTTTCTTTCCCACTTCAAATCTACCATTGGCCTTAAAAGACAAATTGAGAAGAAAAAAAATCATTTCATCAAACTTTTTTAAAAAGATAAAATTCAGCACTGTGTGGCATATGGATTTTTGAGGCATGTCATGGTTGTGGTTTTGCTGAAGTGAGTCACATATGGAATGAAGAAAAAGCAGGAAAAAAAACAGCTCAGTTGTGGCTTTAATGGGCAGCTGTACTGTCAGTCTTGATGAGCTGATCTGGCTGCTAGCAAAGGCTGGTATGGAAAAGTTTTGAATGAGCAGTTCCATTGGTAGAGTGAGGGAGAAAGCTAAAACTGCTTTTTTAGCATACATGAATAAAAACCTACTTATGATTTCCTAAATAATGGATCTGTTTATTATTTTGATCTGTTTATTATTTTAACATATTAAAATAGATTTTAATATACTTAATATATTTAATATATCAATACCAGAATTGTATCAATACCAAAAATACACTTATTTTTCCTTTGCATGCTATAGCAACCATGCCCCATCCATTCTTCAAACATTTCCAATTCTTCTTGCATGAAAGAGCAGATAACTGCTACTTTTCCTGGGGGAATAGGGGGTGAATTTATTTTTTTAACTGTTAGATGAAAATACCTGTATGACCCTGTATTTCATGGTAATTTTACTACTGAAAGATTTTATAGGTGTGTCATTGTTGTGAACCATGCCTGAGGCAATGAAAATCGTACAAGGGAAGGAAAAATTATTATAGCTTAATCCTAAAAAACCAGTGTAACTTAATAGCTGTGGGTTGACAGTGAAAGGTTAGGAAAAACAATTAGATACATTTTTTCTTAAAATTATTTTACATATTAAGTAATTGAGACTTTTAACAATGATCTAATAATCTAACAAAACATTTGTGGTTTTCTAGCTGACACCTGAAGTTTTACCGTTAAGAGAATAATACTTGGTGGTTTCATAGGATATTCTGGTGGTAGCACTATTCTTCCATGATAAACTCCTCCATCAAACTCTGAATCTGGAGGACCTCTTACAGTGAAATGCCACTCAAAAAGATTGTCCTACAAAAGAAAAATGGAAATATAAACAGCCACTCTCCTCAAAAATACATCAAATTAAATTTGCAGTAACAATCCCCTGACTGCCATCGTTATGGTTAAATAGGCCATAACTGGCATATTAAAGTTATGATTTCCTTGAATCAACAATCTGACTTTACTATCCCAACTTAATAGTCCCATTCAGTTGCCATTCTCACTGGCTCAAGGTTGATTCAGCCTTCTACCCAGATTGTTGAGGGCAATAGGCTGACTCTGTAAACTGCTCAGAATAGGGCTGTAAAGCACTGTGAAGTGGTATATACCGTACTTATTGCTCCACAAGACGCACCTGACCATGACGCACCTAGATTTAGGGGAGGAAAACAAGAAAAAAAAAATCAGATGGTGCCTGAGAGGACCACAGATTGGTGTCCTTTCATGTGCCAGCTCTGCCTATTGACTCCTGCACTGTGGAAAAGACAGAAGAGGTGGGCAATGACAAAGACAGAAGAGCACTGTAAAAGGACCCTGCTGCCTGGGCGGGCTGCTATTCATCAAAGGATCGGCATCAGTCCACTGTTGGGGACCCCTGAGGTAATACACTTCACGGTCTGTGATGCAATATTCGCTCCATAAGACGCACAGACATTTCCACCCACTTTGGGGGTGGGGGAAAGTGCGTCTTATGGAGCAAAAATACGGTAGGTCTAAGTGCTATTGCTGAGCAAGCCACCACAGATTGTTAAGCAAGACATGATCATGTCTTCCAATTTTATTGCCAGTTTCCCTATTGAGTTTACTTGTTGGAAGCCAGTAATAAAGCACAAAAATTGCAACCACATAACCATGGGATCCTATGATGGATGTAAATAGGATGATGGTCATAAAGCTACATTTTCAGCTCTGACATAACTTAAAATGTTTGCTAAACAGGGCAGTTCAGTGAGGTCTATCTGCATCATTGTTTTTTAGGTTTACTTGTTTAAGGGCCATACTCAAAATTGATTGGGGCAGCAAAGCTATTAATATTACCAATAAAAGTGAACAATATTGTACATAAGTGAGGTCATGATATTTCCCCTGTGATAGGCAGAACATTGAGTGTTTTATTTTTTTTAAACTACCATAAGCCTTTCTTAGGGCATATATCTATTTACTTTCCATCAGAAATGGTCAGCAGCCATTGTGCTGATTTTTGGCAATTATGATTGAAGATGGTAATCTAAAGAGGGCACTAAAAGAGGTTCGGAGGCAGAATGTCCATGCTTGCCTACTTTTAATTCTCTAAAGTTAGATTCTCCAAACCCCTTAGCCATGAATTGCATACAAAGTGGGCATCCACTAACCTCTAAAGGCTGGGCATGATAATGGTCTGTTGCTTCTTTCAGTTCAGCAGCTTCTTTCATTAAACGTTTTACAGCTGAAAGGGGAAAAAAAACTATATATGACTATGTGAAGTATTACAGTACTATTGGCTGAGCACATAGAAACTTATTGCCAACAATTAATGATAAAGGAAGTTCCAAAATGTACATTTGTCCCTCAAAGGTCATGTTTAGAAAGAGACAGTTAACTTGAACTTAAACCATGACAATATTAAATGATATTATACCCTAGTTATTTAATGGGGGAAAAGTAATATCATGTCCTGAAGGGCAAGAGAACATCTGAAAATAAATGTAATTTGGAAGTTTTTCTATCAGTAATTGGATTCAGACTAATGTACAAAGGAAACATTTTAATGTTTCCAAGTTTCCAAGCTAATTACATAGGTGGTATTTTTAATTGTTATAAATAAAAAAGGAAGGGAGGGAGGTGAATCACATATTCAGCATGAAGTAATGGAATAAAAATAATGTTATGTCACAGGAATTAGAATCCCAAGAACTCCTTATATTACTTAAGAACAAGATGCACGAAGGAACGAACAAACTTTCCTTTCTGGGGAATGACATATGCAATAGCTAAGCTGAATGTAGTTGCTTTCCAATCTTTGTGGACAGGGTTTATGGAGAAGTCTTGAGAAATGCTGGGGTGAATCTGGAAAGAAAATCTGAGCTGAATGGATTCTCACCATAACTATGCAAACATATTTTTGTTAATTCTATTTAGACCTTGGCTCAAATACTTCTCAGGTATAATTGCAATTCAGTGGGGTCAGTTATTAATCAAAGGAATTGACACAATATTTGAAAAGGCATAAGGGAGTTTTGTCTTAGGAAGTGGCCATGCCTGTCTAAACCATTCTAGGTTCAAACTAAGCAGACCAGATGTAGTTAATACTTGAATAAGGACTATAGGCTAAACTGGGAAATTTCAAAAATACTCCAGAATAAGGTAATGACAAACCATACTGTTGCCAAAAAAGCTGCATAGATGCATTCAGACCAGGAATCAAAATCAATCTAAAAGAGACTGTCTTTGCAAGGAACTCCAAATAATCTGAATTAAAATACAGGTAGTCCTTGATTTATGACAATTTGGTTGCTAAGCAAGACAGCTGTTAAATGAAGCACCTGATTTATATGAGGGTTTTTTTGCCACAGTTAAGCGAGTCACTGCAGTTATTAAGTGAATCATGAGGTTGCTAAATGAATCTGGCTTGCCCCCACTGATTTTGCTTGTAGGGAGCCGACTGGAAAGGTTACAAATGAGGATCACATGACCCTGGGATACTGCAACTGTCATAACTGTCATGCCAGTTGCCAAACAACTACATTTTGATTATGGGACCATGCGGATGCTGCAATGGTCATATATGTGAAAAATGGTCATAAGGTACTTTTTTCAGGGCCATTATAACTTTGAATGGTCACTAAATAAATGGTTGCAGGTCAAGGACTGATTGTACTTTTAATGAAAACAGCTTATTATTAGATATACCTGTAAAGGTAAAAGGAATTTTTGAGCGGGCTTGCTTTTTACATTATGCAAATTATGCAAATAATAAAAATCATAATGCCTTGTCCTCAGATGAGAGATTGCCACTTGGTGGATTAAAACACTTTGTTCTTCATCTAGATACTTAACAGAATGTTAACAGACATTAATAGACGGTCAAAAAATATACTAAATAGAAGATGTAGGCTTTTAAAATAAATCTGAAGACTGCATTTTCAACTCTTGGCAACCATTTATGTGAAAAAGTTTCTCAAGAATTACCATTATCAAGGTAATTCGAACTCTAGGAGCAAGTACTGTACGATTACAAATATATCCATACATACCATATATAAATATGTAAATTATAAATTGACATATATAAATTTAATAAAGCAAAAATCAATGGCCCTTATTTATATAAAAATTTATGTAGCCCACAAGAAATAAAACAAATTTTTATGGGTTTTATGATGCATTCGAGTCAGTTTTTTTTTTACTTTGGGCAATAACCTAGATAAGTCCCTGTAGTTTTCTTGGCAAGGTTTTCCCGTGGTTGGCATTATCTCCTTCCTACTGCTGTGCATGTGTGCGTGAGAGACAGACAGACACTGGCCCTAGATCACCCAGTTGGCTTCCTGCCAAAGGCGGGGAGAGAACTCAGTCTCTAGATTTCTAGTCTGATATCTTACTACTACTACACCAAAACATAATGCAAGCTCCAGTCTCAAAAAGCCATATGCACAGACTAGGAAGAAGTGTAGATAAAATCTCAAATGCATGAAACTTTCTAACCAAGAAAATTACTTGGATTTGGAATGGCATACAGGCAGCTGCATATTCAGAACCACTAGTTAATCAGGGCACAAATTAGGTTTGATTACACTTATTTTATATTTACTTAACATTAACTGTAGTTAATATATTTTCCTATTCATGTATTTAATAATCTTCCCTTTCTGTCACATCAAAATGTATAATTTGGTTCCAATTTTCAGGGATTCTAGGGATTTCACCTTTGCTGGTCAAACCTAGAGCTGAATTGGTATCCCCCCCTCCCTAATTTTTTAGGAGAATTAGTAGATTTGATGATTCAGTGGCATTCATAAGGTCCTGCTACTTTCATCATGTTATTGTGGCATTATGGTGAAAGCTCTGAGTCTTTATGATGTGCATAAGACATCACAAGGCACACAAAATAATCATGGGACTTCAGTTGCAATGTTGGAACGCTACTTTCATTAATAAAAACCCCTTGTTCTCCCATGAGTATGCCACTGTAAATATTCAACATAGAAGGTTCTGCAGTGTTAACTTTATCTTAAAGAAATGTGCAGCAGGAGAAAATGGTTATTTCAGGAGAGTTAAAAAACAAATCAGAGGAAAGGTAGAAGACAAGAGCAATAAAGCAGAGGTGTGTACAACAGGTCTAAAAATGTTTAATGGCTGTGGTCTCTATGACATTTCTTAATCATCTAATTCAGTTCTAAATTTTGGCTTTCCAAATTGCTACCAAGTGCCTTCCTTGTCCACCTTCTCCACTCTTTTAATTTTCTACATATTTAAGGCTTTATTTTAATAATATATTTTTATTTATTAAAATGTTGTATTAACAATGGATCATCATGTTTTATTGCAGACCCCCCCCCCCCTTGTAACTGTACAAGATGAGCTGGTTTTGGTTAGTTTTGGTTAAAAGTTTGAACATAACAACTGCAAACTTGATTTGGTATTATACAATGAAAGTCCCCCAGACAGCTATTCAAAGTTCCCTGAATACAAAGAACTAATGACATTGTTCCTTGGATCTTAGCAGTGGTGGATTAAGGCTCACTGGTGCCCTAAGCACTGATAAATCTTGGTGCCTCCCTCCTTTGTACATATTGTACAAACAAAGCCATATTCTCAACTTTGTGGTGCCCCCTTTGGGCCTGGTATCCTAAGCACGTGCTTAGTCTGCTTAATGGTTAATATACCACTGGATCTTAGCCATATTGATTCTAAATGTTTACTTAAGTAAGGCAACATATATTTAACGAACTGTAATTGTAGACCAGATTAAGAAATAAGATGCCACATAGCCCAAAACGTTTTTTAAAAAAATGATTGGCAACTGTCACAGAATCTTGCATGTCTGAATGTATTTCCCCTCTTCCCTCTTTTATATTCAAATGAATTAGGGGAGTGCTTTTCTAAGATGGTTTTGTAACTCTCCATCCGTATCTGGGTTTCTGCAATATTTATTTACTTGCTGCCTTGGTAACAGAGCTTCTCATCAAGATCATCCTCTTTCACTTTCTACATCAGTTGTCCAACCAGTGGGCTGCATACGATTAAGGGCAGCTGATAATGTGGCCTCACAAGTTCGTAAACTTTTTAACATTATGCAATTTATATATATATTAATTTTACTATATATATTTTTATATGTGGCCCAAGACAATTTCTCTTTACCTAATGCGGCCCAGGCAAACCAAAAGGTTAAGATACTCATGTTCTACACCAAGGGTCTTCAAACTTGACAGCTTTAAGACTTGTGGACTTCAACTCCCAAATTCCTCCTCCAGTCATGTTAGCTCAGGAATTCTAGAAGTTGAAGTCCACAAGTCTTAAACTTTCCAAGTTTGAAGACCCTTGTTCTACACTATCACCAAATCTTCCACAATGACTTCCACAACTTAATTCCTTGTGTGTCCAATCACACTTGGCCAATAAAGTATTCTAATGCACTGAGTGAAAAAGTATATTCGTCTGTTTTAAATTTTCCAGGCAACTTCACTGGATGATCAGGGTTTTGAGAATGAGAGAAAAATATTTCCCTGTTCAACTTCCTCATGCATTCATACATCTCTATCATATCCTTCTAGTCACTTTTTTTTCAAAACTAGAGTCCCAAATGTTCTTTTTCTTTTAAACAAAATGTTCAAGCTGATTTTTTGACAGCCCTTTTTCTAATTCCGTTACAAATGTGGTGGCCAGTACTGTACATAGTATTCTAGATATGAAATGCCATAAATTTGTATAAGAACATTACAAAGGTTTTACTTTTATTTTCAATCTTTTACATAATGAGGCCTAAGATAGAATTTCCCTTTTCACCATTGTGCATTCAGCTATGCACTGTGACCTTAAGTTTTTCCCCCTGGATAGCTAAGCTACAAAGTCTTTCTGAAACAAATGCCCATTTAAAAAAAAGGTAGGACATTATGTTTTGCTCTTGTTTAATGTAAACATCCTGTTGACTGATCTACTTATTCTCAAACAAAAGACATGGAAACCAAGCCCAAAAGACAAAGGTCTCTAGCCTGCTGCATCACTCAGAAGAAAGAAGCACAATAATTTTAACTTTAAATTTCAGTATAAATAGGTTGCACATCTGATACACAGCAATCACTGACATTCTCTTGGTGTAGCTTCATATATTTTCTATAATAAATAAAGTTATCCAAGCTCTTATCCCTTTGAAAATCTCTTCTTGATGTTTCTGCTTTATCAGTCAAGGCAGGCTTGATAGAAGCAAATCTGCATTATATATTTTTAATATTATTAAAAATATAAAATAAGAAAATATATTATTTTTTTTGCAGTTCTATCACTCTTATCTGTACAACTTCAGTGTAAGTACAAATTAATTTATATACTTTCCTTATCTTTTTTAAAAAAACAGCTTTGATCTGTCTTGTCTCTGTAACATAACTTTTTTATTATTTATATCATGCCTTTTTATTTGATAACTTAAGATGCAAGCATACCTACAGTAGTACTTCTTCCTTCTTACATTTTTCCCAGAAGAACCACTCTGTGAGGTGGGTTGGGCTGAGAGGGGCATGAGCCCAAAATCACCCAGTTGGTTTTCATGCCTAAGGTGGGACTAAACTAGTCTTCTGGTTTCTAGGCTAGAGCCCTAATTGCTAGACCAAACTGGCTCTATTACTTTAACTAATTGAGTTATTTTTCCTTTTTAACATTACATTTGCAGGAGTGTGGACTTCCTTCACTTTTATGGATAGTGCTTAACACTGTTTGCATTTCCAACTTGACTAGAAGTATAACAATTAGCAGGGGTTATTCCTATTCACAATATCTGATGCTATTATCAGACAGACATACTACACTGCAGCTTTAACATGGGTAGCTCTAGTTGGAAAATGATAGTGGGCAGTGATAATTATGGTAACTTTCATTCCTGATAATAGCATCTTGGCTTTACATATTTTTGTTTATCTACTCAGAGCAAATGGAATATTTTTCTGTGAATGCATAGTCATATGGTAACATTTATTCTGAGAAGGACAAAAAGGCATGAAAAGCAATGGTCACTCTTCAAGCAAATAAAATCTGAACACATATTCTCCAGAGACAATTCTTAATCTGCCAGATCTGATTTCTATCTGTCCTAGCATGACAGCTTTTGTTGCAAAGAAGTTATGTCATTATTGAATATTATATTTTATAGGAGAGTTCAAAAAAGGAAACTGAATAGCTGAAATATTGAGAAGTTCTGGATGTAGCATCTGTCCTTGTGTCTTCAGGGTACTAAAAAGGAGAGGGGTAGGGAAGAAGGGGAACAGAAGATCGATAACACTAAAGTATATTTATATAATCTCTTACATGATGTTAATTGGTCTTCCCTTAAATAAAATACTTAATAGGAAGATATCCTAAATATGACACTGCAATTCTTCAAGTAAACAATGAAAAACACCATAATAATCCAGAAATTTTACATCTGCATAAAACCTTAAGTCTGCTGGTTATCTTTCAACAAAACTGCACCGATTTATATTTTTTTAAAACTGAGTCAATTGTACATGCCCCATCCAATATAAGTATATTCACTCAGTTAATATCCTCTACATTTGGCAGTGGAATTGATAGTGTATAATCATGCCTTTATTCTTAAAGGTTCTTTAAAATGTCTTTTAAGCTTTTTAAGATATGATGTATGTGTGTGTGTGTATACACACACACACAGAGGGAGAGGAAGAGATAGAGGGGGGGAGAGAATTATACCCATATACATGAGAACAATAACATAAGTTAAATACAGAAACGAAACTAAGAGTCCTTGTCCCGCTCCCCTCCCATTATCCGCCCGATGGGTTCTGGGGTTCTCCGGCTCCTCTCACTGGGAAGTCGGCAGCCAGAGGCAGAACTACAAGCCTCATCCCTTGGGTGGAGGAAAGCTGCTGATTGGGGACACGCCGGAGCAGGGGCCCCGAAAGCTCAGAAGAGGGCCCCGTCAAGTACCTTACGGGAGCGGTGCAAAAGACAAGGCGGAGCCCCCGCCGGCTCTGGCCTAGCCGTGCACCAAAGCCTCGAGCTCGCTTTGGCGGTGCCTCTCCGCCCCCCTCGCACTGTCAGCCCCGCAGCTGCCTCCCGCAAAAACACTTCCGCGCTGCCAGGCGCCTGCCGGATTAACTCGCCCGCCTTCGCTCCCCCTGTCTTCGGCGACTCACCGGGGCTTTTGAGATTGTAGCGAGCCTCCATGACGGAGCCTGCCTTGGGATGCCTTCCTCCTCCTGCCGGGCGGAGCGCAGCGGTCCGGCCACGTAAGGTGCTTCGCAGTGACAACAACGCCGGCGGCAAGCGGTAGAGTGGAGGCGAGAGGAGGGAAGTGGCCAGGCTCCCTCCCCGCCTCCCTCCCCCGCTGTCTCGTAAGCTTTGCCGCTACCCGGAAGTTCCCCTGACGTGGCGGTAGCCCTTAATGGCTCTCTTCTCAATGTGCTTTCGTGTAACTTTTTAAAGAAACAGAATACTGTAGCCTCCCTCAGCTAGATTATTTTGCCTTAGGCCCTGTTGTTTCCCCTCATACAGAACCCAAACAGGTTGCATCTCAAAGGTGCTTTTTCAGGAGGCAACTGACTTTGTTTTTTTTCTTTGAAGACGTTTCACTTCTCATCCAAGACGCTTCTTCAGGCGCTTCCAAGAAGATTTTCACCTCTGGCTGGATGGTGGGGAATGGTAGGATTTTATATTCCTTGCAGACGGCTGGTCATTTGCATCCTTTTATTTAGAGGGTCATTGAAGCACTTGGAGATTTATCTGTGTCCTCAGACTACAGGAACCATTTGCACTCTTCCAGGTGATCCTGAGGACACAGATACACTTCCAAGTGCTTCCACCACCTTCTAAAGCAGGGATCTTCAAATTTGACAGCTTTAAGCCTTATGGACTTCAACTCCCAGAATTCCTCCTCCAGTCATGTTAGCTCAGGAATTCTGGGAGTTGAAGTCCACAAGTCTTAAACTTGCCAAGTTTGAAGACCCTTGTTCTAAAGGGATGCAAATGACCAGCTGTCTGCAAAGAATATAAATCCTTCCATTCCCCACCATCCTGTCAGAGCTGTGTTGAAAGGTGTCAAAATGCCTTTCTTTCGAGGATTCGATTTTCCCACTGGGAGAGCTCCGGCGCAAGGATACGGACAACTGCTTGAAAGCTGGATCTTTTTATTTTTCAGGAAGGTGGAGAACAGCAAGAAGTCTGCGTTCCTGGGCTAGCTAGCTTCTTATGGTAAGTCCCTGGTTTTTTATACCCTTTTCTCCCTTTGTAAGTTGATTTTGTGTGAGTGTATTTGTGCCTAATGTTTCAAACCCTGTTTGAGTTTGTCTTTATTTCCGCTGGAGGGCAAACTCCGCGGGGTGGCCATATTGTATTATTGGTTTTCTGTAATCTCTTTTAGCTTTAAAATAGTTTTTCATATTTGTTCTGTGGCAATCTCCTGTCTGTCCCTTTTGTAATTTTTATTTTGTGTCTTTTGTCTGTTTGTTTTGCTTATTTGGTATGTCCTGTGTTTGTAAGGGTTTTCTAAATTATCTTTTGTTTCTTTTTCCTATTTGTCTAGTTTTCTTAATTACTTAGGCTTTTGTCTATAGGGATTCTTTAATACTTTTTATTTGATTCCTTTTCCTATCTAAGTTTGTTTTCTGGCTGACCTGATGTTCCCCTTGGGCTTTTCCTGTTTTTTGTGACACTACTGCCTTCATGAAATTCCACAGCTGAAAAAGTTTTTTGGATGAGAAGTGAAACATTTTCAAAGAAAAAAAACCAAAAGTCCAGTTGCCTACTGAAAAAGCAACTTCGGGACAACCATGACCTGGATGACTGAGAATCTCTCCAAACAGGTGCATACACATAGTATATACTGGACCATAATGTATTTGCTTTTGTTAAGTACCGCAATTGACTTATTACTAAGGGGCATGCGTGAAGCCAAACACAATTCTCTTTGGACTACTTATGTAGTAAGTCACATGGTAAACTAGTATTTAAGAAGCTGCTGGAACTTAGGCAATGGAAAGGTTGCATTTGTAATGAGCAATAGGCCATTAGCATGAATGCATGAAATGCAAATTTGGATTAGAATTTCTTGAATTTGCTATATTGTACATTGCTGACATTGGGGATGCAGCTATATACCACTTGGAATCATATGATTGGAGTAGAATAAAAGCTCCCCAACCAACCATAGAAATAAATCCAGACTCATGGAGAACTGTTGACACAAAATGGCCTGTTATTTTTTTTTCTGTTTGTATAGATTCCCTTCTGAATATAAATGAAGCAAGGCACTGCTAGAAGTAGAGAAACAGTTCTTCCCATCTGGCAATGTTTGAAATGTTAACTGTTGAATTGTGGACTACAGTATTCTAATTAAGTAGATTCATTTTGGGTTATGCAAATTGTGCCCCAGTTCTCTGCTCACATTGCAGTTTAGATCACTTAAAATGCTGCCCTGAATGCCCCCCAAAATACTCTTTTCTTGGTTGAACTGAATTTGAATTCGAGAATGGCAGATAGATTGCTGCCTTCCTCATTCCAAAAGGCCTACCCTGTATAGCAGGGGTCCTCAACCACCGGGCCGCGGACCGGTACCGGTCCGTGGAGCACTCTGTACCGGGCCGCAAAGAATTTTTTTTTAAAAAAAATGGCGGCTTTCTTCGCCTTCGGTGAATGTTGCTGGGATCAGGGATCAAGGACACAAATGAGAGAAGGGGAGGGAGGAAGCAACCAAAGCCTGTCCTGCTCTCTGGCTCAGCGGCTTCGGTTTCCTCCGCCTCGTTCCTCTCTCAGTCGCTTTCTCGCTGCTCCACCAGCCCAGGAAGAAACTGCTTCAAAGAAGCCGGGGGGGTGGCTTTTCCTGTCGCCGCAGCACCTCCGAAGCGCCCGTTTACCCCCACCCCGCCCGCCCGCCCGCGGTTCAATTCAGTGCCCCGTTCTGCCTGCCTGCCTGGTTGGTTGTTTGGGAGCAGCTTCGGCTGAGAATAATAACTATTCGCCTCTTTTTATCAGCCGAAGCTGCTCCGAAACGAAGAAGGCAGGCAGGCAGAACGGAGCACTGTGGATTGAACCGTGGGTGGGCGGGGTGGGGGTGGACGGGCGCTTTGGAGGAGCTGCGGCGACAGGAAAAGCCACCACCACCCCCCGGCTTCTTTGAAGCAGTTTCTTCCTGGGCTGGTGGAGCAGCGAGAGAGCAACTGAGAGAGGAATGAGGCAGACACCTGAGGGAGGGAGGGAGACACCTGAGGGATGGGGCTGAGGGAGGCAGGGCTGAGGCGCTCCCTGAACTTGGTGGTTTGCTGGCAGACGTTTTATTACCCGACTAGGTAACAACATCAGATGTTACCTAGTCAGGTAATGAAACGTCTGCAAGCAAACCACCAAACTCGGATTCCCCCGGTCCTTGAGAAAGTGTTTGTGCTTGAAACTGGTCCCTGGTACAAAAAGGTTGGGGACCACTGCTGTATAGTACTGACCTTCAGATACATATCCATGAGTTAGGCTTGTCATTGAATTGAGATGATTTACTTCAGATGAGCAGATCTAGAGATACTCGCTTTGTTCAACACAGATAATGTTACAATTCTTAGGCAATTTGTAGCTCTTATTTTTGTATGAATATGAGTTTGTCTGTACACTAATACACATACATATGCATATGTACATCAGTGGTGGGATTCAAAATTTTTTACTACCTGTTCTGTGGGCGTGGCTTAGTGGATGTGGCAGGGGAAGGTTATTGCAAAATCCCATTCCCTCCCCACCCCACCAACCTGCTTTCCAGCTCTGTTCTCCTGTGCAGGGCAACAAAAGAAGACCCAGCCAATCAGCTGGGACTCCGGAGGCAGAGAAGAGATGGGAGCGGGGCCAGTCAGAGGTGATATTTGCTGGTTCTCCAAACTACTCAAAATTTCTGCTACCAGTTCTCCAGAACTGGTCAGAACTTGCTGAATATCACTTCTGACTTACATACTACCAAAGGAGGAAAAATACCTTTATATGGTTCAAATGGGTTAATCATTCAAATCAGAATTTTAAAAGTAGATTATTAGGTTGGTTTTTTTTTTTTTTTTTACAAAACATGAGACTTGAATAACTAATGATCTGTGTGTCTTTCCCTGAAATTATACTGTTAAGATACTTTTTTACTACTGTATATTAGCAGTCTCTAGTGGGTCACTTTGTAACATACCAATAATGAAAAAAAATATTGTAAAATTGAATATTACATGTACATCTCAATTCATAATCATGGGCATTTCAAATACTACATTCTTAAATCCACTCTTTGGAAAAATTAGAAAGCAAGAGAGAAAGTGGCACAATTGCTGAATAAATAATCGCTTGCTTGTTAAAAGCTCTGGCTCCAGAAGGATGGTTTCCTTTAAGCTTCTTTTTCATTTTTAACTGGACAGAACAAGAAAAAAATTAACTGGAAAGAACAAGCTAGCCTTAATTGTCCAATCATGTATCTGGTGTGAAGAAAACCAGAAGAAATAGATATACCTTTCAAACAGACAAAATAGCCGTTGTATAGAATATATTTATAAAGATAAGCAAAACTAGAGAGAATCCTATGAGATTAGGCACTTTTTAAAACTCAAAACAAGTATGTCTTCAGATCCTTATAACGTTATACTACTATTTACCAGAATTCTAGCAAGCATATGCAAAATCAATCAATTCAAAATATTCAGTGTCTCTTTGAACTATGCCATTCAAGGAGTGAATAGCTAGTTTCCAGGAACAAATCATCCAAACTGAAAATGGTTTTAGTGTTCCAGCCAAGAATGTTTTATATGAAACATCCTCTCTGGAATACTGCAGCTTCTGAAATTCGCAGAAATGTTCCAAGAAAAAGTCAACTTGCTAATCTTTCCATTACCGATTAGTATTTCTGCAAATTACTCGAGTTTTCTAGCACACCAATCTTGCAATTAAAGGCAGGATCCCTCTAGAATCTAGAACTCCTGCCTGTTAGTATACACCTTATAGTATATAACTCTCAGGAGTAAACAATGTCACTCAACCTCAGATTTAAAAGGGACTGGACATTACTCTTTTGGAGTCATTATGTACTTGTGCCCTTTCTGCACAAAATTATTAAAATTTTCATTTTTATTAAATGAGGGTACTTTTTTCCACTGTCATTCTCAAATGTAAAAATAAACAAACCAGACACAGCATGCATCCATTTCAAAATAAGTCTGTTTATCGAAAGGTACTTTTATGTAGAGACAATAGTATAAAGAATAAAGAGGATTTTTTTTCCAGAATTTATGGAATGATTGGGGAGATACTCAATTTCAAAGAATTTTTTAAACAAATTTTTTAGTGTACCAGTAAGGACACCTAACAAATATTTTTATTGCTATTTTAATTTCCAGCTTACAAGGTGGAAAATAGATATTCACAGACGTTAAAGTCATCTTACCACGTTTTCTTGATTGTTCATTTGTGTGCAGCATTTAGGCATACTATGACATATATTCTACTCAAGACTATACATAAAAAGTAACATTTTGTTTATCAAAAGTCCATTTTCATCATGAAATCAGACAAAAGTGCAAAATAGGTCTGTCCTTAACATGAACACAGAATATGATTTACAGTGTTTTGAGGAGTGACGAGTGTGGAAAATTCCAATTGAAGAGTACACCAGTCCCATTTGTCTGCTGGTTCTCAAATCTTTTACATTACATTGCAGCAAATAATAGGCCTTAGGGGCTACCAGTGGGCATTAAGAGTTCAATTACAGTGGCATTCTAGGTGTGCCATTATGTGTGACCCTTTTATTCTTCTGTACTTGGTTCTGATTCTTTTGAGTTTTGACTGCTTTCATTCTCACTTCAAACACTTCATGTATGGCCTTGCGGAAGCAGTGGAAATTGTAGTCTATTAGTCCTAAGGAAAAAGAAAACATATGTGAATCCGTTTGTCCGTCTGAAAACCAAGAGGAGACGTGCTGAGTGTCTCACCTCCTCCAAAGTTTCATGGATTGTAGAGCCACACAGCAGCTTTTTCAATGCTAGTCCTCAAACTCTGCAATACTCTCATCACAAATATATGTCTGGCTCTTTCCCTCCTTGCATTTCCTAAAGGTCTTGAAATGGTTTTGTTCAGGTGTGCTTTTTCGCTTGGAGAATGGAGCAACTATTTTTGTTTATTATATTATTATTCTATTGTTTTTGTTTTGTTTTTGCTCCTTTGAGCTCTTGCCCAAAGTCATCATTATTTACAATATTTATAATTTCCTCAAAGTAAAACATGAAAAACAAAATGGTTTTTCCATACTGCAACCAGCATTCTCCCTCCTTTTTTCTCTATTCAGGTTGCCAGATTAAAAAACCCTTAAAACTTGAAAGTTCACAACAAACTTACCCATTAGATCTAATTTAGTGTTATTTAAATGGGTTTTAATCACCAGCCAGTACTATTGTTTATCAAAAGAAAAAAATATATCCTGGGCCCATGATTTAAAGTATGTATGACACATGTAGAGAAAGAAAAGGAATTTTTAATTGAGAAACTATTTTCCAGAAGCTTTGGAGGAAACTAACAACAAAGAAACTAACAACAAAGAAAGAAAGAAAGAAAGAAAGAAAGAAAGAAAGAAAGAGAGAGAGAGAGAGAGAGAGAGAGAGAGAGAGAGAGAGAGAGAGAGAGAGAGAAAGAAGAAGAAAGAAAGAAAAAGAAAGAAAGAAAGAAAGAAAGAAAGAAAGAAAGAAAGAAAGAAAAAGAAACCTTTTGACAGGATCCCAAAACGTACTTTGGACATATCCAGTGGTATTTTTTTCTTGAAAGAACAGATTCCTGTGCAATTTTGAAACTTCTTGTAAGTATAAGAGTTTGCTGAAACATGTATTACGATTCCCTGTTCTAAAATATGTGTGATTAATGTAATTTTCTGTTCACTGGCCAATAAAAAGGAGTAAACTTGTTTACTTATTAATTTCTATCTCACAAATCCTTCACAAGCTCAAAGCAATGGATGTTGCATTGTTTTCCAATTTTACCCATAACAGTAAGTACGCTGGGCTGAAAATGTGTAGGTGGCCCAAAGTCACCAATTAGTTTCCATGACTGTGAGTCAGTGGTAGTATTTTACCGTTTTGGTCCAATTCTGATGTACCAGTAGCACCGAAGATCAGCTGGCAGAAAACAGGTTCACTATGAGTCTCTCTGACATTCTGCAATTGGGCCCACCCGCCCCTGCTCCTAGGTCCTTTTTAACCTCTCAGCTGTTTGGCATAGCACAGTGATTGCTGTGCTAAACAGCTGAGAGGCGCAGTAACTTAGTTTTTACTGTTTTAACGTGTGCATTTGGTGCGCATGTGCATGTGCGATCCCACCCCTGCAGCCACGCCCACCAAGACATTCCCACAGAACCGGTGTTGGGAAGTTTTGAATCCCACCACTGCTGTGAGTGGACCTAAAATTGGTTTTCTCCTATCCCAGCTAACACCTTAAACCTTAAACTGAACCACACTGCCACTCTCTCCACAGATCGCTTAACTATGTTTATATATCCCAACAGCTTTCCAAAGACACATTTTATTAACTATTATGCTGACATATAGGACACATCAGTGATGGGAAGAAGGAAATAAAATAAAATAAAAGAAAGGATATCACCTGATTTCATTTAGAACATTTTTGATTTGGAAATCTTTAATATGTAGTTAGGTTTAACAATTTAGCTGTTTTGCAGTGACTGCATATAGTAAAACATTTAAGAAATTTTTTCATAGGAAATGTTCATTCAATCTAAATTTACATCATTTGCCTTACCTCTGTTTACGAATCTACATAATTAGAAGCTCACTACACTGTTTTTCTCCTTTTAGCTACAAAAAAAATACACTGCCACAATCTAGTCATTCTAACCAGAGGTGCTATTCAACCGGTTCACACCTATACGGGCAAATCGGTAGTGGTTATTTGGCATGGGTCGCTGAACCGGTGGCAATCCCTGGCTGGCCACGCCCCCAACCCAGTCGCCCGGTTGCTCACTTGCGATCGCTCTCCTAGCTTTCCGTTCCCCACATCCTCTTTCTCCCTGGGGAAAAGGAAGAAAGGCATGGATGCTGCAAGTATCGCTTTCCCCATGTGAGTTAAAGTGCTGGAGTGCGGTCTGACAGAGGGGGTGGGGGAATCCACTCAAGCCTTGGAGAAATTTAAAGGAGCTGCTTCCAAAATGCTTGTCTGTTAAGTGCTCTGTGTGTGTGTGTGTGTGTGTGTGTGTGTGAGAGAGAGAGAGAGAGAGAGAGAGAGAAGAAGGAGGAGAGGAGAGGAAGAGGAAGAGGAAGGTAGAGAAAGAAAGAAAAAAATAGGAAGAGAAAGAGATAAAACTCTGTGCTATTATTTTTAATTGTTCCATTATTTATCATGTGTTAATATTTTACACTGTCCCAACACCTAGAGTGATTTTTCTGCCTTTCTTTTGCCCAGGGCTACCACATATTTTTCAGGGTTTACATGCATTCAATGTCAATAGTCCAGAGCATAAAATACACATATGTTTAACAAGAGCTGAAAGGGACCTTGGAGGTCTTCTAGTCCAACCCCCAGCCCAGGCAAGAAAACTGAGGATGCTAAACTCTTGAGTAGAAATCCTGGGAAAGGTGTCAGAATAATACTTAGAAGGGACCTTGGGGTGAACCCGATACCATTTCAGAGGAATGGCTGTCCAGTCTTTTCTGAAAAACTTCCAGTGATTGAGCACCCAGAACTTCTGGAGACAGGCAGTTCCACTGGTTAATTGTTCTCACTCACAGGAAGTTTCTCCATAGTTTTAGGTTGCTTCTCTCTGTTCAGTTTCCATCCATTGCTCCTTGTTTGCATTCTGCTTCATTGGAAAATACATTGTCCCCCTTTCTTTGTGGCAGCCCCTTAAAAGCCTATTGCCTATCACACTCTTGAGTAAAGCATGTGAGCCATTTTCTCCTTTCAGTGGTCCATGAAAGTAAATCTATAGTATGCAGATAATAAAGTCAAAATAGGTGAACAACATTTTTACAGAACTATAGATAAGTTGAGGCTGGGTGACAAGGAATGGCAGGGAGGGGAGGGGCCAGGTGAGGCACCCCTTGATGTGAGTGTCATTGAGTTGGCCACGCCCACCCAGTCACATGACCGAGCCATGCCCACCCAGTCACATGACCAAGCACACCCACCCAGTCACATGACCACTAAGGCACACACACCCAGTCACATGACCACAAGCCACACCCATTGAACGGTAATAAAAAAAATTGAATTCCACCGATTCTAACATAGAATGCTGAAATTCATTCCATTCTTCAACCCATTTCCAACAATATCTCAATGCTTTCATTTACTAAACATACACATTTTTTGGTATTTTGATTTTTATAGGATGCTGGCTGGAATCATGCTAGCTGGGGAGTTCTGGGAGTTGGAAGTCCATATATATTAAAGTTGCAAAGGTTGAGAAACATTGTGTTTGACTGTAGGATCAAGACAGGGGAACATTTTCTTACAAAGGAAAACAAGATTGTAATAGGTTTAGGCAAAAATGTTGAATACCTTTTCTCTCAAAGCTTTCTTCTCTGACAAAGCAGACTAGTGCAAGGAACTTTGTCACTTCTTTTAGGTAAAGGACTGTGGCATTGTTCAATTTTATAATTGCTGTCGATTCTTTATCATAAGGTGTTCCAGCACCATCTTTTTTGAGCCTTAATAGCAAAGGATTGTGAAAGAAGAGTGTTAGGAAAATACAGAATTAATTTGTTATGGTCTAGAAGCTGTATTCTTCTTATAGTATTATTTAAATATAAATTACATATTATGTGCTTAGAGCATATCCAAATATAATCTACTGAATTATAAAACAGATGTGATAATATTGGTGAAGATAACCACAGTAAATTAAAAGAGTTCATATTAAATATAACAATGAAATCTAACATGATACATAAAAGCATTACTGACATAATGCTGTAATGTTAATTTTTTAAAATCCACAAGAAATCTTAATACTAAGAATTGAAAATATACAGAATACAAAAGTGTAAGAAAACATTAAAATTAATCTACAATAATAAATATACAGTATATAAAATGGGAATAGTTCTCATTTAATCTATTTCATTTATGATTAACAGATTGAATATAATTAAAACGTATAACATATATGAAACACATTTTAAAAGTTGGGGGAAGAACAAAGAAACATTCAAACAAAAATGTGTTGGATGAAGAGATGGCAGTTCAATAGCTGCCTGAAAGCTTTAAGAAAGCTTTCAAATACTACAGGGAACAATTTTTTAGATTTTATTGCAGACAAACCACAATCTGAATATGCAGTTTTCTTGGATAATTATAGTAATCATCAAAATCTATAGTGGTATAAAGAGAGAAGGTCTTCCTTTGTTAAAAATCATTTAGACTTGTATTTTAAAAAAAAACCAAACAAAATACTAAATTTGGCTGAATAGCTAATTAAGAATCAGTCACATTGCTTTGTTAGATGTTCTACTCTTACTGCTCCATTGCAACTGCTGAACTATGTGTAAAGGAAGCCACAAATAGAATGCCCTACTGCAAAATAAATGTGAGGTTAACAGGAGTATAGTAGCTGATTTAGATGTACTTACAGATCCTCTTGGCCAAAGAAACACTTGGGCCTCCATTGACTATGAAGATTTTGATAATAACATCAAACTATATACCTATTTAGACTCCAAAATCAATTTCTTATACTTATTCTGGGAAATACAAAGTAATAACAAAAAGCAGAAATACCTTCTCTCTGCTACCAATGTATAACTACAAATTTATTTATATATATTTTTAGAAATTCCTTTTCAACATCAAATAATCTATTAACTATAAAGAGGTTTTCTGAAAACATGACTTACCACAATATTGTTCCCCAATTTCTCTTGTATAACCAAATAAAGCATGAGACTGTATATATAACCTCTATCTAAAAAAATCAAATATCATATCTACCCCCCATTTAAAAAGTCTCTCCTTAAAAAATAAAAAGCAATCCCCTCTCCCTTCATTACCAGATTCTCATCACGTCTAAAACTATTTTTCCATTTTGAGGATGAATTATTGGGAAATAAACCTAGCCTTATTCTCGTATCCTCTTATTAATTTCCATTTCTTCCCACTCCAGGCAGCACACTTCAAAGTTCATAGCAAGGATCACCCTGATCCTTATACGTTTCTATGTCTATATGTACATGTACTTAAAAACACAATATGACTGCTTGATTCTCATTGGTATTTTCAAGATAACTTACACTATTTTCCCCAACTTTGACAAAGACCAAATTGCATATCACTGTATTTGCAAATGTTAGTTTTTTTCATTACATATGCATTGGCATTTGACAATTATACAGTACATTAACTGCAAACAAGCATAAATGATAGCAAAAACACTTCAACTTACCCATAGATGGAGGAGATGTCAATGACAACATCTATCATATCACAGCTGAGCTCGTAAGTTTGCATGTCCACAGGGGTACTATCAGTAGCAATATAAATTTTACTTACTACATCAAAGAGAAATGCTTTCTCAATTCCGGAATTCTACAAGGGAACATAGATTTTGTTACAAAGAACCATATGTATATACATATATGGTTAAGAAAACAAATATGCATATGCATATGCATATGCATATACATATACATTACATATACATCATATACATATACATTACATATACATCATATACATATACATATACATATATATATATATATAATGTATGTAAAAGTCTGTAAAAGTCTGACTCACAGATGAACACTATACAGAAGCCTCATGATGGCAGATGAGATTCTGCCGAAACGTTGCTACAACTTTAAAAGCACAACTACAATGACGTGGGAAAATACCCGAACAAAGCTGAATGCCATATATATATGGCACAGAATCAACTTCAATGGCACCAAAACCCTAGCCACTATAGAGAATCCCAGCCACAGAATCATCAGAGAAGCCATAGAGATTGAAAAAGACCAGAAAGCATGAACTGAAGAGATGATTCCACCAGGCTGTCAATCATTTGGAAGCCTGCACTCACAAACAAAAAATCTCCACACAAGCCAGGCAAACACCTGGGCACAAACAGATCCCCCTGATACCTCCAGCTCAAACACACCCCAACCAGGCACCCAGATGAAACCCAGCTTCCTAACTAATGATAGCCGTCCATTTACCCAAGCCAAGCTGCACTAAAGGCCTCCAATAAAGTAACACAATGTTGCCAGCCAATCAAGATACAAAAGAGCCAAAAACAGACAGAAGATATTAGAAGCAGAACACAGCAAACCCAAGACCAATAAACACAGACCAAGACTCTCAACCAATCAGGATGAAGAAAAACCATTCTGGTACAGCAATAGGGTTGTTCGGGTTTTCTCGCGTAAAATTGGAAGTATTTTGGTGACGTTTTGTGAAATCTCATTCGTCATCTTCAGGCTTGTGTCTTGGCTTTGTGCTTCTTGGAGTAATGTGAGCTTGCAGCTGCTTCTTCCTTTAACTGCCAGTTTTAATTTTAGTTTGAATTTTAACTGGCAGTTAAAAGGAAGAAGCAGCTGCAAGCTCACATTACTCCAAGAAGCACAAAGCCAAAAACACAAGCCTGAAGATGACGAATGAGATTTCGTCGAAACGTCGCCAAAATACTTCCAATTTTACGTGTGAGAAAACCGAATAACCAAAGATCCACATACAAATACCCACAAAAACCTCAGAAAACACACACACACACACACACCCACACACATATATATATATATATTATATTGAACATATAACATAACATAATATAATATATTGAACATAATATACACACAAACATACAATTATATCAATCCTCTTCTCTCCCACACTCAGTCTCTCTATGTTACATAATACCATATAATATAGCTGCTCAGAGATGCTGAAAGTCAGGATATAAATTTAAAGAATAATTATAAAATAATACATTGCACAACAGAAATAACTTTTCCAGAACTCTAGGACTGTTTTCTCTCAATCTTCATATTCAGTTGTAATACTGAGATGGCACTAGTTGCTTTTCTTGATGACCTTTGGTGGGATCAGAATGGGAGTAGTACACTGTCCTGGCCTTCTTCAATCTCTTAGCAACCTTTGATATCATTGATCATGATATATTTCTGGATTGGCATGGTGCATGGCATGGTGTTCCCATGGTTCTTTGTCCTGGGCTGGCTCTAGGTAGTATTGGAGAAAGATTGGACCCAAGGCCCCTGATTTGCGGATTCCTCTGGGCTTTAATCTCTTAGCACTTCTATTTTGAATCTATATGAAGCTGCTGGGGAGATTATCTGCCAGCACATCTCTGTGACCTGTGTAGCTCAATTACACCTCTCAGCTGCAGGCCAACGGAGTAATGCAATTGAGATTCTTTCCTAACATCTGGAAGCTGTGGGGTCTGAACTAGAGAAAAAAACAGGCTTCAGCTGAACTCTGGCAAGACTAAGTAGTGGGTTTTGAGATCCTTCCACTTCTGAAGATTTTCCATCCTATCTTGGAATGCACTGTTTCATACAGAATCTCATAATGGCTTAAATAATAGCAATATTTTTCAAAACATTAAAAAAATAAAATGTCCTTTTGCAATAAATATGAAAAACATAGGAAATACATGCACAAACATATTTACCGAGACAAAAATGTTAAGCAGATTTTCCAAAGTTGGGAGTTGTGGAATTAATTTCTGAACCACTTTGCTGAATGCTTCAAATATAGAATGATCGTATATACTTGTCAAATAAAAGCTGGAAAAAGAAACATAATATGTTCATTTGAAGTAAACATCTGTGAAGATTATAATTAAAAATACAAAAAGATGCTGAAAAAAATAACTTAATATTCTATGTTATGGCTTGTTTTATAAGTCATACAGAATATATTGATGGAAAGCAAAGTAGAAACCGAATGAAGAGTAAAAAACAGAGCATTGGATTAAAAATATCTTTCAAAATTGTGACTTGATCTTTGTTCAGGTATTTTCACATCATTGTAGTTGTGCTTTTAAAGTTGTAGCAGCAACGTTTGGCAGAATCTCATCTGCCATCATCAGGCTTGTATAGTGTTCATCTGGGAGTCAGATTTTACAGTGGTTTCAGTTTTGGCTAGCCCCAAATTTAAAACTGAAACCACTGTAAAAGTCTGACTCACAGACGAACACAATACAGAAGCCTGATGATGGCAGATGAGATTCTGCCAAACGCTGCTACTTTAAAAGCACAACTATGACGTGAGAAAATACCCGAACAAAGCTGAATAACATATACATACATACATACATACACACACACACACACACACACACACACGTGTGTGTGTGTGTGTTTATAGGATGATGTGGTGGCTCAGTGGGTAACAGCTTGTCTGCTGAAAAGCTGGTAGCCTGGGTTCAAGACCCCAGTGCCACATGGCAGGGTGAGCTCTATCCTGGTCCCAGCTCCTGCCAACCTAGCAGTTTGAAAGCATGCAAATGCAAGTAGATGAATAGGTACCACTTCAGTGGGAACATAACAGCACTCCATGATATCATGCTAGCCACGGAAATGTCTTCAGACAACACTGGCTCAGTGCTTGAAATAGACATGAACTAAAGTCAGTAACGACTAGCGGAGTAAAATCCACAGGAACTCCTTTACCTTTACATACATACATTCTCAATATAGTTTTCTCCAAGTCAGGAGCATCAACAACTTTGAGGCTAGTAAAATGCATCACTCGAGCCTTCCCCAAAGTGGTGCTCATTAGAAGTATGTAACTGGGAATCAATAATATATTGACTGAGAATGACTGGAATACTTGCCTCCAGGGGTGGGATGCTACTGATTCTGCCTGGCTCTAGAGAACTGGTAGCTCTGAAGAGCAGCAGACATTGGACCGGTTCTATGTCTGCTGCTGTTTGGCCCACCCGGGCTCTTATCTGTCCTTTATTTCCTGCTTTTTCAACCTCAGTTGCTTTGCTTTTCAAACGCTGTGCACCTGCACACAGCACTTTTCAGCTGTACGGGCAGCACAGCTTAAGGTTTTTTACATGCGCGGATGCAAAACATACTCACTGAACCGGTAGTAACACCGATTGAATCTCACCCTGCTTGCCTGTTAATTTAAAAAGTTAATTTTAATGTTTTAAGCATGGCTACACCAGCAAACATTTATTCTATTTGATCATGAAATATGAAATTAAGCTTACTAAGACATTTCCCACGTTTGACCCTATGGCGCTTCTTTTAATATTACTTGCAGTTTCCTTTTTCTCCCCAGCAAACTCCAGCCATTGGACTGCTTTTCTCACCTCAAGTGGATTTTTTCTAGTCCAGCATCTGCAAGATCATCATTAGCCCTCTGATGAATGTCTCTTTGTGTTTCAATCTTGTGATCATCAGACAAACCATCTACTTTGTGAATAAATATTTCAAAGTTTATATCTGGATTTACTTTATATGCTCTTGTCACAGTAAGGTGCAATCTAGCTAATGCTTCCATGTAGTCATCCTAAAAAAAGAATTGGATAAAAACACATGACTTAAAATTTCAACCTGAATTCTTTTGACTCAAAAAGCATTATATGAAACTCCCATTCCATTAAATTTGTATTTCATTAATAAAGTAGAAGACGGAATCCCAAAGGTCCTTTTTCAAGAGGCAACTGGACTTTCTGGTCTCTCAAGAGCTAAAGAAGCTTCTTGGATGAGAAGGGAAACGTCTTCAAAGAAAAACCAGAAAGTCCAGTTGCCTCTTGAAAAAGGACCTTTGGGACAACCATGACTTGGATGACTGAGAATCTCCATAGACATTTAGAAGATGGAATATTTCAACTAGTTATTAATCATTAACTCTCTCTCTTCTATTTAAAGACTACAAGCACCTTAAGACTACTTAATCCAGTATTCTATTCCCACAATGGCCAACACTTCTGCTGTTATTCTTTTGCAGCTGTTGCTAAGATACTCCACATTTGACATGATATATAGACATCATTAGTAATAGTCACCAAAAGCTTTAACCTTCCTCATTTCTCTCATTTAAGCATTTCTTTGACATGTTGATTTGTCATTATATACTGTATATATTTGTTACACTTATATCACACCTTTCCTCAAAATTCTTGAGCTGATATACTTAGCAGTCCTGTTTTTTCTCCCAAAAACAATCTGTAAAGTTGGGCACACAGATGCACTATGGGAGAATGGATGAGGAGCTGACTGTGGATTTGAATTTGGAGGACTTTAGGCACTCTACTACACTAGCACAAACATAATCCATAATTATGGATTATATGTATATGTAGTCCTCGCTTTATGGCCACATTTGAGACCAGAATTTTGCTTGTTAAGTAAGATTGATATGAGTCACACCCAATTTTATTACCTTTTTGTCAAGTAAATCACTGCAGTTGTTAAGTGAGTTGTGTGGTTATTAAGTGAACCCAGCTTCCCACATTGACTTTGTCGGAAGCCAATAGGAACGTCGCAAATGGTGATCACATGATCCTGAGACACCACAACCATCTTAAATACATGCTGGTCGCCACATGCCTGGATTTGATCATGTGACCATGTGCATGCTGCAATAGAAAATGTGAGGACTGGTGATAAGACACATCTTTTCAGTGTCATTGTTTAGCAGCGGAAATTCTGTCCCAATTGTGGTTATAAGTTGAGGCTAGCTGTAATCATTTCTATGCTTATTGCAAGAAATAGGTAACTTTAGAAAATTCTGCAATCAAAGGAATTTGTGCAGTAGTTTCTAAATAAAAACAGAATGTACAGCAAAATCCAAATGAATCCCTTTTATGATAAAAGGCTTATTCTTCACACAAGGGTGAAAATTCTGGTTTCTATACAGTTGTACTAGTTGCAAATCTCACACTGCACTTCCCAGTTCCAATAACACTTAGGAAAAGGGTTTAAAAAGGTAGAGTGTGCTTCAGTGAGAATCCAGGATATGGAAAAAGAGTCCTATTGTAAAAAAGAAAAACAACAACCTTTGCTTACAGTTCTGTAGAGTCACATTCTACTTAACTTTCTATCATCTATTCTATTCCTCTACTCTCAGGTGGTGTTCATTTGTGCAAAGAACAAATGAAGATTTGAGAAGTCAAATTGGTCTAACATCATCTTCTTCTTACCTGAGAATCAATCACAAATATCAATGCTCCAGTGCCACGAAAAATCATTTCGTAGTCAAAAGTAGGATCAAAAAAATCAATTTGGCCGGGAAAGTCCCATATCTGAAAATTAACAAAGGAGCTGTTGGAAACATCTTCTCGGCAGATCTTGTTAGTGCTCTCCAGGAAAAGTGTTTCATTTGGTGACATTTTATGAAAAACAACTTTCTGAATGGAAGATTTCCCACTTCTTCTCAGTCCCATGAGCAGGATTCTTGGCTTAACTTCAGTACTAAAAGGATCATTGAAATCTACAACCAAATAAAAACATTTTTTTTTTAGTTTATACTGTATCTAATGTACAAAACTATATCTTATATCCAAACCTGATTGCAATTTAAATTTAATATTTTAACTCTTCTTTGCAGTCTGAAGGATTCTCTCTTTTCTGGTGCCAAAAAGATCCACTTAAATGATCAATATTTATCTACATAATATTTTTCCAGCTATTTTTCTATCTCTCCCTGCTAGTTTGAAAAAAACAACACACGTCTCACAAAATAAGCCAAAGTGTGGAAATAAATACAGATTACATTAATCAGAACTCCATACTGTACATGCCTTACCATGTTCCTATCTCATAGATGTGCAAACTTTAATAAAGAAATGAAAAATTTACACACACACACACACATACACACTTGTCCCACCTTGGTTTTTTTTAATCTACAACTCATGGAAGCGAACCTTATCAATGCTCTCTTTAGAAACTAGATAACACCAAATCACAGGAATACATCTGATGAAGAACCTGGAAAAGTATACCAATTTCTGTGATATTTACATTCGAAATGTTCAAGTGCTTCTCAAAACACTATTATTAAAAACAATTTTTGCTTCAGTATCTACTGCATGTCAACTACGTTACTTAATAATACAGCCTCTCTGAACCAAAGAGAAAAAAGTCTTTCTATTCATTCATATGAGAACACACAAACCATAATATTTAGGCCTATACTGCACGAAACCTAACATTTGAAGCGGTTCTACCTTTTCTCAGCAAAGGCAAAGAGAGTTTAAAAGGAAATATTCCATGTGTTCCTGAAAATGTTGTAAAACCTATCTTCTGTTTAAGCCCAAAGGTTTTGCTCTGCCAATCCATTAAAAAAACAATTCTCTGTAAAAGTACCTATATAAGTGTATGTTGAGTGCCATCATTCCAATGCACTGGTTTTATTAAAACAAGAAAACAAAACCAACGGGATAACTGTCTGGGATACAGCTTGCAATATGGAGACTGACTTTCACAGCTGCAGAGGAACTCTGAACCGTTCTATGGCTCTTGCCTTTTATGGATCTGAAATGGGCCTTCCTTAAAAAAAAACTTCATGTCGTTGTGATACATGCACTCTGTCTGCACACTGAATACCTGCACCATTATACAATTTTAAAAGTTTGCTCAAATACCATATATTTTTCTCCAAGTTGTGCTTAAGCTCTCAATCCCTTAACTATTTTTTTTTTATATGACACACACAAAAAAGATCCATGTAATAAACTGAATGATCATCAATCTATGAATTCCATACTAGTGCTAGGACTTCTCATTATTGTTGTCAGTCACATGCACATTTCTTTCCCTCTTCCCTCCCCCTTCTCTTCCTGTTCTTTCCCACAAAACACAGCTACAACTGACAATACTTGTGATCTATATGTTCCCTCTTCAAAAGCTCAATGCTCTCTCAAAGCAATTGGAAACAGAAAACCTAGAACCATATAATCTTTCACGAAATATCTCACCTTTCAGAGCGTTAGCTGGCTATAGTATTCATCTTTATATGTATTTTGGGAGCACAAGTGTTCTACAATTTATTTTTAAATGAAAGATGGGGTCATGTGTAAATATACCTTTTAACTGTAAGACGTGTATGAAAACAAATATATAGATATGTTGTAGAAATGTAAAAGGCCATTTCTTTGCAATCACCTTGGAGATTTGGGGTATTTGTGTTGTGCGTGAAAATCCACAGTTAGCTGCCTATTTAGACTTAACTCTTCTATAATTGTGTGCTTTTTGTTCTTACTTCTAAAATATAGGTAGGAAACAAGAATTTATTTTTATTATTTTACACCCATCTTACTATTAACTACTTCTACAGCTGGTGAAGCAATTGTATCAAAGAGTTTGAACTGCACTTGAAAAACTACCAAATCCTAGTTCACTAAGGCAAATGCACACATTCTCAGCCTCCAGGCTTGGTGTTCCATCTACAATATTAACCAAAATTCCAAGATTTTTGTAAAATGTACCCTGCTAATGTTTGCAAAGTGTCTCTGCTCTGACATTCTGCAAGAAATAGGAATAAAAGCACATCTGCTAAAAAATAAAATCCAGTCCCAATATCAGGATTTATTAAAAATTTAGAACACATTCTAAGAGGTCAGGTCAGATTTCTCTGTAGATCACAATGCACGACACAAATATATATTTCAATCTAGCACACTCACATATTGGTAGCTAGGCAAATCTTGCCTGCTGTCCAACCCATCTGAATGTTAGCATTATTCTATTCTCATAGTAAAGGCCAACTATAAGCTACCCCAGCTCAAAGTCAAACTCTATTCAATTATTAAATTCCCTGCCAATTTCTCAAAAACCTATACCAATCTGCTCCTAAATGACTTCTATTTTCAGGCTTTTCATTTATTCCACATTTTTCACTTTCTTCCCTCACTTAATTCTAACTTTTATTTTTGCTCATGCATACATTTAAATTTCACTTTACAGCATCCTCATTCAATTGCTTCCCTATCCCAAAAATCCAGTCTCCTTGCTCCCAAACTTCAGTTCCTCATCAAAACTTTCTTTCTCTGTCAGTGTTGCCAGAGTTTGTGGCCATGAGAAAAAATATTAGGATCCCTATTAAGGAGCAGAATTACTAAGGGAAAATCTTTGGATTTCTGCAGTCCAGATTTGGTAGTCCTGGCAAAACAATACTGCATGTGACCAGCAAAGCTGAAGAAAGAGGGCCAAGAAAATGAATGGCCAGGAAGCAATTTCTTTTCCATTTCTTCTTAAAATCCCAAACTAGGAACAATTGTTTTGTTTTTACTGCATCTCCAATCCTTTCTCTTCTCCACAGCAGTAACAGGAAAGAAAAGGAGCAGTTTGGATTGTGGGAAATATTTCTAAGGAGCAGAGATGGAAAAACTGAGTTTCTTCTTGTCTTTGTCCAAGAATACAGGGGATCCCATTATTTCCTTTAACTATGTTACATACAAGAAATGATTCTACTATACTGCCAAAGGTGCATACTTTCTCTTAGAGGAAGATGGAACCAGGGCCTGTTTTGATCAAAAGGATCAGGAATTTAAAAGAATCAGACGCATCCTAAATATCAGGCTGCTTTTTTTCTTGAAAAATCACACCAAGTTCCAATTTGCCCCCCCCAAAAAAAAAAAAAAGCCACCCCAGTTTTTGGCCTTATCCATTCTGGTACTAAAAAATGGTAATAGCAATTTTTTTGCATCCTTGCTCTAAGAGAAAAGGCTGCACCTAAGACTATGGCTTAAAAGGATTGTTGTAGGGAAAACTAGGCAGAGCAAGTTCCTGAACGAAAGGTGAATTACCAATTTAATTTTTAAAATAAATATTTTTCACCCTTCTCCGTTTATCAGCTCCGATTTTTAAGACGTTATCTCCCTTGCTGCCTGTGGTGAAGATTTAAGGACTAGCCTTTACTGACTCTTGAATACTGGAATCAACGGCGGGGATGGAAGGGAACCATCTTTGCTTTTCCCCCTCAAGCCAGCTGATTCCCCGTTGCTGCCCCCCCCTTTTCCCCACAAGCGTTCACACAGCACATTGAACTGCAGAGGAGTAGCGAGTTAGCCCTTAACCTTCTACTGACCCAACCGCGATTCAGTAAACCACGAGTAAACGTGTGCCAAAAAGGGGGGGGAGGGGGGTTTAAATGTTAGGGTGCAGTTTCCACCCACCCAAACGTTTCGAAGCTGGGAGGAGCCCAAGTTTAACTCCCAGCCGCCCCATCCTCCTCTCTCGGGGCGCGCTCTCAAAGCGGCGCACCTCCCGGGTGGGCTCTGCCCTCCTCCTCTCCCCTCCCCAAACAAAAGGCCTGGCAGCAAAGTCGCCCGAATAGGCTGCTCGCTCTTCCTTCGTCCTCCCTCCGTTGCAACCGCAGGAACTACTTACACGCCCCGTCCCCGCTTTTCTCGTGGTCGCCATCCGAGAAAGACTCACTCTCATCCCCATAGTCAGCTAGCCCGACTATCTCGTCCTCTTCTTCCTCCTCCTCTTCTTCCTCCTCCTCCTCTTCCTCGTCTTTTTCCTCCTCCGCTTTTTCCTCCGCTCCTTCGTTCTCCTGCTGCTCCTTCAACTTCCCCGGCACCTCGCTCATCCTGATCCCGCCCTGGCTTCGTCCTCGCCAAGCACGTCTTTCCCCGCCGCGTCGCCCCTCCAGGTTGCCTCTCGGGGGTGGGGGGGTGGGGGGAAAACTCGAGGCTAAATTCCTTCCTTCCTTCCTTTTTCCTTTCCTCCTCGGCGCAGTTGTCAAAGGAAAGTCAGCCGAGGCCCTGCAGTCCCTCCCAGAGGAGAGAAAACTGCGTGACTCAAGTCACCTGACAGACACACGCATATACACACACACTCGCTCATGGAGTAACATAATAGTTAGGCGCACAGAAGTGAGAACTGCAGGGAGGGGTGGCTGTCCAGGAGCGCACAGCCTGTTTGTTGCTGCAGCTGGCGCTTGGGGGGAGGGGGGGGGAAATCGGTAGGTAAATATAAAAGGCTGCGCGGGGTCGACAGCGCCTCGAAATGGCCTCTCCCACCTTCCCTCGGGTATACGTATGTAGTAGTTTTATAGCGGTTAACTGGTTGAACGGGGCAAAAACTCTGCTTATGCTCAAAGGCAGCATAAAGTGAAAAGATTCGCTGCAAGATGACTTTTCTCGACAGCTGAGGCACAGGTTGCCTGATTGTTTAATAAAAGACAAAAGAATGAAGCATTTGCAGAGTGTATCCTTTGTTGTTTTATTGGCTTCCAAAGAGAGGAGAATAAGAGCCAATATCTGCAATACACAGTGCTCTCTCTGTGTGTAGCCTTGATAGTAAAACTTACTAGTGAGTAAGCATGCATGTAGTCATACTACAAATGTCAGCGTTGCATAGAGTCAGCTTATCCAGGGTTCTGTTTTTTAAAGGACGTGAAGTTACGAATTTGCTTCCGTTTACACTCCCGTTGTGTTTATGTACCTTGCGCAACACGGGCCAACTGCTATTACATAGTACTACTCTGATCTGAATCACATGACAGCGATAGAAGAGGGAGCTGACCAGCTGCTTCACCCATAGGGATGCGGTTGGTTTTTGTTTTTCCTCTACAGTTTCCGACCTGATCCGGCTCGTTTTTTGAACTCGTTCTTTTCTTGCCTTTTCTCCCCCTCCCCCCTCCTAAACATGTCCCTGTTCTGTTAAGATTTTGGATAGTTCTGCTACTAAGAGACAGACAATTCCAAGTACCTTTACCCAATTTCTTTCCAACATTAAGGGCAAAAGGAAAAACAATCTTGTTTTAAAAATCTTGTTTTACATTCCAAAAATATACACTGGTCAAAAAAATAAAGGAAATACTTAAACAACACAATGTAACTCCAAGTCAATCACACTTCTGTGAAATCAAACTCTCCATTTAGGTAGCAACACTGATTGACAATCAATTTCACATGCTGTTGTGCAAATGGAATAGACAACAGGTGGAAAGCATAGGCAGTCAGCAAGACATCCCCAATAAAGGAGTGGTTCTGCAGGTGGTGATCACAGACCACTTCTCAGTTCCTATGCTTTATGGCTGATGGTTTGGTCACTTTTGAATGCTGGTGGTGTTGTCACTCTAGTGGTGGCATGAGACGGAGTCTACAACCCACACAAGTGGCTCAGGTAGTGCAGCTCATCCAGGATGGCACATCAATGTGAGCTGTGGCAAGAAGGTTTGCTGTGTCAGCGTAGTGTCCAGAGTATGGAGGCGCTACCAGGAGACAGGCCAGTACATCAGGAGACGTGGAGGAGGCCGTAGGAGGGCAACAATCCAGCATCATGACCGCTACCTCTGCCTTTGTGCAAGGAGGGACAGGAGGAGCACTGCCAGAGCCCTGCAAAATGACCTCCAGTGGGCCCCAAATGTGCATGTGGCTGATCAAACGGTCAGAAACAGACTCCATGAGGGTGGTATGAGGGCCCGACGTCCACAGGTGAGGATTGTGCTTACAGCCCAACACCGTGCAGGACGTTTGGCATTTGCCAGAGAACACCAAGATGGGCAAATTCGCCACTGGCGCCCTGTGCTCTTCACAGATGAAAGCAGGTTCACACTGAGCACATGTGACAGACGTGACAGGGTCTGGAGACACCGTGGAGAACATTCTGCTGCCTGCAACATCCTCCAGCATGACCGGTTTGGCAGTGTGGGGTAATGGTGTGGGGTGGCATTTCTTTAGGGGGCCGCACAGCCCTCCATGTGCTCGCCAGAGATAGCCTGACTGCCATTAGGTACCAAGATGAGATTCTCAGACCCCTTGTGAGACCATATGTTGGTGCGGTTGGCTCTGGGTTCCTCCTAATGCAAGACAATGCTAGACCTCATGTGGCTGGGGTGTGTCAGCAGTTCCTGCAAGACTAAGGCATTGATGCTATGAACTGGCCCGCCCGTTCCCCAGACCTGAATCCAATTGAGCACATCTGAGACATCATGTCTCCCTCCATCCACCAATGCCACATTGCACCACAGACTGTCCAGGAGTTGGGGGATGCTTTAGTCCAGGTGTGGGAGGAGATCCCTCAGGAGACCACCCGCCACCTCATCAGGAGCATGCCCAGGCGTTGTAGGGAGGTCATACAGGCACGTGGAGGCCACACACACTACAGGCATGTGAAGGCCACATACAGGCATGTGGAGGCCACACATACCTCATTTTGACTTGTTTTAAGGACATTACATCAAAGTTGGATCAGCCTGTAGTGTTTTTTTCCACTTTAATTTTGAGTGTAACTCCAAATCCAGACCTCCATGGGTTGCTAAATTTGATTTCCATTGATAATTTTTGTGTGATTTTGTTGTCAGCACATTCAACTATGTCATGAACAAAGTATTTAATAAGAATATTTCATTCATTCAGATCTAGGATGTCTTATTTTTGTGTTCCCTTTATTTTTTTGAGCAGTGTAGTTTCTTTCATAAAGGGAGCTCTCATATGTACTGTGGGCTACCTTTTGGTTTCTGTTTTCTTTTTTGCCTTGCCTTGTTAAATATGTCATTTTAATCATTTTAATTTACTGCTTGTATTTTAATGGGCAATTATAAATCAAGTTCTGCAAAGCTAAATGCGGATATAGTAATTCATAATGCTCATTAAAAATAAGGACTTTTGTTGAATCAATAGACTTAGATAATTTCAGTTCCATTTGGCCTGTCTCTTCTTTCCTCTTTTCTTCCAGTCATGGGACTGAATCCAAAGCCTGTCTTTGGGAGGAAGTATTTTTCCCCTGATTCATCTCTCAACTGTATTAACTCTCCCTTCCCATTTTTATTTGTGCAATAACCTTGGTGGTTTCAGCTTCAATCCTGCTTAGTTAGGCTGCTTAAATATGATTACATTTCTTTGGCTCTATTGTTTTGACTAATAAATCTGGTGACTGACTAGACAATTGTCCTTAATTTGCCTCATTAAAAGTGGAAACTTCATCTCTTTTTCCAGGTCCATTAATTTTTTATCTGCTATACTGTGTAGTGGATAAATGGATTGTTCCTTTCTGTGGAGTGCTTAGCACTCTGGAGCTTGGTTATTTGCTTCTACCGTGTTTCTCCAACAATACGGCCTCCACCAATAGGAAGCCCCAGCATGATTTATTGGTATAAAAACAAATTAAGCCCCTCCCCCAAATTAAGGCCCATATTAAACATGCAAAATGGGGGGGAATGGCGGGGGCTTGCTGTTAGGAAGTACTTTGTTGCATGCCCGGATATGGTGCTGCCTGCGTTGGTGGAGCACTTCATATCGGGAGACCTTCCGCCACCATTGCTTTCCCTTCTCCCTTGCTGCCGTGGCGTTACAGCAACGCCACGGCGTTTGGCGCAGCCACGTGCAGCCAGTCAGGGCTCCTCCCTGCAACCGGAGCCCTGAGGAGACACCTGGCTTCAGGCGCTCCTGTCGCCGCCTTCCCTTTGCCTTTGAAGGTAAAGCGAAATATTTTAAAAACCTCCGCTCATCCCACCAGGGCCGCGCCAGAGCGGTGCGCAGAGCCGGGAAAGTGAGCCGTGGGTGTTTCTCCCTTTGCCGGCAGGAGTGTGCGCACCTGCTGCCACTGCCGCCGCTCCTGAGGCCATCTGGGGCAGGCAGGTGGGAAAGCAAGCAAGGTGGCTGCGCTGTCTTCTTTTTCCCTCAGCGAAGCGCCGCCGCTTGCCGCCGCCACTGCCACCTGCGATGGGCGAGGAAGCGGCGGAGGCACCCGAAATGTCACCAAGGCAGCGAGTGCCTCCCCGCCGGGCCCTCCGGTCATCCCGCCAGGGCCGTGGCAGAGCCGTGCGGGCTGGGCAAAACCAGGAAACACTCGCGGCTTGCTTTCCCGGCTCTGCCCAGCCTGCACGGCTCTGCCACGGCCCTGGAGGCACTTCCTGTAACGCCACGGCAGCAAGGGAGAAGGGAAAGCAACGGTGATGGAAGGTCTCCCGAACATCCAAGCTGTCACCGCCCGCCCACCCTAGCCGGTTTGTCGGGGGTCAAAAAAAAATAAGGCCCGGCCTTATTATGTGAGAAACACGGTAGATACTTCATTATTAATACATACTGATGCTACCTAGTTGAAATGTCTGAAAGCAGACAACCAAATCCAGAGAGCACCAAAGGACTTCACAGTTCCACCCAGAGTTACAGATGTTCTTATGATTCACTTAAACGGAGGTACAGAGACTTCTGTTGCTTGGCACCCTTCCTGGCATCTGTCAGAAATGTGGAAAACTCATTCTACTTATCTCAGAATTTTCCAACCATTTATAAAATAAATCCCATATCATATAATATTCCGCTTCTTCTTGTTCTTTAATTGCCAATGTTAATCTAATCATTTCTATGCATTCCAATATTTTCATGATCACCTCTTCTTCTATCGGAATCTTTTCATTTTTCCGATTTTGAGCAAATACAATTCTACCTGCTGTTAATATATGTATGAGTAAATATGTTTTTTCTTTACTATAATTTTTGGGTAAAATCCCCAATAAAAAAATATCTCAGTTTTAAGTCTATGTGTTGTTTTATCATCTTTTCCAACCATGTGTGTATTTTTGTCCTATTTTTTAGCTTCTGTACATGTCTACCACACATGGTAATATGTTCCGGATGTCTGGTGACATTTCCAGCATTTAGCTGATTTATCTTTAAACATCTTTGCCAGTCTTGCCAGTGCAAAATGCCATCTATAAAACAACTTATACAGATTTTCTTTATATGCTGTTGACATTGTTAGTTTATAATTTCTATCCCACAGTTTCTGCCATTTATCTAATTCTATCCCATAGCCAAAGTTTTCTCCCCAAGCTATCATTGTCTCCTTCACTTGTTTTTCTAAATTCACTCCTAGTAAATAGCTATACAATTTCTTAATCATCTTTTCTTCTGTTCCTGTTAGGATTTTATCTAATTCTGTTAATTCATTATAAAACCTCTCTGCTTTGACATCTTTTTCATATCTAGAATGTATTTGCATATATGAGTACCAATTCATATCAATCCCTCGTTCATTCAGTTCTTGTTTTGAGTTCACCCCTTTCATTTAAAACATCTTTATATCTAACAATATTTCCCGTTTTGAAAACATTTGGATATATAAACTTGATAGCCAGACTGGAATCTACATATGTTGTTCCCTTATTTTCTCCCATATTGATAATAATTTCTTACATAATGTCTTTGAAAGTAACTGTGTATCTTATTTTTCCCATATCATAAAAAGGCATGCCAACCCAGAGTCTTCCGGTTTGTCGGCTTCGCAAGCGGCAGGGATTCGCGAAGCTGCGCAATCCCTGCTGCGCTAGCCGCTTTTGGTGCTCCGATCTGGACGGGTCCGGAGCTAGGCTGCCCTGCAGGGGCAGCTGAAGATAGGGGATCCGGAGAGGGGTTTGGGGTGTTGCAGACCCCTCCCCGGCCGGCAGAACCCCCTTTTCCCAAGACGGTGTAGCGGCGGTCCGCAATGGCCACCACAAAGAAGCTGGCAGCCGGGTAAGAATGCGCAGGAGGAAGTGGAGAAAGTTTTTGAAAAGAGAAAGTTTTTCTTGGTTCCCAGGACTCTAAGACATATTTAACAAAAATCCTGAAAATTATGACTTTCTGAATGATACCTTCTAGAAGAGAAAAAAGCGGCAGTTTAGTGGTGCTGAAAGGAAAGTTTACTCTCCTTCCCTACGGAATTAATAAGTGGATATTAAGAAACCTATTTTTTTTAGGTAAAAACTGGCTTTAAGTGATGAGTGGGAAGGGAGAGGACTAAAAAATAATAATATTTGTATGCTAAGATTGTTGGAGGAGATGCCTTAAGGATTTGAAGACTGAAATATATTGCAATAAGACTTTAAGAAACAGATTTGGACTTTCTTTTTTTCTGATTGATATTACCCCAGGAGGAGAAAGTGAGAACTCTGCCTTGGTTTGGACTGATTGATAACTTTGGGACTGTTTTATTTTTTATTTTTTTTGGAATATTCTGGTTGTTGTAAGAAGAAAGAAGGGAAAAGAAAAGAAAAGATTTATAATGGCTTTTTCTGTTGAGGAACTGAGAAAAGAATATGAGCAAGCAAAAAAATGGTAAAGATGGTTTGAAAGAAGCCTTCCTTTTTTTAGAAATGGCGCTTATTAACTATCAACAAACATTACAACAGATGAAGACAGCAGAAGAAGAAGAAGGAGAGGAAGCCATTTTTAATGAATCTCAGAATTCGACCAAGAAAGAAGGAAGAGGGAAAGGAAGAGAAATAAAGGACTTAAGATTTAAAAAAACACTTAAGAAAGGGAAAAATAAGGTGCAAAATCAATATAATGATAGTAAACAAAAGGGAAAAGGAATGCGACAGAGAAGGGAAGCCAGTAAGGCAGAGGCTAGAAGAAGGGGGTAGAAAGGTTTGTTGGGAGAAGAAAGGAAGGGAAAAGGTGGAGAAAAGCTACAAAGTTTTGAAACTAGATGGGAAAAAAGGAATCTTTTTTAGGGATAAAGGGTAAAGTATAATTTCTTTAAAAAAGATTTTGCAAGGTACTTAAGATGATATTGTAGCATTGTATTAGAAATAGAAAACTTAAATGGTTTAAGAGTTGATAAGAGATTAAAATGTTGAAATGTTTAAAAATGATTGGTTTTAAAATTTAATAATATGAGGGTAGGCTTAGAATATTGAGTTTTAATTAAAGAGTTTAATAAGATTATGGTATTGATGTTATTATAAAATTTTCATTATAGTATTTGTTTTTGGAAAAGGCAATGGGAATGTTATAAGATGCAATATTTAGATCTATTGTTTAACTATGTATTTAATTATTTTGGATGTACTATTTAGATAGAATGTACCAAGCAGAATCGGATTGGGTATTGGGTGTTATTTTAAATGTTAATTTGATTAATTTAGGGGGAGATAGAAAGGCATCATACTCTGATTAGTGATTTCAGGAGAAACTCTTTTTTCTTTTTTATAAGGAAGCTAGACAAAGGGACAATAAAGAATGGACAAAAGATATAAATATAATGACTCAAATTAAGATGATTAATTAAGATAGAATTAAGAAGAGTGAAATGTGTGGAGAAGTTAATATAGAAGACTCAGAATGGTAAATAAAATAAGCAATGACATATAAGATGAGCATGAATATAACTGAAGTCCATGAAGAGAGAGATACCTGGGGCCAAGTTACTTTCCAAAAAGATTTTTTTATGTTTTGTGTGTTGTGTGTATATGTTTTTTTTTGGGAGAATTAATAAAACCTTGCAGAAATATAGAATGAGAATAATGGTAACTAAGTCAGAAAGAAATAGATGAAATAATAATAATGAAATTGAATAAGAGTAAAGAGAAGTAAAGAGAAATTGGATAAGAGGTTTTTGTATGTTTATATGGAAATGGTTTAAAACAGAATTATAGTGTATGAAATAAGGTTTTATCTGACTTGTTAAATTTATAATGGAAAAAGGTTTAAGCATGTAATGGTTAATGATGATTTGTGTGTTTTTGAAAAATTAATAAAACTTGTTTTTTTTTTTTAAAAAAAAGGCATGCCAACCCAATTGTAAATCATGTCAATAAGCCTTGTATTTCTTAATACAATCTATTCTTTCATCCATATCAATACCACGGCTTGATAATATAATTCCCAATTGGGTAGCCCAAACCCTCCTCTGGTTCTTGCATCCTGTAACAATTTTAATTTGATCCTTGCTTTTTTCTCTTGCTATATATATTTTAATATTATTTAAGTCATCAAAACATTTTTCTCCAGTTTTATTGGGATTGTTTGGAACAAATATAGCACTCTTGATAATATGTTCATTTTAATTGTCACTATTCTCCCTATTAGTGATAGTTGTAGATTTTTCCATTTTTCCAGGTCTATCTTAATCTGTTGTTTTAATTTATAATAATTAACTTCTTTAATTGTCCCGCATCTTGCTGTTAATTGAATCCCCAAATATTTCTTTGTAACCTGAATATCTAGTCTATCCATTAATTATTTTTGCTTTTCTGTAATATTCTTCACTAATATCTTAGTTTTTTCCTTATTTATTTTCAATCCCGCAACTTCCCCATATTCTTCTATCCTATCTATCAGTTTGGATCCTGTTTCTAATGGTTCTTCTAATATAAAAACCAGATTATTTGCAAATGCCTGCAATTTATACTCATAAGAAATTAAATGAATAGTTATGATAAGATATATAAGGTTGAGTAGTTTTTAATATAAATGCAATCATAGTAAGAAATGTATGCTAAATATAAATATTTGCACAAAATATATGTACCCAGTTGACACACTGTATAACTGAAAGATGGATTTGTGGGGAAAAATAATAATAATAAAAAAATTCTTATCTCAGAATATTTACCAATAGAAAGAAAGAAAGAAAGAAAGAAAGAAAGAAAGAAAGAAAGAAAGAAAGAAGAAAGAAAGATAGCATCAAACCTGTTTCAGGTATAACCATAATCTTTGATTCACTGTATGAGATAGTTTTCAGGCAAATTTTAATATGCAGTATTCATTGTATAATTTTATGGGCATTCGGACATTATTTTCTTTTAATCATTCTGTTTCACCCTCATCTGTTTTTTCTCTTGATAAAAAAGCAATTTAGAATAGAGCAAAAATGGGACTGTCACAAAATATGGATGTTCCATAGATATTTACTCCTTAAACTTTTAAGCTATATGTGACTTTCAGACTAGAACTTTCATTATCTTCCATTATTCTGTCCATTACCTGGTTATTTTCTAGAAAACCCTATTTACTTTAAAAAGTACACATGAAGGTATTTTGCATACTTACACACTTGTCTTTGTTTTATTTGGGGGAGGTTTTGAATCCTTTTGAAGTACTACACACTTTATTTCCATTAACTTTTAACTTACTGGTTCATTGCTGTGTGCCAGAACAATAATTACCTATAAGAGGTGCTTAAATAAGTTGCTAGGCTTCTAGGAAATAATATGTGAGTTCCATTGCTCAATAAATCCACTTTTTGTGGCACACCTACTGCCCTTGTATCAACAATCCTCTTACTCAAAGTCTCATTGTGAATATTACTGCTTTATATTGAAGAACATGAAAATAAGACTGTAAAAAGGCTCTAAAAGTTATTTTTCTTGAACTTTCCTGTCAATTTCCAATAATTTAGGCAAATGGACAAGAGTAGAACAGGAGAAACTAAGCTAGATCAACTATTCAGAAGTTGGCACACAACCTATTGTGATCCTAATACTGAGGTGTTTGTGGAGTTGGTGACATTCTACTGTCCTTTATTTCCTGTTTCTTCCAGTCCTAGGAGTGAGTAAGTATTTTCTAGTCCTCCACTTCATCTCTGCTGCATCAACTCTTCCCTCCTATAAGTTATTAAAATAAAATTAAATAAATAAAAACCAACTGTATAGATTCAGCGTTGCAACTCCACAAATTACACATAAAACGCATTTATAAAAATAAAGACGAGATACAAATAAATAAAGCAAACGGTTCTTATCTGGATATATATCTTGAGCTTTTGTCCTCAGAATGAAATTGTATTTTTCATCCAACAATTCCATCACTGCGTTTCATTTGCGTTTGAGCAGCTCAATCCCTTCACAGGAAAAGCAGCGTAAGGTTGCTCAACAAGTTTTATTACCAAATTGTTCCTCCATCTCCACTACCCCCACCCCCGTCGTTCCAAATACGGCTCTGTTTATTGTTTTCTGAGTCGTACTTTCCACGCATGGCCACGAGATGGCACTGCGGGAGCGGCTTCCGAACAAAGCACGTCCGTGTTCTCAGTATTTGGACGCCAAGTTACCTGAGGAGAGAATTAGGAGCCAGATTTCGCAGTAACTTTACAAATCCTTCTCCAGGGGTGGAGCGAAAAGGAAAGCAAAGCAAAGCGGGCGCTCCACCGGGACTACTGAAGTATTGTAGCTCTTCTTCTTCAGCCGCTGTCCTTTTGCACTAACCGATCACCTACGCAGCGCTGTTTTTGCGATCTGCCGAAGTGGGATATGCGCAGCAGATTATCCTGGCGGAAATTGAAAAGGTGGGACTTTTTATTTACTGAGAAGCGGGGCTCTACCTCTTGCGCTTATCTACGGAAGCGTAAATTAAATTGTGAGGAGGGGACGACGACTGTTTGAAAACAACAGCTGCTAAGTAGAAAGAATCCCTTGGCCGGGTTGATGTGATTGTGAGACTGTTTTAAAGGTGTCCCTTTCCTCCTTCCCCCGCTCCTCCTCCTAAACCCAGGATCTTCCAGAGATTTATTCTGCCCCAGAACCAAAGCTATAGTATGTTCTAGACAGGTAGCAATAGAGCAAACCAGATTCTTGAGTATAATCAGAGGGCTTTCTGCAATTGAGTTGGCCAACTTGCAACAGAAGTTTAATGTAAATGGAGTGTGTGTGTATATGTGTGTGTGTGAGGGGGGCTTCTAAACAAGACTGACCCAACCCTCGGATGACATATACAGGTAGTTCTCAACTTATGACCAACACCGAGCCCACAATTTATGTTGTTAAGTGAGATATTTGTTAAGTGAATTTTGCCCCATTTTATGGCCTTTCTTGCCTCAGTTGTTAAGTGAATCAATGCAATTGATAAATTAGTAACCCAGTTGTTAAGTGAATGTGGTTCCCCTGTTGACTTTGGTTGTCAGAAGGTTGCAAAGGGGGATCACTTGACTGAGGGGCACAGCAACAGTTATAAATATAAACCAGTTGCCAAGCATCTGAATTTTAATCCCCCTATCATGGAGATGCTGGAAAGGTTGTAACTGAAAAACATTTTTCACCACCGTGGTAACTTTGAATGGTCACAAACGAACTGTATGTTGTAAGTTGAAGACTACCTGTATGTGGGGTCTGCGTCTTACAGGCCCCCAGTAGTGTCTTCATTTGGGCTACAAGATGCTTCCTGATGGGAGGGTGCAACTGATCTAGAGGTTGTATTGATTGTGTAGTGTCCAATCCCTTTCTCCTGGATGCGGCGCTGACAGTAAGAAAAAAAGAACACCGCACAGGGTAAGGATCAGCATCTGAGCCTTCAGATGAAATGGCAGGGGACTGATTGTGCAATGTAAGGCTTATGAGGAAGCACCCACCATCCAACAGATTCGCCACCTAGAAGAACGTGAGTTGTTGCAAAACCATGATAGACATAAGAAAGGAAAAATGTTGAGTGACCAGCAAGTCTCTGCTGGTTCATTGTCTTCATTAATTAGAAGCTACAATCTGTCTACAATCTGATCTGTGTTAGGCAGGGCTTCTGCTAAAACATTTTATTTAGGAAATGAAATTTTAGAACTTTGTCACTTCCTGTCATCTGCCATTAAGTGGAATAGGTTACACCATTCCTAAACCTGTTCTTCCCCAACTCTCTGTCATCCACGTGGGCTGGATTACAGGTGCAGGTTTTGGTCCATCACACCTCAGAAGAGTGAGATCAGGGGAAGTTGCCTGAAGAGCAGATACTTTAATGGAAGATTAAATATGATGAGTACACAGTTTAGGAGACTGAGCCATAAATGCATTTTTCATGGTGTGGAAATCATCTGTGAAGCTGCTAATTGAGTGTATACGGGCTTATGTGTGTAGAAAAAAAATCCAGTGCATTTGCTGATTTTTGAAATTAGAAAGTTTGTATTCCCTACAAGTTATTTAATACTAATCCATTCTATTAACGTGTGTGTTGGCGTGGGCATTTTTACGCACAACGAGACCTTGTTGTTATAAACACAGTTCTTGTAAAAGAGTCGAATTATTAGAGAATCCATGTGCCTGGGGCACAGATTCCTGCTTTATCTCTCTTTCTTGGACTAGGTTGTATTTGCAAGGCTGAATACCAAAAGACAGATGGCCGAATCTGTTGCATCTCCAATTTAAAGGATAATTTATCAGGTCAGGAGAAATAATCTCTACTTTGGACCTGGTAGAACTGTTGGCACTTGACATATTGACATAAATTGGATCAAGAATTGGATCTGATGTGAAGATGTTTCCAGAACCAAGTATAGAAGTGGGTATGATTATTATTTTTTAATCGGAATTTGGAGTAAAGACATAAGGAATACAAACAGGTAGTTCTCAAAGGACAACAGTTTGTTTAAAGTTACGTTCAAAATTACAACAGCACTGAAAAAAGTGACTTATGGCAATTTTTCACCCTTACAGCTGTTGCAACAGCCCCATGGTCACATGATCAAAATTCAGACTCTTGGCAACTGACTCATATTTATGACAATTGCAATACCCTGGTGTCGATTATCATCTTTTGTGACCATCTGACAACCAAAGTCAATGGGGAAGTCAGATTCATTTAACAATCATGTTACATTTAACAACAGCAGGGATTCACTTAACAATGGCAAAAAAGGTTGTAAAATGGGGCAGAACTCACTTGCTTAGCGACAGAAATTTTGGGTTGAATCGTGGTCATAAGTTGAGGACTTCCTGTAATTCAATGTTGTTTCGGTAAGGTGGATTTGAGCAAGGAAGAGAGTCTAAATGCTCTGAAGTTCATACTATAATCTGGCCAAAGTCAGCTGCTTTGGTATTCTCCAGATTTAATCACCGTGTAATGCCTTCTGGGCAAGATCACACCTGGAATTTATTTGGAACTGTGGCATCTAATTAAGTACATTATTTGAGATAAATAGTTGATTCCACATAGGGATCATATTGTGAATCCAACAGAGTTGATATTATACTAGACTTACTTTTAATTTGCTTCTTGACACCCATCACTTGATTCAATAGTTGATTAGGATTGTCTTATAACTGGAGAGCATAACTTGAGATTCAGATCTACACATGCCTTGATATGGTTCTCATAAGGCCCCCTTGAAAATGGCCAAATATAATGTTAATAGATGAAGGAAGAAATGATTAAATGTTCAGACTGGTCTCAAAAGGGATTTAATTCATTTGATTTAAATTAAAACCAAATCAGATTTGGAGTTTTGTCCTGGTTCTAACCATTACTTTAATCTGGTCTTTTCTGCTTTTTGAAGTACAATTTCCGGGATGTAATGCAAAGGGCCAAATCTGGTCCTTGGTTCACAAGCAAAGAATATATCTTTGTTCTGGGATCTTCATTTAGTTTTGTCATTCTGATTTTTGATATACAACGAAGAGGGTTTTCTTCTACAGACATAAGCATCTGTTGCAAGACATAAAGATATAAGAGAGACAGTGCACGTCTTATGACATTACATAAGTATGTCATTTGTATTATATCATGACATCTAATGTAAGTCAATAAAACATGTCACATCGATTTTTGCATGCCTGTTGTCCTTTTCCTCTCCCCATATCCCTGTACTTGACTTGGAGAGGAGTTAAGATTATATTCTGTGCAGAGGTTTCCTTATTTAACTATTTATCCGATCTTGATTTCAGAGAGATAATCTTTACTTTCTACATTTATTTCTGACCTCAATATTTAGTCCCATCCCCTCCAAGTGCTTTTACCTTCCCATAGATCAAAACATTACCTCATATATTGTATAGTGTTAGTGCCTTCATATCAGTGTTGACTCCTAGTGACAGCCTGAACAAGTCCTTAACAATTTTCTTGGTAGGGCTTTGAAAGTGGGTTGCTGTTATCTCCTTCCTAGGGCTGAGAGAGAGTGACTGGCCCAAAATGACCCAGCTGACTTCTTGGTATCCTGTTTTCTAGCTTGGTGCCTTAACCACTACACATATTGATTCTCTTCATGTGTATCTCAATGGAAAGTGTTTATTCTGTAACAAATGTTATCGGTGTGTATACACAGTGTGTGTATTTATTTGATACACTTGATACACATTTTTGATACACTTTTAGTGCCTTTGTAACTTTGAACCATCGCTAAACGGACTGTTATAAGTCAAGAACTACCTGTATTTACTATTTTGCTTTTTTATTATTTCGGTATATGTTTATGATATGGCAGTAAACCACCCTGTGTATTTATTATAAGCAAGAAAGTGACATAATTTTTTTTTGAAATGGCAGTAGGTTGTCAGATAAAATGGTGTCACCTATCTTGTCTTTTCAACTTTCCAGTTTATTTCCTGAAATAATGTAAGGAAAAATGCTTGGGAACATGAAGTGCTGTATTGTAACCTGAGAGATGAATTACTGTAAGGTGGCAAGGTCGGCATCAGATTTATCATAAGAATAACCATTTATTGAAAAAGGGTTTTGTTTTTTATAACTAACACTGGGATGGATGAGTGCATTTCAGTATTCCAGTTGCAAAATATAACCTCTTGTGAATTCCACATGTTTTAAAAATCCAAACTGTTGAGATTTGTTTTTTTTAGCTGGGTAAACAACAAAGTTCTCAAATTGGAAATGATAAGAAAACGTAATAGTTAGCACTGCCAGAGGTAACATGTGAGATAACAGTTATTATTTTGTTTGCGGTTGGCTCACTGTTGTTCTTTTTCCTATTATCTGATAAAGGCCTTATAGAAACTAGAAAAGCCATGCAGAATAAATATTTATTACAGTGAACATAATTCCAATATAGGTATTACCAACATGAAGGGTTATAATAATTATGGAAGCAATGCATTACGAGTTAGCATTGCATCTCTTTGTTTTCCATAGGAATCATAATGCCAGGTAGTTTTTGTCATGTTTATCAGTGTTTTGCCCCCTTTAATGGATTAAAAACATCAACATTCAGGCTTTTCAAAAATTTAAAGAGACCTGCTCACATCTGGAGTGATCATTTTGAATGCTGTCTTTGCTGTCGATCAATAAAGGACACTTGAGTCTCATGCTTATTTTACTAAATTTTGGAAGAACTAACTCTCCTGAATCTCCATGTATCACAATTTATACAAGAAGGTAATTGAGCAACAGGTTGTGCTTAATCAGTGATAACTATTACCCAGTACACTAAGTTTAGATATCACGAGGCAGTAGTTTCAGGAAGATGACTTGGGCGTAGTTGCAATGAATGAGTTTGAAGGAGTCAAGCAATAGGGTTAGTAAAGCTATTGAAGTAATGAGTTCATGTCGTATGAATCTTGCAACTGCTATTTGTAAATCAAAGTTTGTGGCAATTTCAGGTAATCCCTGATTTACAACCATGATTGAACCTGGCAATTCCGGTTATAATTCTTGACTTTGGAAAGCGAATCATGTGCTAGAATGTGGTGCAGAATCTCAGAAGGAAGGCAGTCTTTCCCAAGGAGCTAAGAGGCAAATCAGCCTGGAATCGTTGGTTTGCAGGAAGAGGGTTTCACAAGGTAGATCCTATACAGGTAGTCCTCGATTTACAACAGTTTGTTTAGTGACCATTCAAAATTGCAACAAACACTTTAAAAAGTGGCTTACGACTGTTCTTCACAGTTACAACCTTTGCATCCCCATGATCATGTGATCAAAATTCAGACACTTGGCAACTGGTTTATATTTATGACCTTTGCTGTGTTCCAAGGACATTTAATCCCCTTTTGTGACCTCCTGACAAGCAAAGTCAATGGGGAAGCTAGATTCACTTAACAACTGGGTTACTAGTGTATCAAGTGCAGTGAGTCACTTAACAATTGAGCCAAGAAAGGTCATAAAATGGGGGAAAGCTCACTTAACAAACATCTCACTTAACAGAAATTTTTGGGCTCAATTGTGGTCATAATTTGAGGACTACCTGTTCTCAAATTTATGCAAACTTACGCAGGTTGTGCTTTAGTTTGACAAGCTTCATGTCTATTGGTGATGAACAATACATTATTCCGAGTATATCATTGCATTGTTCTTGGTTCCTTGCACTAGACCAACCTTTTGGACCCCAGGGACCACCAAACTCAAAATTTTAAACCCTGCAGAGCAGAGACCCTGGGAAAATTCCCAAAAAAAGTCTGCAGGAAAATTTATCCTGTTTTCCTACCGATCGATCATTCTTTATTTGGGATCTCAGGATACTGTCTCCAGCTCCATTCTTGGGGGCGGGGGGGAGATACTTTTGGCTTCATGCAAGGAAAGCAGCAGAAGCAGTAGAAGTCTTTCTTTCCCTCCCCCAAACTCCGCCAGAAATGAGTCTTTGCTGGCACAGCCTCTTGGAGCAGGAGGCCTTGTAGGGTCCCAAAGACTCATTTTTGGAGGAGTTTGGGGGAGAGAAAGAAATACTTTTGCTGCTTTCCTTGCTTGCAGCCACAAGCAGAAGAAGAAAGAAGCAGCCCAGTGGCCAGGCGAAGCAAGTGAGGCAAGTTTCCCCCCACCCTTTTCCCCTTCCCCTCACTACCTCGTGTTGTTCTCAATGCAAGCAATGCAAGCCTTGTGTTCCCACAGGTCATGTGGGTGGCGCAGCCTTGTGTTCCCGCGCAACCTGGATTAATTGCTTTGGGGGTGACATTTCTCTGCGGACCACCAACATTTTCTTGCAGACCACCACTGGTCCCTGGCCCACTGGTTGGCAACCACTGTACTAGACAGATCACTATATAACCAGACCCATTTCTATGGGCCTTTTGTTCACAGTCATTAAACAAACCCATTGTGCACAACTTTTGATGGAACCTGGAAGAAATGCAAAACTGTCATAATCATGGTTATGACACAAGGCACTGCAAACGGCCATAAATGAGGACTGGTTGCCCAGCACCCAAAATGCAGTTACATGGCCATGGAGGGTGTGCATGACAAAACTTTGAAACAGGCTTATAAATAGTTTTTGGGAGGTTTGTCATAACTTCGAAGTGTCATCAGTCGACCTGTTGTAAGTCAAAGGCTACCAGTATGTTAGGTGAATCCACTCAGTTGTCAGTTATTTGGCAAAATATGGTTAAGAAAAATAGGGCTTAGTGAAGTATATAAAGCCGACCACATTCTTTTGTTTTGGTTATGTTAACACACAAAACCATTCTAATATCGGTATATACAGGTGAAACTCGAAAAATTAGAATATCGTGCAAAAGTTCATTTATTTCAGTAATGCAACTTAAAAGGTGAAACTAATATATGAGATAGACTCATTACATGCAAAGCAAGATAGTTCAAGCCGTGATTTGTCATAATTGCGATGATTATGGCTTATAGTTCATGAAAACCCCAAATCCACAATCTCAGAAAATTAGAATATTACATGCAATCAATAAAACAAGGATTGTATGTAGAATAATATTGGACCTCTGAAAAGTATAAACACGCATATGTACTCAGTACTTGGTTTCGGCCCCTTTTGCAGCAATTACTGCCTCAATGCGGCATGGCATGGAAGCTATCAGCCTGTGGCACTGATGAGGTGTTATGGAAGACCAGGATGCTTCAATAGCGGCCTTCAGCTCTTCTGTATTGTTCGGTCTCATGTCTCTCATCTTTCTCTTGGCAATGCCCCATAGATTCTCTATGGGGATCAGGTCAGGCAAGTTTGCTGGCCAATCAAGCACAGTAATCCCACAGTCACTGAACCAGGTTTTGGTGCTTTTGGCAGTGTGGGCAGGTGTCAAGTCCTGCTGGAAAATGAAGTCAGCATCCTCATAAAGCTCGTCTGTGGAAGGAAGCATGAAGTGCTCCAAAATCTCCTGGTAGACGGCTGCGTTGACCCTGGACTTAATGAAGCACAGTGGACCAACACCAGCAGATGACATGGCTCCCCAAATCAACACAGTCTGTGGAAACTTCACACTGGACTTCAAGCAGTGTGTGCCTCTCCATTCTTCCTCCAGACTCTGGGTCCTTGGGTTTCCAAATGAGATGCAAAAGTTGATCTCATCAGAAAAGAGGACTTTGGACCACTGAGCAACAGACCAGTTTTTTTCTTTAGCCCAGGTAAGACGCTTCTGACATTTGTTGTTCAGGAGCGACTTGACAAGAGGAATATGACATTTGAAGCCCATGTCCAGGATCTGTCTGTGTGTGGTGGGTCTTGATGCACTGACTCCAGCCTCAGTCCACTCCTTGTGAAAGTCCCCAACACTTTTGAATGGCCTTTTCCTGACAATCCTCTCCAGGCTGCGGTCATCCCTGCTGCTTGTGCACCTTTTTCTTCCACCATTTTCCCTTCCACATAACTTTCTATTAATGTGCTTTGATACAGCACTTTGGGAACATCCAACTTCTTGTGCAATTACCTTTTGAGGCTTTCCCTCCTTATGGAGGATGTCAATGATGGGTTTCTGCACAACTGTCAGGTCAGCAGTCTTTCCCATGACTGTGATTCCTACTGAACCAGACTGAGAGACCATTTAAAGGCTTAATTTAAGGTGTTATGGCTTAATTAGCTGATTAGAGTGGGACACTTTGAGCCTAGAATATTGCACCTTTTCACAATATTCTAATTTTCTGAGATTGTGGATTTGGGGTTTTCATGAGCTGTAAGCCATAATCATCTCAATTATGACACATCACAGCTTGACCTATCTTGCTTTGCATGTAATGAGTCTATCTCATGTATTAGTTTCACCTTTTAAGTTGCATTACTGAAATAAATGAACTTTTGCACCATATTCTAATTTTTCGAGTTTCACCTGTACTACCTTTCACTATGTCTTAAATGTGGCTGTTGCTATTATTAGCATTAACTTATTCTTCTCCTTAGAGCTGCTCGGATCGTCCAGAGAGTGGGTGGAGCTTCAGTCTCTGCTGTTGTAGGCTGAGCTTAATTTCTGAGGAACGCTCCACCTTCCATCACGTGGCTTGCCATCGCGTTCCCCAGTTTTATGCTCAGCCCTCGTGCAGAGTAGGCAGTTTTTTGGATTGTGCTCTTGGCCGTTTCAGGAAAGCCCTAATTGCCTCGTATTTCTTCTCTCAAGGTTGTATTTGGTCCTATTTAATTTCTAGAATCCCTTGGGAGGCTCTCCCGGCCCCAGGGGGAGTCAGGGGGAAGGCTAGCAAACCTTACAAGCTGCCCCCCACCCCTTCCCATTGCCTTACTGCCGGTTTTTGTTCGATTGCTTTAAAACGCTCCGTTTTGCTCCGTTTCCCCCCCCTCCGAACTCCGTTTTTTCTGCCGTTTTAACTTCTTTAGGTTCCTTTCTGTTTGTCCTTCCTCTGGGGACCTTGGATTGCCCCTGGGGAGTCCTCTGGTCGCTGCAGAAGGGCCCCTGTAAGTCCACGTAGTAGCGGCCGCCATTTTAGCACCGCCTTGTGGCTGGGCGCCATTTTGTTTTCGCCTTATCTCTCCGATCGCTGCAGCGGGCCGAATTAAAGCAGCAGGACCGGCAGGCCTGCTCAGAAGTGAATTTATTTGTTAATTTGTGAATCGTTCTGTTGGAGGCTTGGTTTTATTCTTCAGTTGTTGGCTTTCCCTGCAGCCAGCCGTAGTGGCCGCGGTTTCTTACTCACCACTTCCACCCGGTTCCGCCTGGGAAGGCAGTCTGGTACAGGCCTGGCTTCGCCCTTAAGGCATCTGTCATGCCTTGATCAACCTGATCAGTCCTTCTAAAAAAAAAAAAAAAAAAAAGGAAAGGAGACCTTCAACAAGATCTGTAGAAAATTAAGAGACGGAGAAAGGCGGCCTAATTGCATAGTTTACAAAATAAATAATAAATAAATAAATAAATAAATAAATAATAATAAAATAAAATAAAAATACAAAGAAACAAGAACAAATAAGACAAACAGATTAATCATAAACGATTAATAAACAGGGGGGCGCAAAAGAATTTCCCAGGGCTCCCGGCCTTCGTTGTAGGTCGACCCCTAGGCGCGCCAACTGCCTCATATCTGATCCTTTATCTTCCTCAATTATCAAAAATGGCAGAAGGCAATCCCTCAAGAGGCCCTTCCTTAAAGGCCAAATCAAAAACCCACCACCTGCGCAGCCAGGCTAAGGAGGCCTCCAAAGCCTCCCAAAGGGACTCCCTAAGATGACACAAGGCGTTAGAAAAAGAAATAGACAAACGCACCAGACAGGCAGGATCAGTGCCTCCAGCACCAGCCACTCCTTCTTCCTCTGCTCTTCCCCCCCCTCCTGCAGCTTTTTCCTCCCTATCCAGGCACAGCTCGCCCTCTCAAGGACACCAGGCCCCTGGAACACCAGCCAGGCGAACTCCAGAGGCTACCTTCACGCCCACGGCCGCCGGCCTGCGCCAGGAGGAACCTCTCATTCAGGCGGTTCTGGAGCAGCTCAGAGCCTGGATGGAGATGGCTATCCACCAGGGAATTGCGGAAGGAATGCAGCAGATGGCTAGACTGGGATTGCCTCCACAGGCCACCGAATCCGTAAGATCATTCCCACTCATTCCGCAACCGTCTCATGATCAGGGACCTCTCCAGGGGAGGTTTCCCCCTCAGTCAGGGAGGACGAGGAGGAGGCGGAAGGGGCCCTAGATTTGTGCAGGGAGGAGGAAGAGGAACAATTTGACCTGGGGTCCTTACAATACAATGAACCCCTTCCGGACTCAGAACCATCAGAGGCGGAGATGTCCGAGGACGAAGGGCTCACCCCCGACCAACCTGCTTTTGTAGGGCTCTTCAAGCCCCAACTATTCAAATCCCTCCTCTACAAAGCCAGGAACATCTCGGGTCTAACTACTCAGAGCCCCTCTGATCCCACTCCTTTGGTTCCGGAAGGACCAGAGGACTCCATGTTTAAACAGCCGGTGGTGGAGGCCAAGGTCATCCCAACCCCCCATCTTCCTGGACCTGGTGTCCAAGCAACTGGCCTCCTCAGCTGCCCCCGGCTCCTTCGGCCCATGATAAAAGGTTCTTCAACCTTGACCCAGAGCTCTCCAACCTGCTGAGCACCCCGGAGGTTGATGAGCCCATCGTGGGCCTGGCCTCTTCCTCTGCCCTCAGCGACCCTTTAGAGGCTCTGAGGCCGGAGGAGAAGCGGTCGGAGCTGGCCTTAAGGCGAGCTCACCCGTCGGACGCATGGGCGATCAGAGCGGCCACGGCCGCTTCCTTCTTCATCAGGTCGTCCATTCGCTGGCTTTGCCAGCTTAAGCAACATGTCCCGACCTCCAATATCCGCGCCCATCAGGACATTGCCAAGATTACGGCCGCGGCCGAGTTCTCAGCAGACGCCACCTTTCACTCGGTAAAATTCTCCTCCCGCGCCATTTCCTCCCACGTCTCGGCCCGCCGCCTGCTCTGGCTCAGGCACTGGCAGGCAGATCTCAAGAACAAGGTGAAACTAGCCTCTGCCCCCCTCGTGGGAAATAAACTGTTCGGACCATCCCTAGATCCTCTCCTAGTCGAAGGAAGGAACAAAAAGAAATTCCTCCCTTCCCTCACCTGTAAGTCAGAACCCAGATCCCTGCAGCCCTTTCGGAGGGCCCCCTTTCGTCCCTATCCCCAACCCCCCTTCCCTCCCAGGTACCTTTGGTTCAGGACAGCCCCAGGACAGGTCCGACCCCTTTGATAGGCACAGGAGAGGCGGTAACTTCAAGAGGCCCTTTCGTGGCTCTGGCAGCAGGCCCTTCCGGCGCTCCAGATAAGCCACCTGACTTAATTCCCATAGGCGGGCGACTTAAAAACTTCGCCAACCAGTGGGACTCCTCCACTTCGGACGCCTGGATCAGGGACACCATCAGGTTTGGCCTTGCCCTCGAGTTCCTCTCTACCCCCGATTTCTACATAACATGTCCCCTCTCTAAGAACCACACCAAACGCAACCTCATGGATTCAGCAATTCAGCACCTACTTGACATACAGGCCATCCAGCCCGTTCCTCCGTCCCAAAGGGGACAGGGATTCTACTCCCACTTATTTGTGGTGCCCAAACACTCGGGGGATGGAGGGCGATTTTGGACTTAAAGCGGCTAAATCGCCATCTTGTATACCGCAAATTCAAAATAAACACGCTGCAATCCATCCTCCTGGGTGTTAGACAGGGAGACTGGTTGTCATCCATTGACCTCTCTGAGGCATATTTACACACCCCAATTCAACCCTCCCACTCCAAATTTCTGCGCTTTAGCTACAATAACCTCCACTTCCAATACGTGGCCCTCCCATTCGGGTTGGCCTCTGCCCCCAGAACCTTCACAAAGGTCCTGGCTGCCCTGGCTGCCCACCTCAGAACCATCCCGGTGCGACTCCACTGTTACCTGGATGATATCCTCATCCTATCATCTTCCAGGGAACAAGCCGTCAGGGATACCCAAATTACCCTCACCGCTCTCCAGGAACACGGGTTCCTCATCAATTGGAAGAAAAGCCAATTGGCCCCTTCCACCAGGATATCTCACCTGGGGACTATAATAGACACGGTCAAAGGGAGGGTATTCATCTCTCCGGAGAGAATACTCAGCATTCAAAAATCAGTTAAACTCATCAGACGACTTAAGAGGGTCCCCCTCCTCGAACTAACCAAGTTGCTAGGAAAAATGATATCTTGTATTTCCGTTATTCCCTGGGCCCGTTTCCACTCCAGATCCCTCCAGTGGTTTCTGCTCCCGTACCAAAGAGCCGGATCGAGCAACTCAAGGCGCAAGGTCAAGGTCTCACCAAGGGTTCTCACCTCCCTCCTTTGGTGGAGCAAGGCGTCGATCAACAAGGGCTGCCTTCTCAAGGAGCCCGCAAGACTCACCATCACCACAGACGCCAGTCTGTCCGGATGGGGCGCCCACCTACAGTCCCTCACAGCGCAGGGCAGATGGTCAGCAACAGAAAGGATGTGCAACATAAACTGGTTAGAGCTTCGCGCCATCCACCTGGCCCTCCGCAGTTTCCTCCCTCAGGTACAGGGCTGCCACGTTCTCATTCTCACCGACAACACAACAGCCAAAGCTCATGTCAACAAGCAGGGGGGCACTCAGTCATCACGCCTAATGAGGGAGACCGAGCGCCTCTGTCGGTGGGCAGAGTCTCACCTCCTTTCACTCAGGGCAGACCACATTTCAGGTATTGACAACACCCAAGCAGACTGGTTGAGCAGGGCCACCATAGACCAGGCGGAGTGGCGCCTCCACCCAGCCCTGTTCAGGGAGGCGACAGCAATATTCGGCCTGCCAGCAGTAGACCTGTTTGCCTCCCCCCTCAATACCCAACTCCCAAGGTTCGTTTCGAGATTCCCGTTCCTTGGGGCGGAGAACCACAACACCCTTCGATGCCCATGGCCCTCGGGCCTCCTTTACGCCTTTCCTCCTCTGGCTCTGGTGCCCAGAGTCCTTCAAAAGGTACTCCACGAGAGAGCGGAATTGCTTCTCGTAGCTCCCTATTGGCCCCGCCACTCTTGGTTCGCGGACCTCTGCAGCCTATCTGTAGTCCCTCCCTGGAGGATCCCAGCAGACAGGATCTCCCTGTCTCAAGGCCCCCTTCTTCACCCAGACCCCAATGGCTCCAACTAGCCGTCTGGAGGTTGAGCGGGAACGTCTGAAGAGGGAAAATTTCTCCTCCGAAGTCATTGCTACCATTTTAGCAGCCAGACGTCCCTCCACCAGAAGGATTTACGACGCCACTTGGGCCATTTTCCGCAAATGGTGTGCCAATCTCTCCATTGACCCAACTGACCCATCTATTGCCCAAATTCTCGATTTTTTCCAAGAGGGTCTCAGCAAGGGACTGTCCCCCAACACACTAAGGTGTCAGGTGGCAGCCTTATCCACCGTCATTTCCTGCGAGGGTGTCAGTTCCCTCTCCCACCATCCCCGCATCCGAGCCTTTCTGAAAGGGGCCACAAAATTACGGCCACCGTCCCTTCACCGGTATCCGACCTGGGATCTCAACAGGGTCCTGACTTCTCTCACTAAGCCACCCTTCGAACCCCTAAGAGAGTCTCTCTCCAGTTCCTATCCTACAAAGTAGTGTTCCTGGTCACAATTACATCAGCCCATAGGATCTCAGAGATCGCTGCTCTGTCGGTTAGGAAAGACCTGTGCGTCTTCCATCCCGACCGGGTGGTCCTCCGACTTGACCCTTCCTTTCTACCCAAGATTAACTCGGTTTTCCACAGGGCTCAAGAACTTATCCTTCCCAATTTTTGTCCCAAGCCAACTCATGAAAAGGAGAGACTATGGCACACTTTAGACGTCAGACGTGCCTTGCGGATCTATATTAAGCATACTCAGACCTTCTGTAAATCCGAGGCCCTGTTTATATCCTTTCAACCAAAGTCACAAGGGCTCAAGGTACCCTCAACCACCATAGGCCGTTGGATAAGGGTGGCCATTTCCAAGGCATACCAGGCACAGGCCCTTCAAGTGGCTAGGGGTATCACGGCTCACTCCACCAGGAGTGCGGCAACTTCAGCCGCCTGGGCTACCCAGGCCCCAATACTCGACATTTGCCGGGCAGCAACGTGGGCCTCCCCGTCGCCCTTCATTTGGCATTACAAAATCGATAGGTATGCCGCAGCGGAGGCTTCTTTCAGTAGAAGGGTCCTTCAGAGGGTACTCAGGGAACCCGAGGAGTCTACAGACCAGACGGTGCCCCTCCCGTAGGACAGGTCCCAGCTTTGGTATGTCCCACTCTCTGGACGATCCGAGCAGCTCTAAGGAGAATGGGCGTTGGTTCTTACCTGACACGCCATTTCTCTTCGAGCTGTGAGGATCGTCCAGCCCCTCCCTTTTCCTTTCACCGTCTGGTGGGGTCTTGTTTCGGCCAATGCACTTTAAGTTTAGTAAGAGGAGAGCAAGAATGTCTGTTTTCCTCTCGTCTTCGCATAAACTGGGGAACGCAATGGCAAGCCACGTGATGGAAGGTGGAGCGTTCCTCAGAAATTAAGCTCAGCCTACAACAGCAGAGACTGAAGCTCCACCCACTCTCTGGACGATCCTCACAGCTCGAAGAGAAATGGCGTGTCAGGTAAGAACCAATGCCCAATTTATGCAGTTGTTTATTACACTAATAATAAGAAAGCAAAGATAGCACACCAATAATATAGGCACCTTGGGTGCAATCCCAAAACTTCTGGGGCATCATTTGAACCATCAGTGGGTTACAAAAGGTACTTCACTTGGAACAGTTTGCGTGCTGCAATGTTACTTTTAACACCATCAAACAACAACTTCCAATGCCAAGTTCTTGGGAAGAACTTGAGAGGTGGATAAAAATGCCAAACCCAGTCTAAACATGTGGTTGACTGTGCAACAAATCATAATAATATAATTCAGTTCTCGAGAGTGGAAATCCTTGTTTTGACAGATAAACACCACTAATTGTTATCTTTAAAAAAAATGAAAGAATTGTTTTGGTGGAGTGAAAAGCTTATGACAATTATTATGGCTAATTGTTATTAAATTATTAGTATAGTTATACTGTAATGATGCAGGGAGGTCTTCAGCAAAAGAACAACTCATCTCATCCCTGAACTACCTCAGTTAAAGATACCTATATTTATAAGAAACTGTACTGAGAGATCGGGGGAAATGTGATTTTATATCCGGATTGTATTTTCAATACAGAGAGTCCTCGTTTATTGACAACAGTTGTGACTAACTCATCCATTGCCAAGCAGTGCATTCAGTAAGTGAAGGGTCACATGATTGCACCACTATATGACATCAGTGCTGGCTGCACATCTGACCGCAGATGTTAAGCACAACTTCATGTGACTTGTGACTTCTTGCTGGCTTTCTCATTCATTTTGCTTGCCAGAAGTCACCTGTGAAGGTTGCAGTAGCCATGATGTGGCTGCAGGTCACTGCAACTTGTACACATGTACAAGTTACATGCTAGTTGCCATGCCAATTGCCAAGCACCTAAATTGCAATCACATGACTGCAAGGGTGCTGCAATGGCCTCATTGTAGGTCTCCTTTTTTTGCCCCACCATAACTTTGAACAGTGGCTGAATAAGTTTTTGGGAAATGAGGACCATCTGTTGATGTTGATCAGCCAATAGCTGACATAAAGAGGGGGTGGGCGTTGCAATGGTTGGGATAGTGGGATAGGAGCTACAGGTTCAAATCCACACTCTGACATGAAACCTTGCTGAGTGGTTTTAAGTTTTTTAGCCCAGCTAAAATTGGAGGCAAGGATATTTTGGAAGCAGGATATAAATATAATAAATATAAATATAAAGGATATAAATATAAAGGATATAAATCGATCGCGTCAGGAACGAAGAAGTGCGTAGACGGTTCAACGTCATGCCCATCCCCACGGTCATGAGGCAGTCCCGGCTACGATGGTTCGGCCACGTGAGTCGCGCTAAGGAAGAATCCATCATCAAATCTGCGATGAAGGTGACTGTCGGAGGAGCGAGACCGCGTGGTAGACCTAAGCAACGCTGGATGGACACGATCAAGGCCGATCTAGAGATCGCGAAGGCAGACCCGACATACGTGGCAGACAGAGAGGCGTGGAAGCAATACTCAAGGACATTAGCGGACCTCGCCAGAGCGCGAGACAAACGCTGAAGAAAAAGAAGAAGAAGAAGATACAAATATAAAACTAAGTAAATAAAATGTTATCATTTACAGGTAAATTTTTATCAGAAGTTTGATTTAAAAAAATAATGTAATATTGCAATACCATGTTGATCTTTTCTGGTTACTCTTTTTTTAAATTAGGGGAGGTTGTTAATTAAAACTTGGGCTTGCCTATACCCATTATGGCTTTTTATTTTTCAAGTGGCATAATTTATCATACAAAGATGAGCTTGTGTTTTTTTTTTTACTGTTTATTAACAGCCATTCTGTTTTTAGGCAAATTTCATGCCTCTGCCACTTCTGACATTTGGTACCTTAGAAATCTTATTCCTCTCTTTGTTGATTCACCCAGCAATTCCTGAATGTTTCCGTGGTGCTTACTTTGACATGATTGGCATGCTTTGCTCCAAGTTGGTTCCTTGCAATGTTGTTTGTATTTTGAATATCTACTTTTCTACAAGATGGATGATAATATTTTTCTTCACTGTTTGTTGCTAAAAGGTTAATAAAATTGTCAGTAGATATCATTTCAATCTATTACATGCTAAACATGATCTAAGGTCAGTGGAGTGAGTTTTATTCAGGGCTGAACATTTCAGTCTGTTTCATGAATAGGAGGCCAGAATTCTCTATGTGATGAACTCTCAGAAACAGCAGTAAGTGAGCAGAGGCTGTTTTCTGTTTCACGAAGTACGTTTGAACTTTTAGCTTCAGAAAGTACATAAAAGATAACAACCAAAAAAAAAAAAAACCCATCCTACATCTTCCATATCATACATATGTTTGTACAAAACCTACTTGAAATCTTTGTGTAAACTACCGTAGTTATTAACCATGTAATTATTTACAAAAGACTACATGCTTGTTTTAAAGGGCAAAATGTTGTGCTTGTTTTAGATAAAAGTAAACATAAAAATAAATCATGATACATCCATATGCAGCTAATAATTATTCCAAGTCTTTTTTTAATCAAAGGAATTTATATTAGATTAAAATAATTTTATGTGCCTCTTGCTGTCAAAAGTATTTATAGCTGCTGTCATTAAATTATCATTTAATTCTTTGAAATGTTTTTTTATTTGTCTTGAACTAATAATCCTCATAAAATATTAATGCATCTCATTTCATTTTTTTTAGAAGGATATCTAAAAAAAAGAACTTTGTTTCATTTATACTAATTTCTTAATTGGTCAACACTGGAATTTTGCCACCTCAAAATGTATCCTAAGCATTATTCACATATTTTACATATTAAGAGTTTTATAAAGCAACACTATACATATTTTTCAAAAGGTACTGTACTTCATTGTGTCCCCCTCAAGATGGAAAAAGATCATTTTGATCAAGACTTAACAAAATATTAATTTATGGTCCACCATAATATAATGCTGAAATGGATGATCATGTTGTAGCAAAAGGCAGGATGAGATGTTAGATGTATACTTTAGCTTTAGGATCCAAAACAGAAGTTAAGTTTTAGCCAGTGAAAAGTAGTGTACCATATTATGAAAAATACAGGGCAGATTTTTTTAAATAAATTCAACTACAAATCATAAACTGGGTTTACACATCAATTGCTATTGGTTAGAATGATCTATTTGGTTTTCCCTTAGGAAAATATGCGAACCTAGACTTATGGTTTGAGGTGTATATTTATAATTAAATGAAGGATATTGATATTTCTGCCAAAGATCTGCCTTATGGAGTTGAGTGGATATATTTTAAAGTAAGTGTTATGTTTGGAGAGTAATGGAGACCAGACATCTGACCAGTGACTTCAACTCTTTATTAACAGTAATAGAACAGAACAGTGCAAGGCTATGGGCAGCAGTAACCCTTTTATATTGTTGGCTGCTACCCTATTAACCAATAATAAGTGCATAAGGTCCAAACCAATAACCAATAGGAAGTGTCCTAAGTTTGGCCAATCAGGGGCTTTATGAACCAATCCTTGTTTGCTGTTCAGGACCAATCAAATGTGCAGGCTTCCAAAACCTACTTTGCATTTGGGCTATTTACTTTATTCATTCACAACACCCCTCCCCTTGGGTTCCGCTTGAGGGGAGCTGTAACAAAATCTCTTCAAGATTGACAGGCCGCTTGGTCTGTCTGGATGATTTCCGTGGCTCCACCGGTTTGTTCTCAAGTCCGGTTCCGGTGGAGCGTTTGGATGATCTTTATTAAGTTCCGCTTTTTGCTGCACGGTGATTCCGTGCTGCTTCCGTTGTTATCTCCGCCAATCAGTTTTTCTTCGGGTTTCGCAGTTCGGTTTCCCCCGTGTTCAAGTCCCATGGAAAGTCAACTCCCTCCCGCTTCAATCCCCGGTACTTTGCTGGGCCGTAGGGTTTTCCGCTGGCCTGCTATCCGTTAGTATCAAGTCACTTCTCGATATTTCCTCCCCTCGGTGTGAACCCGGGAGTCATGGGCGCTGGGTAGTAATCTCGAACGGAGTTGGTCTATGTGGCGTTTCCACACTCTCCCATCGCCTGTTAGCAGGCGGTAAGATTTAGGCCCAGTGAGGTGGGTAACGTGCTGCGTGGTATCCAGGGTAAAGGGTCACGGAGAAGTTTTTGCAAAGATTAAATCGCTTACCTTTAAATTCCCAGCATTTGCTGCTGGAGCCAAAGGTTTTTCGGGTGCGCATGCGGGTGGAGCCGGTCGAGGGCGATCATAGTTTCGCCCATAAGAAGTTCGGCGGGCGTTTTTGTTGGTAACGCTGTGGGCTGATGTGCTGCAACAATAAAAATCCATTGATTTTCTCATCGATGTTTCCTGAATTCCATTTTGTGGAGGTCTTTTACACAAACTGTACTATGCGCCTGCATCGCCTGCTCGCCGCAGGGTGTGCGGGCGAGGTCTGCGGCGGCGGATGCCCCGGGTCAGCAAGATATTGTTCAAATGGTAATGCTGTGAACTCAGGGGTCGTTATCCGGAGACGAGGACGTCCGGAAAACCATGTGTGGCAAATAACCTGTTTAATTTGTTGATAACTGAGTCCGCTAGAAGTTGTGCTCATTCGATGGATCTCGAGCCAATTTGAATAGGCATCGACTGTAATAAGCAAGTGTGCCCTTTGTAGGCCTCCGCAAAGTCAATATGAATACGGGACCATGGTCCCCTCGGAGTTTCCCATCTGGGTTGGGTTTGCTTTAGGTGGGGCGTTGCTGACGCCTTTGGCAACGTTGACAAGTAGCGACCCAGGCCTCGATTCTTTTGTCGATTCCCGGCCACCAGGCGAGCTCCGTGCGAGTGCTTTCATCCGCACGATGCCCGGATGTCCGCTGCAATACCGCTAAAACAGTTCGTTGCAGTTTGCTCGATTACGACTCTATCGCCCCACAAGATGCAGCCTTTGGAGAAAACAGTTCGGTTTGGCGTGCTTTAAACGGCGCCCATTCAGGTCGATAGCTGTTCTGTTGGCCAACCATGCTCAACCCAGCGTAGGAGGTGTTGTAGACCGATCTCGCTTTTGTCTCGAGGGCATGTCTCTCGCCGCCAATGGCGGCGCGTGTAGAGTCTCAACTTGCAACGTTGTAATGGTTGGGGCTGGATCTTCAACCGATTCTGAAGCGGTGTTCTGCTTCAATGCATCAGCGTGAGAATTGATTTCCGGCGATGTTGTAAGGTGTAATTGTACGCCGCCAAGAATTCAGACCAGCGGGTCATTCTGGGGGACAATATATACGCGGGCTGGTTTATTACCCGCAATAATCCCCAGTAGTGGCTTATGATCAGTAATTATTGTAAACGCACGCCCATACACACATATTCATGAAACCTTTTAACTGCCGCCACAATAGCTAAAGCTTCTTTATCCAGCTGACTATAATTTCTTTCAGCTTTAGCTAAAGTTCGTGAAAAAATGCGATCGGAGCTTCTTGCCTGCTCGGCAATACGTGGGCCAGGATTGCTCCAACCCCAAAATAGTGAGCCACAAGTAATAGTTAATCGGCAGAGTCTCGTTGTACTGCATAAGTACAGAATCAGAAGTTAGCAATTTCTTTACTTGGAAAGCGTTTTGTTCATCGTTGTTCCCAAACCCACGTTGCTTTTTGTCTAAGAGTCCCATGTAATGGTTCAGGCTACGTGTTGCTTTGATTGGTAAAAAAGATCGCAGTACTTGATAAGTCCAAGGAAATCGCCCTGTAGACGCTTGGCCTTAATTCCTTGGAGTGGGGTCCTCTTTAATCACCTCTTTAATTCGTCCCTCAGTGGGATGGAAATCATTAATGCATCTCATTTCATTTTTTTTAGAAGGATATCTAAAAAAAAGAACTTTGTTTCATTTATACTAATTTCTTAATTGGTCAACACTGGAATTTTGCCACCTCAAAATGTATCCTAAGCATTATTCACATATTTTACATATTAAGAGTTTTATAAAGCAACACTATACATATTTTTCAAAAGGTACTGTACTTCATTGTGTCCCCCCCCTCAAGATGGAAAAAGATCATTTTGATCAAGACTTAACAAAATATTAATTTATGGTCCACCATAATATAATGCTGAAATGGATGATCATGTTGTAGCAAAAGGCAGGATGAGATGTTAGATGTATACTTTAGCTTTAGGATCCAAAACAGAAGTTAAGTTTTAGCCAGTGAAAAGTAGTGTACCATATTATGAAAAATACAGGGCAGATTTTTTTAAATAAATTCAACTGCAAATCATAAACTGGGTTTACACATCAATTGCTATTGGTTAGAATGATCTATTTGGTTTTCCCTTAGGAAAATATGCGAACCTAGACTTATGGTTTGAGGTGTATATTTATAATTAAATGAAGGATATTGATATTTCTGCCAAAGATCTGCCTTATGGAGTTGAGTGGATATATTTTAAAGTAAGTAAGCGCATTTCAAATGAAAATCTTACTAGGCTGCATTATATTTTAATAGCATTGTATAATTTGCTTTATAATTTCTTGGATGCCATTCAAGGAAGCAAACTGTTTTAAGAGCTTTCGGGAGACAGGATAAAAATTATTCAATACTGCTGGGTCCAGGGATGGCTTCTCAAGGAGTAGCAGACCTCTGCTTCTTGAAGTGCAGATGGAACTAAACTCTTCCCTCAAGGATGAAGTCACCACTGCCTGGACCTAATCACGTGTTGTCTCCTGAAACGCCACAGCCAAACAAGAGGGACATGGCTATACTACCCAGGAGGCTGAACTCCCAGTGCCAAAGATGTTTCTCAGAACTAACTGGTTCAAACTCTTCCTGAGTAATAACTAAGCTAGACTGTATCTTTGTCAAATGCACAGGATATGCACAACTGAAGTCCAACTTGGACTTTATGTGATATATGCTTCAGATATTCCTCTCAGTGGACTTGCAGGTGTTCCTCCTCCTCAAGAGGGACCAGATCACAAACAGGGCTGCTAGCTGGCTATCTGCAGATGCAAAAAGAAAAAAAAATATAGTTTACTTATGCTGGTCTGATCACCACAAGGTAATCCTTAATAAAGGCTCAAGGTTCACAGTTGATGTGTACAAACTTTGTAATTCTTTCTTTTCCCAAAAAAGTTTTTAATTTTTTAATTTTTACACATCTCTTTGCGTGGGCAACGTGGTTCCAGATTATAACACTTGTACATAATCATACTTTCATTTCCACCCATCTTATATGATGTCATCTCATATCATTATCCATTTCATTCGTCTTTAAATAAATTTCCATTTCATATTTCAATTCATTAATTCAATATCAGTATCATTTCATCCATATATAGATTCCAAGTTCTTTATCCCCTATTATTTCCGTTTTCATCTTACCACCTATTTTATTTAACATTACACATAATTATTATCCTTAATTTTCCCTAAGCCAATTATATAATAAACAATAAAAAAATAAAAACCAATATATTTAGGATCCACATGGTATATCCCCCTCAATCTATCTAATTTAATAATTCATTTCCCAGCTTTAAACATATTCACATTAAATAATCAACTGTATATTTTAAAACATATATATTTTAAGATATCTCCCCCTGAAATCACTAAAATTTATCCAAAATTTATATATTTTAATACATTTCCATTCCCCCTTTTATGTCCTTTGACAATGGTCCTTGTTCTTTGTGCTCATCGAGGCTGTTATTTTCCTCTTTTAATTCATCCTCCCTGGGCTTCCTTTGTTCTTCCGCAAGCTGTGGCGCCATTACTTTACTCAGCATTAACTCCACCAATCTCATTCTTTCTTTAAACATCTCTCTCACATTTTGGAGCTCCAACTTACATTATTTGCTTATTTCTTCCATTTCTTTGGTCTATTAAGTTATTCTTTATTTTATTAAAAGTCAATTTTTTCTGTTATAGTCCTTGTCAAAAGTCTCCGTTTTAACTGTTATCCCCTCTTCTTTATTTTTTATAAAGCTTCCGGTGATCTTGTTATATACAACAGAAACATAAAAGAAGGAAATATTTAACCCTTAGGTGGTGCTCTATATCACTTTCTTCTTAGAATTCTTTTATTTTTAATTCACTTTTCCATAGTATTAATATTAGATTTAAACAATTCCAAATAAGTCCAGCATTTTATCCAATGCCTGATTAATGTCCAATTCTGTATGTTATTCCAAATTTAATCTCTAATCACATATAATTCTTTTATTTCTGGTTTTTTCTTTACCTTATATTTTTCTCTTATTTCTCGTTCGCCACTACCACTCTTCCAAACGAGGGCTCTTTCTTTCCGCTTTTTGGGGTTATCAAAAAGAATATTCAAAGTCTTTTATCCAGTTACATGATGCTCACCACTCTTCAGCAGAAAACTTGTGTCCCAGCAGCTTCCCGTCTTAGGGCAGCCATTAAAAGACTGCCGCTTCTCCCTGTCTTCTAGGGAAGTTTGCCAAGCCAGGGAGGGGAGATGTGGCTCCCCTCAACACACCTGGTGGTCTCCCCCTCTTCCCCCCACCTCTATGATGGATTTAAGGACCCCTCCAACAGGGTAAGCATGGATCAAAGCCATGCACAATCGCAGTCTCTGATCCGTTGTTGACCAGAACGCCACCGGAAGCCAAACTTTGTAATGCTGTTGGTACTGTACAGTTAAGAAGAAAATTAGTGTATCAAAATTGGCTGTTTGTTTGCTCAAAAAGATCATGGAACATATATTGCTTCAAGGAGATGGAAACTGAAGGTTTCTTGAGTGGGAAACATAGAGTGTCCAGGGTTTTTTATGATGTTAGACTTAATATCAGGCCATCCAGAAGAAATTACTTTTGAAAAAAAATTAAAGGTAGAAAGGCAGGAAATCTACGCCATAAAAAACTTGTGATCCTAATGACTATGGCAGGAGAAAAAAGATGATGCAAAAATGAGCAAAAATAGTAATTTTACACTTTAGGGCTGGCTTTACAAAATTGTACAAGTACTTTTTTGTTGGTTTGTTTTATAGATGGTATAAACCCAGCCTGTATAATTGGTCAAATCTCTCCAAAAAGAAGAACCTTGCAATATATTGTGTTTTTATTCATTTTAACTTATTTAACTTGAGTTGCAAATCTGTTTTTATTGGGGATCTACTTGCATAAGGGTTCTTTACCTCCATACTAGGTTTCCTTTTCTCTTGTGTGGTGATGTTTTTGTCTTCAGTCGTGGTAATTGAATTTGATTTTTTAAATCTCTTTGGATTTAAAATATGTATTCGATTTTTATCTTTTTAACTGAAGTAGCTAGTATCCTTTAAAAATAAACACTCATGCAGTTTTGATTTTTTTAAATTTAAATTTAAAAGTCCGTAAAATATATTTGAAGCAGCTAAAATGTGAGACAGTTGAACACTGATGATGTTACCTAGTTTGGATAATGAAACATCTGCAAGAAAACAACCAAGCTCAGAGAGCACCAAGGACCTCTCACCTGAACAACCCCTCACTTGAACATTGCTTGTATGGGGAGTCCAAACATACTAGGTTAAGCTGGGTTGGGGATTTGTGCAAAATTCTTTCAAATCCTTTAATTGGTCAAAACTTTTGGTATACAGATACAGGGTTTTATATGTGACTGAGAAGCTTTTTGCATTAGTATGAAAACCTCTCCAATTTTAACAGTTTATAAGAGAAGTGAAAGGAAAGATTACTTAATGTACTCCGGAAAATGAGAGGAAAATATCTTCAAAGGATGCTCAGAAGCATTATCCTGGTAAATTGTAACTGCAGGAAATGGAAGATGAAACTGTTTCCTCTTGAAAACAAATCCTCAGGATGTTATTCTCACTGCATCCAAGCAAAGAAAAAGAATAAAGAAAAGTTTAGAATACATTTACCAATTGGGTCGAAAGTGGGGATTTTTATGGTTCATCGTTAATTACACCTTAGGAAATGATTCTTGCGATTCTAATGGTAAACATATGAAGGATTTTGGTTTCTTGAAAGTGTTTATAGAAATCTTACTTGTTCTTTACAAACTGTTGCTTGCAATAAATGATTGAAGTAGAAAATCAGCTGAAAGAGACGGAGGAATTAAAGCATATCGGCTTAATTCATTTCAGTGATTCAGTGATCAACTTTTTTCATGATGATTTCTTTGTTTTGAAATAATTTTGTCTTTGGACTGCAAGAGGGGTTGAAAGGAGTCTTTAATGTGCCAATTAAGGCAGTTTGCAAATCTAAATTCCTTGATGTAAAGGAATTTGTGGCCTCTGAAGCTGAACAAACCAATTCACTTATCACTTCTCCCTAAGATAAGTTGAATAAATACATCTATTGTAATAAGATAACACGTATCAGGCACTGTTTAGCCAAAGCGAAATATTTTTAGGTTCATTGATTTCAGTTGGAGAAACTTAAAACATTTTCATGGCATTCCTGCCCATTTTTATCTAAAAATAAAATCAGCCTTCAGGCATAATTCAACCATTTCGTCATTGCTCTCTTTATATACCAATGGTTTATCTTCAGCATAACATATTGAGGTTGGCTTTAATTTATAATTATTCTTTTAATCTCATGAAAGGAATACTGATATCAAATGCAATCATTTTTAGTCATTCTTAATGAGTTTGAAAACTTTTTAATACTTGAAAGTCAGCCAATATCCATATTTATACAAGCTTTCTGTGTGTAGTTTTCTTAATTGATTAGATAGATAATTTTTAATTTGCATGGGGGGGCGGAACCCTATATTGATAACATCCATAGAATTTATAGTCAACATGACATAGCTTACTTGTTTATTTTAATCTTCTGGTGGGGGGGGGGGGAAGTTGACTGTATTCTTAAAGTGATTAATGTTACATTCTTGGAGTGTTGGATTTTTGTTTGTTTTAATTATAATATTGTCTTGTCCAAACAACACAGTATCAACTTTATAATATGATCACAAGTGGGTGGATGGAAATATTTGATTTCTGCACAAGTAGCTGGTTGTGTGGAAGGTGAGGAGGCATCGTTACAGAGAGGAGGCATCATAGGAAATAATATTCAGTCATTTCAGGGTTTTGATTTATAGCTTTTCCATGATGTGCTGCAGTTAAGAAAGAAATGTAGAACACCTCTGCCATGATTTTTGATTCAGGAGAAGTTGCCCCCTGGAAATCTCTTTTGAAGTGTTAGACAATTATATGTACAGAATTTCAGGGTATTGCTTAGATCTAATTACCTCACCTCTTCTATAGAGACAAGTTCCAACTACCAACAAAATTGTGTTGCCACCCCTCCAGTATTTTGTCAAGATGGAGAAGACTTAAAATTTTAATTTTAATTAAAATTTGAAAGGGGTATGATGAGTGAAATTCATTGACAAGGCAAGTCTCACTTGTTGTTTTTTGATAATAATAGACTTCATGTGACTATACTGAACAAAGAAAAAAGGAAGAAAAAAGATCAGCCTTATGGCACACCCTGCCATACATCAAAAACATTTCGGAAGCAGTAGAACGCAGCTTCTGAGATCTGCAAGTGGGCATCGCACACTGCCCAGAGGCTACCATATAAGGACAAATTATGCGTTGTAAAGATCACTTGAAGGTGGGAGATACTTTCAATGTAATGGTACCAGATTCCCTGCATGGATTGCCCCTGTAACTATGTAGGACAAATGGGGAGGAAGCTAACCACCAAAGTGCAAGAACACAAGTGAATGGTCAGACAAGCAGACCTGAACTCATTGGTAGCCTTATGTTGCAATGAACGAGGACACACATTTAATTACGCAGCTACTAAGATTTTGGTCATGCAGGTATAAAGATAGCCAGGGAAATGATTGAAGCCTAGGAAATGGGTCCCTTGTCAATGAACAAGTGCTAATTTACCACAGGCTTATCAAGTACTTAGCAATAGCAATAGATTTATATACCACTTCACAGACAGTCTTCTCTAAGTGGTTTACAGAGTCAGCCTATTGCCCTCAATAATCTGGGTGCTCATCTTCAGAAATATGGAAGGCTGACCTTGCCTGGTGAGATTTGAACTGCTAAATTGCAGGGGTAGCCTGTAGTACTTACTGCATTTTAACCATTGCAGCACTGTGGCTCTAGGTGCCAAGGGCTTGGCAGCACAAGGAAGCAGCAGCCAGTCACCAGCCATCAATACACCAATCAGCCAATAGGTAGGCACCACATAAATACGATTCACAGAATAGCCCAAAGCACATATTCCAGTCGAGAGAAGTTCCTTGAAGATGGTCTCCAGCATGAATTCAAAAGCTTGGAAGAGTAAACCTCTTGTCCTGATGACCGACCCAAATTCAACATTGAACAATATTTCTCCAAGTAACATCTGGATTGTGTTGGATAGTGATTTCCATTATACTTAGCTTCCAGATAGTTTAAAGGTAGTAGTTTAGAGAAAGAGTATGCTTTTAGATTGCAAAATTAACAAAGCAATCCTGCATATGTCTACTCTGAAATACATTTTATTTCATTTTGTAAAGCTTACTGTCTGGTAAATTTTATTTCATTCAATAAAGCCTACTGTCTGCTAAATAAATGGTGGTACGATTGCAGTCTGAATTATTTAAGAAATATGAAGTTTTGTGGAATGGTGAAACTTCTGTGAAAAAGAAAGCATTGCAGCGGGATTTCCGGTTTGTCGGCTTCGCGAGCGGCAGGGATTTGCGAAGCTGCGCGATCCCTGCCACGCTAGCCGCTTTTGGGGCTCCGATCCGGATGGGTGCGGAGCTAGGCTGCCCTGCAGGGGCAGCTGAAGGTAGGGGGGATCCGGAGAGGGGTTTGGGGTGTTGCAGACCCCTCCCGGCCGGCAGAACCCCTTTTCCCAGGACGGTGCAGCGGCGGTCCATAATGGCCGCCACAAAGAAGCTGGCAGCCGGGTAAGAATGCGCAGGAGGAAGTGGAGAGAGTTTTTCAAAGGAGAAAGTTTTTCTTGGTTCCTAGGACTCTAAGACATATTTAACAAAATTCCTGAAAAGTATGATTTTCTGAATGATACCTTCTAGAAGAGGAAAAAAGCGGCAGTTTGATGGTGCTGAAAGGAAAGCTTACCCCCTTTTCCTACGGAATAAATAAGTGGATATTAAGAAACCTATTTCTTTTAGGTGAAAACTGGTTTTAAGCGATGAGTGGGAAGAGAGAGGACTAAAAAAAATATATATTTGTATGCTAAGACTTTGTTGGAGGAGATGCCTTAAGGATTTGAAGACTAAAATATATTGCAATAAGACTTTAAGAAATAGATTTGGACTTTCTTTTTCTTTGATTGATACTACCCCAGGAGGAGAAAGTGAGAACTCTGCCTTGGTGTGGACTGATTGATAACTCTGGGACTGTTTTATTTTTTCTTTGGAATATCCTGGTTGATGTAAGAAGAAAGAAGGGGAAAAGAAAAGATTTATAATGGCTCTTTCTGTTGAGGAACTGAGAAAAGATTATGAACAAGCAAAAAAAAATGGTAAATCTGGTCTGAAAGAAGCCTTCCTTTTTTTAGAAATGGCGCTTATTAACTATCAACAATCATTACAACAGATGAAGACAGCAGAAGAAGGAGAGGAAGCCATTTTGAATAAATTTCAGAACTCGAACAAGAAAGAAGGAAGAGTGAAAGGAAGAGAAATAAAGGACTTAAGATTTAAAAAAACACTTAAGAAAGGGAAAAATAAGGTGCAAAATCAATATAATGATAATAAACAAAAGGGAAAAGGAACACGACAGGGAAGGGAAGCCAGTAAGGCAGAGGCTAGAAGAAGCGGGGGTAGAAAGGTTTGCTGGGAGAAGAAAGAAAGGGAAAAGGTGGAGAAAAGCTACAAAGTTTTGAAATTAAATGGGAAAAAAGGAATTTTTTTTAGGGATAAAGGATAAAATATAAATTTTTCCAAAAGATTTTGCAAGGTACATAAGATGATATTGTAGTATGGTATTAGAAATAGAAAACTTAAACGGTTTAAGAGTTGATAAGAGATTAAAATGTTGAAATGTTTAATAATGATTGGTTTTAAAATTTAATAATATGATGGGAGGTTTAGAATATTGAGTTTTAATTAAAGAGTTTAATAAGATTATGGTATTGATGTTATTATAAAATTTCTACTATAGTATTTGTTTTTAATATTTAGATTTATTGTTTAACTATATATTTAATTACTTTGGATGTACTATTTAGATAGAATGTACCAAGCAAAATCGGATTGGGTATTGGGTGTTATTTTAAAGGTTAATTTGATTAATTTAGGGGGGAGATAGAAAGGCATCATACTCTGATTAGTGATTTCAGGAGAAACTTCTTTTTTTTTTTTATAAGGAACGAGACAAAGGGACAATAAAGAATGGACAAAAGATACGAATATAATGACTCAAATTAAGATGATTAATTAAGATAGAATTAAGAAGAGTGAAATATGTGGAGAAGTTAATATAGAAAGCTTAGAATGGTAAATAAAATAAGTAATGATATGTAAGATGAGCATGAATATAATTGAAGTCCATGAAGAGAGAGATACCTGGGTCCAAGTTACTTTCCAAAAAGATTTTTTTTTATGTTTTATGTGTTGTGTGTATATGTTGTTGTTTTTTTTGGGAGAATTAATAAAACCTTGCAGAAATATAGAATGAGAATAATGGTAACTAAGTCAGAAAGAAATAGATGAAATAATAATAATGAAATTGAATAAGAGTAAAGAGAAGTAAAGAGAAATTGGACAAGAGGTTTTTTGTATGTTTATATGGAAATGGTTTAAAACAGAATTATAGTTTATCTGACTTGTTAAATTTATAATGGAAAAAGGTTTAAACATGTAATGGATAATGATTTGTGTGTTTTGAAAACTAATAAAACTTTTTTTTTTTTTTTTAAAGAAAGCATTGCAGCAATGTTTTTGAATGATGTTGTTTTTGTTCTCTCATTAACATATTTTCACAGGATAGATTTTAAAAAGTGCTGCACATGGAATAGAATCCAATCATAGCAATAGTGAGCCCAAAATATAGAAAAGGAACATAGAGTATAAAGAACAATTGTCTTCGTTACTACATACCAATATTTAAAGTCCACTTAAAATGTAAAGACCAAACCATGGACTATATCTCTGTTAAGCCAATTGCAATTAAAAATCCAGATCTAAAATACATTATGAAATACTTAGCACATTTTAAAATTTATTTTGTGAAATGCTAACTTTAGTAAAAGATAAAGTGGATAGTTTTGATGGATTTGATAGACAAGAATCTTATTGGTTGTGCTTGAAAGGAAGCCTTTCAGGAAGAAGATTGTGTACATGAGCTCCAAATATTATATGCAAATTATAAACATAGCTTGGGGGTTGAACTAGAAGGTCCAGCCAAGCTCCAAGCTCTCTTCCAGTTCTGTTATTCTGTAATTCTGTAATAACTAGCACTGTGATCTTAGTCTCACATTTCTCCCAATGCTATTCATGAGAAAGTGGAAGTTTGAAGCTATTCATATCGCTATCTCTTGCTTTCTCACCTTTTTTTGCATATTTCAGTCAGAGTTTTTGCCATCTGTTTCTATAAGTTGTTAAAATAAAATCCCATATCAAAACCAAGAAAAAGCTTGCCAAAAGGAAGGACTTGCTGGCTCTTCTTTAATTCTTTCTCTAAGCCATATTTCAAGTTTTCTAAAAATTATGTATCCAGGATCCACTGATCCTTTACTTTTATTCCGTGATCTATGCCTTCTCATATTGGCCCTCTCCTTTCTTTTATTTGTCCTCATCGTGCCACTGGGGGGTGGGGTGGAGGGGAAAGTCCACTACAGGTAGTCCTCCACTTACAACAATTCATTTAATGACCATTCAAAGTTACAACAGCAGTGAAAAAAGTGAATTATGGCTCTTTTTCGCACTTATGATCATTGCAATATCTCCATGATCACATGATCAAAACTAAGACTGACTGATATTTATGACCGTTGCAGTGTCCCAGGGTCATGTGATCACATTTTGAAACCTTCTGAGAAGCAAAGAATGGGGAAGCCAGATTCACTTCAACAATTGTCTTACTAACTTAAGAACTGTGATGATTCACTTAACAACTGTGGCAAGAAACATCGTAAAATGGTTCAAAATTCATTTAACTTGCTTAGCAACAGAAATTTTGGGCTCAACTGTGGTCATAAGTTGAGGCCTACCTGTACTTCCATGGTAAAAAAATGGTCTATACAGGATTTCTATTCACCTCAAAGATGTCCCAAGTGATGGGGCACAGCAAGATAAGGATAACACTATTCAACTATTCAAAGTCTGCACTACTATTACTGTTAATCTTCTCATAACTCCTTATCACCCATCCCCTCCCACTTATGACTGTATGACTGTAACTTTGTTGCTTGTATCCTTACAATCTATATTGACTGTTTTCCTAGTATGATTTGATTGCTTATTGTACCCTATGACTATCATTAAGTGTTGTACCTGATGATTCTTGATGAATGTATCTTTTCTACTGTATACTGAGAGTATTTACACCAAGACAAATTCCTTGTATGTCCAATCACACTTGCCAATAAAGTATTCTATTCTATTCTATTCTATTCTATTCTATTCTATTCTATTCTATTCTATTCTATTCTATTCTATTCTATTCTATTCTATTCTATTCTATTCTATTCTATTCTATTCTATTCTATCTGCTGCCCATCATTCATTGGAAGAATGCACAGTTTAATTAAGCGTTCAGTCTTTGAATTATAATAGTTTCAAAACTATTAGTAACTGATATAAGTAGGCAATGTATATAAGGCAAACCTGTAAACACGTAGTCCTCAACGTACGCCCACAATATACAGGTGAAACTTGAAAAATTAGAATATCGTGCAAAAGTTCATTTATTTCAGTAATGCAACTTAAAAGGTGAAACTAATATATGAGATAGACTCATTACATGCAAAGCAAGATAGTTCAAGCTGTGATTTGTCATAATTGTGATGATTATGGCTTACAGCTCATGAAAACCCCAAATCCACAATCTCAGAAAATTGGAATATTGTGAAAAGGTTCAATATTCTAGGCTCAAAGTGTCCCACTCTAATCAGCTAATTAAGCCATAACACCTGCAAAGGGTTCCTGGGCCTTTAAATGGTCTCTCAGTCTGGTTCAATAGGAATCACAATCATGGGAAAGACTGCTGACCTGACAGTTGTGCAGAAAACCATCATTGACACCCTCCATAAGGAGGGAAAGCCTCAAAAGGTAATTGCACAAGAAGTTGGATGTTCCCAAAGTGCTGTATCAAAGCACATTAAAGGAAAGTTATGTGGAAGGGAAAAGTGTGGAAGAAAAAGGTGCACAAGCATCAGGGATGACTGCAGCCTGGAGAGGATTGTCAGGAAAAGGCCATTCAAAAGTGTTGGGGACTTCACAAGGAGTGGACTGAGGCTGGAGTCGGCATCAAGAGCCACCACACACAGATGGATCCTGGACATGGGCTTCAAATGTCGTATTCCTCTTGTCAAGCTGCTCCTGAACAACAAATGTCAGAAGCATCTTACCTGGGCTAAAGAAAAAAACTGGTCTGTTGCTCAGTGGTCCAAAGTCCTCTTTTCTGATGAGACCAACTTTTGCATCTCATTTGAAACCAAGGACTCAGAGTCTGGAGGAAGAATGGAGAGGCACACACTGCAAGATGCGTGAAGTCCAGTGTGAAGTTTCTACAGTCTGTGTTGATTTGGGGAGCCATGTCATCTGCTGGTGTTGGTCCACTGTGCTTCATTAAGTCCAGGGTCAACGCAGCCGTCTACCAGGAGATTTTGGAGCACTTCATGCTTCCTTCCGCAGACGAGCTTTATGGGGATGCTGACTTCATTTTCCAGCAGGACTTGGCACCTGCCCACACTGCCAAAAACACCAAAACCTGGTTCAGTGACCGTGGGATTACTGTGCTTGATTGGCCAGCAAACTCGCCTGATCTGAACCCCATAGAGAATCTATGGGGCATTGCCAAGAGAAAGATGAGAGACATGAGATCAAACAATACAGAAGAGCTGAAGGCCTCTATTGAAGCATCCTGGTCTTCCATAACACCTCAGCAGTGCCACAGGCTGATAGCTTCCATGCCACGCCGCACTGAGGCAGTAATTGCTGAGTACCAAGTACTGAGTACATATGCGTGTTTATACTTTTCAGAGGTCCGATATTATTCTACATACAATCCTTGTTTTATTGATTGCATGTAATATTCTAATTTTCTGAGATTGTGGATTTGGGGTTTTCATGAGCTGTAAGCCATAATCATCGCAATTATGACAAATCACAGCTTGAACTATCTTGCTTTGCATGTAATGAGTCTATCTCATATATTAGTTTCACCTTTTAAGTTGCATTACTGAAATAAATGAACTTTTGCACAATATTCTATTTTTTTGAGTTTCAGCTGTATATTGCTAAGTGTGACAATCGCTAAGTGAGTTTTGCCCTATTTTTATGACCTTTCTTGTCTCAGTTGTTAAGTGAATCACTGCAGTTGTTAAATTAGTAACCCGGTTGTTGAGTGAATTTGGGTTCCCCAATGACCTTGCTTGTCAGAAGGTCAAGCAACGGTCATAAAATATGATCCAGTTGCCAACCATCTGAATTTTGATCACCTGATCATGGGGGTGTTGCAAAAGTCGTAACTCTGAAAAATGATCGTAACTCACTTTTTTCAAAGCCGTTACATCTGTGAACGCTCACTAAACAAACTGTCAAGGACTAGCTGAATTAATCTCGTAACTATTAGATACTGGGAGAAATACAGTAGGCATGTGAGGTCTTCCACATGTATTTCAGCTCTTGGTATTAAACCCAATGAACGGCAAGGGATGGTAGGATGTAAAGAGCAAAATATCTAGAAGGGGCTACTCATTCTACAAGTAGAAGTTTTCTTATTCCATAAACATCTATTCCTTTGTAACTTAGTTTTTATTTACCCATAAATACTATTTTAAAGTAAAATGAAGATAGTGAAGTGACATACATCCTTGTGGCCCTGTGATTTAGTGAACTAATTTAAATATCTGGAAGCTGCATTCTTCCTCTCTGGCTGTAGCTGAATGAAAAGCACAAGGAAAAAAAAAACCTGTAGCACAAGTGTATTCTCTTCTTCAGTATCATTATTATGTAAAAAAAGAAGTTACAGATTATTTTGGACAAATGGTGCAGCCATATGGTCAACTGCATACAGAATAAAATGTAGTTAGATGCTTTGTTTGACTGGTCAGCCAGCATAACAGTTTTAAATTACTAGGGGTGACGCCTTTGGTCTAAGAAAGTTATAATTTTTTTCTCCTTAAATATTTCATTTACTATCTTGCATCAGTAAACTTATTGAAATTAAAATGTGTGTGCCTTTATTGTTGCCAATAATATATTAGTGTAGCATACCGTTATTTTTTTTTCTTGTAACAAGTATTTCTATTGGGTTTAAAGATATATAGTTTTGTATTCATGTATTGATATAGGTTCAAAGCTAGCTCTGATATCCAATATTTACTGATATTTGTAGAAGATGGATAACAGACATTCTCTAAGAGCTTTCTTAGAAATTTTTAATTTTTATTGTATAGGTATGTTCAACATTATCCCATAAAATATTATTTAAGGAGCCTACTCTATAAATATTTATATTAGAAAGCTAGATAGTTTTGGAATGATACAGTTTTGATGTATGCTTTATCAAATAAATAAATTTGGACAATGTGAAATTGGCCCTATTTCTGGAAAGACTTTTCTGTACATGCATGTTAGTTGAATTCTCTAAACTTTGAAAAATCAGTATCAAGATATTGTAGGATCCAGTCTGGATTTGTGACCGACCCAGATTGGATTCTGCATCATTATTCTGGGACACATATATTTGCCTTCATTCATATCTAGGTATTGATCAATGTTTTTGCAGATGTTCTGCTATACTCCTCTGCAAGGGTTCCCTAATGCAATGGTTGATAAGGGGATGTGGGGCGGTGTTGCCTTGCAGTATTTGTAGCCTGCACAAAAATTAATCCCAATTAACATCTCACTCCCCCCCCCCAACTTCAAATCAGGATAGGTCCCCTGAATCCAGGATAACCTAATAAATATGTAGAGCTAATTTAAATTGCCTCTATCCCAAGAAATCCCTAAGACTTTTTCGTATGATGATATTAGTCCATCAAACTGGATCAAATTAGGAAACCAATGTTATGAATGCTAATATTACTTCTATTTTTTTTCCCCGTGTTGGAAAAAAAAGTTCTTCCTTGGTGAAAGGATTTGCCGGTGATATCACTACTGATGTGGTTTGCTGGCAGCCGGTGCAGACGGCAGCGGAATTGGACAGTGGGAAAGAACGGGGGCCAGTCAGGGAGTCTGGAGAGGATTCGGACAAGGGTCCTGCGTCTGATACAGAGATGGGGCCAGGACCATCTGGGAGTGGAGTGCTGCCTTCGGAGCCTTCAGAGCCTGGCAGCAGCGAGGCAGAGGACCCAGGGGAGCCTGTTTCCAGTGCAAGTGTGCACACAGCTGCTAGAAGGTGAGAGCAGCTGAAACAGAAGGGGCAACTCGGGAGTAAGGCTGGGAAGTGATTGCCCCTCCCATAAGGGATAAAAGTCAGGCCAAGATGATGAAATCTTTGCAGGAAGCAAAGTAGTTTGATCGGTTCCGAGTCATCCTTTAAGCTCTTTGTACTTCGGTTGGTTTTTGTACTTCGGTTGGTTTCTTTTCTAGTTAATTTGATATTTCTGTTTTGGTAGCACTTCATAGAACTGAAAGGTGTGTGCTTATCTTGGGGAGCAGTTTGAGCTTAATTCTGGCTGGGAATGAAAACAATTCCCAGCGTTGCAATAAAATAGGTTTTGTTTTTAAAACAAGTTTGTAAATAATTACGGTTTACGAAGCCTGGGTCAGAAGACCTAGTTGGGGACTCCTTTGGTCTCCCTGTGAAGTTGCCCACTGGAGTAGTACCCACTTTCGAACTGTTGGGTCAGCAGGACCTGGAGTGTCCTGGTGAGGAGCTCACCCAATCCCGTGGCAGCAATGGGTCTCAAATATGGGGCCGCCGATTGTCATCCCAGCATTCTAACCTCGTGACCATCGCACTCCATTTACTACTTTTATTATAAGGTGAAAGAATATTGCAAGTCTGAATGCACCTCCTCCCTCCCTTTATCTTCAAGAGAACTAGGGAGGGTCAAGTCTGAGATCTCAAATTACATTCTATCTCAGGCTCAACTATCTTTAGTCTGATCTTCATCTTGATTTCAGCTCTTCTTGTTGTTCCTCAAGGTTATTTTTAAGCCCATCACCTATACAAGCTTTTATTGTTACACATACAGATACAAATAGTCCTTCTATGGATGGAATGGTTTGTGCACATATTCCAAGTCCAGCCCAATTCAGTTGTGCTTTCAGTCTATGAACAAGTCATGCGTCTTACCACAGCAGCAGAAATAGGAGGTTGTAAAAAGGTAATATATTTTTTGTTGACACAATAATGTTTGACTTAGTGTTTCTACTGAAAAACATCTTTTCCTGCCTCTTCATTCCTTGGAGGAGGAATTGATTGGGAGATGGAATTTCTACCATTGCTTCCTTATTTTGGTTGTCTCTAGCCAACCTCATTTTACCAGCTGTCCAAGTTTATCTTATCATACCGCCTTAGTTCTTCTTAAAGTATTGATCTCCATCTTAGTTTTTATATAAGTAATGTACACTTACTGATAGAGCTACATTTTTGAAATTTATTATACCTGGCAGTGAAACTATGAAAGAATCTTTGTAAAAGCAGTCAGGAGGAAAACATGCATTTTTAAATTGAAGTTGTACCCCCCAAAAAGGGGCTGGCTCATGAATCATACCGTATGTTCTTAGAATAAAGCAGTTATTTCAGTAATGATACACAGTGCCCATTTAAATCCATCCATCAATTGATTATAGTTTAGTTTGTCACAGGTTGGATAATCAAATGACTTATAGGTAATTAATTTTGTAATAACATTTTATTATTATGCAGTTTACAGAAGATTCTTAAATGGGAAAACTAAACTGTGCAGTACAATGGAGATGCAAGAATAAGATCAGAATGTTACCGTATTTGCCGGCGTATAAGACGACTGGGCGTATAAGACGAGCCCCCAACATTTCCACTCAAAATATAGAGTTTGTTATATACTCGCCGTATAAGATGACCCCCCACTTGGAGGCATGTTTTTCAGGGCAAAAAAAGTCATACGCCGGCAAATACGGTAAGTTGTAACACTTGGGGTATTCTGGATATAATTCTTGATTGACACCCCCGCCCCTTTCCCCCAAACTTACAAAGCCACCAAAATGCTTTAGAGAGGCAGCTTCGCCTTTCTCAGACTGGCACTCAATTCCTCTCCCTTTCTTTGTGACACCGTTGAGCGATCTGCTTTTTCAGGGAAAATAAATAAATAAAAATAAAACTGGACGAAAAACAGTCGAGTTGTTTCTTAATATCTTTCCACCTCCCCAACCAATTTGTCTCCAAGGGTGCACCACACTGATTGCGACATTAATTATTTCAGAGAGAGAGGGTGGGGGGGAGAAATCTTTGCTTCCTACTGTGGCTTTTTCCTGCGCATCGTTTTTCCCTTGGCTTTGTGGTTGTTACTTCTTACAGGGAGGGATAATGAAATACCCACGCTGGGAGAAAGCGGAAAGGATGTCTATTTTCCTGCTCACTAACTTTCCAGAAAGCGTCGAGTTCCTACCCGAGACTTGCCAAAAGTCCAGTTCATTCATTTGCTACCTTTCTCCAATGAGATCCAGATCTGTTTCCACAACGCGCTTAGGATCTTATCTTATTATCTTATTATTATCTTATTAGCCTTGCTCGGTCCGTCCAAGAGAGAAGAAGGCAGACGGTTTTGCGCTCAGGGAGAAAGGAAAGAGCCTCTCGCTCACGCTGCACACTGCCCCCCACCCCAGCAACGCTTAGGAAAAGAGTTACACAAGCATCCTTTCCAGAAGTGAATTGGGGGAGGATTCGGAGCAAAGGCTGAAACCGGGAAGAGAAAAATTCCCAAAGAAAATCGCACGAGCAGCATCCCATTCCTGGGAGAAAAACAAAAAACAAAAACACGAACTCTTCCCGAAGCACAAAAGCAAGGATGGTGCTTTCTCAGCTTTGAGCTGCGTCGCTGCTCTCCCACCCTCCACTCGTCCCCACGTGCGGCGAAGTTTCTGCCACTGAGGGGGTGGAGGGGGATGGAAGGAGGTGAGGGATGGGGGCAAAGCCTGAGTTTGCCTGCCTGTCCGCTCGCACGAGCGGAGTGGGTGGGTGGGGGGAGGAGGAGGAAGAGAGACCGGCTGGGCTTGAAGGGGCTTCGCAAGTTGCGGAGCTCCGCCCCGTCGCTCTTGCACCGAGTGACAACAACGTATTTGCCGGCGTATAAGACGACCTTTGTTATATACTCGCCGTATAAGACGACCCCCACTTGGAGGCATGTTTTTCAGGGCAAAAAGTCGTCTTATACGCCGGCAAATACGGTAAGTTGATTTCCCTGCACGCAAGAACACTGGATTGGTAATACATGGGTAACTCTGTTTTCTGAATTCATGAAAATGTTAGCTTCTATTCTCAGATCCCAGCAGGATAGCAATCAGCTTTTTGTATGATTTCCTCTTCGTAGAGGGAATAGAATGGGAAGGAGTGGTAGTAGAAGTAGAAAGATATTTTTATAGACACCAGACATACTTATCCTTTTTTTTGCTTATGGAAATACAATAATCATCCTGCTATTTCTTTTAGCAGATGGATTCCATAGCTTTCTTATACTATCTGCTGACCTAAGGGGTGGGATGCTACCGGTTCTGCCCAGTTCTATAGAACCGGTAGCTCTGAAGAGCAGCAGACACTGAACTGGTTCTGTGTTTGCTGCTGTTCGGCCCACCCACCTATCCGGGCTCTTACCTGTCCTTTATTTCCTGCTTTTTCAACCTCAGCTGCTTTGTGCGACCCAGCTGAGGTTGAAAAAGCAGGAAAAAAGAGGCTTTTCAAACGCTGCTCACCCGCTTGCAGCACTTTTCAGCTGTCCGGGCGGCATAGCTGATGTTTATTTTATACATGCGCAAAACGTAGTCACTGAACAAGTAGTACCACCAGTTGAATCCTACCCTGGCTGGTCTCCACTGCATTTTCTTGAAACCATGGTTCTGTGCCCATATTCTTTCTCCTCCCTTACCTTGGCTGTCACCAGAAAGTTTCTTTGCAAGAGCTGATAATTGTGCTTGTTTAGAAAGGGAAGCTATGAGTTCTATGGTGGGATGTGTTTGACAATGAACAAAAAACATTGAAACTGTGCTTATGTATGTATTAAAATGTATAATACTACAATGTGGCATTTTTTAAGAAAGTGTACTCTCATAATCCAAAGACAAGGTAAATCCCAAGAAATCAATTGCAAGTAACCTCTCCGTTATGAACTTTTGGACTAAAAGTGAAAAAAATGAAATTGTGATTTATGGTTATGATGATTAGCCAGAACAAATTATAGAAAAAAAGAGTGTTTTAATGTAACTTTAATAGAGAGAGTTTAAAATAAAATTGTACTCACATCTGCTGTGAAGAATATCCAAAGTTACTTTCTATTTTTCATTATATCTTTTTTTTCTACTTCCATCTACCTTTTTTCCACTCTGGCACTTTTAGCTTTTTTCTGTTATTTCTCGCTTTTTCATTTGTCTGTTTTGTTTTACTGTGTATTATTTCTTATTGCAATTAAAACTTACAGTAAAAATGCAAGTAGCCTCACAAAAGGAAGCCCCCCCTCTCTCTGGGGGTGGGGGGTGTATTTGTATGTACTCTGCTTCTAGACTCTCAGCCTTAGATTCTAAGGCGCCCAGGGGATTCCTCTATTGACATGGAAATTGGTTTGCCACGTTATATCAGGCAGGGCAGGCCCAGTGTTATTCATTTCAGCTGTCCTCTTCTGGGCATCCTTTTGTTTCTTCATTTCTAATGCTGCCAGACCCATAGATTTGCTTCTGTTGAGAGCAAGGCAAACCCATGTGAGTAAGCAGCTGTAAATGTTTGTTTCCTGTGTATCTTTGTGTACGTAATATGGTAGATCTTGGTGTTGGCCAGAAGTAGCTAGCAGGATACTGTTTGCATTTAAATATCTGGGATATTTTACCTTTTAAGCCTCATAAAGAACCCTTAACCACCTAAATTAATTAATTTCCTCTTAAAACAAAAGACTATTTATGAACAGGAAACTTTGTGTCATAATTGGCAGACAGTTGAAAGCTAGCTTGCTTTTTTGGCAGTTTAGTATAAATAAATACATTTTCTATTGTGCTTTGTAAAATAATAACCTTGCTAAATAGCAACCTAATTGCTAATATTTAGCAATTTAAATGAGCTGGCTGCAGATTTTATTTCTTAAGATCTGCTTATCTGTTCTTTTTGTTTATTTATCATCACTTTCTCTGGTATGTAATTGTTTCTATTTATTTTTTACAAGGTATACAACTCTGATTAGACAGAAATGGGGCTCGACAAAGAAAACTTGAGAACTATCATAGAAGTTAACTGTTTTCAACTATATTAAGGAATGGTTAAATAATGCATCTGATGTATGAGAACAAGCAATTAAATGCGATAAAATATGTATCACATATAAAACACTGATACGGTTTGTATTAATTGTTCTAGAATAGTGAAAGAGTTATAGTTTTAAATAACATCTGGTCTTAAACTAGCAGCCGTTTTCTTTAGTTCTCATGAGGAATATGAGAAGAGCTGATTTTCCAGGCAGAATGTTGTTCCTCAAAAGTGAAAAAATAAAACCCAGACCAAATTCCAAACCATGAATTTTTCTTTAATATGCACATTTATGGACAAATGGGATGGAGTTGTTGTTGCTTTGCCAGCCTCAACATATTTTCACTAATAAAATTTGAATAAATGATTTGGATGAATGTAAATCAATGTATGTAAATCACATTAAAGAAGCCATTTGCTCTAACCAAACTATCCAATAGGTCCCTGGAGTCTCCTCAGTCATAGCTTCCAAATTGTGGAGGTTCCTTAGTTTAGTGCCCAAAATGTACAGTTCGTTTTCAGGCAGTTTTAGGCTGAACTGAATCCTTTGTGGAGCATCATAGGTTTTGCTGTAACAGTATGTGCTACTCCAGCAGATTTCAGTGTTATTCAGGCTGGAGAACCTGTTAAGTTTTCCAGAGGAAAAAGTAAAGTGATGAATTTTTTATTTATTTATTTTGATTTGTCAATCGCTTACAAGATAATAGGTATGAATACATGAAATGGGTACATATAAGAAAAATAAAAGAAACAATAGGACAGGGATGGTAGGCATGTTGGTGCGCTTATGCACGCTCCCTACAGACCTCTTAGGAAAGGGGTGAGGTCAATAGTAGACAGTCTAAAGTTAAAGTTTTTGGGGTTTGGGGAAGAAACCACAGAGTCAGGTAGAGTATTCCAGACATTGACCACTCTGTTGCTGAAGTCGTATTTCCTGCAATCAAGTTTGGTGCGGTTAACCTTGAATTTGTATCTATTATGTGCTCTTGTGTTGCTATGGTTGAAGCTGAAGTATTCATTGACAGGTAAGTCATTGCAATGTATGATTTTATATACCATACTTAGATCAGACCGAAGACGGCATAATTCAAGGTTTTCTAGGTCTAGAATTTCAAGTCTGGTGGCATAAGGTATTCTACAACGAGTAGAGGAGTGGAGAACTCTTCTTGTGAAATATTTCTGGACTTTCTCAACCATGCTAATATCAGATACGTAATGTGGGTTCCAGACTGATGAGCTGTATTCGAGTATTGGTCTGGCAAATGTTTTCTATGCTCTAGTTAGTAGTATGATATTACCAGAAAAAAAGCTACGTAAGATTAGGTTAACAACTCTTAATGCCTTTTTGGCTATGTAGTTACAGTGAGCTCTAGCACTTAGATCCTTAGAGATGAGTATTCCAAGGTCCTTTACAGAGCTTGGATCATCAACAAGGTCGTGACTATTCAGCTTGTATTTTATTTTCTGATTTTTTTGCCAATATGTAAGACAGAGCATTTATTTGTTGAGATTTGAAGTTGCCATTTGTTTGACCATTCTGATACATAGTCAAGATCTTTTTGAAGGGTAGCAGTATTGTCTGTGGTATTGAACAGCTTTACATCATCAGCGAAGAGAACGCAGTTGCTCTTAATATGATCACAGAGGTCACTTATATAGAGTATGAAGAGAGATGGTCCTAGAACACTGCCTTGGGGACACCACTATTGACAGGTACAGAATTTGATAGGACACTCCCAATTTTGACCATTTGTTGTCTGTTTGACAGGAATGCTTCTGTCCAGTTATGCAGTTGTCCAGAGATACCATAAGATTTTAGTTTTAGGAGTAGTTTGTCATGTACCACTGAATCAAAGGCTTTACAGAAGTCTATGTAGCTTGCATTCATTTTTCTAGGGCTGGTTAACTGGTTTGCTTATTTATGATGTTCCTCTCCTCAAGTCTACTCTATCCATACCCAATTAGGCAGCAGCATAGCAGTACTTACTTAAGCAGAGTTGGAATACTTTTACTTGTCCTTTACTTTTAGTTGTATGCCACCCAGAGTGGCTCTGTAAGATAGGCAGTTTCTAAATTTTGTGTGTGTGTGTGTGTGTGTGTGTATGTATGCATTCTACATTCCTGGTGATCTAGAGTAGGTCATCAGGAGTGTAGGTTCTATTGAGAATTTTTAAAAAAATCCTGAAAAAAGTTATTAACAACACCATTTCAATCTTGTCAGTAATAAGTGATAAAGATAGTCCATGCAAACCCAAAGAAATTTGAGTTCATGCTTGACTCAAATGAGATTGTGATTGTTGCTTGGCTAATATTCTGCCACTCTCCTTAGAAGTATTTCCTTTATTATTATTTTTTATTTAGTGGTAATCATACGCAGATTCTTTCAAATGAAGCTAGTGAAAAGAACCAGAAGCATGTTTTCCTGCAAAGCATGCCACATAAACGGAAGGTATCAGGTGCTGCTTCACTTTTTAGAAGGATCTTTACAGAGCATCCGTCAAAGCAAAATGCACCTTTGAGGCTTCAGGAGCTCTAAGATAAAGATTCTCAGTAATTTTATAAACTGTTAGCTCTTTAGTTTGATATACATGTGTGTGTGTGTGTGCGCGCGCGTGCATTGTATGCATATAGGTCTATAATGTGTGTACACATGAACCTTTTTCATTCACTCCTGTGGTTTTCCGTTTAACTTTATTTGAAATGATACTTGAATTTGATTGACAGTGCTAATACCAGGAGATTAAATACTGCAAGTTGTGGTTTGGTGGAGCTCTTTCTATTAGAGAATTGTATAAATGGAATGGAAGCTTTGGATAGAAGCCTTCCCATTTGAACTGTATGTAATGTTAATTAATTTATTTAATGAGTTATTTCGCTTGCTTGTACAGAAATGCCTTAAATTGTTAACAGTAGTAAGACAAAATTTTGATGGTGCTGCTTTTCCCAAGAGATTTTCATTCTAATTTCATTTTTTGGGAGGGTTACAGATATGGTAGCCATAATTAATCTGTACTTCAGTAGTTTATTTTTAGTAGTTTATTTTAACATGATACAAGAGTAGCATTCCAGAATCACCTTCATCTAGATATGGAGCCTTTGATTTTTAAAGTTGTTCAGATTCTAGATTACACTGGAACTATCCTTTTATTCAAGTGAATGTGAGCAGGGGTGGGATTCAAATTTTTTAACAACAGGTTCTGTTGGCATGGCTTAGTTGGTGGGTGTGGCTTGGTGATCATGTGACTGGGTGGGTGTGGCCAACTCGATGTCACTCACATTGAGGGGCGCTTCTCACCTGGCTTCTCGTGACTGTGGGGATGCTGCAACGGGCGTAAGTGGTCATAAGTCACTTTTTTTGTAAGTCAAGGATTACTTGTACAAAAATACAAAAAGCTTCTCTGTTTGCAAAAAGCTGCCCTAAATACCAATCATTAGATTAAAAATATCTGCAAGCCGGAGTTACAAATCAGGCAGGGTGCCAGAGCACCTTGAGGAATTAAAACACTTAAAATGCAATGATAACTATCAGCAGCCAACTTTTGCTCATAAAGTGAAACCCTTTAGCAGAGAGGTCACTTAAGCTCTCCAGAAAGAGCACACCCAGGAAAAGCAATCCTTTTTTAAGTTTGTGGGCTAGCCATCTCCCTGGCTTGTTTGCATGCTCAAAATAAATTTATTTGGTCATTTTCAGACTAATCTCCAATTTTTTCTTGTTCCAGTAAATTTAGTTTATGTTTAGTTGTTATTAACTGATTCTGTATTCTTTGATTTTTGGGGTTCTTTTGTAGTTGGGTTTCTAAATCCTTAATTTCTTGTTGTAAGTTACTTTGTTGGGCATACTTTCTTTTATTTCTCATAGCGTTGTAAGAGATTGTTGTTCCTCTTATAAATGCCTTCATTGTGTCCCATATATTTTGTTTTGAAGTTAGTTCATTATTATTTTCCTTTAAGAAGAAGTTCAGTTCTTCTTTCACTTTATTAGTATATTCTTCTTCTTTTATTAAGTGAGTATTAAGAGTCCATCTTCTCTTTGGTTTTCTTCTACCTCTCCAGGTTATTTGAATTGGGTTGTGGTCAGCCCAGTCGTTTGGTAAGATTTCGCTATCTTTGATTTCATTAATTAATTCACCATTTATCCAAGCCATATCTATTCTTGTCCAAATTTTGTGTGGGTTAGAGTAATAAGTAAACTGTTCTTTTTGGGGTTTAGTTTTCTCCAGATATCTACCAGATTCAGTTCATTCATCATATCCTTACATGGCTTGAAAATTCTCTTTTTCCTTTTTTATTCTTACTCATGTTACTATGATCCTTCCGGTAGTCAGCAATAGAGTTAAAATCGCCAATCAGACAAATATTGCCTTTTTCGAAATCCATTTGCACCACTTAAAAATACCAGCTGGTCTCACTCACCTCACAAGATATCCTAAGGAAATCATTCAGATTTAAGGAAAGGTCACATGCTCCCCAGAAAGGCAGTAAAAAATCAGTGCCAATCTTGCATCCTGCCTCTTGGAAGTACACCCCAAAAAGACAGTGCCAGATACCACTAAAACAGTGAAGGAAGACCCCCCCCTCCCCAGATAGAAAAAGAAACCATGAGGCAGGAAAAAATTCAAACACAATACAAATAATTAAATCACAACAGTAGCTGTTGCTTGTTAAACCAATTACCAGAACAAATAGACATAGGAACTAGTCAGATTTCTCAACCCAGTTTCTTTCCAGGAACAGAGATTAACCTTTTTTCTTCCAAACAAAGCTGAATAGAGAAAATTATCCCATCACTAAACATAGGATTAAACGTCACCAAGGACTGAATTAAACTTCACCAAAAACCAGTTTCAGACCAAAACTCAGAAAGGGTTTGTGAACTCACTTTTTTTAAAAAAATAAAGTTTTATTTGAGTTTTCACACATACAAAATACAAGTAAAGCATCTCTTTTGAAAATAGCATGGTCCCGGGTTGAACTTCTTTATACAGACACAAAACTCAATTTCATGCTCCTTTTTGTATTCTATTCCATATCTTATACTATTTTACATTTTCTATATAGTTTTTCCCCTCTTTTGATTTTCTCAATTTTAATTTGATTATCTCATCTCAATTCAAATCATTATATTTTTACTTTTGTCTGTTCTGTTTCAATTTCATATTATCTTTTCTCATTAAACAAGTTTTCTCCTGTAGTTACTAATTGGAGTATGACACCTTTATATCTTTTAATTACATCCATTCAACTCTTATTTAAACTTCAATACCATAAGGTTATGACCTTCAATATAATACATAATACATAACTTCCAATCGAATTCTGCTTGGTACATTCTTATAATACACACTATATTCTTTTTAAAAAAAATAAAAGATTGTAAATATATGTAATTATAAACCCTCATTCTGTTCCAGTTCAGTTCTATCATTAATAATCATTAAAATCTTAACATCTTTAACACTTCTTTTCAATTAAATATCATATTTCCTTAAAAACACATATAATCTCCATAATTAATTTTTCCCTTATTTCTCTTCACATATGTTCGATAAATCATTAAATATACCTTTTATTACATTTATTTATTGACACGCATTCCACTGAATTACGATAGCTATTTTATCAGACATTTTAATCATACATTGTTTCATATTTTCTAAAATTATTTCTGTTTCTAATATAACCATACTATTTTATGTACCTTTGCAGAATCCCTTTTTCCATTAAATTTTCAGCCATTATCTCTAAATAGGCCCTGTTTCTCTGTATTTTGTTTCTGTCCTTTATGACTTCTTTTCCTTTCTTTCTTCCCTCTCATCTTCTCCCTCCCCTTTTTACCCCCTTGTCTCTCTAGTTCTAATTCTCTCTTCTGCATTTCCCTCTTCTGTTGCTTTCTGATTTTATACTTATGTTTCACTCTATTTTTTTTGGAGTTGTTTTTCCCAATCTTAAACTTTCCATTCTCTTTCCGCGCTTTCCTTTTTCCCCCCCATCTAAGATTACTTGTTCATTAAAGATGGCTTCTTCTTTGTTGCAATCTTCTTGTTCTGCAGGCATTTCTTGTTGTTTCTCATAATTCCAAATCTCCATTTCTAAAAACTGAAATCTGAAGCCAAAAGAACCTCTCCCTTCTTGTGTATCTTCTTTGTACTTTTTAAGTTCCATTTTCAGTTCTTCTAAAAGTGGAGCCATTTTAAAAAGTTTTAAACAACCACCGATTGATTTTAGTCATTCAAAACAATAACCAAGAATCCAGAAATCATCAAGTAATCCAGATAGTCCCGAGTTATATCTTCTTATTTCTTTTAGACTTTCTCTTCCTGGGGTTTTTGTTGCGATATTTCAGTTAGAATGTATCTTTTGGAAGTCTTGTTGAGATTTTGCTGTAAGTTCTTTTTAATTCCAGGCAGTCTTCTCCCTTCCAGATCCTACCCTTTTATTCTTTTTCTCTCCTTTCCTGCTTTTAAAAGCTTTTAATTATCCAGAAATCTTTATTATCCCTTTGACTTTTTATTTTCAGCATTAAATGCCTATTGATGTCAAAGTGGATTTTTTTCCAATTTCTTACTTAAGTCTCTTAGCTGTCAGTATAGGAAAAGGAGAAAAAAAACACCAAATCTTTTCCCTTTTCTTTCTCCTTCGCAGCTTAAAAATCTTCTTAGGGAACAATGTTATTGTTGTTTAATAGTTTCAATTCCAGGGTACCTTATTTGTTGCTTTTGCTGTTTGACCCGGTCAACCAAAACTTTCTTCTCTTATCTTCCTCCTGCACATTCTTTTCCTGTCGAGTTCTTCTTTGTGGTGGCCATTTCTGACCACCACTGCAACCGCCTTCGGGAAAGGGAGTAATGGCCAGCTGGGGAGGAGAGATGCGGCTCTCCTCAACCTTGCAGGCAGTCTTCCCCCTTTTCACCACCTCTACGGGGTGACTTAGCCCCGAAGCCAGCCGGCTCGGGGCGCTCCAGTGGCGAGCACAGATCGAAGCCTCCCAGAGACAAAGTTTCGGTCTGTCGCTGAAGAAGCTCAAACCGGAAGTCCGTAAACTCACTTTTGAATGTCCATCTTTCTAGCTAGCCAAGAAGCCTTGCTGAATGTCACTCATCTTGGTTCCTTGTCATTAAAGCTCCTTTTCGGTTATTCAATTATTTCTTCAAAATGCTGTTTGTTGCATGTGGCTGGAAGTATATCCAGGGGAGTATCTCCTCCCAACAGCAGTGTAAAAAGCTTAAAATAACCCTTTCCCTTTAAGAAAGTAAAAAAAAAACCTCTCCTTTGAAGACAGTAAGTCTAGGCATACTGCCAAGAATATAATAAGGGTGGAAAAAAACCAAAAGGAGATTTCTTTTAACTGCCGGTTCTCTGAACTGCTTAGAAAGTTAACAAGGGGTTCTATAGAATCGGTCAGAACTGGTAGAATCCCGTCCCTGAATGTGAGAGTAATTCCCTATCATGCTACTTGCCTGAACATGTAGAAGGGCAAAGTTGAGAGCATATTTTCATTTTTTCCTATTTTGATCTTGTCATGCATTTAGGTGAATGACCAAACAGGATTATACAATGATCAAATGTAAAATTATTACATTTTGCTATCTCTCTGAGTTTTGGAAATACTTTGAAATAATTGCTGTTCGTCATCTTCCTAACTGCTTAAGATGCTAAATATTACTTCATAAAATATTGTTGTGGTTAGCCGGCAGCAGGTGCAGATGGCTGAGGAGAGCGAGGACTCTGATGAACGGCCAGGACTATCAGGGAGTGGACTGCTGCCTTCAGAGATTGTGCAGGCTGGCAGTAGTGATAAGGAGTTTCCCGAGGAGCCTGTGCTGAGTGCACGTGCACGAAGGATTGCTCGGCGGAAAGAACAATTATAGCAGCACAGGTGACTCAGGAGTAAGGCTGCAACGTAATGGCCCCTCCCTCAAGAGGATAAAAGCCAGGTTTAGAAAAGCGTTCTTAGCAGATAGCAAAGAAGCTCTTAAGCTCAACTGGTGGACATCTTAGTTCATGAATCTTGTAAATTAGTTCTTATCTCTGGGTTTTTGGCAGCCTTGACAAACAACTTGGCAAGGCTCTTTCTTGTTGGAGATAATTGTTGGAAAGCAGCCTTTTATCTGTAAAGGAACAGCATTTGTGATTAAACCTTGAAAGGTGGGGGCTGTTGCCTTTGTCTGTGTTTGCTCTCTGGGAACCCGGTTGAGTCAGAACAAATATGTTTGACCTTCTAAAGGACAGAAGTAACTATTAAGATAAGATGTTAGTAAACTTTGACTTTGATTTTAACTATATTAAAGTATAACATAGCAGAACTATATTAAAGTTTTGCAAATTCACTTGCTGTTATAAGACCAGGGTATAGTTTTTTTTCCTAATTATTATGATTTACCAACAGAAGGAAAGATCTCTAGTTCAGCATTGCATTGTAGAATTCTTGGTGCTCTCTGACTTGGCTGTTTGCTTGAAGACATGACTATAATTCTTTCATTTTATTTATGTCATAGAAACATTCCTGCCAACTATACATTGGATACAAACAGTGGTGGGATTCAAAAAAAATTATTACCGGTTCTGGGGGCATGGCTAGGGAGTGTGGCCATGTGACTAGGTGGGTGTGGGTTTTTTCTTTTTGCAGCCCCCCCCCTCCTATTTTTTGAGCCTTCTGGACCTCAGGCAAGCCTCTGGGAGGCGTATTTGCTCCCAGAAGTCTTCCCTAGGGCTCAAGAAGGCAGAAAACAGAGTCTGGGAGGGCCTGCAGCACCCTCCGCTTCATTTTGGGGCCTTTTGCGCCTCAGGGAAGCCTCCTGGGGGGTGTTTTTGCTCCCAGAAGGCTTCCCTGGGGCTCAGGAAAGCAGAAAATTGAGGCTGGGGGGAGAACACCCCATGCTTCGTTTTGGGGCCTCCCTGGGGCCCAGGAAGGGAAAAAAACAAAAACTCCTCTGCCCCCCTCCATTTTTTACCTTCCTGGACCTCAGGGGAGCCTCCTGGGAGAAGTAGTAAGTGAGTCCCGGCACAGCTGATCGTAGGAACAGCTGATTGTTGGGAGGGAAAAATAAATAAATACCTTAAGGAGTGACTGGGTGGGGCGAGTGTCAAGCAGGCAGGGTGAGTGAGTGAGCATCAGGTGGGTGGGGCAAGTGAGTGACTGGCGACTGGGTCGTGGGCGTGGCCAGCCAGAAGTTACTACTTGTTTTGTGACAAATCCTTGCTACGGGTTCGCCCGAACTGGTGCAAATCAGCTGAATACCACCACTGGATACAAAGTTCAGAAACACACTAAAGCATGAACTTCATATTTATCTAGCATTTAGAGCTACTTCAGTGGCTGCTAGTGTAAACCTGAGAAGCAAATATGTTTTGGGTGAAGCATAACATCTTCTGTTAAGCAAGTATCACTCGTGTGAGCTTGAAAATATATTACAATACCATGATGGTTCATCAGGAAGGCAGTAAGAGAAACAGAGTTAAAGAAGTGATGTCTCAGTGACTACTTGTTCTGAGCAGATGCAGGTGGGAGATGCTGCTGAAGGAAGAACCTAGACACAAGCTAAAGGAGCAATGTGTGTTCACAAACCATTGACACTGTCATGGACAACTGTATTATCAGTAGGCTTTTGGATTCCTCTCTTGATTTCTACCCCTAGTTTGAAAGAGTACAATTTAGATTTACAGACTAACTGACTACTTAGTGAGAATCTATGTCATAATTCCTCATCTTGATGTTCTCTTGAAATTTAGGATTCAAATTTTTTTACGACTGGTTCTGTGGTGTGGCGTGGCGTGACGTGGCGTGGCTTGGTGGGCATGGTGGGGAAGGATACTGTAAAATCTCCATTCCCACCCCACTCCAGGGGAAGGATATTGCAAAATCCTATTCCTTCCCCACCCCACTAACCTGCTTTCCAACTCCGTTTTCCTGTGCAGGGCAACAAAAGAAGACCCAGCCGATTGGCTGGGACTCGGGAGGCAGCAAATAGATGTGGGTGGGGCCAGTCAGAGGTGGTATTTGCCTGTTCTCTGAACTATTCCACATTTCTGCTACCGATTCTCCAGAACTGGTCAGAACCTGCTGAATAACACCTCTGGATTTGGACTGAAGAATCTATCTCTACATAGGTACATAAGACATTGTGAATCATTGAATGAAAGGTAAGATATAAATGAGTGTCTAATATAGGGGTCCCCAAACTTGGCAACTTTAAGACTTGTGAACTTCAACTCCCAGAATTCTTCAGCCAGCTATGCTATGCTGGCTGGAATCTAGGGTAGTTCTATAGTGAGATAGGCGGCAAATAAATTTAACAAATAAATAACAATAAATAAATATATTTCTTTTTTTGGGTGGGGGGAAAGTTTGGATTGAAGATTCTAAAAGCTGTAATACAGTATATCTGGTCAGTGCAATAGTACAACAGAATATTCAAAAATCCAGAAGTTCTTTTAATTGCAATCCAATTATGGTAAAAGTCTTACAGGTTGAACACAATCAGCAACAATGATCGTTCTGAATAAAATGGATCTTTCTTCAGGGGGGATAAGGTTTGTAGACAAAATATTGTTTTTGATCAAATATAATAGTGGATATAAAGAATAAACTTTTTGGAAAATTCCAGACTCTGTAATCCTAAACCACAGTTACTCTTAGAGTACTACAATGCCAGGCTCAATATGAAATCTGCATAATTATCTGTGCAAGATGGGCTTCTTCTGTTTTTAATAGCTTGATTTACATACTATTTTATGGTTGTTTTCAATGTACTTTGGATAACATTCCCTAGAAATGTTCTGACATTAAAGAATGAGACGATGATTCATAAAATCAACGAGTAGATAAAGGTTGTGATAATATAAGAGAAAAATTCTTTCTTTAAATAAATCATCCTCAATTTTCCAGCATCCTTATTCTTAAAATGCCAGTTTTAAGAAGAATTGAAAAAGTAGATTAGATCTGTGAAGTTTGGTCAAGCTTGATCATTGATCAAGCTGAAAATTCATTTCAATTGAACAAAAATGAATAGGCCACTATTTAAATTTCCCAGTGTCCCAAATGATGTATTTTGTCAATGCATTGAGGAAGAGGACTGTGAAAGGCAATGGCTAAACTCAACATAGGAGTCTAGGGTGTGGCAAAAGAAAACTGATGATAGCACACTCATGAAAACAATGTGGCTTAATGCTTGTGTCAAGTGTCATGACACATTTTCATATTTATCCATTTATGTAATGAATCATTATGTCATAGATGATTGTTGGATTACTTGCAATTGATTCTTCGCACATTCCAACCAATATACCATCTGAAGGTTGGAGCTCAGTCTTTGGAAAAAGTGCCCCTAAGAGGGTCACGAAAATCCATAGGCCAAGGAAAAAACCCTCCGTTAATATTCTCCCCAAAATAGCAACTCTGTGAAGTAAGCTAGACTGAGAATGAACAACTTGCTCTAAATCACTCAGTGATTATCATAGTCAAACAGGGTGCTGCTCCTAAGTGTCTTTATATTTTCCTCTCATTTAAAAAAGACCTTAGCTTTTCATACCGTGGATTATTGCAGTGCGCTGTGATCTATTTTTACAGCAGACAGTCCTTGAAACCTGAACTTCTTATCGACTTTGCTTCTTTTTTGAAACCTCTTTTCTTTCTAATAAATGCTTATTTTAACCTTACCTGCAACCCAATAAGAACTTGAACCTTCAATGTGCATGTGAGAAGAAAACTAGATACTAGGATAAAAGAACTACTCAGTTTTCTTATGCTTTGATGGAAAAAGTTTACTTGAACACTTTTTAAAATCTTCAAAAATAATTTAATAATGAAGTCCTTCTTGCCAGGTATCATGGATTAGCATGCCTTTTTTGAAAATAAAATAACTTTCGACTTCACTTTTTCTTCCGTTATCATAAACATAAGTAATTCTAATTTGTAATTACAGATTAGATGTGCATATGTAATACAGGTAGTCCTCGAGTTATGACCACAATTGAGCCCAAAATTTTACTAAGTGAAACATTTGTTAAGTGAGTTTGCCCCATTTTACGACTTTTCTTGCCAGAAGTTGTGAAGTGAATGATTGCATTTGTTAAGTTGATAAGTTGACAGTTGATAAGTGAATCTGGATTCCACATTGACTTTACTTGTCAGAAGATCGCAAAAAGTGATCATATTATCCCAGGACATTGCAACTGTCATAAATGTGAATCAGTTGTCAAACATCGGAATTTGGATCATGAGACCATGGAGATACTGCAACAGTTGTAAGTGTGAAAAACTGTCATAACTCACATTTTTCAGTGCCCTTATAACTTTGAATGGTCACTAGACTGTTGTAAATCGAGGACTACCTATATGTAATTCTCGTATATATTGGAATTTCATGTAAAAATGGAAGGCATTTATTTCTATCTTGACTCTCCCTGTAAGCAAAACATACATTTGATTATACTGTCATATAATCACATTAATATTATATGAATTTGGTTGTTTCTGAGTTTTTGTGTAGAACTCAAGGATTCAACTCATAGATTATGTAATATTACATAATCTAATTGTAATATGAGTGTTAAAAAAACAAAAAGAATCATATCATTTATATAATCCTTTTAGCTGGCAATTTTCCTACAATTACTTGACAGTAAGCTTAACTAAATGCAATGGAGAATATTTCTGTTTCACATATGAAGTAATTAGTTTATTGAATGTTTATTTTTGAAGTGTGTAATTTTCATTAGGAGAAAGAATGTGGCTTGTCTACTTCTTCTATCTTCTAGACACGAAGTAACCATTTTAATTGGATATTTGATTAATTCAAAATTAATGCCAATTAGTTGTAGTTTGTTGGTATGCAGTTAAAGTGTTATTTCTTATGTTGATAGCATGATACAGGTCTAATATTAATATGCCTCTTGTTAAAATATCTCATACCCTCCCTTTCAGAAGTAATCCCAAACTCAAAAAATGTCTTACTGTATTTATTTTCTACAACAATTATTGGTCAATTTCACTTACGTAACTGTTGCTAAAGCAGACATGTACATTTAATATTAATCCCACTTCTTTGCAATGGAAATTATGCAACAAAATGCCCAAGCCTTTTGTTGAGCCAAAGATGGCTTTATATTGGATATCAGCTCCAGAAAGCTTAGTAAGCATCTGCTGGTGCATGTTATTATCTATCAAAGCAGGAATTACAGGTCTCTAGTAAAGGCAGAAATGTGAACTTTCTGAGCTAACGAACACAAGGATCTTCTGATATTATCATGGGTGGGATGCTACTGGTTTGACCGAGTTCTATAGAACTGGTAGCTCTGAAGAGCAGCAGACACCGACCTTTTGATTGTCTTTTTGGTCCACCCACTCGCACGCCCACCCACCTGCCCGTGCTCTTGGCTGTCCTTTATTTCCTGCTTTTTCAACCTCAGCTGCTTTGTGTGGCACAGCTGAGGTTGAAAAAGCAGGAAAGAAGAGGATTTTCAAATGCTGCGCACCCATGCGCAGTGTTTGTCAGCTGTCCAGGTGGCACAGCTGGTGTTTTTTGCAATTGTTTTACATGCATAACGCACTCTGACCGAACTGGTAGTAACATGAACTGGTAGTAACACCGGTTAAATCCCACTCCTGGATGTTATGTTGATCTTTTTTTTCTTGTTTCTCTCCTTTCTTATGCTAAGCAGCCTAGGGAGAGGTTGGCAGGAATCCAAGAGAAATGGCTGACTTGTACCCTCATTTGCTCCATTTTTTACCTCATGTCTAAGACAAAAATCACCCCAATAAGCATACATCCGTATGTTAAGAAAAGAGAAAAATGGAAAGATATTTCCAAATATAAAGAGAGCTATTGTATTTAACTAGCATCAAGCAGGTTTGTTTAGCAAAAGAACTAGACCATCCCACATATCCAAAATGAACAGTGACATGTTTTGAGAAATTTATCGAAGCTCACCCAAAATGGAGGCAGTCATATGTCTTTATTAAAGTATCTAGCATGGTGAGTTCATGAACACATCCCTACAAATACTTTGGTAACTGTTTGGAAGTGGATTGCCATTGCCTTCTGCTGGAATGCTTTTCCAACTGCCAAATTTAGTTTAATTGTGCAGAAATGGGACATCACAAGGCAGTCACTTTTTTAAACATTTGACAAACAGTATTAACCTTGAAATATGATCCAGAAGGATACCGTGATCACATTGAAAACCATTGAAAGATCAAGGAAGGCAGGATGGATGCATCGTCCCATTCTAGTCCTACTAAAGGTTATCTACAAATGCAATCAATGCCACCTCTGTACTGTGATGACCCGGGGCGTGGTACAAAGGTAACACAGTCACATAAGTAAGAAGACTCCCTTTAATACCTCCAACTTTGCCCCCAATGTCCAGGTTACCTTCGGCTGGGAAAAAAACTCCCAAGAACAGTCTTTAAGTGGAGGAAATTCAACCAAAAACAAAGTACATACAAACTGTAAATAAAAATCCACACAAACCACGCTGCACTAATTAACTTGACAGGGCAGGAGAAGGAATTGCAGACTTGAAAGCCCAGCAAAACACACACAGTTGGGAAGATGCCAGGAACCCAGATAAGCCTTGACAATAACAGATAACTCACAGTTTGCTTCTAACAAGTTACTGTGCACAACCTCCCTTTTTAAACACTGTATTCCCAGCTGCAGCTAATGAAGGGAATCAGGGCCTTTTCCTCCCCCCTAAGCCACGCAACTCACGTTGTTTCCTTCTCCGTTCCTCCCTGTGTGCCCTAGGATGAAGAGGGGGTGGGCCTGGATCTTCCTCTGAATTCCCTTTGCCTTGCTCTACCTCTCCCCTGCTCTGTCCAGCCGGCCTTTGCCCTTCCCCAGTTTCTTCCATAGCCAACGGAACCACACTCCCACTCCCTGTCAGCTGCTCAGCCTCCCCCTCAGAATCAGATTCTGACAGGGGCATGACAGTACTATATCCCAGTCTGAATCCTGAGTGAAAAGAATCCAGATAATACATTTTCCCCAGGGCCCTCTGCAACTTCAATCCAACCATCTTCTTTACTAACATTACACAAAATCTTATAAGCTCAGCTCATCTGAAAGTCATGCCACACAATGTCAAGCGAATAATCAGCGTTGCTTCTCATGAAATGTTTTGTTAAATTTGGGCTGCATGTAAAATATCTAATATAGTAACTCTTTCTAAAAAAATCACATAATGTTAAAAGTTTATGATCTTATGGGGCAGCATTGCTAGCTGTTTAGAGCCGCATGGAGCCCATTGGATACACCTGGTTTAGTTGTAAATGTCATTTTCTTCTGTTTATAATAACAAGCATTTTTTTTTACTGAAACGTTTCACAAATTGATTTGGGAAGCGTGCTTGATTTAAAATCTGTTTTGGAGATGAAGTAAATAATTTGGGCACACCAGTGTATCTGCTTTCAAAGGTACACCATTTAATTACCACATTGGCTAGATGAAGCTGCATAGCCCATCTAACTGGATGGGCATAATGTTCTTTCATTAAACATAATGTTCTTTCGTAAAAAATATATATGAAATCCTTGACATTGAAAAATTAATCAACAAATAGTTCTAAAATATATTAATTTTCTTGCAGCACTGGTTATATTCTACAACGATTGATGCTTGCATATGGTAAAAACAGATACTGGTAAATTAAGAATATATTCTTGAAGATTTATGGTCAGAGAGCATGTTGCTGTCTATAGTGCCTTGTTGGTCTAGCATGCGATAATAATTCTTAACCAGCATTGAATGACTGGGAAACTTCAGCCAGGTTGAGCCGGCTAAATGAGGATGCTTGAGAATTGTGGCATAGTGTGTGGTATGTGCCCAACCATTGTGGTTTGCAAACCTCAGCTTATGTTTGCAAACTTAATATATGTTGTGTAAAGTCAGGCAGCTGAGGGTTAGTCACTAAGTCATGGTTAAAGGCATTGTATCTTAGGTTTATATGTGAATATGCTTTTATTGGGAGATGCTATCACAGACCTTTGGGGGAAATGTTTCTAAAAGCAAAGGAATGTTTCGTAAAGCAAAAGAAAGCTGAAATAAGATCATAAGCACACTCACGGTCTCATTTAGTGACTACTTGGCTTAATGATGGCTGGTCCCAGGTGTGGGTGCTAAATAAGAGCTATCTGAACATTTGTCATGAATGTGCTTTGACCAACTCGTGAGTGCTTGTAGCCTAATGATAAGGTGACCAACTTTTTTACAATGAGAAGGAGGACACAAATAAATTGAAGAAGAAAAAAAAGCTACTTGCACGCGGTGCACTCTTGCACGTGGCACACATTCTCAAAACAATTCTCCTGTGTGGAGTGCATGTGTCTCATAATCGCATCTCGCCACACTGTACCGAGCCTTGACGAATCGTCATGTCAAATACAAATACGTCACATCACACACAATGAATCGGATCGGCATCGATCAAATACGGAGATTTACAGATTAGTCTTCAAATATCAAAAAGGAGGACATGTAGGAGGACACTTTTTGAGAGAGGACAGAACGTACAAAAGAAGGACTGTCCTCCCTAAAGGAGGACGGTTGGTCACCTTACTAATGAGTACATAAAAGACTGATGTGTATACTTCCTGCTTGCCCCAGTGTGAGAGAACAGGCCAGCACCTGTTATGGAAGGGCAGGAACAGGTGATGTTGGTGCCCTCAACTTATCTCTATCCTGGTAGGAAAGCAACCTCCATCTGAGCTTTCTCGTTCTGCATCAAAGGAGTATTTTCCTCCTTCTGCTGGCCCAAGCAAGGCAATCTAGTTTGCTTGCTTCCCTTCAGTCTGTTCTGCACAGACCCTTCTGATCAAGTTGGTTGATGGGTGCTCCGTTGAGCCTTCTCTTCCCAATCTCTGCCTTTGAGAGTTGCCTCCTCTTGGATCATGGTCTATTTTGCTTTTTCAAAACAGGTTCAGAAAGGAGCAATGAAATATAGTTTTGCTTTTAATTGGAGAAGCCGATAGCAGCTCTGCTTGACAAGAGTTTTCCCTTTTAGTCCAGTTCTTTTTAACCAGTTCTTAAAAGACCAGAGAGCAGTTGAGATTTACTTTCCGCAGGCCAGGGTGAAAAGGGGAAAGAAAAGGGGAAATCCACCAGTTGAGGGCCAAATTAATAGCTGTCCAGACAGGATACCTGACCATCACTGTGACTTAAGTCACTAGCTCCCGAACCTTTTGGGCACCAGGGACTGATTCCGTGGAGGCAAGTTTTTCTGGGGACTGGAGGGGGCGTGGTTTTGTGTGCTGCCTGCATCCCGCAGATGGGGCTTTACTTGTTTGCACAGACTGGTTTCTGGCATGCCACAGCCTAGTACTGGTCCACAGACAGGGGGTTGGGGACCCGTGACTTAACTGGCAAAAAAGGAATTGAAATCCAAACATTTTATTTCATTTACAGCTGGTTTATGCACAGGAGACAGGAGAAGTTAAAAAGCTTTTCTGCCCAAAAGCCCAAAGTATCCAGTTGTATAAAATGTGGTCCATGGTATGCAGTCATTATTCAAAAGTACCAAAAACTGCCAGTTGCTTATTTATCTCTGAAGCAGGCTAACATTGTTTGTTTTCAGATATCTCTTTTTTTGGAGTGGTGGTGGTGGTGGTGTTATTCTTCAACTGTAGAGCAGCAGCGAATGAGTTATCCAGGACCATTTTTGGAATTCATTATTTAGAAGTGGATTTCAGCTTTCCCTCATTGCTAGGAGTCTGAAATTCTCATCTGTTTTGTCAGCTACGCATAAAGCCTCTTTAGAATGGAATATACTCCTTCGTGGTTGATGGACACATCTGCATAGTTCCCTTGGCAACAGTGCAAGAGTGGTTTATCACTGCCTTTTTCCAAGATGCTGATAGAAGACAATGAAGCTCAGAAAGCACCAAGAGGACTCCACAGTTTTCTGAGATGGTTTGCCAGCTTCCCAATCTAGCCCACAATTTTGGGATTTCCAGGTAGATTTCATTCAAATATTTACCAGATCCAACCCTGCTTGCTATTTTGAGATCAGGCAAAGTTGGCCCCAGCAGATCTAGTGTACAACTTGCTGGTCCTTCTGGATTAATGGTGGCCATTTGGGGAGCAGGTAGCAGATGTGGCTAGGGGGATTTTGCATAGATCCATCTTGTGTACCAGTTGTGCCTATTCCTGGACCAGTGGCCTTGCTCACAGTTACTCGTGCCTTGGTTAGTTCCTGGCTGCATTATCTCAATGAGTTCTACATGGGGATATCCTTGGAGACTATCTGGAAGTTGCAACTATGCAAGAATGCAGTGGTGCACTCAGTTTTGACACCCCCATGGTTTGCCATATTTCACCCAAACATATATTGCTATATGAGCTCTGTTGGTTTCAAGGTGCAGGTTATCACATTTGAAAGTCCTGTTTGACATGGAACCAGTTTCTAGAGTCCATTTAAACTCACACGTACTGCTTCAGTGATTCCATCCAGCCACCTCATTCTCTCCCATCCCCTTCTTCTTTTGCCCTCAACCTTTCCCAGCATTAGGCTCTTCTCCAGTGAGTCCTTCCTTCTCATTAGGTGGCCAAAGTAGTTGATCTTCATCTTCAGCATTTGGCCTTCTAAAGAGCAGTCAGGGTTGATCTCCTCCAGGAAGGCCTGGAGGAATGTTGTCCATGGGGTCTCAATGGGTCAGATATGACTTCGCAACTAACAATAACAACAAATTATGTTTCAGTCAGGGGTGGGATGCTGCCGGTTCTGCCTGGTTCTATAGAGCCGATAGCTCTGAAGAGCAGCAGACACAGAACCGGTTCTGTGTTTGCTGATGTTTGGCCCACCGCCTGCCTGGGCTCTTACGTGTCCTTTATTTCCTGCTTTTTCAACCTCAGCTGCTTTGCACAGCACAGCTGAGGTTGAAAAAGCAGGGAAAAAGAGGCTTTTCGAACACTTACACGCCTGCGTGCAGCACTTTTCAGCTGTCTGGGCGGCACAGCATAAAGTTAATTCACATGCGCGCATGGTGTGTGTCGAGCGTGCGTGCGCAGTAAGCATGTACACGCAAAATGTAATCACCAAACCAGCAGTAACGCTGGTTGAATCCCACCCTTGGTTTCAATCATAAAAGCTGCCCAGAGTTAGGTTATATATAGTGAGTCTTTTAAATAAGAAAATGAATAAGTAAATATATGTAAATTTGTAAGAGACTTAGTAAACAGGCAAGGAGAAATAATGACATGTGAGGTCATTTTGAATCCTGACTTCTGCAGCCACTTTTTCATTTTGTTTCCCTTTTGATAATGATTGTGAAGCCCGGAAATTAATTATTCCATTTCTGGCATATAGCATGTAATTGAAAAGGCTTGATCTTGTGCATATGCTGCATGGTGGGTCTCTTTGCTTGGAAAGCCTTAACTCCTCTCTCTTTTTTTTCATGTAATATTGGCAGGGCACAGCTCTCATACCAGTCCCTTTTTGCCAGCTCCTGTAAATTTATCTGCTGGCTGCATTTTGGTTTTCCTTGGCACTCAGTTTCAGACAGCGAGTAGATGGCAGCCAAGAGATACAAAAAAAAATAAATCCTTTTGTTGCTGCCCTTTCGTTGACCAATAATCACAAAGTTTTTGTTTTTGTTTTAAGTTCACCAGTTAAAGCTGTAATGGGAAATAGAAACCAGAGTTTTGATGTTTTGGATGAAGTTGATCAAGACAGGAAATTCATTTTAGAAAGTTACCAATCATGGCCCTTGGTATGCTGCAAGTTGGATAAGCAGCAATGAGATAAGGAGCTGTTCTGGATGTGTGATAAAGGCACACTATGGTAAGAGCAAGATTTAGAGTGGTTCTGGATATGTGGATGTAGTTTTGGAATGTGTTAATAAGTAGTTTAGAATAAGTAGTTTGGAGTAGTTTTTCCTAGTTCGAACCCCCAATTATCACTAGCAGAAAATTTGCAGATACCAACAGACATAAGCTGCCAACAATAAAATGAAAAAAAAAAAAAAAAACCATAGCATTTTTACTTCAAGAAAACTAGTCATCTTAAGAGAGGAAAGTCAGACAGTCTTTTTACTATTTTGCAGGGTAGGCAAATGCAAATTTAAATATCCTCTTTATTTCTGGATGGGTTTCCTTGAAATTTCCTGGAAGAATGCTTGATTTTGGTCAACTTCACTTATTTTTATTTATTTACTTATTTTACTTATATCCTGCCTTTATTATTTTTGTAAATAATTCAAAGTGGCAAACACACACAATATGGCAAGCTTATAAGAAACTTATTCACCTGTGACAAAGCCTGTTTTGTGACTCTTATTTTAATGTTCTCACTATAAAAGAAAAGTAATCCCAGAAAGTTTTAAGAGCTGTGTAATATCAGGGAAAAAATGTTATACCTTACCTGTTGTTGTTGTTTTGGCTAGTTTTTGATAGCAAAATGCACTTTCCCCCTCTTTCGGTTTAAGAAGAGGAATATAAAAATGTGGTCTATCTCCTCTGAAGTGGTACAGCGTGTTCTCTCATTTTAATTTGGTGCATGAGCAATCTGGACATGAAATGTTCCACCAAAGAAGCTGGCATTTTTGTTAATCGGAAAGGACACTTTTTGATTTGAGTTAAGAATGTGCTTTTCACATGCACAAATAGGTGGGAGAAGTAGTTTGGAGCATCAATAAAGGAGAATATTTGGAGCTCAGGGTTGAAATGAGAGATCCTTGTTTCTCCCTGAGCTTGCTTGTTTTCCTGAAGACGTTTCATTACCCAAACTAGGTATCATCATCAGGACTAGCACTGATGGTGTTACCTAGTTAGGGTTAGGTATTGAAACATCTGCAAGAAAACAAAGCAAGCTCAGAGAGCACCATAGTTTAGTTTTCTTGTGTGAAGCATCTTCCAATTTTTATTTTTATTTTGCTCTTTAAAGCTTTGCTCCTTGAAGGATTAAGTCTGACAGTTAGGAGACGCACAGTGGGCTAAGCTGTTCAAGAGTGCAGTCCGAGTTGGATTTATGATATGCCTAAAAATTATAGCTGGAAGAAATGTGAACATGGGTGACTGGTTGATACACACCCACACCGGAGGTAGTATTTTGTGAAAGGGAGCGTCTCAGTAAAAGAAGGAGATTCAGCACTGCTATCTTGTAGCAGAAAGGCTGTGAAGAGGTGTCAATGTTGCAAATGGACCTCCTGAAGGACCAACAAAATAGAGGTGGGTTACCAAAAAGTGCCGGATCTGTGGTCTATATACACCCAGAGATTAGAATGTACTGTGTAATTTTTACTAAATGTGCGAATTGCTGATGGGTGGATCAAAAATATCTCTCCTCCCCAATCCCCATAGATTTGGCTGTGTTTGGTTTCTAGCTTCGTAATCTTTGCAAATTACTTTGCCACTCCTTTTCACAATTTTTTGGGGGGAGGGGGGGAGGAATTGCTACTACTTTCTTTGGTTTACAAGATGTGCCTGACTGTGTATGTTGTTTCTCCTTTCCAGCTGCTCCGATCCACAGATGCAGAAGATGGCTTAGCAACAGACCAACCTTCTCCCATGCTGGGGTCCCTCTGTGCCTGGCAGTTGGACTGATGTGAATCTTTTGTTTTTTGGATCGAAGAAGCTTGTTCCCAAAGCCATTCTTCCCTAATTCATGAGCCAGCAGGATGTGGTCGCCGTCCTTTCAGAACGCCTTCTCATAGCTGCGTACAAAGGGCAAGTGGATAATGTGGTGCAGCTTATCAACAAGGGTGCCAAGGTAGCCGTTACCAAGGTAACAAGAGAAAAAAAAACTCCTTACAAATTTACTGAGATCTAACCTCACTCCCAAAGTATTTTTTCCCCTCTGTGATAAATGTCTTCTGGCTTTTGAAAGTGTAATTGTTCCAGAGACCAGTACGGATGAATATGTGTGTGTGTGTTTTTTTTCCTTTTCATTCTGCAGTTGCATTTAGGTGTCAAATAATTTACCTTCTCTTCTGTTGTTTCCACCCACCCACTCCTCTGAAAGGGGAAGGAGCAAAACGCTTCGGCTAATAATGTGCAGAGTTTTCAAAGCGGATTTTGCATTTGTGTTGGCAAGATTAATTGCTGTGAAGTGAGGGCTGGGGGCAAATTAAACCACAGTCCCTTGGGCTTCCTAAGACGGGGAAATGGAGATAAATACACTTTAGAAGGAGGAAGGCATTTTGGGGGAGGGGGGGGGACAAGCAAGTGCTATATTATGTATTCTGTATTTTCAAATGGCTGAGAACATGTTGAATGCTTCTACTGTATTGTACATTGTGCTCCATTCTACTAATTTCTCCAAGTGAAGATTTTAAAGCAGCGAATTATACTTACAAAACCTCAAACTAGTCCATTGAGTAATCCCAAGCGCCATCAAAATTTAGCTCTAGATAAGGTTTTTTGCAGCCATGAAGCTTAAAAATGGGGGAATGCTATACAAAAAATAAAAAATAAAAAGCCCCCAACCTTTCTCTAGGGAGAAAGATTTATTCCTCTGAGGTTGTTCAAAGAGACAGAACTGAGGAGCAGTGACTAGCTGACTCTATTCTGCCAGAATCTCATCCTGTAAACTGGGACAGATAGCTGTGATCTGACTTAATTGCCGGGTTTCTGTGCTTCCACTCCAGATACCACAATGATCAGGGAAAGATAGGAATGCAGAGTAGCACATAGTTTCTTCTGAGTTCTAACTCAATTCTGAGTTATTTAGATCTGGGAACCACATTCTGACAACACTGACAGTCTTAATGTCCTAAAAAAGAGAGAGAAGAACTGATGGTACTTTCAGAAGGGCTCACCTATCTATAAATTTAAGAATAATTGGCTTCCACTATCTGCCAGTACAGATATTTTCCTCTCTCTTTTCTTGTGTTTCTTCTTCCTTCCTTTATTTACATATGTGTATTCTGCTTCTTCTGATAATTTCTTGGGGCTGGTGCCTCACTGCTCAGATTTGTAGACATTAAAGTAGTAGGTATGTATCTAAAAAAGAAAAGCCAGAAGGCAAATAAAAATCTGTTTGTATTCCTCAGTATTATATAAATAAACTTACCAGTAAGCAATGATTGACTGCAGCTCATTGTTAAGTGAACATGTTTAGCAGTATGTCTATGTTTACCTTGGAGTAAAGTACCACATTGAAATGTCATTATAAGTGCAAGTTAAGGGAAGCCTGGCCCAGTTTAGGAAAATAAAATGAACTGTATGGTGGATCAAGAATCTTTTTTTGTATTTGATTCAGTTGAAATTTTAAAATCAACTTTTGAAACCTTCAGCTTCCTGGAATTGTTTGGAATAATGGCTGGAGGTTGTCACAGACACTTTTGCATTTGTTGGTTTCATTGCAGTTAGATTGATACTTCAATAACAACCAATTACAGTAATTTTAAGATGTGCAGTGCATAATTTATACCCATATAAGAGTCAAGGTGCCAACTTACCCAGTCACTATAGTTGCAAAGCTGGAAAATAAAGGGCAGAACAGTTGGTTCCATCAATATTTATCAGGGGATGCCAAGAATGGTAAAAATTGTTGTAGTCCTGTTTTAAAACAGGACGATCCTTTAGATGTTCTGCTTCATGTGCTAGTCAGCTCAGTACCTTGTCTTACAATCACAATTGGACTGGAACCTCGGTTGTTGAGCAAAGCAGTTGCTTAGTGAGATGTCACATGAGTGCTTTGCTCAGTGACCACAATGCCAGCACACCTGATTGTGATTCTTTAGTGATTGTGTGGGTTGCTAAGCAGATGGAGTCCCAGGTAAGGAGGTGCCTCATGGGGGTGGGGGGGAACCCTAGGAGGCTCAGATCAGGAGCTGAAAATCCTCCCTGTCAAAATCCAAGCAGGATTTTCAGCCCTTGAATTGAGAGACACTTGTGTGTGGCCTATGCCAAGGCCGCCCCAGCCCCCTAAGTTAGGAGTTCCCAACCCCTAGTCTGTCGATCGGTACTGGGCCGCAGCATGCTAGAAACCAGGCCATGCAAATAAGCAACCCCCCATCCATGGGATTCAGGCAGCATGCAAAACCGCACTCCTTCTGGTCTATGGAAAAATCTCTTCCCACAGAACCGGTCCCTAGTGCCCAAAAGGTTGGGGGCCATTGCCCTAAGATACCCCATGCTCCTTTCCTTACCACACTGTCTATGTTCAGGAGCTGAAAATCTTCCATACTAAAATACTGTATAAAAAGGAGACTAGTAAATAATTTTATTTTATTTTATCGGTGATATGAATGGCAGTTGTTTTGCAACAAGCTGTTTGTTTGTTTTTTGCTGAATCTGGAAATGTTTTGTTTCTGTGGGAGTGAATTCTTTGCTTACTTTCCTTTTTTTAAAAAAAAATTATTCTAGAAAAAACATTTATTTGACATACATTTAAAACAGACAAACACACACACACACACACACACACATATGTGTGTGTGTGTGTATATATATATATATATATATATGTATGTATGTATGTAAGTTTTCTGGGTACTTATATGTATGGTATTCAGCTTTGTTCGCATATTTTCCCACGTCATTATAATTGTGCTTTTAAAGTTGCTGAAACGTTGCTACAACTTTAAAAGCACAACTATAATGACGTAGGAAAATACCCGAAAAAAGTTGAATACCATACATGTAAGTACCCACGAAAACTTAAGAAAACAAATATCAGACCTCTATGGGGAGGAAATAAACAGCCAGAGCAAAACCTATGAGAAGCTGGAAGTTAAAAAAGCAGGAATACTATGTGACCTCAAATTCCTATGCAGCTGCAGAGACAACAATGCAACACCAACCTGCTTCAAATTAACATTTCATCACAGCACAGCAGCTACTAAACGTATCCTGAAAAGAACTGAAATGGCTCTACTCAGGAACGAGTTCCACAGAAAGAGATTCCAATTGGATCAGTTAAACAAAGATTTGCTAACACTTACACCTGTAATTGAGCAGCAAAATCCACCCTCTACTTTGGGACAAGATAAAACAACTTACAACATAGAGAACTGAAACTGAAACCACTTACAAAAATGTCAAACTCTTGAAGAAACTAAAGAAATTAGAACATGACAAGAAAGCCCCCAACAACTCACAACAACACCTGAAACAATTAGTATATAACGTTTCCAACAAAGAACTCACCAAAACAGAAACAGATATCCAAACCAAAGGATTCAATTATGCTATAGCACCCAAAAAAATCCCCACAGAATCCATCATATGTGCAGTAGAATCCAGCCTAACTAAATTAAATACAGATGAAGCTGATAGAATAAGACACCAAGTTACTAACATCCTATGCACAAGCAAACCACCCAAAAGCAACTTGCACAAAGAGGAACTAAAAGCCCTGCAAGCCCTAAAAAACGACAGCAGCATAATCATACTTCCAGCAGATAAAGGTAATGCCACAGTAGTAATGGATAGAAAAGACTACGAAACAAAATTGACAGACCTACTCCAAGACTCCACATAAAAACCCATAAACACGGACCCAACCACATATCTGGAAAAAATAACCAAGAAGAAAATTATAACCAGCCATATGAGCAAAGAGATCCAACAGACGATCATCCCAAGAGAAAAATCTTCCAGATGCCCCAAACTATACGGCTTCCCAAAAATACACAAAGAAGGCATACCTCTCAGACCTATAGTCAGCTCCAGAGGAGCACCATTACAAAACCTAGCTAAACACTTAGCAAAGCAGCTACAGCCCCATGCTGAAGTAGCAGCTTCACATGTACAAAATTCAAACCACTTCTTGAAAATGATCAAAGATCTACATGGGGAACAAGAAGAAATGCTTGTAAGTTTCGACATGGTTTCACGATTCACTCAAGTCCCGATAAAAGAAACTCTTGAAATCATCAAAAATAAATACCAACCAGCTAAACACCTCATGGAACTAGCAGAACACTGCTTAACCAACACATATTTCATATACAAAGGACAAAGATACTAGCAAATTTAAGGAGCCCCTATGGGATCACCACTGTCACCCGTCATTGCAAACCTGTTCATGGAAGAATTCAAATCCAGAGCCCTAGCTAATGCCACCCACAAACCCAAACTATGGTTAAGATACATCGATGACACATTTGTGATTTGGCCCCATGGAAAAGGAAACCTAAACAATTTCCTAACACACCTAAACAGCACACACCCCAAAATCAAGTTCACCATGGAAACGGAAACAAACAAACAACTACCATTCCTAGATATACTAATCTACAAAAAAACAGATGGCACACTAGGACACACCATATACCAGAAGAAAACACACACCAACCACTACCTCAACGCCCAATCCCACCACCACCCAGCACAGATAAATTCCGTGGCCAAAACACTAATCGCCAGAATCAAACGCCTGGCAGACAAGACACACATAAAGACTGAACTACGCACCCTGACTAAAGTACTGACAGCTAACGGCTTCCACAAAAGCAAAATCACCGGCTTGATCCACAAAAACACACTGAGACATAATGGAGACCTAGAAGATGAACAGACCTATGGAACAACTGTCCTGCCCTACATAAGCAGTACTACAGACAAAATCAGTAAGATACTACACAGGCATCACATCAAGACTGCCTTCAAAACAGACAGAAAAATAGCAGCCATCCTAAGAAATCCCAAAGATAAAATTGACCTGGAAAACCAAGGCATATACGAAGTCCCCTGTGCATCATGCCCTGCCACATACATTGGACAGACCAATAGAAGAATAAGTACCCGCCTAGATGAACACAAAAATGCAGTAAAAAAGCTGGAACACACTTCCTCACTAGTCCAACACATGAAAGCAACAGGTCATAGCATCGACTTCAGTGGCACCAAAACCCTAGCCACTATAGAAAACCCCAGCCACAGAATTATCAGAGAAGCCATAGAGATTGAAAAAAAAGACCTGAAAGCATGAATAGAAGAGATGATTCCACCAGACTGTCAATTATTTGGAAGCCTGCACTCACAAACAAAAAAATTTCCACACCACAAGCCAGGCAAACACCTGGGCATAAACAGATCCCCCCTGATACCTCCAGCTCAAACACACCCCAACCAGGCACCCAGATGAAACCTAGCTTCCTAATAAATGATAGCCGTCCATTTACTCGGAGCCAAGCCACACTAAAAGCCTCCAATACAGGAACACAATGTTGCCAGCCAATCAAGACAAAAAAAGCTACAAAGACAGAAGATATTAGAAACACCAATCAAGCAGAACACAGCAAACTCCAAGACCAATAAACACAGACCAAGACTCCCAACCAATCAGGATGAAGAAAAAACCATTCTGGCACAGTAGTAGGCTAGCCCCAAATTTAAAACTGAAACGGCTGTGAAAGTCTGACTCACAGACAAACACAATACAGAAGCCTGATGATGGCAGATGAGATTCTGCCAAAACGTTGCTACAACTTTAAAAGCACAACTATAATGACGTGGGAAAATACCCAAACAAAGCTGAATACCATACATGTAAGTACCATGAAAACTTAAGAAAATATATGTATGTGTGTGTGTGTCTGTATATATATATATATATATATATATATATATATATATATATATATATATATATATATATATACACACACACACACACACACACATACACACACACACATACACATATACTTATATACATTTTACAGCATATATTGACCAATGGTTAAATCTTTATCATTGACATGATCTGCCTTGTTACAATAACTCCTTCATTCTTTTAATGTTTTAATTTCTCTATATAGTTTATGATTAAATGCACATCTTCTGTCATTTCCATAACTTATCCAAATATCAAATATTACCTTTTCTTTAACCACTCATACCAAATGTTCCATATTTCATAATAGTCACTATCTTGTTTATTTTTTAACAATTTGGTTAGGCTATCCATCTCAGTGCATTCATGTATTTTTTTAATTACCATATCCTCTGAAGGAATGGAAGACAGTTTCCAGTTTTGTGCGTAGGTTATTCTGGCCGCAGTTATGATATGCAAAATTAAATATTGATATTTTTTCTCCATGTTTGAATCTATCATACTTAGCAGAAAGGTTTTGGGTTAAGTTTTAAATTTTGTTTTGTTATATTTAAAATCCAAATTCTAATATTTTTCCAAAATTTCTGAGCACATGGGCAAGTCCACCACATGTGAAAATATGTTCCTTGTGCGTTAGTTACATTTCCAACAATTGGGTGGTAGGTTGGGGAACATCTTAGCCAGTCTCGCAGGAGGTTGGTGCCAGCGATGAACCATTTTATATAAGTTTTCTTTATACGAGACTGACATGGTTAATTTGTAATTTGTTTGCCAAATGTGTTTCCATTTATCTAATTCAATACTATGACCCACCTTTTTAGCCCAAATTATCATAGATTCTGTGACTGTTTCTTCTTTTAATTTGTAGTCCAAAAGATATTTATATGTTTTACTAATTGTTTTCTTTTCCTCTCCTAGCCATATTTTATCTAATTCTTATGGGGTCATATTAAAGCCAAATTGTTCTCTATCTTTTTTATAATGGGTTTGTATTTGTGCAAAGGGCTACCATGCTATCTCCTTTCCTTGAATTTGTATTTGGTTCCTATTTTTAAGCTCTCCAGTATCATATAATAAATCTTTATACCTGACAATATTTTCATAATCCAATACATTTGGATGTATAACTGCTTCCAATGTAGATAGCCACAATGGAACCTTTGGGTAGTGGTTTTTTTTTAATCTTTCCCCAGATATTGAACAACACATTTCTTACATGGTGCCTTTGGAAATATGAATGTTGTTTGGATTTTCCATCCCACATGAAGGCGTGCTAGCCAAGTTGGAGATCAAAACCTTCTAATACTAATAACCTTCTATTTTCTAATTTAACCCAATCCTTAAGCCAGTTTACTATAGCAGCATCATAATATAATTCAAAATCTGGAAGGCCAAATCCTCCTTTTTTCTTGGCATCCTGTAATAATTTATATTTCTGGGTTTTTTCCTCTGCCATATAAATTTAGATATACATTTGTTTAATTCTACAAAAAATTATTTTCCAACTTGACTGGCACTGTCTGAAACAAGAACAACAATTTTGGCAAAATATTCATTTTTACTATCGAAATACGTCCCAATAGCGATAACTGCAATTTGCTTACTTTCCATGAGAGCAGCCAAATGGCCTTTTATAAATAGGGTGATTCCAGAAGCAAGGGAGATATTCCATGCGATTAATATAAATAAAAACAACATAACATTTTATTTGGTACTTTTTATTAAGTATTGGAATAAAGTGTCTTTAATTCAAGATATATCAGATACATTTCTAATAGAATTTCATTAGACTTTTTCATCCTTTAAATGGCAAACTTCTGCTCTTTTAACTGGTTCTTTTTAAAACTGGCCTAGGAAAGGACATAAGAATTGGCCTGCTGGATCAGATCAAGGTCCATTTTAATCCAGCATTTTGTTTCTTACATTCAGTTCCTTCTAGAGTGCTCTTAAGCAGGAGATGGAGACATCTTTTCCTGCCTGATGTTCTCTTGCAACTCCGCCCCCAAATCTCTCAGTGAATTTCCACGGCTGAGAGCAGTCTTGAACCTGGATCTCCCCAGACCTAACACAACACCATAACCACCACAACACCAACAAGTCTTTGGCCATCCCTGTATCTTTGCAGTAGTGAGTTCCCCAAGTTAGTTATGTGCTGGGTGAAGAAGTACTTCATTTAGTGGCCGTTGAGAGTTTAAAAGGCAATAAAAATGTGGCTTACAACTGGTCCTCACATTTATAACCGTTATAGCATCCCCACAGTCACTTAATCAAAATTCAGATGCTTGGCAACGGGCATGAATTTATGGTGGTTGCAGTGTCCTGGGGTCATGTGATCATTAGTTACAACCTTCCTGGCTGACTTCCAACAAGCCAAGTCAATCGGGGAAGGCAGATTTGCTGCTGTCTCCATGCTATGCGTGACTTTATATAATTCAATTATTTTCCTTTTGTTATCAACTTTTTTTTTCTAACCTGAGGGTCCCACCTAATCTAAGCTTCCTTCTAAGGACAGTGTTTGAGCCCCCTGCCCTCAAAAGTACATCTAGTTCTTCCCTACCATGAAAGTCTCTGTCTATCAGTGCAGATGGCTAAACCAACCTCCCCTCCGCTCCCCCAAAAAGATTAAATCTTGTTTGTAAGACATTGACTTTAAACAGAAGTCTGGGAAGTGAATGTACAATATGTGTCTGTACAAGAGGGGCGCAATGCCAGGTGTCCTGCTGCCAAGCTGGTAGGAAAACAAAAGAAAACAAAAAGAATTTATAACCTCTGACCTCTGTTGGAAGAAATCTGTCAGCGCTGGTGACAGAATGATATCCTTTGCCACAACAGAGGCAAGGAGAAAACTAAGAAAGGTCAGGTTACATTCTCCTAGTGTAAAATATCTGAGGAGACCTGCAAGGAATTGCTGGGAAACCACTGCTATCGGCACCTGCTACTTGAGATCGTCTTCTCACACCTGAGAGCTTCACTTGGTTGTAATACCACGCTTTTGTATACAGTACAAGAATTTTGTATTATGCGAACAAGCCTTGGACGTCCCACTGAAGTTTGTATTCAAGGAGCAATTGGAAATGTTCACATCTCTTCATAAAAAATTTCAGTTGATTATAATGTCCAAATTTTGCATAAACTTAAATAGCTTGTTTTCCCAAAGTGTGGGAAAGACTAACTGTTAAGTATGAGGCATGGGCGTAGAAACAGAGACAAAACTGCTTCTCGTGAACTTCAGCTCTTTATTTAAAGCATGATAACAGAGACAAAACCCCCGGTTAGCAGCCACCCTTTTATAGAGTGAACTGCCATCCGGATGACCAATGAATGTTGTTATAGGGTTTGAACCTCGTCCAATGGGACTCGGCCCGCTAATAGCCAATCAGATTGCTCGGAATGAACCAATCATAACTTGCCATTATATGGGCCAATAGGAAGTGCAGGATTACGATCCTGCTATGCAAATGAATATTAATTACATTTATTTAGTTCACAACACTAACCATGGCTAAGAGTTTAAAGCAATTGAAAGCTGAGGGCACAAGGCTTCCCCCATGGAATGATATCACATATTTTTTTTACCTGACAGTCCTACAGATTGGTAGTCTGGGACTCTCATATTTTCCAAAGTTGAAGTCATACAACAGGAAGCTACCAAACTTGGAGAAGGCTAGTTTAGTGTTATGACCAGACAGGTTGATCTGTGAATCTACCTGATTATCACTTACATGATTTTCTTTTGGCAAATCTTCCAAACTTTATTGCTTTTGGAGTAGGTGATACATAGAAGTTGCCATCCTATAGCACACTTTCATAGAAGTCCAATTATACTTAGTGGACATTCTGAACAAATACAGGTAGTCCTTGACTTATGACCATTCATTCACTGACTTCAAAATTAGGACATTGCTGAACAAAGGGAGTTACAACTGGTATCCAAAAGTAGGGTTGTTGCAGTGCCCTGTGGTCATGATAGAAATTAGGCTGCTTGGTAGTGTGTCCACTCTTATTACTGTGGGGGTTCTGCAACTCCTCTGAACAGTGGCACTTGGCCGCAGTGCTGTGAGTCTGAAGTAGAGGCCTGGGGCCTTCGGCAGTCTCAATCAAGGCCTTAGGCCTTGACTTTAGCCCCAGTGCTTCTGCTATTGAGAAATGCCACCTATCTGCCCACGATGCCATCCACACAGCAATACTCTGTAGCAGTGCCGAGGCTGGGCCTGAAGTAGAGGCCTGGAGCCTTCAGTTTTGGGCAATTGCCGCTATTACAGTCTTTCCATTAGCCCTGTGTGTAATAAAGTCTCCTCATGAAGAGCAGCTGTCTGAAGCACTTGTGGGTGATCTCATATTTGAAGAGGAATGACTCTCCATCTCTTCATTCTGCCATAGTTATCAGTTTTGCTTTTCACAGAGCTTTCACCGTTTCTTCCCTGGGAGTCCCATTTCTGCTCATAATCCTCTTGATGATGGTGATGGAAATGCTTTTATTTTATTTTTTTGCCAGCTTTATCTTCCCCTGGAGCACCCTGGCACCATCTCCAACAGCACTCTGGAAATTCCCCAAGCTTCTGAAGCAGATTTTCAAAAGGACAGAAAACTTTGCAAAGAGGAAGAAATGAATAAAAATGAGATTGTCTCCTTCTTCTTTTTCGTTCATAGAGTCTAATCTTTATTTTTTAAAAACTGAGTTATATGTTTTTAACATTATGGCATTTGGGAATTCTTATTTGGTGAAGCAACCGCTAACCATGTAGACTCTCAGACAACAATAATATCATGGTCTCGGCTTGCCAAATTGAAAAAAGATTTCTGCCATTTCTTTTCTTGACTGGAGATCATTAAATCAAGCCAGGTTGAAGAAATCTAGAGTGAAAGTTTAGATTTAATGATAATTCAAGTATGCATAATCTGGTAAACACTTCATAACAAGTGTTCTGCAGGTTCAGGCATATACTTAAGCTTGTTCTGAACCCTATAGTTGTTAGAAGTAGGACTAGCCTAAGCATTTCTATTGACAAGAGTCTCTTTCAGTTAATCTCTGGTGGCATGTGTGTCATATAGTTTCGAAAAAACATGCCAAACCTCCTCAGTATTAGTATTACATAGTTCATTTTCATGTTAGTGCTGAGGAATTATTGATTTTATGAAGATGCTTCGAGTTCCAAGAAAATTGCGGACAATTGCCTTTTATCACTATGTAGTACTACGTATTGCAGTTTGTCAACTTAAATAGCTTCCTTTTCAGTTCATTCAGTTTTCTAGAACGTTTGAAGTTATGCCTGGTAATTCAGCTGTGTTAGTTGATTGTCATTAATGTGGATTCTTGCATTGGGACAAATGTTGGTTTCCTCTTTAAGTTCATGATCCACAAACAGTATCTTCTAATCTAATACAAATTTAAACACACATCTGTGTTTTCACAGCTTTGACTTTGCAAACTATAGGTAGGCCTCATTTAGCGACTGCCTTGTATGGCGACTGTTTTCAGTAACAACACTGATGAAAAACTAAGTTTACGATCAAACCTCACATTTACAACCTTCACAGGTTTGTAAAGTAAAGGAAAATTGAAGTAAGATCTTAAGCTCAGACATGGTGTCAGTTAATGACTGCTTTGCTTAATGACAGAGTTGCCGATCCCAATTGTGGTCCCTAAATAAGAACTACCTTATGAGGCAAATTCATTTTCCCATTCCAAGTAATTCTTGCTTTACTCCAACTACTTTTCTTTAGTTTCTGGCTTCAGTCAATCTTCTCTTCCCGTTCCTACTTACAGAGCTTCCACAGCATCCAATGTTCAAGCAGATAATTCTATTTCCATTTCTCTTTTACCTATTTTAATTCTACCATGGTTATGGGTTGCACTTTTGAAAGTTTGTGCAACTGATATTCTCTTGTACAACTGATATTCCCTCATCTTTGAGAAAAATGGGGAGCATATTACTCTTTTCCTAAACCCCGTCAAGAGGCAAAACCAGGGTGTTTATCCTCTTTCTTGATGACTTCATTTCCTTGATTTGAAATAAATGGTTTAGGCCACGGGTGTCAAATTCATCACGTGACACACTGTGACGTATCAAAATGTTTTTTGCCTTTCCAGAGCTGGAGTGGGCATGGCCTGCTCATGCCGCATCCGGCCTGCGGGCTGCCAATTTGACAGGCCTGCCTAGGCCATCTCTATTGCTTCTTCCAGGTTTGACTTCCTTTCCAGACAACTGAAATCTCCAATAGCAGAAGAAAAACAGGCTTATTCCTTGTGTGATATAGGTAGAATAGAAAGAATATTTTACACAAGAGAGCTATGTCCATAAGTCCCAGAAGACATTCTCTTCTCATCCAAGAAGCTTCTTCAGTTCTTCAGAAATCATATTTGGGACAACCATGACCTAGATCCATGATGGCGAACCTATGGCACGCGTGCCACAGCCACGGCATGCACAGCCATTTGTGCCGGCATGCAAGCTGCAGGCAAACTTACCTCACTGTGCATGTGCGTGCCTCACAGCTGATTTTTGGCCTGTTTGAGGCCTTTTTTGGCCTCCCAAAGGGTTGAGGAAGGCTTCTACAGGCTTCTACAAGCTTTGTAGGCCAAAAACTAGCCCCGTTTCATCACTTCTGGTTTTTTTTTGTCACTTAAAAACTGTGTTACTAACTGAACAACTGCAGTGATTCACTTAACAACTATGGCAGGAAAAGTCGTGAAACAGGGCAAAACTCACTTAACAACTATCTTAATTAGCAGCATAAATTTAGGCCTCAATTGTTGTAAATAGAAGACTACGTATACCTTTCCTGTTAACACAAGGAGGCACAGCTGGAGGAATTGACACTGTGTCTGTGTGGGTTTTTTTAAACAATTCTCAAAAATACTCTCCAAATCACCTGATTATCTATCCTTACGAAAGTTTTTATGTCTCAACCTCAGCTTCTGTCTGCAATTAAAGGGTAATGTTTATTTGTGCTTAACAGCAGAATACTGAACAATAGACATTTCTATTGTTTTATTTCACCACATAGTCTGATATGAAATTCAAGACACAAATTTTCCGACACTTCATTTGTGTATTAATGTTTGCTTTTTAATTATACATAGTATTTTTTATAAGTACTAACATTTTTCAGTAGTCAGAACATGCCAGAAAGTTTTCCCTCTCAGGTAAACTAGTATTGCACAATTGTCAGTTGAAATGCCATGCTCATTATGCATTTAGATTTCATTAAAATGGAATTCTGTGGTTTGGACTGTAAGCCATGACTACGAAGTAAAATCCTGTTAACTAACCATGCTAATATGTTATGGTATGTTCCAAAAAAGCAAAGGTTGTCACTCCTGATGACATACATTTTGTACAACCTAACCAGAGGCTTCTATTTGGGAATAATGGGAGCCAATTTGGTCTAGCGGTTACGGCACTAGACCAAATTAATCAGAAGATCGCGAGTTGTAGTCACACTTTAGGCATGAAAATTGGCTGGATGGATTTGGGCCACTCCCTTTTTCCTCATCCCAACCTCCTCACATGATTGATGTTGTGGGGAAAATAGGAAAAGGGAGGAGTTTAGGTATCTTCACTGCCTTGAGATATTTATAAAAGTAATAACAGCGGGATATACAATACAATACATACATACATACATACATACCGGGGTGGGAGGTGGAAATAGCTAAACAAATTATGAAAATAAAGTCCAGAGATCAATTGTGTACAGGTAGTCCTTGACTTACAACCACAATTAAGCCCAAAATTTCTGTTGCTAAGTGAGACATTTGTTAAGTGAGTTTTGCCCCATTTTATGACCTTCCTTGCCACATTTGTTAAGTGAATTGCTGCAGTTGTTCAGTTAGTGACAGCGTTCTTAAGTGAGTCTGGCTTCCTCATTAACCTTGCTTGTCAGAAGTCACAAAAGATTATCACATCATCATTCCGGGACACTGCGACTGTCATAAATATGAACCAGTTGCCAAGTGTCTGAATTTTGATCATGTGACCACGGGGATGGTGCAGCGGTCATAAGTGTGAAAAACGGCCATGTCACTTTTTCAGTGCCGTTGTAACTTTGAACGGTCACTAAATGAACTGTTGTAAGTCGAGGGCTACCTGTATTAGAGATAAATGATCATATTAATCTGCATGCTAAATATCCACAATGGTTGCTGTTGACGTAGATTAAGAATTTCCTTCCATTTTTTTATTCCATTCCAATTATTTAAATATCCGTAATTTAAGATTTAGAATTTAATTCAAGATCTCCAATGTCACCTGGTTCCAAAGTGCAGATTGCACAATATCTCCAAATGGCTTTTTGAGATATGCTGCCTACAGAAGGGAAGGTGGTATAATGGACTACAGTGAAATAACAGAGGTAAACATCAAGGCAGAACTACTCTCTTTCTAGTATATCTACAGCAGAGTACTATCTACAGCAGAGTACTATAGATAATATGCTGGCCTCCAGTGAGAGATCATGCCTAAATAAGCAGGAATAAGACATTATAACAAGTTGGGAGAGAAGGTGATGTAAAGCCTTACTGGCAAAGTCCTCTTCCCAAGATTCTCTAGTAGAAGATATGGACAACTGGCTGAACTTCTTGGCTTAATTTAGACTATCTAATTGGGGACTTACTAGCTAGGACCTCTCCATTCTATCTAATTGAGGACTTACTACAAGGACTTCTCCATTCATCCCAGCAATAGAAAAAGAGAGCAGAAGGTGCTTTAGATTTTCCCCTTCAAAGCCTAGAAATATAGCACCAAATAGACCTCTGCCAATCCTGAACAATGCATAATGCACAACAAAGGTTTTAATGAGAATTATCCTTTCGAAAGAAATCTTTAGATATTTGGAAGAAAGAAATGTATGATTGGAAAAAGGGGAAATATAGGAAAACCAAAGAAAGGCAACCGTTGCGTACCTACTATTCTAAATAAAATCAATTCTGTCAGCCTGGCTAAACTAGTTACAGTTCTGCCTTCTTGAATAAGATCTTAGATGTCAGTACATAGTTGAGGCTCAAAACAGTATGGTAAGAGAGAAATCACCATCTGAGCCTTCTGTTTAGGTATTTTTAGGCTAGGCCCTTTCCTCCTTTTTTGGAAGATAATTGAAAGGTTAAAGAAACATAATTGAAGGCTTGGAAAATGAACTGTTACTTTATCCAGTCAAGCAAAACGCTTCGTTGCCGATGTCCTTGGTCCAGTCAGCAAATTATAAATTATATTGTAACTGAACTCACCTTCCTATAAATCTTGGTGGAGAGGGAAATGATACAGGCATAAATAACCTTTTTTAGCAATTTTATCAAGGACTTTATGGGAAAACTTCATTTAGTTTTCCCTCAGCATGAGGTGATATTATAAGATAGTGTACATTGTGGGGAAACATTATTCGCTATCAAAAATTGGGGGTTTGTCACACCTAATAGTAACAATTGCAATACAAGGGTGACTGAACTGGTTGCTATTCATTATTTGTTCATCAAACATGATGGTGTCCTAGCTGCTCATCCTAGCTGGATTAATCATTGATTCATACATTCTCACTAACAAGGTTGGGTTTAGCAACGTACTATGTGGACAGACTCACTCCAACAAAACCCATCCTAATCTTTTCGACTGGTTTCCTGTGATCTGTTAAGAATAAAGATGAAGAATCACTGTGCCCTGTTAATTGCAGTTTAGAATTGCAGCCAACTTTATAATTTTATAATTTATAAATGTTATAAATCAACATTAATCCTGAATGAAGGAATGGTTAATGTTGCAATGTTCTACAACTGTGACATGACCTTCTGGAGTATAAAATTAAACTGTAGGGAGATGTTTGAATTCCTGCTGATAGACCACCTGTCCTGCTGCCTGGTAGACTCGTTCCTGACCTTCTGGACATTATGACTAGGTTGTTTGGAGTTCCCCAGTTATTTGGGGGGATTTTAGCCACTATGCCCTCAGATCATTGGCGGGAAAGACTTAGGAATTCATGGACACCATGGCAACCATGGGTTTGCCACCATGTATGATCACATAGGTGGACATACGTAAAACCTCATTTTTACTTGTGTGATCTGAAAATGAAGGATTTTGCTTTGAGCTCTTTGGCATGGTCAGATCACTTCCTGGTCCAGATGAAATGTGTTGTCACCCTGGTCCTCCTCAGAGTGGGAGGATTAATCAGGATGATCCAGTTGGGTGTTTATGAATCCACATGGATTCTAGCAAATTCTTGGGAATTTTCCTAGCATTTTGACTTGCAATTATGTCAGGCATTTGTTGAAGAGTTAGAACTGGTCAAGATTTCTCTCAAGCACTACTTCAGGTTGCCTGGGTTGGTGTGTGTGAGTGGCCGACTCACCGTTGATAACTGCACTCAAAATTGTCAGTTTTCTCATGTTGAGTATTAACTTTACTATTTATATTAATACTGACATGCTTCAGTTAAATGGTCTATTTTAATGAACCAGGCTTTGGTCAGCTGATTGTTGAGAAATATGAGAAGGTGGGTATGAAGGTGGATAATCTCAATGGACCACCTAGTTCTAGTTCTGTCCTAGGTTTGAAGCCAGCTGGTGATTTTGGACCAATCAACCTGTTTCACCTCTAGGAGGAAAGTAATGTCAAACTACTTCTAAAATGTCATCAAGTAAACAGCATGGAGTTGTTCATTTGGTTAAAACTGACTTGATGGTGACACACGCATGCACAAGCACACATACACATGCACCAAAGATACACAAAAATAAATAAGTCACCCAAAAAAGAATGAGAACTATTTTGAATATTTTAAAATAAATAAAAGTTAGTTTCTAAATTTGAGTTATCTTTGGAGATTGGGGTAAGGTGGATTTTCATGCTCCCACCATAACTTGGTTTGGGTCTAAATACTGTTTTACACAAAATCTTTCTTTTCTTGTTCTGTTTTTAAAAGATTATAGTGTGATCCAACCACATTGTGTATCTATGGATATTTGCACATTGCATTACATTTATCTTTTTAAAAACTGCACTAAAGCAATGCTTATTCTCAAATGAGATGTATAGCCTTATTCTGAGAGACTCCTAAAATAGACTATTAAGTGCCAAGTGTAAAATGACTTAAAGACATAATTTGTGGTTAAAATACTGAAACAGATTCAAGCTTTTTCAGTGGGCTTGAAAATGTAAGTCCATTTCCTTTATTTCCTTCCAATTAATTACATTGTACACTACAGCTGTTACAGTGATGTGTACCAACCTTTGGTCCTAAAACTTCAGCAGTTGGTATCTTCTGCTTTCCAGCATGGGCGGACACCCCTCCATCTTGCAGCTTACAAAGGTCATCTCCACGTGGTCCAGATTCTGCTCAAAGCAAGCTGTGACGTGGATCTTCAGGATGATGTGAGTAGTCACGACCATTCTGGCAGGGAGCTTTTCACATTTGTAATCTTAAGAATCAGCTACATGTGGCCCACTGTGGAAACTATGGTTGCTTTAAAAAAAAAATACATTTTTAAAAAATTGATTCCAATCCTGTCTGGGTCAACTTGCAAGAGGCATTAGCAAGTCTGATGACAGATGAATTAGGCATTCTTTTCAAAAGTCTAAATCAGGGGTGTCCAACCTTGGCAACTTTAAGACTTGTGGACTTCAACTCCCAGAGTTCCTCAGCCAGCAAAGCTGGCTGAGGAACTCTGGGAGTTGAATCCACAAGTCTAAAGTGCCAAGTTGGACACCTGTCTAAATGAATGTTTCCCAGATACTTTTAAAAAGTGATTGCAGGAAGAAATGAATATAGGTAAATTAAGGACTAGTTATAATCTGTTGGAAGCATGTTAGACATTAAAAAAATACATTTGCCCTTCCATCAAGGACATTAGAAAGGGCTGGTTTATTTTTCCCCGAGAAATATTTTGAAGAGGCCAAAATGCCAATTAATGTTTTCACTGCAGTTCTGTTTGGCTGGCTTAGAGCGGTCAATGTCTACACCTCTGGCAGTTGCATTAAAAGGGTGAAACATGGTCCAAGAAGGTTTGAATTTATAGAAATGCATTAGTGCATATCATTAGTGCATAAAACTAAGAAAATTTGGGCAAGAGGGTTTATGATTGATTGGTTGCACCCCTTGTCAATTAAACTTGGCCATTTTCAACCTTTACAAAAACAATGAGGGCATATATACAAAAATGGCAGTTTTGTTACTGCCCATAGTATTTACAGAATCTTGATTATTATTATTAAATCTGGGCAGCATTTCTCCCAGCAATGTTGTTGAGCTTTGATCAAAAGTTAATAATTGAGGATGCTCAAGTAATCTTAAGTTGAAAATGATTATTATTAAATAATGACATTCTCTTTTTCTGTAACACCCCAATTCTTTGTCTACTTCTTTTGATAAAGTATAGTTTTGCACAAATGCCCATGTTCTTTTAGATCAAGACCTTGTAGACCAAGATATATACACTGCTCAAAAAAATAAAGGGAACACAAAAATAAGACATCCTAGATCTGAATGAATGAAATATTCTTATTAAATACTTTGTTCATTACATAGTTGAATGTGCTGACAACAAACTCACACAAAAATTATCAATAGAAATCAAATTTAGCGGACTTTTGGTTTGAGCTTCTTTAGCGACAGACCGAAACCTTATCTCTGGGAGGCTTCGATCTGTGCTCGCCGCTGGAGCGCCCCGAGCCGGCTGGTTTCGGGGCTAAGCCACCTCGTAGAGGTGGTGAAGAGGGGGGAGACTGCCAGCAGGGTTGAGGAGAGCCGCATCTCTCCTCCCCAGCGGCCATTACTCCCTTTCCCAAAGGCAGTTGCAGCAGGGGTCAGAAATGGCCACCACAAAGAAGAACTCGACCGGAAAAGAATGTGCAGGAGGAAGATAAGAAGAGAAAGTTTTGGTTCACCGGGTCAAACAGCAAAAGCAACAAATAAGGTACCCTGGAATTGAAACTGTTAAAAAACAATAACATTGTTAGAAGATTTTTAAGCTGCGAAGGAGAGAGAAAAGGGAAAAGATTTGGTTTTCTCCTTTTCCTATACTGACAGCTAAGAGACTTAAGCAAGAAATTGGAAAAAAATCCACTTTGACATCAATAAGCATTTAATGCTGAAAATAAAAAGTTAAAGGGGTAATAAAGATTTCTGGATAATTAAAAGCTTTTGAAAACAGGAAAGGAGAGAAAAAGAATAAAAGGGTAGGATCTGGAAGGGAGGAGACTGCCTGGAATTAAAAAAGAACTTACAGCTAAATCTTAAGAAGACTTCCAAAAGATACATTCTAACTGAAATATCACAACAAAAACCCCAGGAAGAGAAAGTTGAAAAAGAAATAAGAAGATATAACTCGGAACTATCTGGATTACTTGATGATTTCTGGATTCTTGGTTATTGTTTTGAATGACTAAAATCAATCGGGTGGTTGTTTAAAACTTTTTAAAATGGCTCCACTTTTAGAAGAACTGAAAATGGAACTTAAAAAGTACAAAGAAGATGCACAAGAAGGGAGAGGTTCTTTTGGCTTCGTATTTCAGTTTTTAGAAATGGAGATTTGGAATTATGAGAAACAACAAGAAATGCCTGCAGAACAAGAAGATTGCAACAAAGAAGAAGCCATCTTTAATGAACAAGTAATCTTAGATGGGGGGGGGAAAGGAAAGGGGGGAAAGAGAATGGAAAGTTTAAGATTGGGAAAAACAACTCCCCCCAAAAAAAATAGAGTGAAAAATAAGCATAAAATCAGAAAGCAACAGAAGAGGAAATGCAGAAGAGAGAATTAGAAATAGAGAGACAAGGGGGTAAAAAGGGGAGGGAGAAGATGAGAGGGAAGAAAGAAAGGAAAAGAAGTTATAAAGGACAGAAGCAAAATATAGAGAAACAGTGCCTATTTAGAGATAATGGGTGAAAACTTAATGGAAAAAGGGATTCTGCAAAGGTACATAAGATATTATGGTTATATTAGAAACAAATAATTTTAGAAAATATGAAACAATGTATGATTAAAATGTCTGATAAAATAGCTATCGTAATTCAGTGGAATGCTTGTCAATAAATAAATGTAACAAAAGGTACATTTAATGATTTATAAAACATATGTGAAGAGAAATAAGGGAAAAATTAATTATGGAGATTATATGTGTTTTTAAGGAAGTATGATATTTAATTGAAAAGAAGTGTTAAAGATGTTATGGTTTTAATGATTATTAATGATAGAACTGAACTGGAATGGAATGAGGGTTTATAATTACATATATTTACAATCTTTCTTTTTAAAAAAAAAAAAGAATATAGTGTGTATTATAAGAATGCCAAGCAGAATTCGATTGGAAGTTATGTATTATGTATTATATTGAAGGTCATAAACTTAAGGTATATATTGAAGTTTAAATAAGAGTTGAATGGATGTAATTAAAAGATATAAAGGTGTCATACTCCAATTAGTAACTACAGGAGAAAATTTGTTTAATGAGAAAAGATAATATGAAATTGAAACAGAACAGACAAAAGTAAAAATATAATGATTTGAATTGAGATGAGATAATCAAAATAAAATTGAGAAAATTAAAAGAGGGGAAAAACTATATAGAAAATGTAGAATAGTATAAGATATGGAATAGAATACAAAAAGGAGCATGAAATTGAGTTTTGTGTCTGTATAAAGAAGTTCAACCCGGGACCATGCTATTTTAAAAAAAGATGTTTTACTTGTATTTTGTGTGTGAAAACCCAAATAAAACTTTATTAAAAAAAGAAAGAAATCAAATTTAGCAACCCATGGAGGTCTGGATTTTACACTCAAAATTAAAGTGGAAAGAAACACTACAGGCTGATCCAACTTTGATGTAATGTCCTTAAAACAAGTCAAAATGAGGCTCAGTATTGTGTGTGGCCTCCACGTGCCTGTATGACCTCCCTACAACACCTGGGCATGCTCCTGATGATGTGGCAGATGGTCTCCTGAGGGAGCTCCTCCCACACCTGGACTAAAGCATCCCCCAACTCCTAGACAGTCTGTGGTGCAACGTGGCATTGGTAGATGGAGGGAGACATGATGTCCCAGATGTGTTCAATTGGATTCAGGTCTGGGGAACGGGCGGGCCATTCCATAACATCAATGCCTCCGTCTTGCAGGAACTGCTGACACACTCCAGCTGCATGAGGTCTAGCATTGTCTTGCATTAGGAGGAACCCAGGGCGAACCGCACCAGCATATGGTCTCACAAAGGGTCTGAGGATATCATCTCGGTACCTAATGGCAGTCAGGCTACCTCTGGCGAGCACATGGAGGGCTGTGCGGCCCCCTAAAGAAATGCCACCCCACACCATTACTGACCCACTGCCAAACTGGTCATGCTGGAGGATGTTACAGGCAGCAGAACGTTCTCCACGGCGTCTCCAAATCCTGTCACGTCTGTCACATGTGCTCAGTGTGAACCTGCTTTCATCTGTGAACAGCACAGGGCACCAGTGGCGAATTTGCCAATCTTGGTGTTCTCTGGCAAATGCCAAACGTCCTGCATGGTGTTGGGCTGTAAGCACAACCCCCACCTGTGGAGGTCAGGCCCTCATAGCACCCTCATGGAGTCTGTTTCTGACTGTTTGAGCAGCCACATGCACATTTGTGGCCTGCTGGAGGTCATTTTGCAGGGCTCTGGCAGTGCTCCTCCTGTCCCTCCTTGCACAAAGGCGGAGGTAGCGGTCCTGATGCTGGGTTGTTGCCCTCCTAAGGCCTCCTCCATGTCTCCTGATGCAGGGGTCCCCAACCACTGGTCCGCGGACCGGTACCGGTCCGTGGAACAAGTCCTACCGGGCCACTGGTTTGCTAGGCGCCGTCATCTTTTTTGATGAAAAGTGCTTCCGGTGAGCTTTTCCGGGTAGAAAGCTCACCAGAAGCACTTTTCATCAAAAAGATAAGCGCCAGCGCTTCGGTGAGCTTTTCCGGGTAGAAAGCTCACCGGAGCTTTTTCATCAAAAAGATGGCGGCGCCAGCGCTTCGGTGAGCTTTTCGGGTGAAAGCCATTTCTACCCGGAAAAGCTCACGCGGCGCTGCCGCTCTTTGATGAAAAAGTGCTTCCGGGAGGTCACCGGAAGCACTTTTTCATCAAAAAAGATGGCGGCGCCCAGCTAATGCCGGTACCGGGCCGCGCCATAAAAAAGGTTGGGGATACCGGGCCGCGGCATAAGAAAGGTTGGGGATCACTGTCCTGATGTACTGGCCTGTCTCCTGGTAGTGCCTCCATGCTCTGGACACTACTACGCTGACAGGCACAGCAAAACTTCTTGCCACAACTCGCATTGATGTGCCATCCTGGATGAGCTGCACTACCTGAGCCACTTGTGTGGGTTGTAGACTCCGTCTCATGCTACCACTAGAGTGAAAGCACCGCCAGCATTCAAAAGTGACCAAAACATCAGCCAGAAAGCATAGGAACTGAGAAGTGGTCTGTGGTCACCACCTGCAGAACCACTCCTTTATTGGGGATGTCTTGCTAACTGCCTATGCTTTCCACCTGTTGTCTATTCCATTTGCACAACAGCATGTGAAATTGATTGTCAATCAGGGTTGCTACCTAAGTGGACAGTTTGATTTCACAGAAGTGTGATTGACTTGGAGTTACATTGTGTTGTTTAAGTGTTCCCTTTATTTTTTTTTGAGCAGTGAAACGTTTCGATGAAGTCTCATTCATCATCTTCAGGCTTCTGTCTTCAGCTCTGTGCTTCTCAGAGTGATGTGAGCTTGCAGCTGCTTCTTCCTTTTAACTGCTAGTGGGGGTGTGACTTGATTGGTTGGGGGCTTGGCTGTGTTCTGATTGGGTGGGGTGTGTTCTCATTGGTTGGGGGTTTGGCTGTGTTCTGATTGGTTGGGGGTTGGCCATGTTCTGATTGGCTGGAGGTGTGTTCTGTTCAGGTGGGGGCTTGGTTGTGCTCAGGTTGGTCTTAGTTACTGGGGGATTTGAGCTGGTGAGCTGTGATCTTGCTGTTTGGCTTCGAGTTTGTGGTCGTGCTGCATCTTCATGGTGGGGGTCAGTTCGCTTCATGTATGGCTCAGGGGGTTGAAGTGGGGGGTTGAAGCAGTTAAAAGGAAGAAGCAGCTGCAAGCTCACATCACTCTGAGAAGCACAGAGCTGAAGACAGAAGCCTGAAGATGATGAATGAGACTTCATCGAAGCGTTGCCTAGATACTTCCAATCTTACGCGGGAGAAAACCGAATAACCAAAGATCCACATACAAATACCTGCGAGAACCTCAGAAAACAAATATATATATATATATATATATATATATTTGTTTTCTGAGGTTCTCAGGTATTTGTATGTGATCTTTGGTTATTCGGTTTTCTCCAGCGTAGGTCAAAGTATCTAGGCAACGTTCAGTCCCACTCGCCATCTTCAGGCTGGTGCTTTCGGCTTAGTGCCAGTGCAAGCAGTGTGTGACCGGAGCTGCCATCTCTCTCTATATACAAGTGGTGGGGGATGGTGTGCTGGGCTGGTTGGCTGTGCTGCAGCCTCTTGATTGGTTGATGGAGTTGATGTTGGTATAATGGGCTGTGTAATGGCCTTTTGTTGTAGAGATATCCTGGATCTTGTGCTGTCATCTCCTGGGTCGTTAGCCTCTTGTGTTTTAACGGCTTGGGTAATGGGTTGTGTGATGGGCTTGTGAGTTCTTTTGTTGTGGTATCCTGGGTCTTGCGTTGTAATCTCCTGGGTCGTTTGTGTTTTGATCTCTTTTCCATTAGCCTCCTGTGTAGTAACAGCTTGGGTAATGGGTTGTGTGATGACCTTGTGAGATTTATTGCTGTGGTATCCTTGGTCTTGTGCTGTGATATCCTGGGTCATTTGCTGTGTTGTGACTTCTTGAGTTCTTGAGGTGTAATTTCTTGAGTTTTCTGATGTGATGTCCTGAGCGGGTGGCTGTGATGTAGCATTTTGGGTTTTTAATATGGCTTTGAGTTTGGGGTCTGGGTCTGTGTTCGTTTGGCTTGAGTTCGTGGTCGTGCCACATCTTCATGGTGGGGTCAGTTCGCTTCATGTATGGTTCAGAGGAGTTTGAAGTGGGTAGTGATGCAGCTGCAGTGCGGCTTCTGGTCTGTGGTCGTGTCTCATCTTCTGTGTGGGTGTGAGTCTGATTTTTACGTGGAAGTGTGGTGGTGGCATCTTGTGTGGCCCTCATGGGTGTGGGTCTGGTGTCATTTATCATGTTGGGTACTCGTCTGTTCATGAGGCGGGTTTCCAAATGGCTGGTAAGCGGGAGGTGTCATCTCTTTTATTCATGCTGTGTGGGCGTTTTTCTATCTCTATGGCTTCTCTGATTATTCTGCTGCTGTGGTGTTCAGTTTTGGCGATAGTTCTGGTATTTTTAAAGTCAATCTCATGTCCTGTGGCTTTGAGGTGTTGGACCAGGGAAGAGGTTGGTTCTTCTTTTTGATTGAGTTCTTATGTTCTTCAACGCGTGCACTTATTCTTCTGTTAGTTTGTCCAATGTATGTGGTGAGGCAGGCAGTGCAGGGATTTCATATACTCCTTGGTTTTCTAACTCGATTTTGTCTTTAGGGTTTCTTAGGATGGTGGATATTTTCTGTTTGTGCAGAATGCTGTTTTAATGTTGTGTTTTTGGAGGATCTTGCTGATTTTGTCTGTAGTGCCTTTTATATATGGGAGGAGGGCTTTGCCGTTCTCTTGTTCTCTGTCTTGGATTTTGGTTGGGGTTTCTTTTTGGATTAGGTGGGTGATCTTCTTTCTTTGAAATCCATTGGCTGTTAGTACGTTGGTGAGAGTGTTTAGTTCGGTTTTTAGGTGTTGTTCATCAGCTAAGCATTTTGTTCTGGAGATGAGTGTCCCAGCTACGGAATTGATCTGTGCTGGGTGGTGGTGTGAGAGTGCGTGTAGATAGCGGTTTGTATGTGTTTTCTTTTGGTAGATGGTGTGTCCTAGGGAGCCATTGGGTTTTTTGTATACCAAGACATCTAGGAAGGGAAGTTGATTGTTAGCTTCTGTTTCCATGGTGAATTGTATTTTGGGGTGTAGGCTGTTGAGGTGTGTGAGGAAGTTGTTCAGTTTTTCTTTCCCGTGTGGCCAGATTATGAAGGTGTCATCTACGTATCTGAGCCAGAGTTTGGGTTTGTGATCATATTTTTCTAGAGCTTGTGTTTCAAAGTGTTCCATGTAGAGGTTTGCGATGACAGGTGAGAGGGGTGATCCCATGGGTGCTCCTTCTATTTGTTTGTATTTTTGTCCATTGTAGGTGAAGTATGTATTGGATAGACAGTGGTTGGTCAGATCTAGGATGTGCTTGGGGGGTTGTATTTGTTTTGGATGGCTGTCAAGGCTTCTTTTATTGGCACTTGGGTGAAGAGGATATGACATCGAAGCTAACTAGTAGGTCGCTGGGTTGTAAGTTTTGTTTCTTTATGATCTCGATGAACTGGAATGAGTTTCTTACATGTGAGTTGATGGATTCTGCATAGGGCTGTAGTTGTTTGGCGAGAAATTTGGCTAGGTTTTGTAGAGGTGAGCCTATGGAGCTGACTATTGGTCTAAGTGGAGTTCCTTCTTTGTGTATCTTGGGGAGACCATAAAGCTTAGGGCATCTGGATGATTTCTCTCTGGGTATGATTCTTTGCTGGATTTCTTCACTGATGGGGAGGCTTTTATTTTGGATCTGGTGGTTTTTTCTAGGTAGGTGGTGGGGTCTGTCTTTAGGGGTTTGTATGTGGGGTCTAGGAGTAGGTTGGTTAACTTGGTTTGGTAGTCAGATGTGTTCATAACCACTGTCGCGTTGCCCTTGTCTGCTGGTAGGATTATTATGCTGGTGTCTTCTTTTCAGGTTACGTAGTGCAGTTTGTTCTTCTTTGGATAAGTTGCTTTTGGGTGGTTTGCTAGTGCAGAGGATGTTGGTGATTTCGAGTCTGATTCTATTAGCCTCATCAGGGTTGGTTTTGGTCAGGCTGGTTTCAACTCCGCATATGATGGTTTCTGTGGGGATGTGTTTGGGAGCAACAGCAAAGTTGAATCCTTTTGAAAGGACCTTGGTTTCGGCTTCGGTGAGGATCTTGTCTGAGATGTTGTGCACTGTTTGTTTCATGTGTGGCTGTGAGGGGGAGTTGGTTTCTGGCATTGTTGTAGTTTTCTGAGTTTGTTGGTGTGTGTGTCTGTCTTGAGGGTGGTCTGTGCTTCGGCTCTCCAGACAGCGAGTTGTTTGGATTTGTCCCAAAGTAAGGGTGAATCTTGTTGCTGAGTCTGAGGTGAAGTGTAAGAAGATCTTTGTTGATTTGGTCTAGGAGAAATCTTTTTGTGTGAAGTTCATTTCTAATTAGGGCCAATTCTGTTCTTTTTAGGATGCGTTTGGTGGCTGCTGTGTTGGTGTGGAATTTCAATTGGAAGCTTGTGGGAATTAAATTTTGATCTCGGCAGTTGCATAGGAATGCGAGGTCACATAAAATGGAAGCTCTTTGGACTTCAAGTTTTTCATAAGTCCTGGTCAGATGGTGGGTTTCCTCCCGTAGAGGTGCAATATTTGTTTTCTGAGGTTCTCGCGGGTATTTGTATGTGGATCTTTGGTTATTCGGGTTTCTCCCGCGTAAGATTCAAAGTATCTCAGGCAACGTTTCGGCGAGGTCCCACTCGCCATCTTCAGGCTGGTGCTTTCGGCTTAGTGCCAGTGCAAGCAGTGTGTGACCGGAGCTGCCATCTCTCTATATATACAAGTGGTGGGGGATGGTGTGCTGGGCTGGTTGGCTGTGCTGCAGCCTCTTGATTGGTTGATGGAGTTGATGTTGGTATAATGGGCTGTGTAATGGCCTTTTGTTGTAGAGATATCCTGGATCTTGTGCTGTCATCTCCTGGGTCGTTAGCCTCTTGTGTTTTAACGGCTTGGGTAATGGGTTGTGTGATGGGCTTGTGAGTTCTTTTGTTGTGGTATCCTGGGTCTTGCGTTGTAATCTCCTGGGTCGTTTGTGTTTTGATCTCTTTTCCATTAGCCTCCTGTGTAGTAACAGCTTGGGTAATGGGTTGTGTGATGACCTTGTGAGATTTATTGCTGTGGTATCCTTGGTCTTGTGCTGTGATATCCTGGGTCATTTGCTGTGTTGTGACTTCTTGAGTTCTTGAGGTGTAATTTCTTGAGTTTTCTGATGTGATGTCCTGAGCGGGTGGCTGTGATGTAGCATTTTGGGTTTTTAATATGGCTTTGAGTTTGGGGTCTGGGTCTGTGTTCGTTTGGCTTCGAGTTCGTGGTCGTGCCACATCTTCATGGTGGGGGTCAGTTCGCTTCATGTATGGTTCAGAGGAGTTTGAAGTGGGTAGTGATGCAGCTGCAGTGCGGCTTCTGGTCTGTGGTCGTGTCTCATCTTCTGTGTGGGTGTGAGTCTGATTTTTACGTGGAAGTGTGGTGGTGGCATCTTGTGTGGCCCTCATGGGTGTGGGTCTGGTGTCATTTATCATGTTGGGTACTCGTCTGTTCATGAGGCGGGTTTCCAAATGGCTGGTAAGCGGGAGGTGTCATCTCTTTTATTCATGTGGGACCTCGCCGAACGTTGCCTAGATACTTTGAATCTTACGCGGGAGAAAACCCGAATAACCAAAGATCCACATATATATATATATATATATATATATATATATATATATCTTGTGAAAGATAGATATATATATATCTTGTGAAAGATATTTAGATTCTCTTTCATTAATTGTATTTTCTACCTTACAGTTTCTTTAGAGAGCTTATGCTGATGAACATGTTTTTCCTCCCTCAAATTTATCCTTATAGTAATCCTATGGGATAGTAAAACTGAGTGGGACTTAACATGCCCTAGACATACAAATTGAGTGAGGACTGTCATGGCTCTGCAATGCTAGTCCCACATTTGTCCATAAGTATGATTAATAATGTAGTCTTGCAGCAACCAAGATACCTAACACTTCAAACTTTGAAGAGGCTGTCTTTTATTTTAAACCCCCCACCCCCAAGCCATGGAAGTAATTATTTTACTTGTAAATTTCGAACTATAAAGCATTTATTTATTATCCGGTATATACAGTATATTATCTCAAGCTACCGATCTCAACAACTAACAAATCATCATGACCAAATCATCATAATTACAGTGTCCTCTGCCAAATGATGTAAAGAAAGTTGTTAAATATGGTAGAATATTTTAAATGCTGACTTCATGTTCTACAGATATTGATCGTTAACATATTGTTAAAGACCTAATCATTAATTGAAGAATGACCTCCAGTGACCTTGAATGGGATTATTATGAATTTCAGCCTGTGGAAACCAGTTCTCTAGACTATGAAACCCCAAGAAGTAATTCTTTCCTTCTCCCTGCTAATCCCGCAAGCCCCTATTGGAATCCAGATGCCATCTCTGATTGGTCAATGAGTGTTCACACAGCACACGCCCCAGAAATAGTCAAGGGAGCAGTGGTCCTGGTCAAAGAAGTCGAGGAAGAAAAAGATAAGAAAAAACAGAGGAAAAAGGCTAGAAAAGATCCTAGAAGATTGCAAAGAGAGAAAGAGGTTAGAACTCTTTTCAGCTTGCATGTAGCATTCGGACTGGCCATCTGGCATGTCAGATCTACTTCAAAAATGCATGGTTGCATGTCTCACTTATTTAGATGCTTCTCCACAAAGTAATTTACCCTTTTGTGTAGAGTCCCACTGTCTATTCTAGGATTTCCCTACCTAGGGGAATGTACAATATCCCAAATAGCAAAGGATATTGTTTCCATTTATACCAGGGGTGTCAAACTTAAGGCCTGCGGGGTGCTTGGATCTAGCCCATGGGTCCAGCCTGGAAACATTGAAGGACTGGCCCACAGTGCCTTGGCCCGCCCCAGGCCGACTAGGCACTGATCTACAACCTGGTGGTGGCTGGCAGCATTCTGGAGAAGGCTATGGCAGCAGAAAACGGAGCTAGGAGGGACACGTACGGCCCTTGTGAGCTTCATTTTCACTGGTAGTGTGTTGGAGGAGGCAGTGGGAGCTGAAAACAGAGCTTGGGAGGGCCGCATCCACCCTCCCCCCGAGGCCAAACACAATCCTGCTGTGGCCCTGAATGAAATCAAGATTTATATGGACTCATCCCTAAACAAGGAATTGGAAGGTTGTGTACATGAGTCATTCACAGGCACCTTCCTGTGGGTTCTTGGAGCATTTTTAATTCTTGCTTTAATAAATCAACTAGTAGTGGTTTTAAGGACTGTTATCTCAGACGCTATTTCTAATCATGATTATGCCCAAATGAGGACTTAACCGAAGTAAACTCCATTGTTCCATTTTCATATTACAATGTAGCACACAAATATACATAATCATGTACATAAGATGGAGTCATAAAAATACAAATTTCATTGCTCCTGCCTCCTTCTCCCTGCCTCCTTCGATGAATATGATCTCAGGATCAGTATCCGGAATGATTGAAGAATATTGCTTCCAATTGCTATTGCACTCGATGGGACTTGGTTGATTCTGAATTGCCAAAGAGTCCTCTTTTGACCCAGAGATGCCATGTGACCATGCCACTTTGTGACAGAAGTTCCAGCACTTCCAGTTCCTGTCGTTAAGCAAATCCTACACTCCTCACTAAGTGCAATGTCACGAAGTCACCATTTGTGACCTGCCAGCTTCCCAAGTGACGTGACCTGTAGGAAGCGGGCAAGGAAAGTCACAAATAGTGATCACGTGACCACAGGTGCTGTGACCATCATAAGTACCGGTCATAAATACCTCTCGCTCATCACCATTGTCATTTTGAATGGTCCCTGAACAAGTGGTCATTAAGCAAGAACCACCTGTATTACTCTATTTTTCCATAATCATTTAAAAACTGTATTATACTTCTTTATATCCAACTCTTTGAGCTCTTCTGTATTGCAGTCACCAGCTCATCTCCCATGTGTGAAAGCATCAGCCACAGAAAGCTAGCTTGACTAACTATTTTGTAGGCTTTTCTGCTTTGATGTGGGCAGAAATTATCAGTGTCGCTTATTAAAAGCAATTTCCTGCTGTGTGAGTTGAGATGCTTTTTAATTGGAGGGAATTTTTTTCAGAGCAGACATTGTCTTTCTCTAATGTTAGCATTACACTGGTTTTTGTTCATGCACTGATCTGATTAAAGTTACTGTTACAACAAAAATCTATTGGGTGGGTAAGCAAGTCGGCTTCTGTTATGAATGAATAATCAGTCTAAGCTGTTTGATAGCAAGAGGCTATGCAAGGCCCAGTAATAAAAAATAATTGAACTTCTCTTAGTTTATCTGTCATGTTTTTTAAAAAATAAAAATTGAAGAGTGTTTATGTCAAAATCATACAAGAATATATATGTAATTTTATCCCCATATATATTAGTGGGAACCGATGAGTTTCACTACTACTTCTGATCTCTTCCCTGCCAGTTTCCCCATTGACTTTCTGGGGAAGCCAGCAAAGAAGGTCACAAATGGTGGTCAGATTATATCACAGGGCACTGCAACCAATCGATTGTATGAGCCAGTTGCCAAGTCACCAGATCACAGGACCACAGAAGTGAGATACAAATAGCCCTGCACTTATTGAAAATAAACAAAGAAAAAACTAAAATAATGGTTTAAAAAAACACCTTACAGATAAACAGAGAAAGGAACTGACAGAGAAAATAAACCTTCAGAAAGTAAAGAAAGTGAAACATTTAGGTATCCACTTAACAGCGAGATGTGCAACAATTAAAGATGATAACTACGCAAAATTAATGCAACAAATTAAGTTGGATTGGGAGAAATGGAAGAATTTACAACTATCAATGATAGGGGGAATAGCTACCATAAAAATGAATATATTACTGAAGTTACTTTTCTTATTTCAAACAATACTGATAAAACTAGAGAAAAAGTATTTTGAAGAATTAAATAAAACAATTTTGAAGTATATCTGGCAAAGGAAAAAAGCAAGAATAAAACTGAAAATGTTAGAGGAGTCTAAAGGCAACAGGGTTTTTGGACTACCAGATTGGGAGCTATACTATCAGGCATCTGTACTTACATGAGTAAAATAATGGATAAATTTGAGGCATAGAAGATTATTATTACTGGAGGGACACGATCTTCAATTAGGATGGAATGCTTTTTTATGGTATGGAAGAAGTACTGTATATGGATATTTTCAAAGACGTGAGGAATGCTTTACTCTTAGTATGGGAAAAAATCAAATCACAAAACTATAGGAAAATACCAATCTGGCTTTCTACAATGGAAGCATCGATACATCCAAATCTTGTTCATTTGAAAAAAAAAAAGTACTTTATAAAGTCATTCTAAATAAGAATGGTGAACTTAAAACTAGACAGGAATTACAAAACCAACAGATTCTTTCCAACTGGCTACACTTCAAATTATAATTTGTATACGTCTCTCTAAAATAATCTCTGATTGGGATGGTTGCATAGAAGATGAAGATTCAGATGGACTGTTTGTTTCTGAGGCTGGAGTAATATTGTCAGTAATTCCCATATACGCACAGTTATTATAAAATTCAGCTTTTCTCTCTTAATTGTGATTGTTGTTCTTTATCATAGAAGTGAGTCGAATCTGGTACTCAAAGCTCTGTATCTGTGGGCCCAGTACCTACTGCTGGCAACTCAGGGCAAAAATATGATTGAAGACAATAGTAGAAAACCATTCCAATTCAGACCTCTTGTAGATAGAATTGTTTTTCAGTGATGAATGGCAAGGTATAGACTCTTGGGGAAGTGGTCCCAGAGGTAGGATCCATGCTGGACAGCTGATAGAAACATTTCGATAGATTGTTCAAACTGATTCTCAGGGCCCAGTTGTAATAGATCAGATAAAAATAGATAGTGGCTGCAGCAGCATAGAATAACAGAGTTGGAAGGGACCTTGGAGGTCTTCTAGTCCAACCCCCTGCTTAGGCAGGAAACCCTATACCATTTCAGACAAATAGTTGTCTAATATCTTCTTTAAAAACTTCCAATGTTGGAACGCTTACAATTAGTGGAGGCAAGTTGTTCCACTGATTAATTGTTCTAACTGTCAGGAAATTTCTCCTCAGTTCTAAGTTGCTTCTCTCCTTGATTAGTTTCCACCCATTGCTTCTTGTCCTACCCTCAGGTGCTTTGGAGAATAGCTCGACTCCCTCTTCTTTGTGGCAGCCCCTGAGATATTGGAACAGTGCTATCATGTCTCCTTTAGTCCTTCTTTTCACTAGACTAGACATACTCAGTTCCTGCAACCATTCTTCATACGTTTTAGCTTCCAGTCCCCTAATCATTTTTGCTGCTCTTCTTTGCACTCTTTCTAGAGTTTCAACTTTTTTTTTTTACATTGTGGCTACCAAAACTGAATGCAGTATTCCAAGTGCAGCCTTACCAAGGCATTGTAAAGTGGTATTAACACTTCACGTTATCTTGATTCTATCCCTCTGTTTATGCAGCCTAGAACTGTGTTGGCTTTTTTGGCAGCTGCAGCACACTGCCAGCTCATATTTCAATGGTTGTCCACTAGGACTCCAAGATCCCTCTCACAATTAACTCACGTGGATCATCAACTACAGACTTATTCTCAAATGGTTGTATGAAGATTGTGCTACATTGACCGCTGGGTGTTTATTTTTTTCTTTTGTATAGTTTTGTTTCGGACTGGAACACCTTTTTTATTTATTGGGGATTTTGTATTCTCAGAGGGTAGTCTTAGCAGCATTTCAACAGAGGAGCAACTAGAAGGAAGGAAGCTGTTAGGAGACCCAGTTGCGACCGTGGCTTACTGCACCATAAATGTAACTATTTGAACATTGCTTAAGATCAGTTGTGTTTCCTCTGGGGAAACAATGGCAAATAGCTGTGCTAAGACTTTCTCATTTCCCAAAAAGTCACTTGAAGCCTGCATCTTTCCTTTAATTAAATCCAGGGTATTTCTTTCCTTGGATTTGTCCTGTTCTGACTTGATGTTAAAGGAGTCCTCTGTTTTACACATAGTGGATGGTTGTGATTAGGAGCTCTGTAGTCTTCTGCCATCCTCCCTCTTTGGCTCTCCTCCCAGTATTTAGCAAGGGCTGGAGACAGCTGTTATAAAGAAAGTATTGGCAGAATATGAAAACTGCTTAAAAAGTTCTTAAGTTTGAAAAGCAGAAAATAAACTGCCTAAAAGGTAGCATTATCCTTTTAGATCCGTGTCTGCCGGGAAGGCAGGAGATTTCTCTTAAGCGCATTAGAGCACACTTTACAACAAAGAAGTAATATTGCCTGTCTGTTGTGCCACCTGCTCTCCTTCAAAGGAGTTTCAGCAGCTTGAAGCAAGATCCCGCGTCTCTGCAAAATTAGTTTTCTCTCAGTGGCTTCTTTAACTGGAAAGAAATCTCTGTAGTCCATGGGTTAGAGCAGGGATGTCAAACTCCATTTCACTGAGGGCCACATCAGGGTTGTATTTGACCTCGAGAGGGAGGGTGGGCATGGCCAGCTCAATGTCACCCATGTCGGGGGCACCTGTGATGGTCCATGCGCACTCTGCCAGTGAAAACAGAGCTCGGGAGGGCCGCACACCGCGGGCCAGTCCTTCGCTGTTTCCAAGGCGGCCCCACGAGGCAGATTTAAGCACCTTGAGTTTGATACCCCTGAGTTAGAGGTAGATTTTGAAACTTATGAGCTGCAAGTTAGTTTCATAGCTGGTTTGGAAATATAGTTTTACATTAAAGTCTTTACTTCATCTTTTTTTTTCATACTTTCACTGGCTGATTTCGTATGTTTACTGGCTGATTACATGTAGCCAATGGCTGTTTGTGATGCTAAAGGGCAATTCTTAGCAACAAAATCCAGGTCTCCATTTAAATTACTCGTAGTATAAAGAGCAATCTCCCTTCTGTTGGATATCTATGAAGTAGATGGGTCTTAAAAATTGGATAAATAGTTAAATAAATAAAAATAAAACTTCCTATTAGAATTTCAACTTCAGAAGAAGGACAGTCATTCAGTCTAATGAGGAATAAGAATTAAAAGTTAAAAAAAGAGAGGAAGAAGGAGAGGAGACAATGTATTTAAGATGGAATAAGTCTTTTTATCTTTGATTACCCAGAGGCCATTTCAGTCTCATATTGTTTGGGATTTTGTCTTTGCTGAATCTAAATGTCTGGCTTGTGCTTCCCTTTCATCTTTTTTTCAGGTTCTTCTTTTGTTCCTGCTTTATAATTTTGTCCCCTTGATTAGCATTCTAATACTCCAGGATACCAGAACATTTTATTTCTAATTATTTGGGTTTTTTAAAAAATAATTTAAATATTAATTCTACTTGCTAAAAAAATAAAAATAAAAGGAAGATGAAAAATTGAATAAAACTAAGAAAAATACTAAAATTACTTGATTAAAAGTAAAAAAGAAAAAGAACTAAAAGGAATGGAAAACCAGGAGCTTAATAAAGAGCTATCACTGTGTCCACCATCTTGTGTGGGAAAGGTTGAGGGGCTGCTGCATTATTTATAAACTATAATGTTTTGACTTCAGTTTTTATACCAAACTAAATGAGTTGGGTCCTTTCCTGGCAATCTTACTGACCTGTTCATGTATTTTATTTTTAAAAGGTATGGAAGTAATTTTTCCCTTCCCTTTTTTCATTTTTATAAATAACTCAAGGTGGTGAACATACTTAATACTCCTTGCTCCTATTTTCTCCACCTGTGATGAGATGCTTGGGCTGAGAGAGTGTGACTGGCCCAACTCACCCAGCTGACTTTCATGCCTAAGATGGGACTAAACTCTCCTGGTTTCTATCCTTATGTCTTAACCACTAGACCAAAGTAGCTCTCAGGTTGTTGTCTTATTTCAGAATTTTTTTTGTAAAGAAAGAACTTCCCAGTCTCATGTATTGCTCTGAAAATTTCTGAAAGTTGATCATCCTAAACGCCTCTCCATCAACCAAATTTGATCATGTGCTGCCATCTGCTGTGACCAAAAACAAGCAAATCACATTATAACTTAGCACGGAGGTCTTCAAACTTGACAGCTTTAAGACTTGTGGACTTCAACTCCCAAAATTCCTCCTCCAGTGATGTTAGCTCAAGAATTCTGGGAGTTGAAGTCCACAAGTCTTAAACTTGCCAAGTTTGAAGACCCTTGACTTAGCAGAATGTGTGAATCAAGCCTGTGACTGTTTAAGCTAGAGTATATCTTTGCTATATATCCGTGGGCTGAATGTATTTCCCAGTCATGTAGTATGTTCTCCCCATGAAAAGGTCTACATCACTGTGTGTAACATAGCTTCACTAAATAGAAACATCACTGCTTCTTTTTGCAGAATGATCAAACAGCTTTGCATCGGGCGACTGTTGTAGGGAACACAGATGTTATCTCGGCTCTTATCCAAGAAGGGTGTGCCCTGGACAGGCAAGACAAGGTAACAATTTCAGCCAAGGTCCTCTCTTTGTGGCTTTTGGTGTTCCATCCAAGATTGTGCCATCAAATGTTAGTAGCGTATTGCCAAGTTTGGTTATCCAATTGTATAGCTTTCTTTAAAAAGCAAACAACAATTCCCCACCATCCAGTCAGAGCTGAAGAAGCTTCTTGGATAAGAAGGGAAACATCTTCAAAGAAAAACTAGAAAGTCCAGTTGCCTCTTGAAAAAAGAAAAATGCACTTTTGGGACAACCATGACCTGGATGACTGAGAATCTCCATAGACATCAAGAAGCAAGGAACTTCTACTAAGAGGAGAAGAATAGTAGCAGTAGAAATAATAATAATAATAATAATAATAATAATAATAATAATAATAATAATAATAATAATAATAATAATAATAATAAATAATATTAATAGTAGTAGTAGTAGTAGTAGTAGTAGTAGTAGTAATAATAGACCTGAAAATTGAAATAGAAAGATTATAGCATAAATCTGCCATAATGATCTCATGGTTATTGGCATACTGAGTGCCATATCCAAAAATCTTGGCCAGCACTTAGAAAATCGGTGCATTTAATCTGTGCATTGACAACATTTCCATCTGTCAGTTGCAAAAGGCCACACTACTTGGATCCACACATATACCACGCTGATACATTATGACATCCTACGTTCTTGGGAAGAATTCGATGTGCATGAAGGCCCATGCCAACCAAAGAACTGGCAGCTGTCATTTCATATTTTTGGGAACAGATAATAATAAAAATAGGAAATAATCTGGTTCAGTCGCCCAATCTCCAAGGCAGAGTGTTTAGAATGTTCCCTTTGTTATAGCAAGGTTTGACAAGTGGCATTTTTTGGGTGGTGATTCTCAATGCATGTAAAATAAATAATCTTAATTATTTCTATAAAATGGCTGTTTTTCTGTTTTGCTCCCCAGGATGGAAACACAGCTCTTCATGAAGCTTCTTGGCATGGATTCAGTCAATCAGCTAAGCTGCTTGTTAAAGCAGGAGCTAATGCCCTTGCCAGGAACAAGGTGAGCTACACACCAAAAAGAGTTTTTCAATTCTTGTAGTGTTGACAAAATACACACAATAAATAAGACATCAATTTTTCCTTATCAGTTGCTTTTTGCAATGATGTTTTCTGAGTAGTGGTAGTACATTTCTTTTGTTTTAATTAACTGTGCCTCAATTGTTCTTCATGAACACATTTTTGTGTTAGTTAGATTATCTTGATCGCTGAGACAGTTACATTTCATTTTGGCTGAAAAGACTTTTAGCATTGCATTCAAGGTAGAAAAAAATTATTATAGTAGGAATGTGAATTGGGGCAACAAGGAAATAGTGAACAAACAAAAATAAATTTATCAGAGTTAAGCACAAAAGTAGAAAAGCAAGGAAAATTGACTTGATTAATTTCCTTCTTGATGGAGCATTATTGTCTCAGTTTGTGATTGTGTTTCTGTTGTTCAGTTAAAAGCAGAGTTTCCATTGATTGTCAATACTTGAGTCCTATAGCTTTGACTATATTCATCTTGTTAGGTTCTATATAATTTAACAGCTCTGGCAGTGTTATTCTTTCACCTTTCCTCTCAAACCTTATAGTTAATACACAACTATTCTCCTTTTGAAGCAAGTGCTTTTTTGGAGCTCAGGAAAAGTAGAGGTTTTTTTTATTATTCTTATAATGCATTGATGCCTTATCTTATTATTAATATAATTGGAAATGGGCTTTGTTGATAAAATCTTGAAAATGGTCCTATGTCATAAATAAAGGGAAAAGTATCTATGTATACTTGCTAGCACAATGATGATATGTAGTATGAAACCCCAAAGATAAAATTGACCTGGAAAACCAAGGCATATATGAAGTCCCCTGTGCATCATGCCCTGCCACATACATTGGACAGACCAATAGAAGAATAAGTACCTGCCTGGATGAACACAAAAATGCAGTAAAAAATCCAGAGCCCTAGCTAATGCCACCCACAAACCCAAACTATGGTTAAGATACATTGATGACACATTTGTGATTTGGCCCCATGGAAAAGAAAACCTAAACAATTTCCTAACACACCTAAACAGCACACACCCCAAAATCAAGTTCACTATGGAAATGGAAACAAACAAAGAACTACCATTCCTAGATGTACTAATCTACAAAAAAACAGATGGCACACTAGGACACACCATATACCAGAAGAAAACACACACCAACCGCTACCTCAACGCCTAATCCCACCACCACCCAGCACAGATAAACTCCGTGGCCAAAACACTAATCGCCAGAATCAAACGCCTGGCAGACAAGACACACATAAAGACTGAACTATGCACCCTGACTAAAGTACTGACAGCTAACGGCTTCCACAAAAGCAAAATCACCGGCTTGATCCACAAAAACACAATGAGACATAATGGAGACTTAGAAGATGAACAGACCTATGGAACAGCTGTCCTGCCCTACATAAGAGGTACTACAGACAAAATCAGTAAGATACTACACAGGCATCACATCAAGACTGCCTTCAAAACAGACAGAAAAATAGCAGCCATCCTAAGAAACCCCAAAGATAAAATTGACCTGGAAAACCAAGGCATATACGAAGTCCCCTGTGCATCATGCCCTGCCACATACATTGGACAGACCAATAGAAGAATAAGTACCCGCCTAGATGAACACAAAAATGCAGTTAAAAAGCTGGAACACACTTCCTCACTAGTCCAACACATGAAAGCCACAGGTCATAGTATCGACTTCAATGGCACCAAAACCCTAGCCACTATAGAAAACCCCAGCCACAGAATTATCAGAGAAGCCATAGAGATTGAAAAAAGACCTGAAAGCATGAATAGAAGAGATGATTCCACCAGACTGTCAATTATTTGGAAGCCTGCACTCACAAACAAAAAAATCTCCACACCACAAGCCAGGCAAACACCTGGGCATAAACAGATCCCCCCTGATACCTCCAGCTCAAACACACCCCAACCAGGCACCCAGATGAAACCTAGCTTCCTAATAAATGATAGCCGTCCATTTACTCGGAGCCAAGCCGCACTAAAAGCCTCCAATACAGGAACACAATGTTGCCAGCCAATCAAGACAAAAAAAGCTACAAAGACAGAAGATATTAGAAACACCAATCAAGCAGAACACAGCAAACTCCAAGACCAATAAACACAGACCAAGACTCCCAACCAATCAGGATGAAGAAAAAACCATTCTGGCACAGCAGTAGGCTAGCCCCAAATTTAAAACTGAAATGGCTGTGAAAGTCTGACTCACAGACAAACACAATACAGAAGCCTGATGATGGCAGATGAGATTCTACCGAAACGTTGCTACAACTTTAAAAGCACAACTATAATGACGTGGGAAAATACCCAAACAAAGCTGAATACCATATATGAAATGTAAGTATCTACATCCCATTATTTTTAATTTATCAAATTCGATTCTAATAAGATAAATGAAGATCACCATTTTTATCATCATTCATTGCATTATACAGTTTATCTAATCTTCACAGCAACAGCATAGTGTTGTTTGCATATACACCTGTTCACATTCATGTCTTCAACCACCAATTAATATTCCAAGTAATCCTTACAGAGGGAGGGAGGGAGAGGGAGGGAGGAGAGAGAGAGAGAGAGAGAGAGAGAGAGAGAGAGAGAGAGAGAGAGAGAGAGAGAGAGAGAGACCTTTATTGTCATTAACCACATCCTTACCTTATTTCTCAATTGAGCCATTTACTGGGAAAATATTTTTTTCCTAAAGCAAATTCTAACTAAATAGCATTCATATTCATTTTTTCCTCCCCAAATAGAAATACCACTTTTAAAAAAAAAAAACCATACTTGTTTTTCTAATGATGATTAGTGTGGTCCCTTCCTTCTTTCTTAAGGCAGGTAACACTCCTTTGCATTTGGCCTGCCAAAACAATCATTCTGAAAGTGTGCGAGTTCTATTGCTTGGAGGCTCTCGGACTGATATCAAAAACAACGTGAGTATTATCAAATATACTGTGTTTCTTAAAAAAAAATGCTATTAAACCAAATGTATTGACTGTTTTGAATATTGAGATACAGATGTTTCAGAATCCTTATTGAGTCTCTGCATTGTGATCCGGTCATTGTTTCATTATCTGTATAACTGCAATTAAGTTGGTATTAGACATGAGTCATTTAAATACGCATTTAAGATTTTAGTGGAGCCATTCCAAAAGAACATATACCAATTATGAGCTTATTCTCTTGGAACGAGCATCACAAATGAATCATCAACTGAATGGAGTCAAATAACACATTTTTCAGTTATGGATTGGGTGAAAATTTAAAGTTCTGCTTTGGTACGCTGAGCATAAAAGCATCAATAAAGGAGAGTATTTGTAAGAAAACAACCAAGCTCAGAGAACACCAGGGATCCCTCATAAAAGGAGCATTAAGGTGTCAGGTGGCTTGATTGTGATTAGTAAAATATAAGCAAGTATGCTATAATAAGAGCGTAGCTATCAAGTTATTGACATCTGAGGATAAGAACTCTCAATTCCCGTCCTTGTCATAAGCTGAATAATATAGTGCTCAATATATTGTGCATGTTGGTTTAGAGCCTCCCAGGGAATGTATACGTTGCTTTAAGATGGGACATCTCATTAGCTGAAGCTTTCTTTTTTGAACTGGATTTGCTTAGCTCCTCCCCTTTATTTTTAGGCAGGAGACACCTGTCTGCATGTTGCTGCTCGTTACAATCACTTACCCATCATTAGGTTGCTCCTCACTGCTTTCTGTTCCGTCCATGAAAAGAATCAGGTCAGTGCATGCACTTTAATGCCCATGTTTCATTTGCTGTTGGCTTTTCACATGTATTCTGATACTCAGGACTGGGATAGAGGTTGCAGTACTCTGGATCTCATAGAAAGCAGAGGTGGTATTCAGCAGGTTCTGACCAGTTCTGGAGAACCGGTAGTGGAAATTTTGAGTGGTTTGGAGCAGGGGTCCCCAACCACCGGTCCCCGGACTGGTACTGGTCCGTGGAACAATTTCTACCGGGCCACCCGTTTGCTGGGCGCCGCCATCTTGTTTTGATGAAAAAGTGCTTCCGGTGAGCTTTTCCGGGTAGAAAGTGGTGTTTGAGTGCTGAAAGAATCCTTGCACCTTAGTTTCATTGAGGGGGGGGGCAGCTTCAAACAAAACTAAGGCACGAGGATTCCTTCAGCACGCATGGCAAGGCAAGCCGAGCGACCGTCCCGAAGCTGTCGCGAAGCCCATTGACACAGGTACAAAGGAGGAGTTGAAGGTGGCGGGGAGAAGCGGGGGACGGCTGGCTGGCCGGTCGCTTGGCTCACCTTGCCATGCGTGCTGATACCGGTACCGGGCCGCGGATGATTTTGTGATGCCGGTACCGGGCCGCAGATGATTTTGTGATGCCAGTACCGGGCCGCGGCACAAAAAAGGTTGGGGGCCACTGGTTTGGAGAACTGGTGGTAACCTTCCCCCAAGAGTGGGGTGGGAATGGAGATTTTACAGTATCCTTCCCCGCCACGCCTGCCACGCCACGCCCACCAAGCCATGCCCACAGAACTGATAGTAAAAAAATTTTGAATTCCACTACTGATAGAAAGCAAATAAAGTAAGTATTTATTAGGAACTTATTGTTATGTCCAAGATATTCTTTTGGTGTTCAGAATGGTCTTGACGAAATTGGGCATCTTCTGTTGGCTACACTGGAAGTTTGTAATGGCATTTATAGTTTAAAATGAACTTTTTGGTCATGTAAAATAAACAAACAACGGCATAGTAATAATTCAACTCTATGGAGTCTGCAGACTTTGAATGCAGTAGGAAAAAAAAACTGACTTAGATTTCATACCCAAATAATAGGAAGGTCTGTGGTTTGGTAGATTCCCCCAATTTACATACGTTTTTGTAATTTGCATTGTATGAAAATTTACATAAAACATACTAACCTTAAAGGAATTTGTTTTATACAATATATTTTATTAATATTATCCACCAGTATACGGTATATTTTATGAATATTATGTGTAAATGTAAATGTAATACCATTAACAGGTACTCCTTCCCAGCTGATCTATTATATCAGGATTTTACTGTAGGGATTTCAAATAATTAGAAAATAACCCAATAATTTGGATTATTTTCAGTCATGCAGTTTTGCTTACAAAGTACAAAGTTATTAGGTATAATTCTGGCTATTATGTACAATTCGTGCCGCAACATTTTCTTTTGTGAGAATGTTATAGAAACAAAACCAAACATGTGAAAATAATCGCTCTGCCACGATGTAATAAATTTCACTGACTATGGGATCCCTTTGGCTGATATTTTCTTATATTACAGTGTTACCCTGGGGCTGTAGGATTATTGTAACAAATCATATCTATGTCATTGGGCACTGCACAGTGGATTCCACTCTCTTCTGCTCCTTTGAAAAATGCCCTGGTGGAACATTGTCAGGTACAATGAAAAACAGAGAAAGAAAGCAACAAATCCTTATCTCCAGAGCCTATGAATGCTCACGTGATATTGCCAAGCAATACATTTTTAGAAATCAATCTGAATGGCTGTGGCAACTGTTTGGACTTTGGGGAATATAGCAAAAGCCCCAACTGGAGTCCAAGGTGATATTGAGCAAACTGAATGTTTAAAAGGTTTTCCAATAGGTTTTGATTGCAGTTTCCACTTGTTGCAGTCATTTATCCGTTGCTAAAATGTGGTAGGCCTAAAAGCTGGCATAGAGAAGAATCTGCTTTTATCTCTCCCTCCCTCTCTCTGTCTCACACACGCACAGAAAGAGAGAGAGGGAGAGAGATGAATGAGAGAGAGAGAGATGGAGAGATGGAAGGAGGGAGGGATGGACAGACAGACAGTCCGACAGACTGACAGACCAGGGCTGCATGTGAAAATCAAGGTCATGATGAACAGGGCATTCTGATTTTGTAACTTTTAGGCTGGAGATACAGCTCTTCACGTCGCTGCTGCATTGAATCATAAGAAAGTGGCAAAATTGCTCTTGGAAGCTGGAGCTGATGGGACAGTAGTTAACAATGTAAGTGTGGAAGTTTTTTTTGTGTTACTGTTCTATTTCTTTTAAATACTGATTGAAATGTTGCTACGGGCAACAGGAAGACTATGGGCACCTAATAAGGTCATACAGGTAGTCATTGACTTACAACATTGACTTTAATGACCATTTGAAGTTACAACATCATTGGGGAAAAAGTGACTTACAACTATTTTCCACACTTGCAACATTACTGCATTCCCCCATGGTCATGTGATCAAACTTTGGCTCCTTGGGAACTGACTCATACTTACGAATGGAAGCAGTGACCCGAGGTCATGTGATCCCCTTTTGCGACCTTTTGACAAGCAAAGTCAGTGGGGAAGCCAGATTCACTTAACAACCATGGTATTAATTTAACATCTGCAATGATTCACTTAACAACTGTGGCGAGAAAGGTTGCAAAATGGGGGAAATAACAAATATCTCGCTTAGCAATAGAAATTTTGGGCTCCATTGTAGTCATACGTCGAGGACTACATGTACTGCAGGCTCATAAATTAGGATAAGTGTTATAAATATAATCACCGTAGCTGGCAGCTCCTGGTTGACTTTGGCTAATCTTGGTAAGCTAAGCAGAGTCAGAAAAGGGTAACAAAAAATCCCAAGCCTTTCTCAAGACTAGACTAAACGGGGGAATTCCAAAAAACAAACAAACCTGGTATCTATCCATCGCTTTCACTTTAAGCGATGGATCACCTGTTTAAAAAATTGTCCAGGCTTTCTGAACTTCTTAATGGTTTTGGAGGAACATAAACCAACTTTCTATTACAGGCTGGCCAGACCCCCCTAGAAGTTGCCCGGGAACACAACAATCCTGAAGTTGCTCTTCTACTTACTAAAGCCCCTCAGGTACAACACGCACCATGGCTGAATTGGAAACTTAATTTCACAAAAATACTTGGAAGTAAATGTTTCTTATAAAAATGTAATGATGAGTACTAGATCTTGTTGACATATTACCTGAGTTTGGGTTTGATTTGTATTCACTCTCTGACCCAGATTCATTGAAAGGGCCTTAATAGACATAACTAACTTAATAGTCCAATGGATCTACTTTTAATCAAGACCAGAGTAAGATCTGGACCCAGCTTAAACTGACATACAGAGAAATCAATTCTAAATATTGTGTTGCTGTGTTTGTGTATTTAATGCAGAGCCTAGCTTACATTCTCCATCTTGCTCCATAGCCATTTATGTAACTGGTTGAACATTGCATTCTCCATGCAGTCCATTTTCCTTGTTTACTTCTACTTTCAATAAACAACAGAGTTGAAAATTATTACAGGTAGTCCTTGGCTTAAAAACAGGTCACTTATTGACCATTTGAAGTTACAATGGACCTCCCTGGGACTACTTACAACCTGGATTCACATGGTAGCACTTGACAGCTGAGCTACATTTAAAGCTGTTTGCAGGGTCCCACTGTCACACCTGACCATGTTTTAATATGTTTCTGCCGAAATCCAGTATTTACTCCTAACTTTCAGAAGTATTCAGAAGTATTTCAATATTTACTTCTGATTTTCAGCAAAACTGCACCCACAGTAAGTTAATTGGTTTGCTTAACAACCACTGCATTTGCTTAATGATGGTGGTGATTAATTTAACGACCACTGAAAAAAAAAGGTAGTAAAATCAGGTCAGTTATGTGGATCATCTGATCTACAACCGTCATGAGTTCCAGACATGATGGACAGTCTTGAGGAATGCCTGTAATAAAGCAATAATGGATTGGATTCAAACTTGATGACAGAAACCTTGTTTCCTCGAAAATATGACCTACTCTGAAAATAAGTTCTAGCTTGATTTTTATATGTGCGCCCAATATAAGCCCTACCCCCAATATAGGCCCTAATTAAGATCCCACCCACTCCAGAGTGCACAGGTAAAAATTAGCTAGAGTGGGGATGGGGGTGGAGCTGTCCTACTACTTATCTTTGGACAGTTGTAGCCAGGCCTCATACACCCTGACACCTGCTTTGCCGGCCCATTTCTTCTGCAGCCAGCAAGGCTGGCAAGGCTTTCCTGAAGGCCTCTGTAGCTGATAACAAAGCTGCAGGAAAGCCTTGCTGGCCACAGAAGAAAAAATTCCTGAAGGCCTCTGACAGTGAAAAGGAGGCTGGGAGGCGACATGCACAAGTGAGGTTAGTCAGTGGAGGACATCCTCTGAAAATAAGACCTGATGCCTTTTTTTTGTGGCAAAAAAATATAAGACAGGGTCTTATTTTCGAGGAAACATGGTAAATGACTAATTGATTAGGTGGGGTATTAAAATTCAATAGGATTTAACTTGGCTGTAGTCGTCTTAAGTTAGTTTAGGTTTAGTGAGTCTTTAAAGTGTAACTAACTTTGGTTCTAGTTCTGCCATTCATGAAAACTTTGCTGAATCTAGATTTCACACTTTAATCGTGGAAGGAGCCTGAGGAAGAAAAGGGAGAGACTTAAAGAGGAAAGACGTGCTCAATCCGTGCCACGTGATGAAGTGGTGCAAAGCAAGGTACAGCTACTTATATATATTTAGGAGGGAAGGAAAGCAGTACGAGAACTGAAAGACTCCACTTGTTGAAACTATATGAATTTGCTCTGGGTGTGTCTGTTGTGTCATAAGCACCTGGAACCAACTGTTAGTACTTATAATTGTGAGCTTGAGTGCTGCCTCTCGTTGCTGGTCCCCTGCCTGGAATTTGTGCAGTACCAGGATCAGGGCCAGCCATAAAACTTGAAAGGAAAAATGGAGGTCCATTTTGTTCATGCCTGGATGTGCTTGTATTTGGAACAGGATAGTGCTTCTGCTGCTGAAGACACCCACAGCAGCGATCCTGCTCAGGGGAGAGGTGACTTGAAAAATGAAAGCCAATTGCCTTTGTCAGAGCAAAGAGAGAAGAAGGGTAAAAAGAAGAAACCAGGAGAAAAGGTATTAAAGTGTGGACCTCAACCCAGAGACAAAGATTTTTTTGATGGCGGCAGTGTGTTTTTCGCCTTCTATCAACAGTGTGCTGCTTTCCTATGCTTTTGTTAGTCTTTGCCAAAAGCATTCAATCCTACTAGATTTGACCATAGTTTTATATTTCTCAAAATTATATTTAGTAGTCCAAATCAGTGTAAAAAGGTTTATGAGATGTGAAGAGCATTTAGGAGGCTGTATAGCAGGGGTGTTTCATTGAGGGCCACATCAGGGTTGTGTTTGACCTTAGGGGGCTGGGTGGACATGGCCAGTTTGACATCACTCGTGTCAGGAGTGCCTATGGTGGTCTGAGCACCCTGCCAGCAAAAATGGAGGTCAGGAGGACCGCCCTCCTGAGCTCCATTTTCACTGGCAGAAGCACCACGGGCCAGTTTCCAGGGTGGCCTTGCAGGCCAGATCTAAGCAACCCATGGGCTGGATGCGGCCCACGGGGCCTGAGTTTGATGCCCCTGCTGTATAGGCACAAGTTGGTCAGCTAACAATTATTTCAAGCACATTTTTCCAAATCAATGAAAATACATTGCAAATAGAAATAAAGCTTTGGTAGTAATTAGTTCAAATTTAATTCATTCATTTACTTTAATTAAAATAGCTCAATGTTATGAAGACCTTTTCAGCAGCTATGGGGAGGAAGGAAGGACAGGATTGATAACACATCAGCCTTGCCTCTTCATTATGATAAATCAATAGATATATTTGCACCTATTATGGACAATATTAGGAAGAATACTAAATGATGTTCTGTGTGTTACTTCTAACTTAATTGAAAATACAGGATATATAAATTTGGATGCAGGCTGTGAATTAAGGTTGTGCAAATGCAGTTGGTATTTGGGATGATCCAGCTCCAAATTAAGTCAGATATAATTTGGAAATTTTGCTTCATAGAAAGAACAAAGCAGAGCTGTTTTGTTTCATGCTGAGAATGAAATATGGTTGTTTTAGGCAGAAATAGTTTGGCAGGTGTGTTTGTGACAGCAAGAATGGGGGGAACGGCAAGAACAGCAGTGGTAGTGACAGAGAAGCTGGAGAGGAAGAAGGAAGGGAAGATACTGATGAAGATGAAGCGATCAGGTGGGTTGATGGGAGATTTCATGCTGAGACCTTGGTGATGGAAATTAAGGGATGAGGCAAAGGAACCTCTGAGATGAATCACATGGTAGTAGGATATGTTGTCTTAAAAATAACTCCATCCGGAATCCAGAACCACCAAAACATTCTGGGTTTAGTTTTGGCTGTGAACTCTAGATTCAGACCAAAACATATTTTCTGTTTTGTTGGACTCCTCCTGGGAGTCAACTGCGATCATGATGAGCAGAGAATGTTTTAAAATGTAGCTAACAAAAGTAAAAACAAATTATTATTTTTTTAAAAAAGAGCCCAATTGTTTTGTTTGCTGATAAAAATGCTGTTTCTTCCTTCCCTTAAAAATTAGGTATTGGCACTTTCCGATCCTTTGCCCTCAGCAGATCAGCAGATACTGCCTGGTCCACAGCAAAACCTGACAAAACGCAGAAGCAAGCATCGCTGTGCATCTCCACCACCACCCCATGAATTCAGGGCCTATCAATTATATACTCTGTACCGTGGAAAGAATGGAAAAATCATGCAGGTATTAATCTACCCTGTTTCTCCAACAATATGGCCTCCCCCAATAGGAAGTCCCAGCATGTTTTATAGGCATGAAATGAAATTAAGCCCCTCCCGCCAAATTAAGGCCTATATTAAAACATGCGAAATGGGGAGGAATGGTGGGGGGGCTTGCCGTTAGGAAGTACTTTTGTTGCACACCCGGATATGGTGCTGCCTGCGTTGACCCCGATACGAAGTGCCCCACCAACGCCGAGGTCAACATCCAAGCCGTCGCCGCCTGCCCGAAGATGCAAGGTGGGGGGAATTAAGTCACCCCCGAAAGGACGGCCTAGCCATTTTTTCGGGGCTCAAAAAAAAAATAAGACCCAGCCTTATTTATATGATAAACACGGTAGAAGCAGAGTATTGCTTGGGATAGTGAAGGAGTAAAAGTTTTTCAAGGACGTTCTGTAATTTATAGGAGTCATTATATTTGTGCTTTAAGAAGATGGCTTGATCAGGAGAATATGAATGTGCCTTCATGACTGAATTGTTTTGCTTCCTGAATTGTTTCTTGGTAGTAAGCACAATAGCAATAGCACTTAGACTTATATACCGCTTCACAGTGCTTTACAGCCCTCTCTAAGCAGCTTACAGAGTCAGACTATTGCCCCCAACTATCTGGGTCCTCATTTTACCGACCTCGGGAGGATAGAAGCCTGAGTCAACCCTGAAGCCCCACAATGCTTCCTTAAGAATTAGAAACTGAGGGTACTTATTTTGGAATCTACTTTTTAATTTTGATTGGAGGTAGAACTTTGGAACAATGAAGTAAGTAAGCAACGTAAGTTTGTAATCCCAATACTTTCTGATTCTAGGTTTCTTTTTTAAGTTCTTGTTTTTTGAGGGTAAAAGAACAGTTTTGCTGGCCCTCTTTAAGCAAGGCATAATATAGATCAGTACTTACAAATGCATGGATTTCACCTCCCAGAAGCCCACATGTCTGGAAGACACCAGCATTGAGAACATCAGGGCTAGATCCCAAGTGTTACAATTAAGTACATAGATATTGTATCATATATATCATGTATTTCTAAAACAAATTCATTTTTACACTTTTGTATCAATGGAATTATTTAAACGGTTAGCTGTACTTTTGCATCTTCAAAACAATACAAGGCTTGAGAGAACAATGTGAACTCTATAGAACTATATGATGATCTTGCACTAGTGTGGCCTATGGTTGATCTGAGGTTGATCTGAGTCCTTTTAATAAATAAAGAGATTTATATGGATGATGCCATAAAAGTATTTCAGTGTCATGTTTCAGTGTCTTTGCTATAAAAAGTTATATGAAGCCCCACAATAAAACATACTTAAGGGAATAATTCAGTCAGGTGTTCCAGTCAATGAGATGACCATCAAATATGAGTTTGAGGTCCTTCCCCTACAAAAACTAATGCATGTTGACTACAGAATAACAGGGTTGGAAGGCCCCTTGGAGATCTTCTAGTCCAACCTTCTGCTCAGGCAGGAAACCCTGCATCATTTCAGACAAATGGTTGACCAATCTCTTTTTAAAAACATGCAATGTTGGAGCATTCACTATTTCTGGAGGCAAGTTGTTTCCACTGATTAATTGATTCTGCGTCTCATGTAATGGACTTCAGAAAAAGGGCTGTCAATATTCACAAAGTTACAAAACCATTGTGTAACAAAGTCATTCCTTCTAGGAATGGTTATCCAATAAAAATAAACCTAAGAATAAAGCATGCAACACTCCAAAACAGAACAAACATGAAGCAATGGCTAAGTTCCAAAGGGTTCACAAACTTCATCATACCACTGTACCACGTTGTTGTTTTTTATTTCTTGTGTTATAAATGCCAGAAATGTAAAATATAAACTTGGAAATCATTTTGGCTGGGAATTGTAGTCCAAATTTATTTTTAAACTTATCAAACATGTTTCCTTTTTCTCATTAATTTGCTTTCAGTAGGCCCCAATACAGTGCTATCTTATGTGATGGTCTTTGCTATATTAGCCAAATATGTTTGTTCAGAGAAAGATGTTTATGCACCTATGTGTATGTGGTCATTTCCGGTAGGCACCTATAAATGGATGTCGTTGTGAACCTCTAATACATAAAGTAGAGAACCAGCTGGTAGCTGCTATGGAAGAAATAAAAGCTGAATTAGTAGCAGTGCAAGATAAGATGAACAGCAAATTAGGACAGATGGAAAATAAAACACAACATCAGGTAAGGAAGAATTAAGGGATGCAATGTGTCTCAAAATGTGGGGTTTATGAGGAAAACAGATGCAGCAAAATTCACTTGGTTGACTATTATCATTGTGTGAAACACATGATAAGATATGACAGCAAAGCTGTTTTATCTGATATGGTTGCCACAATGTGGAAATTATTTTCTGCTGTCTTCGCTGAAGAAGCACCAGCAATAGGCAAGCCAATGTTTTATCTTCCTGTCTTATGTCTTAAAGCTCTCATTATTACACAGCACGTTTAGAAAGATCACTGCTGGCTTCAGGATTTGGTGATCACAGTCTAAGGCTAGGCAACAGATTTCTTGATGTTAGGCCATAGCCACTAAACACTACCCAACTGATACTGGCCATGAAAGCCAAACCAATAAAGCAGGGGTGGGATTCTACTAGTTCGCACCTATTCGCTAGAACCGGTTGTTAACATTCTAAGCAGTTTGGAGAACCAATTACTGGCCTAATCCTGTAAGGAAGGCAGGAAGGAAACATTCTGGTATTGCTTACAGAAACCACCTCTCTGTTAACCCTTAGTATATTCTTGGCAGGACTAGACTTCCTGTCTCAGGAACCTCTCTGGAGTTTTTTTCCCCTCCTTTGTTGGTACTTTGCTTGTGTGGAGTGACCATTCAAAGTTACAATGACACTGAAAAAAGTGACTTATGACCATTTTTCACACTTATGACTGTTGCAGCATCCCCACAGTCATGAGAGGCCAGGCGAGGAGATGCGTGCCTCGATGTGAGTGATATAGAGTTGGCCATGCCCAGCCAATAACATGACCACCAAGCCACATCCACCCAGTCACATGACCACCAAGCCACGCCTACCACCTAAGCCACACCCACAGAACAGGTTGTTGAAAAATTTGAATCCCACCCCTGCAATAAAGGTAGTCATTGATACCAAGTCCATCATTTAACAACCATTGGAAGCTACAACAGTACTGAATTTTGCAACCAATACCCACACTTACATCCTTTGTAGTATCCCTCAGTCACATAATCACCGTTACAGTCAATACACATTGTTCAATGCTGATCTGTTGGGGTTTTTTTTTCCTTCCCTTTTAGAGTGGAGAGATTGTAGAGGAGGAGATTACAAGAGAATAAGTAGGCACACAATGAGGAATACACTGGGCTGTTTGTAAGGTGTACTCACAGCTGCCAGCCCAGTGCATTGCTTTCAATATATATTCTTCATTGTGTGTTTGCTTGCTCTCTTTGAAATCACTTCCTTTATAATGAGTGTGAGTACACATGACTTTGGTAATACCCCCCAAAGTCCTTCTGGAGAAATCAGTTTTTACTAGTTCTGGAAGGCCATTGCAATCCAAAGGGCGAGGCAAAATTAAAGGTGTGAAACTGGTTGGATTTAGTCTTATCAGTCTTGAGTTGGATATCTAGAGTGCCAGGGTGAGCATTCCAAAGGCTGGGTGAGGGAGGAAGGGAGAAAGAAAGGAAAACATAGCTATGTTCACAGTTTTTTTCTTAATGAGTGCTTCACTTAGTGAGAAATCATAGTGGCAAAGCTGTCAGTTTCAATTGTAGTTGTTAAATGAGGACTACCTATATAAGACTTGCAAAGAAATTGGCCCAGTTCATACCTATGATAAAGCTAAGTTTTAAACAAAGCTTACTGAATAAACCAAGCTAGCTGGATTCACACATTTGGGCTAAAAAAGAAATCATATTATGGCTTAGCATGATGTGTAAACCCAGTTATATAAAAGAACGTCCCTATGTAAGGGATACTATCTGTAGTAGACATCCTCAATTATTGAATTGAAATTATTGAAAGAAAACAAATACATTCTTATTATTATTTTTATTTACTCTGTGGGTACATCGGTAGCTAAAATACATTGGAAACAGTTTTTACTGAAATAACTCTTTTGAGTCACACTACTTCACTGAAAGTGCGCTTTTCAGATTTATTGATCTAATTGCTTGAAGTACAAGATCTAGTAAATGAATGCAGCGATACCATTTCTGAATGAACCTTTTGGTTCTATCACAGCTCCGTGTTTTAGACAAATTAATGGCAGAGAGGCTGTCAGCAGAAAGGGTGGAGTGTCTTCATCGTCTTCAGCACACGGAGTTGGAAAGAAATGAAGGGGAAAAACGCCAGGTAGGTTACTGCATTTGTTGCAATGAACACACAATAAGCTTGTGCAGCTTTAGGGAAGAGGAACTTCAATAATAATAGAAGCTACCCTTTGTAACATGATAAAGCAGAGTTAGGTACATCCACTCAGACCAGTGGTATGGCTGCTTAGAGGTCATCTAGGCATATGTAATACATAGAAGATTATTTCCTGGGAAACAATTCAAGGGCCTATTTTGAAAATTACTTGTGAAATCAATTATGTGAAATGAGGAGGGATTTATTAATAGTTCATATGGGAAATAATGAAAGGAATTACAAATTTTTGAAAGGAACAAAGCAATTCTGGTTATAGTGGAAACTTTTTATTCCGAGCATTCAGAGTTAAATTAGATTGCTGAAATCAAAGCATCTCAACATCATTTTTGATCATTTTTCTCAGTGTGTCTTTTCTTCTTGCTGTTGAAAAAGTATATTTATCATCAAACATTTTAATAAAATGCATTATATTCTTGATTATTAGGGATGGAATACACTTGTCTTCTAAAGATAGTCCTTGACTTAATGAAATGTAAATGGCAAAAATTAAAATAATTTTTATTTATTTTAAATAATTAAATAGAATTGTTAAATAGTCCCACAATGAGTTGTCTCACAGTGAGTTGTCTGTGGCGAGTTGTCCTGCGCCATACTGCCCATGGCGAGTTGGCTGTGGTGACTTGGCCGCGGTGAGTTGGCTGCAGTGAGTTGGCTGTGGCAAGTTGTCCCATTCCCTCACCTTCTGTAGCTCTCCCAGAAGCTCTGGAGAGCACGTGGGAAAGGAGAGCAAGCCTATCTGCCCTTTTACCTCCCTAAAGGCTGCATGGTTCCATCCTAGGAGCAGACACCATTTTGGAAGGGGTCAAGGGGCCTGCTCTCCTTCCCCAACCCAGAATTAGGAGGACTTCCCCTTACCTCATAACTAATTGCAGATTCTATGGACTCTTTTGTAGTCAATGTAACTCATTGTTATAAGTTGAAATGCCAAAGTTTTGATTTTGTTGAATATTTCAGCAAATATTTTTTATTCAAAAGTACATTGGTACAAAATATAAGAGTGGCTGAGAATTAAGAGAGATACTGATGGACTCTGATAGATGTGTGGATTCTTCTTGCAGCTGTCTTTGGTGGGTGAATTGAAAGCTTGGTGCCTGCTAAAAATTCAGAATCTAGAAATGAAGCTCTCTGGAGATTCTAGATCTTCGAGACCAAAATCCACCCTGTCCACATCTGAGTCTCTCTCAGAGACTTTGGATACAGAAAACCTTCACACTACAAATGACTGTAAAACAAGCCAAACCCCACCACAATCAAATGGATCCCATCATCATTCTGGCATTGTGAGCCTCTCAGAAGATACAGAACGGAGTAGAATGCCAATCACAGAGCAGAGCTTTGGAAAGCAGTATTTTGTGGTTCAGCAAGATAGCATATCAGGTATGTTTGTTTTCCTATTTCAGCGATTTTCAGTTGGATATCTATGTTAATCTGCTGCACCTGTAGTGTCAATCTAAATTTCAGTCTCTATTTTTTTTTTTTATACTAGGCAGCTTGCTTCTCTTCACTCTGGTACGATTAAAGCCTTCTTCACCACCATAGAAGAAAAACTGTGCTACTGTTAAGAGCAGGAGTCCACAATAATTTCAAGCCATGGCCATCATTCTGCAATTCTAATGTTGCAAGTGCCAATTCCTTAAAAAATTATAAGCTGTTCAGTGTCATTGGGTGTCAAGCAGCCTAGAAATTGCATACATAAATATTCAAACAAGCAAGCAAGCAATTCAACATGTCACCAGTCTCCTAAGTTCTCATTTGTTACAAATATACAGATTTCAAAAGATTTCAATCATTATTCCAATTATCTTTAATAAGACACAGGGAATTATTATTGCAGCAAGACAAATTCCTTGTGTGTCCAATCATACTTGGCCAATAAAGAATTCTCTTCTCTTCTCTTCTCTTCTCTTCTCTTCTCTTCTCTTCTCTTCTCTTCTCTTCTCTTCTCTTCTCTTCTCATCTCATCATCTCATCTCATCTCATCTCATCTCATCTCATCTCATCTCATAACCTTGGATCAAAACTGCATTAAGGAAGTTTGACCTTATCCATTGCCATCCTGTATTGGGGCTATGATTCCAATTCTCCTGTTTGGCTTGGGCCTTTCTGAAGCTTCCCTAACTCCAAGCACTTATAATTATTTGTTATCTTTCGGTTTACAGGAACAGAGCAACAGTCAGTGGGTGGTGCTGTCCTTCCTCCTTCTGCAGCATCTCCCCAAGTGGTTAGGCCAAAGGATAAAGCAAGTTTCAACAGATTGCAGCAAGAACCACCAGGAGTGGAACACTCTGTTTCCAGACTAAGGCATGTAAAAGTACAAACTGTTTTGCAGGCTTCTGAACGTACAAAGGCAGAATCACAGAGCGGCTGCTTGATAGACAAAGGGACTCAAACCAAGAAACCAAGTAAAAGTGGTCAGTTGAAGCACAGGTCCCACCAACCAGGAGAAGCTCCATCTGGGCAGCCCCCACCTTCTGCCACTGAAGGAAAGGAGGGCAGTCCTCAGCTGGCAGGCACATCTCAAGCTTTGGAAATTACCCAGTACTTCTTTGAGGCTGTGTCAAGTCAGATGGAGAAGTGGTATGAGAGAAAGATAGAAGAAGCTCGTTGCCAAGCTGACCAGAAAGCTCAGGAAGATAAAGTGGTCCTTAAAGAACACATTAAAAGTTTAGAAGAGGAACTGCAGAAGCTAAGGACTAAAATGCAGAAGGAAAACTAGCCCTTGCATGGCTCAAGAAAAGGGCCCATTGCTGTTTTCACAAACTCCACTGAAGCAATTTTAGGGCAGGGGACACTTATGAACAATTTCACTCATATTGAACATGCCTTTAAAGAGGATGAAGTATCCACGAAATTATTCGAGGAAACCAGTTTTCCTAAGCCAACACTTCATTGATGGGCAAAATGTTGTTTTAGCTCTAAATAGTGCTAGTTGTGATACTAATTCTGGGTAGAATGCGTTTGTTACCTATCAGTGCCCTTCAGGTACACTGCTGGGTGTGAGTGATTGAATGTCTATTCTTGTTTTTCAGTCCCTGTGCCATTTTGTGAATTCTTTAAAGTTTTATTATTTTATAATAAACCATTTTATTACATATTAAACATTTTTTAAGTTCGAGCATTTTATAGTATTGAGTATGGTATTTTTATATAGTGTGAGCTAAACATTGGGTATGTTTTGGGGCACTGGTTATCTGAACACTGGACAAGAATGGTACAAGTAATAACCCTGTGAAGAAGGTTGAATTGAAAGCAATTGGTTTAAAATCATCCATTGAGCTTCTATGGCTGATGGTGGACTAAAACCTAGGTCTTAACCATAATAATTATGTTGAATTTTGAAAATTGCAAACAGTGGTCAACATTAGAAATATTATTTTCTTCTATATCAGGGCAGTCAAACTCATGGCCCATAGGCCAGATGTGTCACGTGCTGGCCATGCCCATGCCAGCAACATGACTATGCGACTTTGACACCTGTTTTATATTGTACAGGACTTTGTGAATCGCAAGTACTCCCAGCCCTAACAATTTTATATATGGGAAATTGTTGCAGTTTCTGGAGAGGATCGTGATGACCAGATTGTTCAGTTGCAGTGCTGACTTGGGAGACTTGCTGTTACTCATTGGGAAGGTGTAGCAAGGGATTGAAAATAGGCTTTGCGCTTCTCTTCTCATGCTAAAAAGCTGACGGATGTGCAGCCAAGAATAAGGGTAATATAGTTGAATACAGGTAATCCTCAACTTATGACAACTGGGACCACAATTTCTGTTGCGAAGCAAGTTGCTGTTGTGCCTAATTTTACAATGTTTTTTTTTTTGCCATGGTGGTTAATTGAATCGTGCAATTAAGTGGATCCAGCTTCCCCCCGTTGACTTCATATGTTGGAAGCTGGCACAGAAAGTTGCAAATTATGATCCCGACCCCAGGATGCTGCAGCTGTCTTACATATGTGCCAGTTGATTGTAGAGATGCAACCACCATACTCTGCCGTCTCTTGCTCTTACATTTCTTCTTGTGTTGCTCACATCAATCTACAATTCAGTGTGAATATTTATTAGCTCTTATTTAAGTTGTATTGTGAATATATACCTTACATTGATCAGCAGGGTAACAGACAGAGTGCTATGGGCTAGATTTCCATAGGAGCTCAAGATTCTGGTAGATCCAAGTTTTCTACACACCCGCTACCAGCCACCTTTTGTTTCTTTTATTTTTATCCCACCTTTATTATTTTATAACTCAAGGTGGTGAACATGCATAATACTTCCTCCTCCTCTTTTCCCTACAACAGTCCTGTGTGGTGGGCTGAGCTGAGACAAGACTGATTGGCCCAAAGTCACCCGGTCAATTTTCCTGCCTAAGGTGGGATGAGAACTCATGGTCTCCTGGTTTCTAGGCCAGCACCTTCCTCGCTACACCAAACTGATTCTATGACCTTTTATGCTTCCTGAAACAAATACCTAATTGCCAAGTGAAATATGCACCTCAGTATTTTATGCCAGTAGAACAGTTTATAATAATCCTGGAACAAAAAGCTGCTTCCGAAGAGTCTTTTCAATGTTATGTATATAATATTCTGGTAAGAACATTACTAATATTAAATAGTGACACAAAGTAATTCCATTCCTTTAAGTTATTTCAATACATTTTGATTCAGGAATTAGAAGGCATGTGATCATAATAGAAGATAACCAGTCCTGATTCTAATGCCAAGACTTGAATCTGGAAATAAAAGCAAAGTCTCCCAGCCTTCCAGGATGCAGAAAACCAGAGACGTATGCCTAATCTGTGAAAATAGTACTGAAGTCACCTCTCAAGGAGGAGTAATGAATGGATATGATGCTTTGTGGCACTGGAATCTAACAAAGGCTGCAGAATTTCAGCTGCACCAGAATAAAGAATACTCAAGTGATATATTTAAGGCAACTCAAAAGGCTTAACCTTGCTGCAATAATTTTGCTAATATTACTGTCAATATCCTGTCTTTTTATGATTCCTTTATCATTGGACTGGTTTATGGCATGCGCTATACCTCTTGAAACTCAAGCCAAATTGCATATTGTAACCCTGAGTGTTGCTTTGTAATTCTACAACACTGCCCTACTGCTTCTAAACTGCAATACTAATGAAAGTTTTATAGCTCAGCCAGTCAGTAATTCCCTGACAGAATCTTGCCATATTGTTAAAAAATAATATACTGCTTCAAAAAAGGAGTAATAAAACCAGATCTCTTTATTTTTCTTTTTACAAATAAATTTACTTAAACAAATTCTAATAGAAGAGCTGAAGATATATAACAGCAATATTGGTTCCACTCTACACTTGTTCACCAGAGTACTTGAATCACTTCCATAGGCATAGTTCTAGAAAGAGATAAAATTTACTGGCTATTTTGCTAAAACCAACTTACAATAAACACTGGCCAACTCATGTCAATGTAAGAAAAGATTCAGTTCTCCTTCAACTTGTTTTTAGAAGAAAAAAAAAATACAACACTGAAGCCAAAAACTATGAAAAGTCCATAGAACCCCCTTCAAATTTGACTGAAGCCACTCTGAAATACCTGTATTACCTTGGAGATTAAATATAAGTGATTCAGTTCAAAGGCATATTATATTTCATTAAATCATCTCTTCAAAGGTTTGTGCAGAACTGATAAACATTAAGTTCTTTACTTTGTGGAACTCTCTAGGTAAACATAATACATGTAAAAGTAAATTGTTCAAATAAGTGATGGTATTCTTGTATTTACAAGTGTAATTCATAAATCTAAGATCAAATTCCTTTTCTCTACTTCTGCACTTTTCACATGGATTGTCCGGATGTTGCTGTAATTGCTTGTCTTTTTATTCTTATTGCACCTTAATTTTCAGGCATACGGCATTTATACTATGACAAAGAGTATTCATCAGGTCTTCCATCTAACTTTTGAGAAGTGTACACAGGACATTTTTGGATTATCAGCAGGGCTCTTCCCACTTAATGTCTTTGCCGTTAGCTACAATGAAAAATTGTTTTGACTTGTAAGCAGAATTAAGCCTAGGATTTTGCTAATTTTAGTGTTCTCTCAAGCTCCTGAAGCTGTAGGTTGCCATGAGTGATCATCATCTTAATTGCATCCTATAAAACAAAAACGTTATACTTAGTAGGCAAAGTAATTTAAACAAGTATATTTGTCAAATTTATACGAGCAGCCATCTCACAAGAAGTGGTAGCATAAAGCAAAAAAAGAAGTATAAAACTATCATGAAAATATGGCTTTTCTTCTTCACCAGAACAACTACTCAATTTCGGAAGCATTATTCAGCAAGGCAATGATTTAAATTATTCTCCTTTCCATAGACAGAATCCTAAACAGGATTTACTTTGCTCACTTCTCTTACTTGAAATTAATTCCTGGACTCAGAATTATTAAATTCAAAGTTATCAGAATTCTTAAATTCAAAGTATATATGCCATTTCATCAGGCTCCAGCTAATAGCTCTTGGAAACCCAGAAAAAGAATGTAAATATGAAATCACTTTTTCTTTACCATAACTAGCTTTGGAAATTCTTCTTTTAATGGGAATTAATATTCCAAAATATTTGACTTGATGTTTGATTGACATTGCATAGCACCCATAATGCATTTTCCAATCCCTATCTAATGCTCTAAGCAAAGCTGTATGGCAGAGGTTCAGGCCCAGCTACCAGCTGTAATGTTCAAGTCTATCACATTTTGAGAATTCTCTTGCCTCATCTGTAGCCTCTTTATTCCTTTTGAAATCTTCTCTCGCCCAGTCTCTCATGTAGCGACGATCTGCTTCATTGGGGATCTGACGAATGGTCCTGAGGATTTTTCTGTATAACTGAAGAACCTGCTGTCTTCTGAGGAACTGCAGATCATCAAAGGAAACAAAGAATGGATCTCTCACTTTTTTGTCATAAGTCAAAGCTCTTGCCATTTGTTCTTTCCGCAAAAAATTGAAACAATTCACTTACAATAAGCTGTACAAATTCAGCAGCAGCATAAGAGTGGCCTTGAGGGTTTGAAAGGATATTGTTATCATGAACCCACCTGTTTCTCTCAACTATCAAATTTACAATTACCTGCCCTCTTTAAAATTAAATTCATTTAGTTAAACATGAATACTCCACATATTTTACTTCTATCTCCTATGTTAATTTTATGTCAACTTATTTATTTGTAAGTTCTGTGCATATGCCTGACCTGTCCATCTGAATGGGCTAAGGTTGTATGGAGATCCACACGAGAGGCGACTTTATGGAATATTTATATCAGTCTTCACGACTTTCATCAAGGGGAGCTTTGAGTATATAATCGCTACTACCATTTTTACTTTTTTGACTGTATTCTGTGGGTCCAGTGTGCAGGCTCAATTCAAGCCAGGCCAAAATAGCCATAGAGTGTCATGTCCAGTGGTCACAGAGGAGCAAGCATGTTTCGGAAAGGAAGAAGCCGAATCAGAAAAAGGCCCGTGGCCAAACGCGACTGAGGAGCGAGAAGACGACCTGCCTGTAATTCCTGGGGTGCCTAATAATGACCCGAATTAAGTCTCCGGTCAAAATCGGGGCGCTTGCCAGGAGTCTGCCGTAGCAATGCCAGGCTTCCTTCCGAGTGGAGGCTTCCAGGCCCGGAGCCTCCTTCTCAAGACTCTCGGATTGCAGCGGAGCTTTTTCTACTGTGAGGCTCGCCCGGGTTCCTGCCGGCGCCTCAGCCAAACACAAAGGCTGCTTTGGCAGATATTCGGGAGCGAGGCGGCCGCAAAGACCGAGAGGAGGCCGAGCTGCCTCCCCTGGCCGCGGTCTCTTCCCTACCTGCTTCAGGCTTAAGGCCGTGGGGGGTAGCCGGGTGGCCGCCATGGCTCACGCTCGCTCCCTTCGGCCCCTTTTCTGGTCTGGGGCGGGGACTCTAGCGCCACAGGCGGAGGACGAATCCTGCACGCTCGGCCCCGGCAGCCGGCTGGACGGGTAAGAAAGAGGGAGCCCGCAGACGGGGGAACTTCGGAGTAACTCCCCCTTCCGTTACTTTAGCAAACGTGAGTGGTAGAAAAAGACACGTGTTTAGGGAAACGTATCTTTAGAGCACGTCGGGAGCAGCGTGACACGCTTTGTTCCTCAAATAGCTTGAACGCTTCAGTTACCAGAGGGAGAGGGAGAGTTACCGGAAAGAGGGAGCCCGCAGACGGGGGAACTTCGGAGTAACTCCCCCTTCTGTTACTTTAGCAGACGTGAGTGGTAGAAAAAGACACGTGTTTAGGGAAACGTATCTTTAGAGCACGTCGGGAGCAGCGTGACACGCTTGAACGCTTCAGTTAGGAACCAACTATCTATAGAATAACAATTGACAATCATAACTAAAAAAGAATATAAATAAGACTATAACCAGAAGTGCAGTTTGACGATATTATTCAGGTCTTTTATCAATATTCCAATTTGATTGTCTAGTTACAAGCAGCCTATTGGCAATCCATTGCTGCAGAGCAGATTCTTCTTCCAGAGCGGCGAGGTCGTTCTTTTATATAATGAGAAAAATGCTCAACAAAGCTAAGACACAAAGGTGTTTTTTTTTTTAACCAAGAAACCTTTTATGAAAAGTTGTTGAAACTGGTATTATTTGTTATGTAATCTTTTGAATCATTAACCTGAATGCCCTATCCTGGTAATCCAGGAAAAGTTGCTTTTAATAGCAGAATAACAAGAGTTGGGAGGGACTTTGGAGGTCTTCTAGTCCAACCCCCTGCTCAAGCAGGAAACTACTACCATTTCAGACAAATGGTTGTCCAATCTCCTTAAAAACCTCCAGTGTTGGACCATGTAAACTTCTACAGGCAACTAATTAATTGTTCTGTCAGGAAATTTCTCCTTAGTTCTAGGTTGGTTCTCTCCTTGATTAATTTCCACCCATTGCTTCTTGTCCTGCCCTCAGGTGCTACCCTCTTCTTTCTGGCAGCCCCTCAAACAGTGGAATACTGCTGTCATGTCACCCCTAAAGCCTTCTTTTCATTAAACTAGACATACCCAATTCCTGCAACTGTTCTTTTTTTTTTTTTTAAGCCTTCAGTCCTCTAATCATCTTTGTATGCTTCGATTAGTTTAACTTTAAGGTAATTTATTACAATAAAATGTGTTGCGTATATATTACACCAAACAGAGAATGTTTGTGATGGGCTGGCTGCAATTGCCTTGCGGCTGAGATTCAAGAATTGGCACATTTTTACAAGTTTATTTGATTTTGTATTATCACATTTTAAGCGGATTTCCAGGTTAATACAACTCAAGACCAGTCATTTTATTTTGAACATGCTCCCAGTATTTGGAAACAATCATGAACTTTGTAAAACAGCTGTATGACTAGTTCTATGAGGGACCTGGGCAGTTTTTAAATGTGATGCATGAACAAACAGGAAAATAAAATGACAAGAATTGTGTAGAGATGCATTAATCATTTTAAATACTTTTTATATTGTCCTGTCAAATACTCAAATATTAATTTGACTTCTAAGAGAAATCCTTATTTCTTCAAATATGCTTTCTATTACATGGAAATTGATGGCTAAAATAAGGAAATTTATTCCATGGGCTTTTCGTATTGCTAAGTCTAGGGCTTCAATGCTGGAAAGATATATATAAGGCCTCAATTACTCTGAAAACTGAAGACCTGATGTTACTTGACACTTATGAGTTATATATACAGATTATAAATGATTTCACTAAAATATAATTTTATATTTAATTTTTAAAAAATCTTTTATTACAACCATATACAGTTGTGCTCATGTTTACATACTCCTTGCAGAATTTGTAAGATATGGACCTTTGTGAGTAAAGTACATGAGTGATTTACAAAACACTTAAAATTTATGATTCAAATTAAACTAGGGATTGCAGAATAAGACAATCATGAAGAAAACCGTAGCAACAAAGGAAATAATAAAATGATTTGGTTCAAAAGTTTCAATAACCCATATTTGAGCTTATAATGCAGTCTAAACTTGTCATATACATGTTGAGATAGCAATGAAGCTAAAGTATTCACACCCGTGTCTTGGTTATATTTAGTGTCTTTGTATAAATAGTTTCTTAGCTCTTGAGAAATGGTATATTGACTTTGTTGGTTACTGAAGCACGAGGAAAGCAAAAGAATTGACAAGGGATCTGCAAGCAAAAAATAGTTTCAAGTTTATAAATCCAGGAAAGGATATAAAAAGATACTCAAAGATTTGAAAATGCCTATCAATACTGTTCAAACTCTGATCAAAAAGTGGAATATTTGGGGTTTTGTTAATATCAAGTCATGGTCAAGAAGGATGGAAAATTTGTAGGGATGCAGAAAAATCCACAATTTACACTAAAATACATGCTTTTCTGAAATTGTGGGGTGGCTGTTTCAGAATGCACAATAAAATACTTGCTAAAGTATTTTATACTTTTGCTTGCAAAACTGCCTACTTGATTTGCCAAAAAAAAAAAAAAAAGGCATTGCTACCCCAAATGCTACAAAATGTTGAAAGAAAATTTGCATTCATAGTTTGGAGTGGCAATGGCACTAAGACTTAAATACCACCTCCAATACTTTACACCACTCTATGGGCAGTTTACAAATGTTAGCATATTGCTGCCAACAATCTGGCTCCACATTTTACCAATCTCAGAAGGATGGAAGGCTGAATCAATCTTGAACCAGTCAGGATCGAACTCCAGGCTGTGGGTAGAGTTAGCCTGCAATACTGCATTCTAGCCACACCAGGACTCCTTTCTGAACTTTGTACAGCTTTTTCTCTCTCTAGAAACTTTACCAACATGACGATGATCTGAAACCAAGTTGATCCTTCAGTGGCCACAGCAGAACGAAATGAAGGTTCTAGAGGGGCCATCAGTCTCCCGACCTCAACATCACTGAGGCATTTCAGGGAGATATAAATCACGCAGTTCATGCTAGATTCTAGACAATGAAAGAATACCGGATCTGGAGGCTTTTTGGTAAGAATGGACAGCTTTACCACATGAGAAAATAAAGGGCTTCCCTCATTCACCACTATCACAAAAGCCTACAAGCCATCGGTATTACTTTCCTTTGTTCTATTTGAATACTTAAGAGACCAGGAAATAAACAGTGCAAGAAGTTATCTTGAGCTATCAGATTTTATTTTATCAAATGTTCTTCCTTTATGCCTGAAGCTTTTGAGGTAGTTCTGCTTTATTTTGGACAGCCATTTTATACTGTTGGTAAAGATCATAATTGCCTGACATAAATCACATCCTGTATGTTGTCCAAATTTGGATCTTTATAACCAAAATAGACTCATCCATAACAAGAAATTCCCAAGGTTTACAGAATATAATTTTAGCAGAAAAATATCAAGAGGAACTTAACCAATGAAACAATGCATTCTTTTACTCTAGTCTATAGATATCCTTGTGAGATTATAAAATGGAAAAGTGTTATGATGGTAACATACCTTGCAATCTTCATGATTTGATTTATTACATGTCCCAATTATCAAGGTCTAACCTTACATAAAGCCATTTATAGAAAAGTTGTTTTAAGTAACTTCATATTAAGTAATTTTAAAAAGGTTTGTTCTAGGAATGTAAAAAACCTGCTGTTTCATGATATTATAAAGAGTTTCTCTTCCTTCTGTTCAACTGGGTCTGATTTCTAGAGACTATCTTGACAAATCCCAGCAGTTTTCTTGGCAAATTGCCTCCTTCCTAGGGCTGAGAGAAAGTGACTAGCCCAAAGTTACCCAGATGGCTTTGTGCCCAAGGCAGGACTACTATTCATGATCTCCCAGTTTCTAACCTGATGTCTTAACCACTACACCAAACTGGCTCTCACAAAGTACTTTAAATTCTGTGCTACGTAAACTCTAAATACTTTGCAACATTAAGTTCTAATGCATGCAGTATCATATGGCTTTCAGTTCAATATTGGTCTGGGGAGGTATACATTCAGTAGATATCAGACAGATGTTGCTTTCCAAGTACTGTATATATCCCCTTTGTAATTTATGATTATTGCATCTATACAAGAAATAATATTTCCTCCAACTTCCATTTATAAACCTTCCTGTTTAATTGGTAACTTTGCCTGGGTCAGCAGTACCAGCCACATCTGGACTCCATGAAATAGTGCAGTAATCATTACATCGATCTTTGGTTTACATACAAGAATGGACAAGTTCAAGACAGTGTCAGAATTTACTTTCGTTCTCAGATTTAATCCTTATTTAGATTATTTTAGGCCTGATTAATTCCTTCAACCAATGAACACCATAACTACAAACAAAAAGATGGCTTTATTAATAATCACAAACAATGCATAGTTTTTGCAATGAAAAAGGGTTGGGGAGAAAAAATCCCTTGCAAGTGTGTCCTAATAACTGCCTTGGACAGAAGGCAAAAGTCACAGTGTAAAATGATAATTCAGTCTTTAATGTAACAAAAATACCCTCGCAGCAACCATTTAGCAATATTTGCGGCAACCATTCAGCAATATTGAATAATTTCAAGTATTCAAAGGAAATTATTATTATTTTTGGCTGTGTAAAATTTAACCTCCCCATCTCCTCAACACAGGGTCCACTCACGCAGGTGACTTAAAAGCAAACTATTTTTATTATAGTTCCAACAGTTCAAGTTCAACTTCCTCTTTTGGAAGCAAAACTTGCTTCTTACTATTCAACAAGCCTGCCTAATTCCTAATGATGAGGATATCAAATAAACCCTAGAATAACTTACTGAAAGTAAAACAACAACAACAAAGAAAAAATATGTTTTTTCACTGTTTCCCAATACTGGCAAGGAAACCAGGGATGATGTCTGAGTTCATCATGGATTGCATAGTCTCCTACACTGAGAAGGGAAAATGCAAGTTTGAGGTCTTGGATTTCTGGCCCCCTTGAACATCAGCTTATACGCTTCGATGAAATCTTGGTGCACTCTACAAACTGTCTGAAGCAGTCACCAGTTCAAACCATTGCCTAAGGGCGTCGCTGAGAGTCTCTGGCAGGGCATTCACATCTCTAAGAATTATGTAGAAAGGAAAGGGAAATTCTTCCATGTATGACCTTATTTCTAGCAATTCTCCAGGCTGTGTGAATACAGGTACTTTAATATCCAAGATTGAATCCTGTGAATGAAAATAGCAAATTAACAAAAGTAAATACTGAATTACAGATTTAAACTTTTCTTACAATCAAGTAATATTCTGTGTACACTTGCTTGTGTTAAATCAAATGAAAATGGTCAGGAGGACAGCACAAAAAATGAGATTTTTCTCTTCCTGATAATTATGTCCCCCCCCCCCACCTTTTAATTTTTACAGTCACTACTTGATTAACAACCTCAGTTAGCAATCATTTGCAAATACAGTATAATAAATGGTTATAACAACAAGAGCAGCAGCAGCAGTAAAAAGCACTTTCTACTGCTACCATTTGAAGGGTAACTTAGTACATATCTAATATTATAAATTTATAATTATATATAACATGCTTTTTTCATAGTTAAATGTAGCACAGATGCATATATAACTTACCCGTGAATTAGGATTGTCCAATATTACAAATATAACGAAGATATTTGCATTCTGCACAGATTGAACAGCTGCTTTGACATGTTCCTTGCCCTCAAGGAAAATACCTCTTCCATCTGATACTATTAGGAGTAACTGAGCAGTTTCTAGTAAGAGACATATTTTCAATTGTTAATAAAGCCCTGAATCAAATATACAGAAAACAAAAAATATTCCAAGAATTTATAAAAGCTCTGTACTGCCTAGTATTTAAAAAAATGAAAATGTTCTAAAAATGTATTGTCTATATAGGATAAACTAAATGGACTCTAAATAATTTTTTAAAGTAAAACATAATATTGGTGAATATCTTGTACATAACTGAAGAAACAGATCTTAATCTGTCTAGTAATACAGTAATGATTTGCTCTTTTATTTACTTTTGTATATTGTATTTTATAATACTTTATAACTTAATAAAAATGTTTAAAAAAATGAATTGAGGAACTAAGAATTCAAATGTTTCTTCTTTAGAACATTTATTAAGAAGTACTATTCAACACAACATTTTAAAGTTTAAACATTCAAACAACTGAGTTACCCATTTCAACATTGTTCCAGTGTAAAGTGCAACAAGGGCCATTCTGTTTGAGATGTTGTGACCTTGAATGCTAGGCACACCTTTATCAACCAATCAGCAACTACAGATTCTTATAGTCAATGAGATTTTATTTATTTATTCAGTTTAGAAGTTGCCTGATTCCAGAACAACTCGGACAGCTTTCACTTAAGGTATGCTACTGTATGGCATCAGTGATTATAAAAAAAGGAGTCACAGACACACCTGGATTGATGTTTGAAGACAAGTGTTGTGCTGCAGCAAACATATTTATTGATGATTCTAAAAACTGTTAGAAGAACACAAAAAACAAATATTGTGAGAAACAACCTCTGCCCTGAAACTGTCACACTGATTCTGTGACAAAGAATAGGAAAACGCCCTAATTTGAATTATACACGTTTAAGACTATATTTTTCCAAATTCTATCTGAAGCATAGCAGTAAGCATTATTTCATTTTGAGATAGTTTCCTGATAGAACAAAGTAAATAATTCTTTTCCTCAGCAGAAATTAAGCAATACCCTGGGTTCCATTTTGTTAAGAGTTACTGCAGTCATTACAACAACATGGCAAAGGAGGCATTTCATTGCTGAGAATTCCTGTCACCCTCTCTACGTCCAATAAGGAATTGATCATCCCAATTAAGGCCACTGGACAAGAAGCCAGTAAGTAAACACAGTCTCCTTTATTGCCATAATGAAGGCCTGAACAGAAGAATGTCTCTGTCCTTGGTTGTGTTTACTTCTTGTCTTGCTCCAATTATGCTCCAGACGCTGTTTCTAGTGCTTCACTTCTAGAGAGGGTCATGGAAAAGCAAGTCACCAAGTAGGACCAGCCACCAGAAGACTCCACTCGAGGGCAATGCTGTTTCAGCACCCAGCATATACTTTCTAATGCCAAGTACTTAACCAGTCAGGGAAAAACTCCCCATGCTCCCATTGGAAACCAACTGGGGCAGAACAATGAAGCCCATCACCCTACAGAGTTCACAGATGGTTCTTAATTGTAACTAGATCAGGGGTGCTATGACCATGATGATGGAAATCCCTCCTCTCTCCAGAATATCAGTTGCTCAGAGAAAATGATAAGATCTAAGGGGTTACCACCATTACAATTTGGGCCCAGTATTTGAGACAAGTCTATGGTTATCATGGGGAACATGAACTCCTGAGGCTTATCACAACCAGCACCCAAACAGGTAGAGTGAAATCCCGAGGCACCAACAAGTGGGGAAATATTTCATTTGATTTATGTGCTGCCCATCTCATCTAAAGGCTACTTCCACCATCAACCGAAAGGCAATTCTAAAAACTTGGGGAAGGATCTTGCCATTCAGCTTGAAGGTAGGTACACCAGCAGGATCTCAGATTTGTCTCTACAATGCAAACAGATGTAAAGCAATGGACAACATGACCTTAAGAAGTGATGATACCTGAGCTAGTTTAGTCTTCTTTTGTTCAAATTTGCAGAGTTGTAGTACTCTTGCTCCTGATCGGTTATTGAATTGTTCATGGAATGGATGTAGCAGCTGAACTGCCTCTCCAAAACTAAAATAAAGTGAAACATATTTTTAAAAACTGTGTCCCCTGCAAGAATTATATTAATTTTCATTACTGAAAACTCAATAAAGGTTTAAGATATTCTTACCTACATACTGCAATTTGTCCCACTTCTAAAAGTGTCAAAGCATTCCCGATCACTGCTAAGGATTCATATGCAAGCTACAGAGAACAAGTTGATACAGTTGGAGTTCATTGGTGAGTAGGTTTAATAGTAATTATTATCAGTAGGTTTTAATATAAACAATTTGGTACAGAATTAACATTCAAACTGCAAAATTCTAAAAATGTTTGCCATCGATAAAATCTTTTCTGAAAGCTTGTGATGCCACATACTTTCACACAAACTCTTCAAGAAATTAGAAAATCACAATGACACTTTCTTTAAAAACATCAAGTATCTCAAGTACTAAGCAGTCATTGGGGCAGAAGCAGAGATGTCTGTACATCCATTGACGGGCAGTGAGATATTTAAACTCTGCATGAGAACTGGCATTTGGGAAACCCCAAGTAGCAAAAGCACGAGAATGACAGAATGAGCCACAGGCAGTCTTCGAGTTACAATGACAAAGGGGGCAAAAATTTTCATTGCTAAACGATGCAATCATAAAGCACAACATCAAGAGACTGTATCGCTTAATAGCAGCAATCATCGCAGTCCTGGTTGCTGTTGTTAAGCAAATCCTACAGGTCATGAGCCAAGGATCCAGCCTGATCCAAACCACTCCTGGCTTGATCCCTTTCAATCCCGAAGTTTCATAAAGTGAAAGACTCTGTCCTCTTCAATTGCCCTTGTGGATGCCTTGTACTCTACTGGCTTTGCCATTATTACGCTTGCTGGTCCTGCTGGCGTTTCCAGCCTTGTTACCCGCAGCTGACCTTTGCTAGCTTTTTCCTGCTGCTGCAGATGAGCACACCCTACCTGGCCCTTCAGGAGTCCCTTCCTGGCCATGCTTGCCCTTTGTCCCAATTTAAGCATGGCCTTGTCCAAATCAGGCACAGTCTTCTTTCAAGGTTTTGGAAACCGGTAAGGGCAAGGTGGCAGAAAGACCAGTGAGCACAGGACAGCCAAAAGAGCAGAGATTGGTGTGTGTGTGTGTGTGTGTGTGTGTGTGTAGAGAGAGAGAGAAGCATTTGGGAGAAGTGCCCCAGTGAAGAACAAATGGATTGCCCCTAATGCCCAAGTTTTCATCATGTGACCATGGGGTGCTGCAACATTTTGGGTGTTAATTATCATATGTTATGAATCCCCATAACTCTGAATGGTTGCCTACGAAATGGCCATAACAGTACATAGGATAGGATGAAACACAGAACAAATATAAATGAATTCAGGCCTGTAAGATCAGAATGTTCTATATTTAGAATTTTTTACCTGTTTAGAGTGATTGTCTACCATGCTGGCAGAGTCATCAAGTGCCAAACAAATCTGGTATTGCCGTTTGCTGGGTTTGGTCCTTCGTAACCATATTTTATCTTTTCGGAACTGGCTTGCAATGTATGGAATTATTTTGCGCATGTTCAACCTTTTTCCTGTTCTATAATCACCTCTGGTAATTGGGAACATTCAAAACATTAACACTATAACACAATGTTATAAATATCATAACACTATGACATATAATATTTATCGTAAACATAACATTTATGAAAATAACCTAAGCAGAATATGAGTTTTGCACAACTCAGCAAAGATTTAATTATCAGAAATATTGGTTTAAGATTGCTAGAAGAAATTGTTATAGTACTACATATGTGGTTATTGTATATGTGCACTTGTCTGATAACAGGAAAATGTGATGTTGGTCGAGACAAAGGGTTGGAAATCATTTTAAATATTTTTCACAGCTCTTCTAAAAATAAAAACCTAGGGAGAAATCCAAAATATTAGATACAAATTGCAAAAAACTGTTGCTCGTTACTTTCCAGATAAACAGAACCATGTGTTATTTCTGCAATCTCAATTAATCTTGCAATCTGAATAAATTGTGCCAGCTGAGCCAACATTCATTATGCATATTTTATTCTGGTTTAGTTTCTGAGGAATATTGTCTTTCTGCTCTCTGTTCTTAGGCTCTGGAAGTATTTATTCAGACATCTCTCTGAAGCACAACTTACAGACTGGTAAACATATCTTTACTAGCATAAGGGTTAAAACTTTTTCAATAAAAATAAAAGATGAGAGATTTAAGAATATGCAGATTATACTGTCAAACTATACAGTCTTGTTGCAGGTATACAAACTCCAAGCACATATAGATTTCAGTCTGCAAATGCTTATACTAAAATAGTTAAGCTGTTGTAGTTAAAGGAATCAGACTCTTCGATCATACTAAAATATGGAATACGGCAATACATAAATGCAGTAAATAATTAAGAATTAATACACTTGAAAAAGTGATAATAGCATTTAATCAACATACATGGCCATTGGACTCAGAATGTTAATTCAACTGACATTTTTAACGTACCCATTTAATGAATACTGGTGTCCTTGTTTAGTGACTATAACTGGTTCTGGAGAAACGGCTGCTAAGTGACATGGTCGCTAAATGAACCATGTGAGAGAGATGGTGCAAAGATCATTAATTGCTGCCATCTCATTCAGATAAAGTTCTCTAGTGCAGTGTCCAGTGCCCAACTGTTCCCCCCCTCCCCCCCTTTTTTTTGTCTTCCTGCAGGATGAAGAGATTGCTTAAACAAACTATTTTTCTGAGATGCTTTTCTCTGCAGTGCAGTTCTTCCTTAAAATGGGCTAACCTCAAGTTCTCCTCTGGGACTTTAACTAAATAAGATTTAAATTAAAAGTCTCCCACAACTAGCACTGCTGGTTGAAACTGACTAGGCCTTAATCAGTTTCACAATGACTTTTATTGTCATAAATGTCCATGCTTGTTACAATGTTTTTTTAATTATTATTTGTGTTTCTTGACCTATTTGCAAACAGTCTTGTTCATATATATGTGTGTGTGTGAATAGCTGAGGCAGTTCCCAAACAACATTGATTTCACTGTGTTATGAATTTCACTATAAAACTCTGTTCTGCTGATCAAACTGTTTCGCTGGTTCCTCCTTTTTGCTCTACTTACTTCAGCTTGGCTGCCTGAGTTGGTTCCAGGAGGAGTCGGAGCTGCTCACAGAGCTGCTGTGACAGAGGCTCAGTGAGCAGGAGGTATCTCTGCCACATCTCTTCGGCAGCCGCATCCCCCTACAGGTACAAGACAAAACCCACGTAAAACCCATTAGTTAAAAAGTGGTGATGGGACCCAGATTGTTTATCAAATAACAGGGTTTTTTTAACTACAGTACTTTAGCAGTAATGCAGAATACACATCCAGGGTGTCTATGAAAATTAGTATTTGTTCCCAGTGTTGATGTATTAAAAATACTAGATGTGGTCACACTTCAAGCTTCCAATATTTATTTAAAAAATCCAGAAACACCTTTGAATAAAACAGCATTAAGAGTACATCATTTCTTAATACCTTGATGTCAGTAATTTAGTAATTCTCTCACAGGCTTTCAGATGTAACATTTAATACTTATTTAATGTAAAGTAAGTAATTTGTTGTACAATTTTATGATTATAAAAAACGGCAGTTACATGCTGCAGAAGATTATCAGGACCGCCACACAAATTTGAGACAATTAAGCAATAGTATTTAACATGACTTCAAAACAAGACTTATTTACCTTTCTCATTAAAAAAAATACACAAGGATATCCTTAATTAAATATGTTACCAACCTCTAAAGGATTTCTAATCTTCCAGGCTTCAAGCTGCTTCTCTAGTTCTTGCCTTAGTTCTTCGGGGTTTTTAAAAATGTGCTTAAAATATAAGAAATTGGAATAAGAATCCAGCAATATGAACAGATTAGTTTTAGTGTGAGGTAGAAATACTCCTTCAAAGGGTAACATTAAGTTGTGAGAAACCTTTAGAATGCTCTAGATAAATATAGAACGTGACATTTCTTCTCCAGACCATTTCATTCTGCCAATTCTGAAGGTACTCCAGTAGTTTTTTGAAAATTAATCCTCTGAACTGGAAAACAGGTTATCTTGGAAACTAGTAGTCCAAGCTAGAACAGCCAGCTTGACTTCTGGAAAAGTGCTAGATCATCCCTAGAACACCATAATACAAAACAGTAATGCAACATTCCTGAATATGGGTTTTATCTCACATTATCTATTGTCCTTTCTCAAATCTACACTTTGTAGGAAACATTTCAGCAATTCTGCAACCCTGTTTTTACTGACTTGCTCTGATTTTCTGTTATCTATCCTTCTAGAACAGGGCTGTCAAACTCCTAGCCTGCAGGGCCGGATGTGTCATGTGCTGGCCACGCCCATTCCCAGTTTAACGAAGGGGGGAAAAAGTCCCCCATGTGATGACACCGTGATGACTTGAGTTTGACACCCGTTCCAGAATAAATAGAAATTCAGTAGAATAAATAAATTTTGCAGTGATCTGCCAGTTTAGTTCCCTTCTGCAGAAAGATGGCTTAAACTTCTAACAGGTCCCCATGATTTTTAACATAATACAAGAAGTCAATTGAGAAAATCATTTACCACAAAGAGCTGTTATTGAGTGATACATTTTTATGTTTTTAATGTAATAGAAATTCAATAAAGTTTTTTTTTTAAAAAAAGAGAAAACCATTTACAAATTTGGAAAAAGTATTGTCACTAATGATTACATTTAGCCTTCTCTCCCTATCTTTTCTTTTATGTATACTGAAAGTATTTGCACCAAGACAAATTCCTTGTGTGTCCAACTACACTTGGCCAATAAAGAATTGAATTCTATTCTATTCTATTCTATTCTATTCTATTCTATTCTATGCTATGCTATGCTATGCTATGCTATGCTATGCTATGCTATGCTATGCTATTCTAATATCCACTTGAATCAGGTGATATAATTCAAGGGACTGCACCAGTATTTGAGGCAGCTACAGGCTGGATGAAGCTGATGAAGGTGAAAATGAGTCTTGATCAGAATGCTGAAATTTGCAGCTCTATGTCTCTCTATTTTAGTATTCCTTATCTTCAGGCATTGTTAACTTTAAATGTATTTGTAAAATTCCAAAGAGCCAATTTGTAACTATAATTTTTACAGATGTATAATACAGGCATGATATTCCCTCTGAAAAAAAAAATCTGAAAAGTAGCCAGGGGTGCAGGGGTTGCCTAAGCACCCGCTAAGCATCGATCAGCTCCCGCCCTGACCTCAACTAACACACACCCCTTTCTCTCTTTCCTCTCCCCCCACCTCCCCTCCAGGTCTTCCCCAGCGACCCCTCCCTGCACGGAAGCCTCAGCTGGTGCTTTCGGGCTCTTCTTCACCCCCTGCATGAGATCCTCCGAGCTGCGGGCTAAAGGCGGCAGGGCTCCTCAGGGCTGATCGCGCAGGCACCTGGCAGCTGGAGGGGAGGGAGAAGAGACCCGGGCGTGACGTGGGTCCACTTTCCTCCCCACGGGGAACATTTTTGCGTCCGGCGTGGGTAGTTCGGCAGGCGGGGCAGCTCTGTAACCCCAAAGGCAGCTCTCGCCCGGCATCAGCGTGCACACATGCCCACACACAGAACACCCACTCACTATCCCCACAGCGCGAGAATAACAGGAATAATAGTCTTCTTCCTCCCCCACTCCGCCCGCCACTAGCCTTGCAGTTGCGACTTATGTCCCCACTCCTTGGCTCGGTTTTTCCTGCAACTGACTCCCGCCTCACACTTTTGAAAGAGAGCGGCCTGAGGAGTCGTTGAAGCGCGCCGTTGGGGGGTGGGGGAGAGAGAGAAAGGCGTATTATTACATGAGCCTTTTAAACTCGTGAGAATGGGCTTCCCAGGCAAAAACCGTTTATTTACATCTGGGCGGCCAGGAATCGTTTGCAAAACCACTTCGCCTTCGCCAGTCCTCTTTGCAAAGCACCACCGCGGCTCTTCCTTTTTGCTTTTCCTTCCCGAGGCAATGCAGGACTGGAGCCGCGTGGAGCCGCGCCGGGCAGTAGCAACTCCTGACTCAGGGGCCTCCGAGGGGAGGGGAAGGAGGAGAAGAAAGGGGGAAAGGGGGGCAGGGCTGATTCCCCCCCCCAAAAATCGGAATTCCGATTTTAGTCGGAAGAATATCATGTCTGATAATAGTAATGAAAGCAAAGCAACTTTATGCCATTTTAACGTAGATATCTGACTGTCTCTGTATAATGACTCTACAAGGTAAAGTAGTAGCATTAATAATGTCTTTTGCTTTTGTCATAATTTTATCTCCCCATCTCAATTCCAACCAGGTGAAAGTCCTTCCCAAATTTGAACCCTATTGATTCTACATCAATGGTCCCCAAATCTTCCTCTATGGACCAGCAGCAGCAGTAGGGGGAGGGGGGACAGGGGATGAGTTTGCGTGCTGCCCTTTGCTTGCACAAATGGAGCTGTGTGTGCTTGCCTGCTGTTTGCATACCCCAGTTCCCAACAGGTTGTGAACCAGTACCGGCTGTGGATTGGGAGTTGGGGGTCCCTGTTCAACATCACCTGAAACTGTAATCCGCAACAGCCTACAACTACTGCAACATTGTGATCACACTAAAATTTATCTACTTAAATCAATTAGCCCATCATTTGGTTTTAAAAATGAAAGCTGTCTTCTACCTGTACGTTAGGGTCCTTCAAAAACTGATGAGCGGTATGAATAGTAGACTGCTTGTTTCGGTCCAACTTTACTTCTGACAGTAAAGAGTTTGCTTCTCTTTCTTCAGCATCTTCAGAATTAGGAACTTGGCTGTCTGCCTCTATCTGCTCAGGTCCTAGGATTGAATTATACACACTTGCTAATTACTGCATACATCCATATCCATTCCTGTCCTCTACTTTGGCTCATTTAATACATAGCCATAGCAATGTCTTAGATAAAACTAACAAATTATTATTCACTAGTATTAACTTATTTCATTAACAGTATTTTTTGTGCTATTTCCACAAACATACAGGAAGCTATTTCTTAAAAAAAAAAAAAAAAAAGAATTCTCAAGGCAAGAAGTTAATGACTCACCAGATTTGGAAGCTCCAGACATTTTTACTTCTGGATTCAGTTTTTCTACCTCTGAAGTTTTGAGTTCCTCAGCAGAGTGATCTTCTGTTTCCATAGCCAGATCATCAGAAACGGTTTCTTCATTGTCTTCATTAACAGGTAAAATTGATTTCTGTTGTTCTTCACTTGCTACGTCTGGTGGGGACATAAACCAATACAATACTGTTTTCAGATCATATTAAAAAAAAATTACAAGAAGTTCTTCAGCATCAGCACACGAGCCATCATAAAAACCGGAGCCGATCTATGAACAGTCTAGACACAAGCATGGCATTTGTGAAGCAAATTGACTTTCCTCCTCGAACCAGTCCAATGTAGCAAAAATAAAATATGGCTAGCAGTTGCGCACAAAACACAACACAACTCTATACATTGTTAAATCAATATTAAGTCTCTTTAATTCAATGAGATTTAAATGTGCACAGATGTGATACTGGGACTGACTTGTAAGAGGCAACAGGAGGGGATGTGTACTTCAAAAGGTAGTGAAGAACACATTCCCACCCCAAGGATTTCATTTAGTTTACATTTCAAGCTAAACAAAATATTAAGCTAGTTATCATTGCTGTTTTATTTACAAAAAGTATTTACCATTTTCTAAAATGATTTAGAATTAAAAATATTCTCTAGTAACCAATTTAATACCTTTCTCTTTCTGACTACATTAGCAATTACCATTAGATAACAATGCCTGAGGATTTTAAGGGTCAACACTCAAGGCATAGAAAGGTTTCATGCAACCCTACAATCTTAGGATATACAGCATTGTAGACTAAATTGTACAGCATTAGCTAAGGCAGAATGAAAAATACATTTCTCAAAATAAACCTAAAGTATAAATGAATGTAAAAGGAATACAACACCCAATCGTCACATATCTATTTAGTGAAGAAATGTGTATGTTTTTCAAACTATGATGCCATAAAGAGCTTTTCATTATTATTCCGTGTGGTTTGTTGTGAATGCTGCCATACCGTAGGTCTGGGCATCATAGGATTCTCTGCCTTGTTTAATATGCTCAAAGGTGTCAGCTTCCACCTGATGTTGCCCTGGCTGAACTGGTGTTTCCTCTGCTTTCTGGCTAGACTCAATAGTTCTCAGTCGCTTGTGAACAGGCTGGCTCTGATCTCCTGTTGTGCGCTCGTTGTCAGCTTGTCCTGGCTTTCTTTTATAACTCTGAAACACAGGAAAGCACAGCCAGTTAATTTTTCAAGGGGATGAGGCAAATCCAAGTTCTATTCAGGAAAAGATAATATAAAGGTCCTGTTCCTTTAAAAAAAAGAGAAAAGAATTTTAGAGGTGCATAAAGATGACTTTAGGGGCTGCTTGAAAAGCTAAAGGAACTGGGCAAGCCTCTGTGGCTTCACATTATCCACTCCTTAAAATATCAATTTTGTTTGTTTATCTATTTATTTATTTATCTTGACTTGTACTAGGAGGAGATTTGCACAGCAGGAGAATCTGGCCTGCAGGTTAATCTTGTTTGCCAGGCTCCAGATGGGGTACCTGCAAATCTGTGCAAATAAGCAACTAGACCAAAGCCAGATGCCCCACAAATTCTGGTTTACTCTATCACTGGCTCTCTAGTTCAAGTAGAAGCTTTGCTCTTCTTCTTGCCCAAGATATTTTTAGGCGGAGAGCCTTCTGTATATGAAGGTTCATACAACATAGAATGTACATTGGTGTTTTTTTTTTAATGAACCAAGACGAAACACCATTTAAAATTCTAACTCTAAATGGTATATGAGGAAAAGATAGAGCCAAAATGAAGCCAGTAAAAGACTGATCTGTGTGGACTACCGGGCTATATCATTTTCATACATGTTCATCCTGCTTCTGTTTCTAATAAATATTGTACAAAGTTTGTTTGATTCTGTATTACTTCTAGATCAGGGGTGGGATTCAAATTTTTAAACAACTGGTTCTGTTGGTGTGGCTTTTTTTGGCAGCCCCCCCACGCTCCATTTTTGGCCCTTCTGGGCTTCAGGGAAGCCTCCTGGGGGGTGTTTTTGCTCCTAGAAGGCTTCCCTGGGATCCAGGAAGACAAAAAACAGAGCCGGGGGGGGAGTGTCTGTGTGTGTGCTGTGCTCCCTCCCTCCATGCTCCATGGCCTTCCTGGGCCTCAGGGAAGCCTCCTGGGCAAAGCAGTAAGACAGCGAGCGGAATCCTGGCACAGCTGTTCGTCGGGAGGGGGGGAAAAAGAAATATCTTAAGGAATGACTGGGCAGGGGAGAATGCAGTCAGGCATGTACACGATGTCACGCATGCACGATAAGGACTGACTGGGCTGGAAGGAGGTGAGCAGGCTGAGAGGGGCGGGGCCAGCCAGGGGCACGATTTGCTGGTTCTCCGAACTGCACAGAATCATAACAACCGGTTCTACAGAACCGGTCCGAACCGGTAGAATCCCACCCGTTCTAGATGCAGTTTCTCTTCAAATATGTATCAGCAAATTCTGATACCTTTTTCAGTTCAAAACTTTCTTAAACCATCCAAGCTGCATGAGAGCCAACGAATAATTATCAGTCCCATATGTTTAGTTTTTCTTTGGCTTTCCATTAAAGATTCTTCAAAGACCATTAGTATAGGAGCCTCCAATTGTAAAAGAGTAATTTGCACATTTAAAAAAAAAATAAGACACCTGGGTATTTTTTCTGCTTTGTTTCTGTGAAGCTAGATGTGCCATTAGTTCAGATTCATGTCCTTCTGGCTGATTTGCATCCGAAGTTCCACTCCCGTGTTCCTGAAATAAGACATACAAAGTAAGATCTTGTTTGCAAAAACACATCACAAGCTTATTAAGTTTAAAGCCCAAACTACATTATCTTTGGAATAGAGACGTACGTTAGATTGTGGCTCTGCAAACAAGCCCATCTGTCAATTCTAGTGCTGCACCATAAATTCATGAAATATAATAAGTGAAGTCTGGCTCATAAGACAGGGAAGAGATCCCTAGTGAAGTGTGAAGTATTAAAAATAGATATAATCCATAGTCTTTGGCAAACACAAGCATGGTTTGGCATGTATATTTATGACACATAGCCCTTTCAGCCTTACTGGAGAAATTGATTAATTTAGCAATTTGAGGATGGTAACCAACGGGAATAGTCAATCAAGTTTAAAAAGCACTGTATATACAAAAGAACAGCTATAATACATTCAGTCACTCTTATAAACTATTTCCCCCTTAAAGTGGAAATATGCTTTCCTCTTACTGGATGCTGGTATCATCATCTACCCTTATTTTCAGTGTTTTGAGGCCTACTGAAGAATATGAACAGATCCAATATTCTCCAAAATACCTGAGGGCAAGACAAGTAATGGATGGAAGCTTAACAAGAGACATTTAGTCTAAAACTAAGGAGAAATTTTCTGACAGTGAGAACAATTAATCAGTGGTACGACTTGCCTCCAGAAGTTGTAGCTGCTCCATCACTGGAGTTTTTAAAGAAGAGATTGGACAACCATTTGCCTGGAATTGCAAAGGTTCTCCTCTTGCTTGAGCAGGGGGTTGGACTAGAAGACCTCTAAGGTCCTCTCTAACTCTGTTATTTTGCATTCTATAGATCTACAAAACTCGAAGTCAAAGTGAACAAAAAAAAAATTTCTGGATATGAGCCAGCCACTAGTTCTTAAAGCAATTACTCAATAAGTTGATAAGTGGCTGCTAGGGAAGTTATAAAATTCTCCCTCTACTGCAATTAGGGTTAAGGTTATAATTAGGGTTAAGGTTATAATTAGGGTTAAGGTTACAGTGAGATACAGTGAGATGTGCTGAGGTGAGAGACGGTGATCCAAAGGCACCAGTGACCTCCCATGGCTAAGGTACATTTGAAGCTGTAATTCCTCCAATACCAGTACATTTTCTTTTCTAAAGTTGCTCCATTTCACCTCTTTTGCCTGATCCTTCTCAGATGCAGTTCCAACCAACTCAACAGCTGTATCGCTCTGCAGATTCTCTTCGCCTGCCTCTCCGTATGCCTCATGTTCCATTCTTTCCACGGCTTCAGGTAACTGTTCCTCGTTTTCAACATCATTACCAGCTTCATCAATTTTCTGAAGCAATTAAAAAAATGAGTCAGTATTAGCATTAGCTTGGCAAAATATCAGTAGCTGATATATACCGTACATAACAGAATAGGTTTTAGGCCATAGACAAGCTTTGTTTCATAACAAGTTAGAGAAAAATTCATTTACTGGGATTTTAGACAGGAACTCTCCCTCTCACCCCTCCTCTCTCATACACACAACTTCTATTAATAACAATATGTGAAACCTGAGGACAAAGGCCTTGATCAGTAGTGGAAACGTTCTGTTCTTTCTCTTCAGCTTTTTGCTCTTCTACTGTAGAGTCCTCTTCTTCCCCTGTATTTGCATCAGAATTCTCTGTTCCTTCTTCATTTTTATCTTCAGAAGGATCTTTTTCGACTTGCTCAGAATCCTGTCTATCTTCATCCATATCTTCAGTGTTAACTTCAGTTTCCTTTTCATCTACATCTATCGCCTTCTCTTCAATCTCAAAAGGATTTTCTCCTGGTAGAAAAAGAGATGGAATATAGTTTTTAAAAACCACACACATACAATTGGATAGAATGCCCCAAGCCTCCTAAGTTCCATACATATCATTTGTGGAACTGAATACCTGAAAAGACAAAGGCCACCTAGACACAATTCCCAGACACAAGAGATCAAGGTCCAGGGAACTGAATAAAATGCAAAGCAAGGATGTGCTTTGGATACAAAGATCTGCACAGGGTTGGGGGTATCCATGAAATCATCAATTTCAATTCCTCTCTCCTCTCAATTTCTTCCATAAATAAGTTATTTCTTTTCCTGGAATTGCATGGTAGCTGCACAGTGGGTATTGCATGGGTAGCTCCCATGTGTTCAGGGAGCATCAATTGGGTCAAAAATTGGACACAATGTTTAACCCAAAGACATATTTTCCTGGAATCACATAGCTACTGTATGAAGCTGGGGAAAAGCACAACTTCTCCAAGGAGCCATTGGCAGATATAGCATGAATGCCCATAAACCCTCTGAGGCACCTTTTTGGCTTCAAATTTGAAAAAGAGTACATTCCTAGCTTACCTGCTCCACTCATTCCACAAATGTTCATCGTTCTATCACTTTAAACTATAACATCTTTTGAATCAACTCTTCAAATTACTAAGATAATGGTATTAACCTACATTAAAAGATAATGATCTTTTTACCTCATCAAGCTGATGAAAATAGTTGTAGATGCAAACATAACTTGCTGATAGCAATGGAATCCTAATTTTCAACCATTTAAGTTACACAATAGCCAGAAAGTTTTAAACTCTTATGCCAAGTTTATAAGTTGTAGTTTTTGTACCAGGACACAAGTTTTGTAAAATGGTCCCCCCTTCACCCCACTAGAGATAATAATGTGTCTGGTACTAAGTATCATTTAGCCATTTCTACTTCTACCTTCTTCTTCTTCTTTGTCTTCCTCATCCATCTCTTCATTTCACCTCACTAGAGATAACAATGTGTCTGGTACTAAGTATCATTTAAGGCAAAGTTCCTGAGGCTTGAAATTCTATTGAATCTGCTCAAGCAGAAAAATCTCTGAATGCTTTAAGGAAGATCTTATCTCCCACTGAAAAAGATATATCCTTTCACGTCACAGGGTACAATTCTAAATACACATTGATTGTTGTCTTCAAGTAATATCTGCTTGTTGGTTTGATTGTGAACTGTGAATAGGTTCATGATTGGTTATTGAGGAATTCTGGGAGTTAGATTTTAGGATACCATAAAGTTTTAAAAGTGAATAACCATAGGTTAATAAACACCTGTCTGATTTAGCCATCTTCTACTTCTTACCCTCTCTTCTTCTAGAATTTGTCTTCCTCATCCATCTCTTCATTTCCAAGATTCAGCTCATGGTCAAGCTCCAGGGCTTCGGCTTCAGGGTTGTTTTTCTTGCTTTCCATGGTAAGGATCCACTTCATTCTCATCATATTCACCCTGTAAGGCAGAACACACTATTAAGAAGAATGAAGGTGGAAAGCAGAGATGCAATTATTTAAGGGAGGCAAAGTTCCCGAGGCTTGAAATTCTATTGAATCTGCTCAAGCAGAAAAATCTCTGAATGCTTTAAGGAAGATCTTATCTCCCATTGAAAAAGAGGTGGCTGCTTTAACAACAGAGAACTGATGCACGAAAGGTCCAAAGCACTATTAAATTAGCAATGCACACTCCCAGTTAAGAGTACTTTATTGAAACTCTCACATATGGGTTCATCCTCTTTCAGCTTCTTAACTACTATCCTCTTCTGCCATTCCCTCTTTTAATTTCCCACTCAATGCACAAAATAAGTAAATCATGCAAAAGGTAAGATATTTATTGGCTAGTTTTGATGGACACGGAATTCTGTGCATGCATAGCATGTTTTGGAGACAAAGTAATTTACTATTAATTTACAGTAGCCTCTTATTTCTTCTCTAGTGAAGAGACAAGAGGCTGCTGTGCATCTCTGCCCTGGAGGCTGTGGGATATACTCATCTGTTCCCAATTATGCTTGTAAAATGTAACTTCATCTGAACTATGTAACTTCAATTATTTCTACAGTAATATGCATGTTCACACACACTCTAAAAAAGAACAATAAGCAGTTCAATACAGAGTTGTTAGGCTATTACCTCATCTATTTGTTCATGGATTTTCTCTTTGGTTTCACCGTCACCTCCTTGCTTCTCTTTTTCTTCATCCTTGGGTGATTTCTTCTCATTTTGATTATCAACTCCTATATTGTCATCTTTTGCCACCAATTCGGAATCTCCCTACATAATTAAATATATATATATATCCATGTTACCACCAGTGTACACATAATTCTCAGGCTAACATTATTCAACTTGTTTTGAGAAACATGGTTACCTCTTTATGAATATAGCTATTAAATTAAAAACAATTCCCTACTTTTATAGAATGCATGATGCTTTCTCAACATCATGCAGAGCTAAACTAATAAAATATGCTATCATAGAACAATCTGAACTTTTAAATTAAAATAAAAGTAGATTCATTACATCACACTCAGACTGTTTTAAAAAGAAAGCTCAGCATATTTTGAAATATTAATGCATACTCCATTCCAAAATAAGCTAAAAGACAGACACATCTATTAAAATAATAAACTGAGTAAGATGTTTTAAATTTTTTAAAAATTACAAATTGTCAAAAGCCTCAAAATCTTTTCTGAGGAAAAAAAAAAGCCCTTCAAAAGTTCCAATACAAGAAATCGACTGATTGGGGTTTACTTTCTATTTTGCTTAGAGCGAAGAGTAACTCTTTGGATGAATCCCGCACACTGAGAGAAGTCAATCATGTGCTGAAGGCATTCACCATCAGGGTAAATGCAACAGAGTCCTCTAGCAGTTCTTGGGAGTGATTAGATATTAACATCAAATATTCTGATAATAAAAGCCGCCATCTCTTTCATTGTCTGATCTCCATATGAAATGAAGTTTTGGCATCCATTGCTATTATTTTTCAGAGACAAACTCTAATTCATTGTATGAAAAAAAGCACTTCCTTTTATGTGGCCTGAATGAAAAAATAACTTGAAATGAATTGAATTATATGTAAAGGTTTCTCCCATCCAGTGGTACCTAACTCTAGGGGACGGTGCTCATCTCCGTTTCTCAGTCGAGGGAGTCAGCACTGTCTGAAGGTATTTCTGTGATCATATAACCAGTACGACTATACGCTGAGGCAGCTGGAATGCTGTTACCTACCCACTGAAGTGGTACCTAGTTATCTACTTGTATTTGCATGCTTTCGAACTGCTAGGTGTGCAGGAACTGGGGCAAATAATGAGCTCACCCTGTTCCGTAGCACTTAGGTCTCGAACCTGGGCTGTCAGCTCTTCAGCTGAGAAGTTTAACATCTTTAACTGCTAATCCATCATGCCCCTTTTCTATGCACTCTCATGCATTTTACATAATTAATCAATGGTGCAACCATTCACTCCTTCAAACATTATATTCATTTAAAATTTTACCTCATCCATCCCTGGTCCAGTTTCTGTTTTCCCATCTTCATCTTCATCCTCCTCTTCTTCTTCCTCATCATCATCTCCCCAAAGCCTCTCGTCCAATTTGTCAGCATCTCCATCTCCAAGATTTCCCATCTGCTTATCCAAGTCTTCATCTTCATCAGACTTATCATCCTCTTCTATACAACATAACATAAATAAAGCTCAATGTAAATCTTCAAAGAAAGAACTCCCATAATCGTAAAAGATCAAGCACTCTGCGTCTGCAGACAGACTGAAGCTCAATAGGAGAACATATACTTTCCAGCTCACTAAATGGACTAATGGTTTAACTTGATATATAGGTAATTTCTTGTATATAAAGTACATTTATACTGGGATATGTGAAAGTTCTCAACCCCTGGGCAAAAAGAACTTCTACAGCAATGGGAATATTTACCCTTTTTAGCTAGTATACATGAAACAGAGAGTTAAGATTTAAAAAATCTTAAATGTATAGTCCTTTAAAGTATTGATAAAATACTAAAAACCTTATTCTTTATTTCTGTCTGTGTCATACTACCTACAGTAAGTGACTCATAATATATTGCTAGATAGGATGATAAACACTGCACTAAACAGGTCTTCCAGTGCAAACTGTTGATTTTTAATTAGAACAACTACTAAATACCCAACATCTTCTTTCTTAAATACTTGAGAAAGACCAACAATATTGCCATTTTCGTGTAAAAACCATGACATGTGGACTTCAAAATCCTGCTGAAGTCCTGGTCCTCCTGGTCTGAAAATCTTTATTCCAAGTATACAAAGAGATCAACAAGAAGGAAAGGAAGGCTCTGTTTGGAGCTTAAATTTGATTAATTTTGTCACTGAGGGTCACATTTTAAGTTAATTCTGCATAAGACCATTTGGTTCTATCAAGTTCCAACTTCAGTAAGAAAAAAAAACCAAAAGTGCTTCAGTGTTACCAAAAGATTTTCCTAATAACATTACACAGGAATGGAAAGTCTGCCTATCAGTATGTTTTATTAAATTCAAAGTAAAAGTTATTAAACCTCAGTATCAGTTCCCAATTGTGCGATGAATTCTGGAGATTAGGTCAGAAACATGGGAAATATACACATACCTTCTTTTTCTTGCTCTCCATCATATGTTTTACCTTCAAAATCTTCAGACATTTCAATTGCATTATCCTCTCCCTCAATATCTGGTTTAGAATCTGGATCTTCCTTTTCCTGACCTTTTTGGTAAGTATCTTCTACCTGGAATATTTAATCAAGCTTTGTTTTAACGGGGTGCCTTCTTTAAAGTAGCATGTATTCTCCTTGCTCCCTCCTCAACTTTCAGCAAGATAATTTTAGCATTCCTTCTCCCCTCAAGAATGCCATAATTTCCTGATATTTTATGGTATATTTCCTAAAAACTGAAGTAGATTATTAAAAGGAATGAAGGGACTGAAATAACTTTAAAACCCAGTAAATGAATGTACAAAAATAATGCAGGGATTCCTATATTACTCCATGCATTAACTGTTCCTTAACATTCCATGTTTTAATCTTTCCTGCACAAATAGAACAGAACTTTGTGTTGTGCCTTAACCAATACACAAATTTCAGTTGCTTTATTCCAAACTAGAAAAATCATTCCTGGCAGAGGTGGTTTGATGGTGGCTGGTATGGGAAAAAAAGCCAAGGATGTCACTTGCTATGACTAAGGAGAAGCAGGTTAACTGTTGGCATATGCCATGCTGGAAGCCTGACTGATCCTGCCAAGACTATCACCATAAAGAATAAATACCTAGGTCAGGATATCAGTAGTAGCAGGGGCTGAGGAAAGGTATGGCACTGGGAAGATTAAGGGGGCAGCAAGCCATGGGCATGCCAGGCTGATTTTTTTGCAGAAATGATTGAGGAAAAGGACTGAGAGAAATGCTTGGAAGATTGAGGGAGTGTGGGCTAGTTGAGATATGCTGTGCTGGGATACCTCTGATGCTAGTGGCCTTGCCTTAATTACCCCAGAAAATTATTCTGAGATTGTGTTGGATGTTGTAGTATGAAAAATGTTCCAGATTTTGTTTCTGCTGAACTTTGACATGTTTTCCATTTTGTGTACATCCTTATGCAATGTTGTTTGTTCACCACCAAAAAGTATGAGTGCTTTTTCATGTTTCCCATAAATATTAAAACCTTAGCGTTCATTTGCTTTGTATAGACTATAAACAGACATTTCAAACCTTACCTGGTCTTCATTTTCTATCTTGTCACTAACATCCTTTTTCCCTTCCCCTTCTCCAATGCCACCATCTTCATAATCATGGAATTCTGTTCCTCCTTCTCCTCCATCCTCAATAATTTCTTTTGGTAAACAAAACCCCTAATAATAAAAAACACTCAGTTGAACCAAGGATAGCAGTCATTAAAATGAACACTGAGTTTCGCCATTTTAAGGTTTCTTCTGCTTGGGGTCAAAGTTTTTGTAAGCTTTCTTCCAAGGACAGAAAAATCTACTTCAGCAAAAATCCATTAAGGGTCAGTTACTTATTAACATGTAAATTAATTGTCATATAAGTGGGTTGTTCACCCAAAAGTTCCTAAAGAACTTATGTAAAACTGCTTCCCTCCTAGAAAAATAGTCTTTTTTAATTCATATCAGAATCAGAATATTAAAAGAAAGTCAAAATGATATCACTTTTCTTTTAAAAATGTAGACAGTCCACTTAATATTTCTTCTAGGCAAATTGCCTAGAAGGAAATGACAATCAAAATTTAAGAAACAACTAGGAATGCAGGAGAACAAGATTTGCTCAAGCATGACTCTAATTCAGGGGTCTCAAACACAATTTACCTGGGGCCGCTGGAGGCAAAATCTGGTGAGGCTGGGCCGCATAATATACTTTATATTATACTTTATATTTATATTATGTTACTAATATTAACTTTCTTATATGGTGGGGAGCATCAATAGTGGAGAGTAAGTGAGCAATGAGACCCTGCTCTAATTGTTTAAATATAGAGTATCAATAGGGAGAGTAGAATCTTCTCACTGGAAAGAAGTAGAATCTTCTCAAAGATCTCTTTTGTAGCCAGTGATATTTAACTTGTTTATAAATGATCTTAACTTAGGAATAAATAGTCAGGTAGCCAAACTGTGGATAATACTAAACTATTCAGAATAGTAAAAGCTAAAACTGATTATGAACAATATTTTTAAAGTGAGTAAATTGTCAATCAAAGAGCAATGCTAAATATGTGTAAAATGATGCACATTCAAACAATCGGTTCTTGTCCTTCCATTTCCTATCTACAGTGTTGGGGTCCAAGCTGTCTGCAACCGATCAGGAAACAAAGCCTGAGGTCACAGTGCACAACAGAATAAAAATGTTGATTAAGCTGCTAATAGAAAGGGAACTTCTATGTTAGAAATGATTAGAAATCACTTGAAAATAATATTGCTATACAAATCTATGGCACTTCCACATCTGGAATAGCATGTACAATTCCGGTTGCCATACTTAAAGGATATAGGAAAGCTGAAAAAATTGCAACCAAAATGATCAGGAGTTCAAACACTTCCCTGTGAGAAAAGGCAAGAATACCATATACACTTTAGCCCCGTGATGGCGAACCTATGCCACGTGTGCCAGAAGTGGCATGCAGAGCCATCTCTCTGGGCATGCTAGCTGTTACCTGTTGCTATTCCGGGTTCCTGGTCTTTGTGTGTGCGGAAGTTCTGGAAACTGAAAGAGCAGCTCCCCAGCGTGCATGCAAGCACTGGCCAGCTGGCCTTCATACATGCGGGAGTGCCGGAAACCAGAAGAGCAGCTCATGCACACAGGTGGCCAGAAACTGGAAGAGCAGCTCCCCGGTGTGCATGCACATGCCAACCAGCTGGTCTTCGCATGTGCATGTGTGTTAGAAACTGGAAGACCAGATGGCTGGTGCACATGTGCATGCCAGGAAGCTGAACTTCCAATTTCCAGTGCTCCCACGTGTCATGTCAGGGAGCTGTTTTTTTTTTGTTTCCGGCGTGCACCACTGTTTTAGCCTATTACAAAAAAATGATGGAGATAGGACATAATTGTGGTACATATAATCTTGCGTGATATGCAAAAAATGAGAGGAAGGTGAGGATCTTAGCTTTATCTGCACACATCTGACAGAAACTGGTCCAATTTTATCCAGTATTTCTATCACTGAGAATGGATAAAATCTGGGCCATTCAGTTCTAGTCCAACAGCTTACTAGTTAATATTCTGAAAGGTCTGCTAACCCTATACTAGAAAACTAATACGATATGCAACAATAAAGGCTACTCCATTTCAAAGGCCATGTTTTAACTTCAGAAAAAAACAGTAGAAAGTAAAAATCTTTTTTCTTTTTCTTTTTTGGAAAATGAAAGGCAACTAATAAATGTAGATTCTCACAATGACATTCACTTTCCACTTCTTACCTTTTGTGCAATTTCTGTAAATATGTTTGACAAGACAAAAAGCAATTTTGCAGTACTCCTATGTGTAGCCAAGGAAACCGTGAGGTAGAAAAGGACAATATTGGAATATTTGCAAAGAATTGGCATTAGGCGTACCAGCAAGTGGCAGGCCTGATTAAAAAGCTGAAAAAAGAAAAAGAAAAATAATGTCCATTAATTATGGAAAATATTTTAAGTGTCTACATATTCTTTCTCCAGGATTGGTTTCACTGTTTGTAGTATTTATAAGCAATTTCAGAAAAATATTTGAGTATTTGAGGCAAGATGAAGAAACAATTTTTACATTATGTTTAACATCTTTCCCTGAGATATAATTCAGCTGAAAAATATTACCTTGCATTTGTATGCAGTGTAATCCTCGCCATAAGATTTCAATTGCTCCAGGAGTTCAGAAATGACTGAAATTATTTTTTGTATATGCAAAGAATTCACATCGGAACAAATTTCTTCATCTAAGAATTTAGTTAAATGCCCTCTCTGGAGCCCATCAACTGAAGATTCTTCCCCTGGAATAAGAAATATAAAAAGCAATGATCAAAAATGCATTCCAATTGAATATGCCCTATACATTGTTGGTTCTCATTTTTTTAAATTACTGTGCTACGGAAGTGTCATATGCAGCAAGAAAAATGCATTTGACATAACAGTTGCTTTCAAAACAAGTGAAAGAATGTTCAGTCTTACCATCTTCTTTTGGGAATATCTCTTCGTCTTTTCTTCTTTCAACCAAACACTGGACAGAACTCAAGATAACGTGGATTGCAAGTTCTATTTGTTCTGAGAAGTGTTCTACAAATCCATCATCTGATGTTTCCTCATCTATAGAAATATCATTGAAAAATTAAATGGAAAAGGTTTTTAGTTTTACAATGGAGAGATGAATAGATGGATGGATAAATGTGTGTACAATTCAGCTTCCATGGTGTCTACCTATCTATTTACTTAAATAAATGCTATTGTCCTAATTTTCTCCCTATTTGAGTATCTGAGGTATCAAAATTCTCCTTCCATTAGAATTGGGATCAATACTATTGTACGTTATAGAGAAAGTTGTTGGTTGTTCTTCAGAATTAAATCAGAGATCCCCTTTCAGGGCTCTAATACAGAAGCGACTGGAAGTGAAGTCAATAATTTCATTATTTCAAATACAATTTCTGCACATACAGGTAATCCTCAACTTACTTGAGCCCAAAATTTCTATGGTTATGCGAGACATTTGTTAAGTGAGCTTTGCTACATTTTACGACCTCTTCTGCCTCGGTTGTTAGGGAATCATTGCAGTTGATTAGCTAGAAACATGGTTATTAAGTGAATCTGGCTTCTCCATTGACTTTGTCAGAAGGTTGCAAAAGTGACCCTGTGACACAGCAAAAGTTATAAATATAAACCAGTTACCAAGCATCTGAATTTTGATCACATGATCATGGGGATGTTTCAAAGGTCACAACTGTAAAAAAAAAGGTCATTAAGTCCTTTTTTTTCAGTGCCGTTGTAACTTTGACCCGTCACTAAATGAACTATTGTAAGTCAAGGACCTCCTCTAGTTCAAAGTTTAATCACTTAGGAACCATATAGCCCCCCTTCAGCCTCACAGTAAGCTAAAAGTAGCCTGAGGGAGCTGAACCTTCCCTAAGCCCTAAATCTTACTCATACAATTCTATTGTAATCTCTCTCAGGATGAGAAAACCCCATAAGCCCCACTGATACATTTGTGACCTCAAAGGTAAGTCTAGAAGAGCCGAGAGAAAATCAATACAGCAAGTAAGCTTGTCTTCAATTTTTAGGTTGATTCTCTTTTTTACTTTTGCTTTCCAGAAGGTCCATTACTCAGACAATCTGCTTCCAAATACAGATAGTCCTCGACTTATGACCGCAACTGAGCCCAAAATTTCTGTTGCTAAGTGAGTTTTGCCCCTTTTTATGACCTTTCTTGTCAAAGTTGTTAAGTGAATCACTGCAGTTGATAAGTTAGTAACTCAGTTGTTAAGTGAGCCTTGCTTCCCTATTGACTTTGTTTGACAGAAGGTCGCAAAAGGGGATCACATGACCTCAGCACACTGCAACGGTCATAAATATGAATAGTCTGAATTTTGATCACATGATCATGGGGATGTTGCGAAGTCGTAACTACCGTGTTTCTCATATAATAAGGCCGGGTCTTATTTTTTTTTTTGAGCCCCTAAAAAATGGCTAGGCTGTCTTTTCGGGGGTGACTTAATTCCCCCCTCCCTTGCATCTTTGGGCGGGCGGGCAGCGATGGCTTGGATGTTGACCTCGGCGTTGGTGGGGCACTTCATATTGGGCTCAACGCAGGCAGCACCATATCCAGGTGTGCAACAAAAGTACCTCCTAATGGCAAGCCCCCCCACCATTCCCCCCCATTTCGCATGTTTTAATATAGGCCTTAATTTGGGGGGAGGGGCTTAATTTCATTTCATGCCTATAAAACATGCTGGGACTTCCTATTGAGGGAGGCCATATTGTTGGAGAAACAGGGTATGAAAAACGGTTGTAAGTCACTTTTTCCTCTGCCACTATAACTTTGAACGGTCACTAAATGAACCGATGTAAGTAGAGGACTACCTGTACTGCAGAAGTACCAAAAAATGGCTTAAGGGAACAGTAAATGTCCTAGATCCCAGCCCCTTAAAAACTATACTTTCACTTTCAAAAAGCTCATTTCTAGAAAGAAGAATTGTGACCACTGGATATCAAGCATAAAGAAATGCTTAGGAACATAAAAAGCAATGATGTAGTTAATCCTACAGGCAAACAGAGAATGATATTAAATCAATAAAGCCCCTGCATTATTGAACAGGAGGAGGAGAGAGAATCATTTTACCTTCACAGTGTGAAATTGAACTGAAGAGCTGTGTCTTCCAGATAGCAAAATCATCTACACTGCTATTAATTTCTCCTTGGATATATATGAGACTCCTGATTAATGCCATCTGTGATCCAATTTGATTGACTTGAGAATCAGGTGGTGAAAACAACAGCTCAATATCTTGCAGCTGGGTTGAAACTTTCAGCAAACAATCCACTCCTGAAGAGCACACTTCGAAGCTTCTCCTGAGAAAAAAAACATTGAAAGGGAGATTTGAAATTGAATAAAAACTGCATGAATAAACATGGAATGGTTTCTGTTGCACTTATGAGTGACTTGGCATGAGAAATACAATACATACATATACACATTTACAATAGTAAAACAGGCCAGATCTAAGCACCTTGCGAGTCAGATCCGGCCTTGTGGGTCTTGAGTTTGACACCCCTGAGCTAGGCTATCAGCTTCCATAGTACTGAATACCTCTTTGACATATGATAGACTCTGATTATAAGAGTGGTTTAGTTTTCCTATGGGTACAACCTCTAGAAAAGGTATAATCCTACTGAGGCTGCTACATGCAGCTTGCAAACAAATGCAACCCCCTTTTTTGTCCCAGTATGATAGGATGCATCTCACTTACCAAGAATGGAAGAGTGTCTCAGAAGACACCTGTTTTATTCTGTCCACGTCTGATTTTACTGTCTTCACCTCTACTAGCATCTCTTTCACCTTGGAAGCCAGCTGCTGATATATCGTATCCTGCTTTCGCATCCTGCATGCAGCAGGCAGCTGTTCTGGACTCACTGGTGTGAGATACTGTAGCTCTGATGGATCCAGTTCTGGAAGTGACTTTAGAATAGTAGAAGAATTCAATTCTACCCCTTCCGGTTTTATTTCTGTCCGAGGGGTGTTCAAAGTTTGGTCTTCTGGACAGCATTCTATAAACCAAGACAGCTGTTCTAGAAGCACTACACACTGCATGGAAAGATACTGCAGTCTGTCAGTCCACTGCTGAACACCTTCTTGAGGAGGGAAAACCACTTCGTATTCACTTCCAGGAGACAGTCTGGCATCAATCTCTTGTATACAGCTTAGCTGATTCCTGTTCACGACATTCATATAAGTAACAGATTTATTGGTAATTAAAATTCAATCACTACAATTTGGTAATAAAATGCTAAAATGCCAGTATTTTAGTCCTTATTAGATGTGGACATAGAGCTTTTCCCTACATGTTTTGTTTTTTCTACGTCAATTATCTACTTGATTTCTCACCATCCTGTAAGAAAGCTATTTTTCTTCTGAATTTCTTTTCCAAGACACCCAGGAAGCCTGTGGATTTGTCTATTCAAGCTTTTCTCAATTGGTACCTTCAACCAGAGAAAGCAGGGAAGTGTCGTATTCTCATTACAGACTGAGGAAGGCCTGAATAATGTTAGGGATAATAATGGCAACCTCAGGTGAGCAATACTGTCCCCAAAGAATGACAACCTCATTTCTGTTCAATTTTCTTTAGCCAGGCTTACAGTGGGGAAAAAAGAAAAGCCTGCTATGAAAAATATATATATCTGAAATTAGACCAATTCAGTAATTATTTTAAGTAACTCCTAAGTGTGAAAAAATCAAATCTTTCAAAAACTGAAAGATGTATTTGTGTGCCCCATGAATAAAATTAATGATTTAATTGGGCTTAGAGATGGGACATGCATAACTATATGATTTACCAATTAAGCAATTACATTTTAAATTTTTGCATCACAGGGTTCTCAAACTCTGTGGTACTTCCTAATCACCTAATGAGGTTTCCTCAGACATAATGGGAATGCTGTCAAACTTTGCTCCCACTTTGGGCTGAGTTACAGCTTGGGTAAAATGGTGAGCAAAGCCCAGGGTGAGCTTTAAACACCCTCCTCAGTCATCTCAGCAACCTGATTTTTTAAAAAAAATATCACCTGATCATTCAGGCCCTTGGCAACTGGTACCATTTGCAACAGCTTCTGACAAGCATATCAGTGGAGAAGTCAGCAGGAAGTTGTAAGTGGTGGTCATGTGATGTTGTGCTTAATGGCTGCAGGTGATTTCCTTAAGTCTGTTGCTGGAACTGACACTGTAAGCTGGCACAATCATGTGATGTTGCACTTTATGACCATGTAGCTTAGCAGCATAATAGCTGGTCTCTCCAGTTGTTAAGTGAGAACTACCTGTATATAGTTCTTAATCTGAATGAATAAGTTTGGAATATACACTGCTCAAAAAAATAAAGGGAACACTTACAACACAATGTAACTCCAAGTCAATCACACTTCTGTGAAATCAAAGTGTCCACTTAGGTAGCAACACTGATTGACAATCAATTTCACATGCTGTTGTGCAAATGGAATAGACAACAGGTGGAAAGCATAGGCAGTTAGCAAGACATCCCCAATAAAGGAGTGGTTCTGCAGGTGGTGACCACAGACCACTTCTCAGTTTCTATCCTTTCTGGCTGATGGTTTGGTCACTTTTGAATGCTGGTGGTGCTGTCACTCTAGTGGTGGCATGAGACGGAGTCTACAACCCACACAAGTGGCTCAGGTAGTGCAGCTCATCCAGGATGGCACATCAATGCGAGTTGTGGCAAGAAGGTTTGCTGTGTCAGCGTAGTGTCCAGAGCATGGAGGCGCTACCAGGAGACAGGCCAGTAAATCAGGAGACGTGGAGGCCATAGGAGGGCAACAACCCAGCATCAGGACCGCTACCTCCGCCTTTGTGCAAGGAGGGACAGGAGGAACACTGCCAGAGTCCTGCAAAATGACCTCCAGCAGGCCGCAAATGTGCATGCGGCTGCTCAAACGGTCAGAAACAGATTCCATGAGGGTGGTATGAGGGCCCGACGTCCACAGGTGGGGATTGTGCTTACAGCCCAACACTGTGCAGGACATTTGGCATTTGCCAGAGAACACCAAGATTGGCAAATTCGTTACTGGCGCCCTGTGCTCTTCACAGATGAAAGCAGGTTCACACTGAGCACATGTGACAGATGTGACAGGGTCTGGAGGCGCTGTAGAGAACGTTCTGCTGCCTGCAACATCCTCCAGCATGACCGGTTTGGCAGTGGGTCAGTAATGGTGTGGGTGGCATTTCTTTAGGGGGCCGCACAGCCCTCCATGTGCTCACCAGAGGTAGCCTGACTGCCATTAGGTACCGAGATGAGATCCTCAGACCCCTTGTGAGATTATATGCTGGTGCGGTTGGCCCTGGGTTTCTCCTAATGCAAGACAATGCTAGACCTCATGTGGCTGGAGTGTGTCAGCAGTTCCTGCAAGATGAAGGCATTGATGCTATGGACTGGCCTGCCCATTCCCCAGACCTGAATCCAATTGAGCACATCTGGGACATCATGTCTCCGCCACCCACCAACGCCACGTTGCACCACAGACTGTCCAGGAGTTGGGGGATGCTTTAGTCCAGGTGTGGGAGGAGATCCCTCAGGAGACCATCCGCCACCTCATCAGGAGCATGCCCAGGCGTTGTAGGGAGGTCATACAGGCACGTGGAGGCCACACACACTACTGAGCCTCATTTTGACTTGTTTTAAGGACATTACATCAAAGTTGGATCAGCCTGTAGTGTTTTTTTTCCACTTTAATTTTGAGTGTAACTCCAAATCCAGACCTCCATGGGTTGCTAAATTTGATTTCCATTGATAATTTTGGGGTGATTTTGTTGTCAGCACATTCAACTATGTCATGAACAAAGTATTTAATAAGAATATTTCATTCATTCAGATCTAGGATGTCTTATTTTTGTGTTCCCTTTATTTTTTTGAGCAGTGTATATATATATATATATATATATATATATATATATATATATATATATATATATATATATATATATATATATATATATATATATATATAGAGAGAGAGAGAGAGAGAGAGAGAGAGAGAGAGAGAGAGAGAGAGAGAGAGAAAAAAGACAATACCTCAGGAAAACCCACTGTTCTGTCAAAGCAACGAGAGACTTCCTCTGTTTGACAAGCATCTTCATGAGGTGCGCAGTGAATCCTTTACATCGCTCAACAGTACTTAATCCAATCTCCTACAGAAAAAGGTAGCAACTCTCATCCTTCTGTTTATCAAAACATGCTTGGTGTTATAGGCTACACAGTCAATTAGTTAGATATGATTTTGCACATTGTTTTTAATTCCTTCAGGTTTTTTGAGATACGCATAAAATTATATTGCAAATTTATTCCATACCTAAATTAGTGTGACTAAATTAAGCATTCTGAATACATAGGGTTTATTATTAAATGCAGCCAAGCGCTAAAGATAAGTAATGATATGGTATATAGTTATCCAACTTCATTTCTTCATTTAATTGCCACATAACTTCACAATATTTTTGCCTCTATGGTGCCCTCTAATATGTTAACTTGTAACATTCAATGTCCTCAGCCAATAGTGGTCAAGGGCTGGGGATGATGGTACTCATAGCCCAAAACACCTAGATTTTGCCCTACAGGGGAAGACTAGACCACAACTGAAGGACAAACACTCCTACTGAAGAATTAAAAAGAAGTAAAACGTCTGGTTTTGCTTGCTTTATTTATTACTTTTTACCTCTCCATTTTCCTTGGTGAGTTCAAGGTGATGCACATGGGAAATACCTCTCATTTTATCCAAAGCAACTAGTCTGTAAGGTAGGTTGCACTGAGAGAAAGTGACTGACCCTAAGTCACTCAGTCAGCTTTATGGACAAGGTAAGTTTGAAGAAAGAAACCTCCTATCTCCAGGGCCCAAGCCTAACACCAAAACAAGTAATTACATTGGCTCTGGGGATTTACCTTTGAAGGTGCTAATAATGCTGTCTGAAGCCTACAATGATGTGCAAGAGACCGATAGAAGTATTTCTGGCATCCATCCCAGGACAAAGAGATTTGAGAGAGTAACCTGAAAAGCAAAACAGTTTGAATCCCTTAAGACAGAGGTATCCAAACTTTGGTTGAAGCCCACATGGGGTTGTAGAAAACTTACATAGAGTCACAGCTTTTTTAACCCTATAAGGCTTGAGAAGGCAAACTGATAAGCAAACCCAAAGTGAATTTTGATTGAAGAACAGATCTATGGGCCTAGACTGCTGCCAAAATCATCTTCCCATCATAGAAATGTTTATTCATAAAAGGAGCCACACAAACTCATTTATCTTTTGAACAGTATGTGAGATTATAACAAATCCCTGCCCTAATAGAAAAAGGCAGAACACTTCAAAGTCTTCATATGATAGCATATAGTAACATAAAATCTACAGCTTGCAAATTCTTGATCAACATTTGATTGTATAGTTAAGTTGGATAACTGATCTTTATTGGCTTTCCCTGTTATATATTACATCCAGTAAATCTTATTACAGTTTTGGCTCAAGTGTTTGAGCAAAGAGCAGGGAGAAGATCTCTGATCAGAAGCAGAAACAAAGGCCAAAGATCCGCACCTTTGATATTATTATTGGCTAAAGTAAAAATAATCCCATAAAAAGAAAACAATAGGATATTCATCATGCTTAATCTGATTCTAAAATAACTGAATCAATTATCTCAGACTAGATTTCAAAAATCCAAGAAAATATTTTTGCCACTCTTTCTGACATCAAGACATGAAGATTATAGTACAGAACTAAAGCAATACATACGTTGCATCCAATTTATGTGTGCGGTTAACTAAAGCCAATGCTCTGTTTAAATCCAATGGATGAAGGAAAAGCATATTTTGCGAACTTTTGGAACGAGACCAAGTCAGGCCTTTGCGATACGATAATCCTAGAAAGATATTTATTTATTAGATTTTTATTCCACCTTTATTGTTTTTATAAATAATTCAAAGCAATGAATAAACCAATACTCCTTCCTCTTCCTATTGTAAGAGTCTTGTGAGGTGGATTGGGCTAAGGGAGAATGATCTGCCCAAGGTCACCTAATTGGCTTTCATGCCTAAAGCATGACTAGAATTGCCCCCCCCCCCCCCCCCCCCCCCCCCCCCCCCCCCCCCCCCTGCTTGATCTCCACTTCACCGTTTTCTAAGGTTACGCCGGGTCCCTCTTAACCCACTACATCAAACTGACAATACTTTTATCTTTCTCAGATCTGTAATCTACATATATAAAAGCGAAATACTACTTAAGCATCACCACAAAATCTCCAAAACAGTAAAGCCTACAAACTTGAAATTTGGCACGTATGTTCCTCTTGGCTTCTAGGTGCTAAGAAAGGATTTTTTGAAATGACCATTAGAGCATTAGTATTTCCTATATTATCATTAAAATGCTCTGATGCTAAGGAGTTCTACTCCCACTCCCCACCTGAAAAGAAATTTATTCAAAATGCAAAACACGGAGGCGTTTCAGTTTCACTTTTAGTTTCACAGCACCAAGCAGCTTTAGTACAGAACAGTTGAGCTAAGCTATGCCCAGGGGCTCCTGCTGTCTCCTTGCTCACAGTGAATACTGTTTCAGTTTCCAAACAGCTTTCAACTCTCTCACACATTGACAGGATGCTAGCCAGATGAATACCGATGGATGCTGGTAGGCAGAGGCAGAATTTCCCCCCCCTTATTTTCCTCCCCAAAAACTAAGCCCAACCACATAGTTTCGTAGCGAAGCATGGGTATCGAGCTAGTATTAAATATTTTTGCAAATCTACTCAAACAGCTTAAGAATCCAAATCTAGTGCTTGTTTGGAATCAGAACACCAATCAAATAATAGGAACGATCATCATTGGCCATACATGTTGGATAGATTTTCTTCACATTCACTGAATTTTCTTTATTTGTAATGTGACACAAAACTGTATCACTATGCCTTGTTCAACCAACTGTAATTTAAAATATTGACCTAGCATGATTTATGAATGAATTCTCACCGTTTTGTATGTGCCCAAATTATGGTTGGATATTAAAATATAGACTCATATGCCTTCCCTCACCATTATCTCTTCTCATTCCAATTCATTTAGATCTGATTTAAACTACAATATTGTCAAAAAATAACTATATTCAAATGAGAAGTATGTGAAGATGATCCAAATTCTCTGAAACAAGGAATTTAGAACATGCTTTTCTCATTGAGAAGGCACAGGCTCAATCACTAGCATCTCTGATTAAGAGAATGAGATAGCAGGTGATGGTAAATTTCTTTGGCTAGGCAATGTTGGAGTAAAAGTCTAGTAGGATAAGTGCTGGAGTTTCTCTACTCCAGCAAACTTAACCAGAGACAAATTAAATGGGTTTGTATTGTCTATGTTTTTTTTTCTTTTTCTTTAATGAAAATGAAGGTAATTCCTCATTATAGGCAGGCTTCATGTCTGATGGGGAAACAATCAATATAAAGTACCAGGGTATATTCAGAGGTGATCCATAAAACGGTAGGACTTGCATAAACCATAATTACTACTATTTGTATCCACCTACAACTGTTTCATACCAATTCTTTTCCAATGTTACTGATGTTTCCATGAACCAAAACTAACTGCTTGCCAATGAATGAAATTCATTGCGTGATTTGAGCCCTAAAAAAACACAAGGGCATGTTTTGTTCTACGTAATATGTTAGAAGAACTTTCATTTAACTGACCTGTAGTTGCAAGGTGTTTGAAGAGCTCTGCTAGAGCCCTTTGTTTTTGCAGAAGTAAGTGTTTGGCTTCAGATTTCTGTTTTTCCTTTTCTAAAGTTGAATTCACAGACATGTTCTGCAATTTGTGGGCAGAAGAAATTACGTCACCTGCAAGGAGGAGGAGGAGGAGGAGGAGGAGAATTAATAGGAGCATCACAGTAACTCAAATTCTATGTATTTTTTTTTCTTTTTGAGCAGGTTTTCTTTAGGAGAAAAAACAGTGTACTAATATTTTACTTTTAATATTGATTGATATTAAAACCACACTACTTGTGAACTGTTGGGTCATTGTTTTAGAGGTATTTGCTTACCTAAAGAAAGAAACATAATGACCAAGGACAAAAAGACAATAGGAATAGGAGTGATTTCCAGCTTCATGACAGCTTGATTGTAGCTGTCTATCTTTCTGCAGCCAATGCTAGGACCAGTCTATATAACCTCCAGAGGGCTAGGGTGAAACCAGATTCCTGAACCTCCAGGCTGCAGCAGTATGCTAGCACAGCAGCACTGAAGCAATCACAAATTTGCTCAATTTCAACCCTACTGGAGTCATGGGTCCCAGTTTTTGGACTCATTCTGTAAGTTAGACCATTTGATTCAAACATTGTTGTCCTATGACGTACTACTTGTCAGCGTTCCAGAAAACCTCAACTCCAATAAATAACTCAGAGACAAACATTTTGACCAGTTAATTACATACTTTCTTTGACAATAGTTTAAATCAAACATTCAATCCATTTGGAAAGCTATTTCTGTCTCATTTTTCAGGGCCAAAGTTTATTTTGCCAAGTTCACACGATTTCTTATTAATTCCAGAGAACAATCTGTAATTAAACTGAGTGGTCCCTTGACATCAGCTAAATGATTAAGGGTTACATTTTGTGCCTACTATCTATCTATCTATCTATCTATCTATCTATCTATCTATCTATCTATATTAAAAAAGTTAATAAATTATAACAAATTTACTGTAAAAGCTAGAACTCACAGTCCACAATGCAAAAATAATTTCCTAAAACAAAATGGCTAATCTATATATATAAAAGCAATATACCACTCACGCATCATCACAAAATCTCCAGAACCGTAAAGCCTTACAAACTTGAAATTTGGCATGTATGTTCCTCTTGGCTTCTAGGTGCTCACTAAGAAAGGATTTTTCAAAATGACCATCAGAGCATTAGTATTTCCTATATTATCATTAACACGCTCTGATGCTAAGGAGTTCTACTCCCCCTCCCCACCTGAAAAGAAATCTGTTCCAAATGCAAAACACAAGCAGAAGAGAGGAGTTTCAATTTCACTTTTAGTTTCACAGCACCAAGCAGCACAGAACAGTTGAGCTAAGTATAGAACAGTTGAGCTAAGCTATGCCCAGGCTTCTGCTGTCTCCTTGCTCACACAACAAATACTGTTTCAGTTTCCAAACAGCCTTTAACTCTCATACACTGACAGGACGCAAGCCAGATGAATACCGATGGGTGCTGGTAGGTAGAGGCATAATTCCCCCACCTCTATTTTTCTCCCAAAAAACTAAGCCCCACCACATAGTTTCGCAGTGAAGCACTGGTATTGAGCTAGTTAAATCATAATATAAACATTTCGGATGCTTACCAGTAAAATTGTCAAGATTCTCCACCAAGTCCAAGATAGAATTATCTTTCACTAGATTTGCACATATCTTCTTCATTCGTTTTGTGAGTTTAGGTAAGCGTTCCTGAAGTGATTCTGGATGAAATGCCCACCCCTGGAAGTCTTCTAAATGAAGAGCCTGGGAAATGTTCACAGTAGGAAAGTCAGCACAACTGAAACCTTTGTGCTACTAGCACATATATGGATCTATCAACAGCTACTACCTTCAAGATGTAAGTTGAAACATCAGATATAATAATGGGGCTGTGACATCTACCAAGATCAAAAAGTTACACCACAGATATCTATCCTGATTAGAAAGCCAATGGATTCATTTATACTTAAAAAATCAAAGACATTAATGGGTAAAATGAGACATCTACTCCAAACTGCCAGCTCTCAGTTCCTGAGATCTACAGTTCCTGAGATCCTGAGAAAAGGAATAGACTGGGACAGTAGTCTTGAGTAGTTTGACTGCTTACTAAAGAAATGAACATTTTCCAAAGAGATCTCAATCAGAAACGGAGATTTCCCCCCTCAGACCTTTAACTTTTTTGAATGTGGGAAGGTCAACATACAGCTTCAGTTCTTAAACTTGGAATGACACAGTGAACTATGTGCTTTAAATACTTTAGGAAAATCTCATACCTGCCACACAAATAACTGGAAATAGTACTCTTTGAAAGCAGAAAGAATCCAATGCACTGTATAAAAATCATAATAAACATCCACAGATACCTGAGTGGCATCTAATTTTACAGTTAGGTGTTTCCTCAGTATATTGTTTAAGTTCTGAATGTTAGTTTCAATATTCTCTGGTGTTTTTGGATCCTGTAGAGAAATGAGTTGCTCTTCTTTAGGCATTTCCACCAAGGCTGATTGACAAGGTTCACCAAGAGCAGCTTCAAATTTCTTCATAAATTTAAACAGTGCCCTAGAACCCATGAAAACAAAAGTTGAGAACTAGGAGAACAGCAGTTGTACATTTGTCTTTTCAGTACCTTTCAAACTGAAATGTATTATTGAAACTTTGTATGTAAAGTTGCACATAACACTAAGCAAGAACATGGTTTGTTTGTTCTCAGTTTAGCACAATATGTGAACCCAACTAAGTTTACTGTTATGAATGGTGACTTGTTCAACAAAAAAATAAAGATTCTGACAGAATTGTGTGAATTCAGTCAATATTGCAGTTAAGGAATCCAATTTAGTTCAGTCTGAAATGGAAGTTTCTATTATCGGCCTGCAACAATGAGACAGGTAAGGCTGGTTATATCCTACTGTAATTCTGTTGATTTGTTATGCATTGTAAAATTGGACACAATGCTGTGTGAGACAGTTGCTGAATTTTGTTCTTCAATTCTCTGCCTGTCTTTTCTTAATACTTTGCAGAGTTGGTTTTTTTAAAAAAACAATTTTATTGTACTTTTCCACAATTACAAATCTCTTGTGCATTCTTTACAACACTATAACATCGACATTTTCACTTATATTTACATACACATATATATACTTTTAATTTTCATTTCTCTTATCTAACCAGCTATACCACTTATCCCAGATCATATAATATTCTGCTTCCTCTCTATCTTGCAGTTCCAATGTAAGTTTAACCATCTCTGCACAGTCCAACACTTTTTTTATTACCATACTTCGGAAGGGGTACTGTCCAATTTCCAAGTTTGTGCACAGGCAATTCTTGCTGCTATCACTACATATACTATAATATATTTGGTTTTTTTTACTGAATTCTCCTCTAATTATTCCTAATAAAAATGTTTTGGGTTTGAGTTCAATTTGAAGATCTAATTTCCTGTAACCAATTTATTATTTTTACCCAATATTTCCTTGCTTTGGGGCACAACTACATATGAAAGAAGGTATCATGTTTTTGTTTACACTTCCCATTCTGGACTCATATTTGGATATATTTTTGCCAATCCTGCTGGTGCTAATAAAACATTTTATAGAGATTTTTTTATAGGCAGCAGACATTGTTAATTTATAATTTTTTGTCCACAATTTTCCATTCTTCTAATTAAATATTATACCCAAAATTCCTTGCCCAAGCTATCATAGATCCTTTAACTATTTCTTCTTCCCTATCGAATCTTAACAGAGAGTTATACATTTTCGTTATGAATTTCTCTTCTGGTGCAGAGTTGGTTTTAAAGAACAAGGAAACAGACTGAAAGAAGAAAAAGAAGATCTCAAATGAATGTCCGAAATGGACCTTTTACCAGAACTTCATTTACCTGTGTGTCTTTTCTACAGATTGTTTTACAGCCCAAAAGCTGACATCATTCCATCTTGAGATTTTCACAAACTCCTACAGTGGAAAAAACAAATAACTTCATTTATTATTATGTCTTAATACACACACTGCAAAATACTGCAGGTAGTTCTCACTTAGCAACCACAATTGGGCCCAGCAACTCAATGATTAAGCAAAGCAGTCACTGAGCGAAACCACAACTGTTTATTATCATACTTCAGCTTTCCTTTGCTTCACAGACTTCCAAATGTCATAAGTGTGAGGATTGGTCACAAAATTACTTTTTCATCATGGACAGTTACTATGTGAAAACTATCTGTAATGTGATTTCATGTTTTCAGTTTAAAGCAAAATATGATTCTTTTATTGATATTTGATATTCAGGAATTAGAGAACTGTCATCATATCTCATCCTCACCTTCAGTTCTTTTTCTATGGGATGTCGCAGTTCAATCAGTTTGGCATGGACAGATTCTGAAAATTGCTTATAATAATTATATAGATTCCATAACACATTGCACAGCACATCTAAAAAGAGAAAAAAAATCATTTGGTATCCTGCTTCTATAATAAAATCTTATGAATATCACAGCATCATTTAGATGTACAGTAACCCCAAACTAAAAAGAGACCTATTTTCACAAATCAGTTTGGCATTCAACCATATGAAAAAAAAAAATCTCATTTACTTAGCAAGTGTTTAAAAAGACAATACCCAATGGGTGAAAAAAAATCTTACTCTGAAGGACTACCATGGAATGATTTTAAAAGTTATCTATAAAAAGTCATCTTGCACTGCAACAACAAATCTTAATTATGTTTACCCTAGGTATATAAAATATTAGCAGCATTGAATAAAAGGTAGAATAAGCTAAAAGAAAAGAAATGCAGTGAATAATTTTGTTAAATTCTTCAGGTAATACTGCTACTAATATTTGTCAATTTGTTGGCAAAGTTGATAAACTCATCTGATTATCATTGAAGTAATACAACTTAGTAACCACCTAAAATGGTTATCCAAGTATTCAGAATCAATCATATGCACTTCCATATGAGAAATCGTTTTCTACATACAACTTATTTTGATTTTAATTATGGAAAACACATTCTATGAAATATCATGCAACTCTAATTGGAGAAAATATTAGCTAAAGAAAACTGAGTATGACAGTTAAATCAAGCCTTTATGATTGGTGAAACTTGGAAAAGTAAAAAAACAAAACAAATGTAAATGAGTTACTCTAGGTTGTGGGTGCTTATTTAAAGAAATAAAAATAATTACCGTATTTGCCGGCGTATAAGACAACTTTTTTGCCCTGAAAAAGATGCCTCCAATTGGGGGTCGTCTTATATGCCGGGTCGTCTTATACGCCGGCAAATAGTAATTGGGAAGCACTGCGGCTGCCCGTGGCTGAGGCACTTTTGCGCACCGTGGAAACGAATCCCGTGAAGCCGAAGGAGCAGCCAGCCTTCTCCCAGCTCCCAAGGAAAGCGAGGCTCGCACCGCCCGAGCCATTGCCATCGCAAAGCGCCGCCGCGGCTCTTCCTTTTTGCCTTTCCCTTCCCGAGGCAACGTGGGACTGGAGCCGCGCGGAGCCGCGCCAGCGGTAACAACTCCTGACAGCCCCAGCCGGATACCTCAGCGGAGCCCGGGCGGTGCGAGCCTCGTTTCCTTGGGAGCTGGGAGAAGGCTGGCTGCTCCTTTCAGCTTCACGGGATTCGGTTTCCACGGTAGACAAAAGTGCCTCAAAAAAAAAAAAAAAAGTGCAAAAGTAGAAGGCGTGCGGAAGAGGGGCGAGTATATAACAAACTATATTTTGAGTGGAAATGTTGGGGGGTCGTCTTATACGCCGGGTCGTCTTATACGCCGGCATATACGGTATTTCAATGGACTATGCTAGTGAGGCCTGATGGGAATTGGCAGACAAAAATATTTGGAATGATCCTGGTTGGGGGGTCAGACTACTAAGTAGATACCGGTAGATGGTATAGGAAGTTTTGTAATGATTAGACAGACTGCTCCTTTGCATCAAATAGGGATAGATCTGTTTAATAAACACAGTTATGTAAGTTCACATGGAAAATGGATAACTCTACTTTCATTGAGAAGTGACTTAATGGTGCAAAGTCCCACCAGCACAATATATGCAAAGGTGGTCTATTCATACACACGCACAGAGAGAGGGGGGGGGAGGGAGGGGGAGAGAGAGAAAAAAGGGAGGGAGATGGAGAGGAGGACAGAGAGAGGGAGAGAGAGAGAGAGAAGGCGGGAGAAAGTATTGCTAATCCTGATTCAGGAAACAAAAAACTGCACTTACTATTTTCTTCCTTTTGTGTCATCAACAAGACATGGCAGTGGAATTCTAACAACATTTGAAGTCTTGTATGAAATTCCCCCAATGTAGATCCTTCAATGAAAAGTTTCAGTGTATCGACCACAGATGTTAAATTAACTTCTATCAGTTTCAAGAAGTTGGAATTGTAAGAGATAAATGAACAGCAGAAAAATGAGAAAAACACATTATTGAAGTTGTTTAATGCCAATGGTTTCCAATATAAACATACCAACAAAACAAACACTCCTGCCTCCTATATTTCTTCAGTGTAAATATAACTTACATATAAATTACATTCAACTTCAAAACTATGATTGTTTCTCCTACAATCCCTCTCCCCATAATGTCAAGAGTGGCTAAGAGAATTAGTTAATACAAGTTCTTATTCAATTCAAAAGAGGCTAGGATTGGATGAGGGTGGGGGGAAAGGAACAATGATACACGTAAATCACATTATTTATTTCAACTTGATTTGAATGAGTTTTATTTCATCCACTGTTGTACTTACAAATATACAAATACAAACTATTGTGTTATATTAATTTATCTCATTTAAAGAAATGCATCTTCTTCACTCCTTCCAGGAGAGGCTTCTATTAGCAGCTTGTTTCACTAACATGAATATTTTGTTACCTTCAGTTTTCTTCTCTGATTGTTCTTGTTGGTATTTTTCAACCATTTGATAGAGTGAAAACCAGTGCTTCATGGATTTTTCTGTGTACTGTTCCATTACACTGTCCAAACTGGCAGACCAACCACTGAAATCATCAGTGGAGAAAAAAAAGTAAAGTTTAATGCTTTATATGAAAGGTCCACACATGAAGTTTAAATAAATTTATTTATGCTAAAAGCCTATGCACAGGAAACTTTTCAATAATGCTTAACTGGGTAAGGGTCAAAGGCACTTAAGAGGGGGATTGGACTTAATTCTCTTGTGGACATATTCTAAGCTAATTCATTTTCACTCTGCTACCAGGTTCTGCCATCCTTTCTCCTCCAGTTTATCCTCAATAACAGTCATTTGTTTATCCAACACCAAGTGAAGACCTTTTTTTTTAAAAAAAAAATCCAGCTTTCAGGTTAATCACAGTTTGGCAGAGCCCTATTGTCTGTTGTAAACAAATCTAACCCTAACCCTTTACTATGGTTATTGGTCTTTCATTATATTAAAGAACTGCTTATTTTATTTTATTTTATTATTATTTTATTTTATTTTATTTATTTTATTTATTTTATTTTATTATTTTATTATTTTATTTTATTTTATTTTTATTTTATTATTTTATTTTATTATTTATTTATTTTATTTTATTTTATTTATTATTATTTTATTTTTTATTTTATTTTATTTTATTTTATTTTATTTTATTTTATTATTTTATTTTATGGTAGGCCTTAGTTAATCATTTATTTAGTGACTGTTCAAAGTTACTATAGGCCTGAACAAATAGTATTTACGCTCAGTTCTTGAAGTTATGGCTATTGGCGTGCCCCTGCAGTCACATGATCTTATGACTTCAGGATTTGCATACTGTACTATGCACATATTATGTAGGCCCTGCCGCTCTGGACTCCACTGTCCTCAGCAACAAGATATGAAGCCATGGCCATCCCAGTTCACTCCAGCCCTCAATGAAAGCCCCAACTGTTTCAGCCCAGCTCCACCCCATGCTGCAAGACCCTGCTGCTCCATCTGCAGCTGCTCAGAACTCCAAGGCCCCTGTCACTCTACTGTCCAATACCCTGATGAACTTCACCCTCTTTTTGCTCCGACTGCCAATAAGGTGTAACCAGTCTGGCCTTCATGAGGCAACTGCTGGCTATGCAAGGCCTTCTTCTTCCCTAGGCTGTGAGTGGGCCGAGGCAGCTGCGTTTCCATTTCTTGATGCTGGGCTGGGACAGTTGCAGCTTTACACCATGATGCTTGGTTGGGGCAGCTATGGTTTCTCAAAGAGCCAGGTTGGGCATACCTTGTCAAGCAGCGAGAGGCATAAGATGGCAATGGTAATTTAGAGGTGGCAAGGGTAGCAGAGCATAGGGTACCTCCGGTAGTAGCTACTCCGCTGCCAGCAGCAGCCACTCTTGGCCTGGCCGAATTCACTGCCGGGCTTAACAACTCACAAATTTCACTTATTGACAACTGAAGCTGCCCGGATCACTGTCACTAAGTGATGCAGTCATATTACGTCGTGTTTTGTGAATGCACTGCTTAGTAACAGAAATTCTGGTCCTAATTACTATAGTTAACCCAGGACTACCTGTAGTGTTTTTCCTGTAACTTGTCCTAGGATCTTTATAAGATATGAGTTAACTATTCCTATTTAAATAAAGAAATTAAAAAGGAAATTAATTTAAAAGGTACATACTTCAATTCTAGCTTTCGCCACTGAATGATCATCTGAGTGATAAGATCAAGATGTTTCCTCAGAGACAGAGCCCGACTAGCATTCTCTTCCCAATCCTACAAAACAAAGTGATACCTTTCAAGTAAATTGCAAAAGATGATTTAAAAAACCATTCCTTTCCCACTATCTATACTAGCCTTTCTCAGGCAATTGCTTTCCAGTCGTTTGGAATTCTAACAGTGGTCTGGAATGCATGGGAGAGGGCAACACTGTATGCTGGTGGTTCTCATTTAGCCAGTTGCTTCATTTAGTGACTGTTCACTAAATGCGGAAAAAAATAACTTTGTGATCAAATGTCTGCACTTCTGACCTTCACGGGTCTGTAAAGCAAAGAAAACTGAAATAAAATTGTAAATACAGTTGTGGTTTACTTAACAGTTACTTTGCTCAATGACCAAGTTGCCAGTATCAATTGTAGATGCTAAATAAAGATTACCTTATTTAAATACAATCACACTTGTTTGATCCATCCTTTTTATATGGCAGCAATGTGACCCAGTGAGTTTTCGCTGGTCTACCTTGTTAATAAAATGCTGTCTGAATCAGAGGTGAGAGAGGTGTTTGGCTGTCTGCCTTCAAGATACAGTCTACATCAGGGGCCCCCAAACTTGGCAACTTTAAGATTTGTGGACTTCAACTCCCAGAATTCCTCAGCCAGCATAGCTGGCTGAGGAATTCTGGGAATTGAAGTCCACAAGTCTTAAAGTTGCCAAGTTTGGAGGCCTCTGGTCTACACCATGGTGTCAAACTCGATGGTGTCACATAACATATCGTGACCTTTTTTTGCCTTTGCAGAGCTAGGGGTAGGTGTGGCCTGTGTGTGATGCATCCGACCCGCGGGTTGCCAATTTGACAGCCCTGGTTTACACGAACCCTTGTAATCCTGGCAATCTTTACTCATGAATTTCAAGGTGAGGGGTAAGGATGGGCTTCTTTACAATTTTTTAGGACTGCTCCTCCCGGGAGGCTCCAAATCTTTTTGGATTGTTATTTAGTTCGCTCTGCCAAAGGCAAAGTGAGTGGAATTATTTCAGCAACTCTTCATGCTAAGGTAACAGAAGAGACAACGCTACCCTAATACTTAATTCTGTGCCTGAGGGTCTATTTCACAATGTGGCACAGAGCTCCTTTGTCAATATTACCATCATTCTGTCAACTCAAAAATATTTCCTCTGGTCTTTTAGAGTTGACAGCAGAAGGGGAGTGGGGGAAGTAGTGCGTTCCTTAAATGCTTCATAGATAATGGCTAGGCTGCTGAAGCTTCTGGCACGAAGGATTATTACTGGAGAGCACGATTGATGACTCTTGGCTATGGATGTGTCCCATTGGAGAATATACATCCAGGGGATGAGGGGGACCAGGGTCAAGGTTGAAATGAATGATGTAAATCTCAGCGTCGGCTTCACCCAGGTAGCACCGGAATGGTCACTCCTAATAAATCTTGGTTTTTTGTTGTTTTTTTTAACTCTGAGAAATGTGGCTAGAGACTCATGGTTTGAATGGGGGTGGATGCTGGAGCCCTGACACATTCACTTTGTTAGTTCCTTCTATCTGCAAAATGTTTTGTAATTAAACGAGAGCGCGCAAGCACAAAGATCACTGATTTCTGCTGTCTCATTCAGTAGTTTTCTCAAACCCTGACCTGTGCCTGACTTACTTCCCCCTGCCTTTTTTTCCCCATTGCAGGGCAGGGACATCGCTTTTAAAAAGCTACCTCTTCCCAAGCTGCTTTTGTCTGCGTTTTAGTGCTTACCTAAAAGTACTAACTGCAATTAAGAGGCTGAGCTCTGTGATCTTAATTAGATTAGAATTGGGGGGGCGCGGCATCTCCTGCCTGAAACTGACAAGACCTTAAATCAGTTTCATGATGAAGGCTTTTATTTTATTACTGTTTATTTGTCAATACCTGTGGCAGTTGCTAAGCAAAGGCTACCTCTGTCCTATTACAACTCCCTTACTTCTTACTAGATTTGTTACACATATTCACTTATACATAGAAGATCTGACCTGAGACTTGGCTAGCAGAATTTCCAAGCCATTTAGAATCTTTGAAAGAGGGCTGGAGAGCGGAAATCTACAAATTCTGTCCATCACCACCAAGAGCTGCAAATTGAAAAAGAAAGATGTTTCTGACCCAGACTTTCCGAAGTTTGAAAATAATATTATAAAATAACATGCCTCTAAGAAAAGTTAAAAAATTTGTCAGTGATTTAATAGAAACATAAAACTGGTTTGTGACTACTATGTATGGCTGGACATAATATTTAATCTAGCTAGTTCATAGTCCATTCCATTCTGTTACTCAAACGTTTTAATACAGGATACATCAAAGTAAAATGTAAATGCACTGCCAGCTTTCAACAAGTATTAATTATTGTATATTTCCTACTTTTTAAAAAAAAAAAATCTAAATCTGCTTACCTGGACGAGTGCAGGGTGTTCCGGCCAATCTTGCAATAGTGCCTTCACTTCTTTATGAAAGTTTTTGAGCAGAACTTGACACTGTTGCATTTGCTGAATGTTAGGATGGTGATAAAAGTCATAGGGCCCTTCGCTTTTCAAGGCAAGCTCTGAGTTTCCTCTTTCAAAAAGTGTATTCTGCAATATTGTGCTAGCTAGAAGTTGGCTGCCATGGAGATTATCATTTATTTCTGAACCTAAGGTTGCAGAGATCAAGAAGCGGGGGAAAAGTGAGTGAAAGAAAATTACTGTTCCAATAATGAAAAATGAGGGAGAAAATGCAGGTGCCAGATGTCTTGTATTGAGAGTTCATTCAAAAGTGGGTGTGCACCACCAGAGCATGCACTTTAAGAAGATGCAATTTTCCCCATATTAAATGGAAAACAAAACTGCAGATACTCCTCAACTTACGACTACAATTGGGACTGGAATCTTGGTCATTGATTGAAGTGGACTTTAAAAGGTCTATACCAAAATCCAAGCAGGATTTTCAGTTCCAGAACAGGAAAACTTCAAAACCCCTTCCATTCTGGAGTCGAAAATCCTGCTTGGATTTCAGCATGGACCTTTTTAACTAGCTTATCCGTTGATTTTCTGGGGGAGGGAAGATTGCAAATGACCACATGATTGCAGGGATTTAACAACGGTTTGTAAGTGTGAACAGGCTGCCAAGCACCCAGATTACAATCACATAATTGTGGGAGCACTGCAACAGTTGTAATTTCAGAAACAGGCCTCAAGTTTCTTCATCATCAATTCAAATGTTCACTAATTAAATACCGTTGTTTTTTTTTTGCTCTATAAGATGCTCCAGACCATAAGACACACATTAGCTTTGGAGGAGCAAAACAAGAAAAAATAAAAATCTGTCTCTGCCTTCCAGCATCCATCGGTTATTCATCTGGCTAGCATCCTTGTAGCAAACAGCAAACAGCCTGGTCAGCTTCAGCACGTTATCGCAACCTGATTCAGCACAAGTAGCTGATTGGCGGTTGGATCGGCGTCCCAAAATGCTGCTGATCAGCTGTTCCAGGCAGTGGAGATCGCCACCGCTGAACAACGCCACTGCCATTCGGTGGCGACAATTAGTGGCAGAAAACAGCGGCAATTCTCACCACCTGGAACAGCTGATCAGCGGTATTCCAGGAGGCCAATCCAACAGCCAATCAGCTGCTCGGCAGCAAAGGCTCCAGCATTCTCCAATGGCGACAGTGACAGGCAGCAGCAGCAAACACCGCTGCCGCACCAACCCCGCCTTCTCCCCTGCAATATTCCCTCCTTAAGACACACAGGCATTTCCACCCACTTTTTGGGGGGGGGTGGGGGTGGGGAGTGCGTCTTATGGAGCAAAAAGTATGGTAAGGACTATGTATATTTTCTTGCCACAACCACATTGGCAGAATATGATTAAAAATAATGCATTACAAATTATTGTATACAATATAAACAATGAGTTTCCTCTCATTTTATCCCAACAATCCTGTGAAAAAGTTTGTGGTAATGGTTCCCTGACATCACTCAGTGTATTCTAAGATCAGGTTGGTGCTTACATCTGAAACTTCCAATTCCTGGCCAGCACTTCACACTACACTCAGTTTATCAGTGATCAGCATGCTCTACAGTCTACACAAATAGTTTATGTCCTGGAATCTTCTATAATTCTTCCCCCCAAAAAAATATGCAAATCGGGGTTCTTAACTGTGGACAAACCAAAGTGCCCTCTGAAAGAAAAACTACTGAAATCTTCTAACAAAAAAAAAATACCAGAGAAAACTTACCAATCAAGGAATAAAAGTGAGCAATCAGGGAGACACCAGTCTGGTAGCAGGAAAGAAACAGGTTCAGCTGAAGTTTACTTTGATCGGTTGGTATGTTTTGTTGATACCACAAGGATTGGGCAAAGGAAAGACAAAGTTGCTGATGAACTTTCATTACTGTTTTCATTGAGTGATGAGAAAGAAGAATTTTTTCAGGGAGAATTGTGTCTTCTAAAGCAACTTCTGTTTCCATTTTCCCCTCAAGAGTTTCCTGAGCTGTAATATCTTCAAAGTCCTGTTAAGAGTTTTATTAAAACATGTTTAATGCAAATTTATCACATCATGTCTTAAGGTCAGAAATTGACCGTGCATATTGTATACTTCTATACAATTTGTTTGATGTACAAAATGGGACATAATTATAGTTTTATTTTCCATGCAGAACAGAAGCACCACAATGGATTAACTCTCAGGCAGACTTTTTCATTAGCTGCCTGCCTACCTTTTCATGAAGAGGGAATTTCCTCCTGAACTCTCTCTCTTCCTCCTCCTCCTCACTCAGGCCACTTCCATGGCTCTTGGTCTTATATCGATAAAGACTGTTCTTCTGTTCCTCTTCCTCTAGGGCCTGGCGCTCTTGCTCATCCCATTCATTTATAATTACCTATGAAGAACAAACAAATACGAAGTATACATATGTCCTGAGTTAAGGCACATAGTGGTACAAGACCTTTTCATACAGTAGTTTGGGACAAATACAGTACATTGCAAGGAAAAAAACAACACCCCACATCCCTATTTCTATGGGTATTCCCTCCCTTCATAGGTGGAATGGAAAAAAGGGAAGGTCTAGCAATATATGCCTCTAAAGGCCGGTAATTGCCATTGTGTCTGCTGCTCTTTCTCTGCGTAGATACTGTCTTTTCAAATGTTTCTCTATGTGGGGTGTGGGTGTGTATGTGTGAATGCATGCAAACCTTCTTTCCAATTTTTCAATCTTTTAAATTTTAATCCATCCCACTTTGTAAAATACATTTTAATAGAACAACGTGTATGTCTATGTGTGTATGTATGCACGTATGTATGTATGTATGTGTGTGTGTGTGTGTTATTTAGCTTTGTTTAGGTATTTTCCCACGTCTTTATAGTTGTGCTTTTAAAGTTATAGCGACATTTCGGCAGAATCTCATCTGCCATCATCAGGCTTTTGTATTGAGTTCATCTTAGTTGTGTGTGTCAGGCTTTGGCAGCCATTTCTGTTTTAAATTTGGTGCTAGCATCGTGCTTTGTTAGAATGGTTTTTTTCTTCATCCTGATTGGTTGGGAGTCTTGGTCTCTTTTTATTGGTCTTGGAATTTGTTGTGTTCTGCTTGATTGGTGTTTTTAATGTCTTCTGTCTGTTTTGTAGGTTTTTTTTATCTTGATTGGCTAGCAACATTGTGTTTTGGGGGCTATCAGCATGGTTTGGCTTCGGGTGAATGGCCGGCTATCATTTATTAGGAAGCTAGGTTTTATCTGGGTGGCTAGCTGGGGTGTGTTTGGGCTGGAAATATCGGGGGGGGGGGGGGGTCTGTTTGTGTCCAGGTGTTTCTTTGGCTTTTGGTGTGGATATATGTATGTATGAATGTATGTATGTATGTGTGTGTGTATGTGTATGTGTATGTGTATGTATGTATGTATGTATGTATGTATGTATGTATGTATGTGTATATATATATGTATGTGTTTTAAGTTTTCGTGGGTAGTTACATGTATGGTATTCAGCTTTGTTCGGGTATTTTCCCACGTCATTATAGCACAACTATAAAAACAACTTTAAAAGCACAACTATAATGATGTGGGAAAATACCCGAACAAAGCTGCATACCGTGTGTGTGTGTGTGTGTGTGTGTGTATGTATGTGTGTGTGTGTATATATATATGTGTGTGTGTGTGTGTGTGTATGTGTGTGTGTGTGTGTTTCATATATATGTATGTGTATATGTATGTGTTTTTGTGTATATGTATATGTATGTGTGGTATATAGATAGATAGATAGATAGATAGATAGATAGATAGATAGATAGATAGATAGATAGATAGATAGATAGATAGATAGATAGATCTCCATACATGCACACACACACAGAGTTTAAAATTGTTGTCTTTTGTTTACCAAATGCTCTCAGTCTCCACTATAACTTACATTTTGGAATAAATCCCTGAGAAAATTAAGATTATTTCCTAGGGTTCTAAAACCAAACAAAACTTAATATGTGCTTTGCTGCCCAGAGTCATTACTTTGAGATGGTTGGCCATATAAGTTGTTTGGATGGATGAATTGATTCAGAGATAGACTGTACAGACAGACAGACATTATACCTGAAACAAATGCCTGAAAAGTAGCAGAGACTTATGGTCCATTCCTCCCTTGAACAACACATGGCATTGGAGATACAATAAAGCGTTCACTAGCAGCTGCTCCTGGGTAAGGCATATCTTTTGTGCTTTCTCAGACTCTTCAGCAATGTATTTTAGAGATAACCTCTTCAAGCCACGAAGGACGTCCAGAGAGTTCACCGAACACAGTGTATCTGCATGGAAGAGGTATGTGGGGAAGGCGCTACCAATGGAAGGGAACGAAAGCAGAGAGACAACAAGGCTTCCCAGTTTGGCTGGACTGACAAAACTGTCAAAGGTGGCCTTATGGACTTCAGAAGCTACCAGCCTCAGGCCGTGCTGCATCTGCAAAATGGCAGCTTGCAGAGGAACGACCACATCGGGGAAGGCGGCATAGTTCTCTGCCAAATGTCTCCTGAACTGATGGTGTGACTGCTGCCAAGCGACTTCTTCATTTAGCGAATTCTGCACCCCGTGAGACACCTGGGACTTGTTTGCACGGAGCAGCTGCAGAAGGCGAGACATGAGATCCTGGACTTTTGAAACCTGTGCAATACTGCCAACATACTGATGAACTTCTTGATATAAGGACTCAAACGAAGGACTCTGAGATCGAAAGGCTTGCTTCTGGTTAAGTCTGGCAATCTGATCTTTCAGCTTTTGGATTCTTTGGCATAACAACCTGAGAAAGAAGGAGGCACATAAAGATTTAAACCCTATTTCCAATAATACTATTAATGCTACTTGGATAAAATTAAGTATTTGTCCAAGTGCTTAATCTGATTGATATTTTTGACTGTTCTTTTTTTTATTACAAAGAACCCAGACAATTCCTACTGTTTTCTAAAAAAAAATGCTTTTTAAAATCAATACATCAGACATTATATTAAGTGGCTTCTTCTCACAAAAATATTTTCCCTTTTATTCACCAATCAAATGACAACAATGATCCCAGCAATATAAAAAGAATGCTGACTTGAACCAAAGGCCAAATGGGCTACTTCGGCCATTTGCAATCATTCTTTTGAAGATGCAAATAAGGTGAACGTACAAAGTTCCAGAGTTGCATTGGTTGTTCTGAATCTCAACTGTACCTAATATGAGGGTGATCGTGACTGCTGACGGGCTCATCTTCAAGATCTTTTCCTGTATGTAACTGAGTGGACAGTCTGTGAGTTTTCCATTCACATTCCAGATGGTGCAGCTGAAAGCAGTAGAGAAAAATTGACTTGAGTCAAATGCTACTTTACTTCAATTAAAACAAAAATGATTATGATATATCAAGAATGTACAGGTGAAGATAGGCATTTGCAAGTCTCCAATCTTTAACAAGACAATTAGACACATCAGACAACTGAAATTGTATCTAAAACATTACGCTACTAAATACAATATCTGATTATGAAGAATAGCTACTGGCTTCAAATTCTGCTATTTTCCATCAAATTGCACAGAACCATCATCTGTTCCCACATTTTATGAGCAAGGGCAATATTTTAAGCTTTGCCTATTTATGTACAGCTTTGCCTATTCATTCTATATGAAAGATTCTGCCCTTGTAATTACTGAAGTATTTTCCATCTAGTTTGGAAAATCAGCATGTCTTTATCCTTATTTCTGATAAGTTTAATGTACTTTGCATATTAAATGCTATGCTGCTTTTTCTCTCTCCATATGATGGCAAATTCCTCCTGTTGCCTTAACATCCATTTGTTTATGTTACCTATTGCTACAGATTAGCCTCTTAAAATTTTGAAATATCGCTGCCATTTAATACACCCAAACTCGCTGCAAGGTAAGGAAAACATGCATCGGCTCCAAGCACTCACCTCTTCTACTGCATATTTGAGTTTATATTTTCTTTTCACTGCAGGATCAAACATCGTCTGTGGAAGCCAAAGGTAGATTTGCAGAAGACCTAGATTTACCCAGAGGCTACCTCGTTGAGCTGCTTCAGGCAAGTTATGGAGCCCTACTTCCTGTCCACAGAACTGCTGAACACAAGTCAGCCAGAGACAAAGGATCTGTTCGGGCATCATCTCTTGAGCACCAACATCCCTGAGTACTTTGCAAATATACTGAAGGGCCACCAAATCCTTTGAGAACACCTTGTTACAGTTTCTGAGATATTCCTCTTGCATCTCTACTGGAATCAAATCTTGAAGGGCCAGAAGTTGCTTGTGTAACATTACATACTGAAACCTTGAATCTGTAAGCCTGAAATAAGGAAGACAGAGTTATGAAACAGTGAACTGCAACAGGAGAGGGAATGAAATAACTTGCCACAGCCAACTTGCTGCAGCCAACTCACCATGGCCAACTCACTGCAGGATAATTCAATTTAATTATTTAAAGTAAATATTTAATATTTTATTTTTTGCCATTCACATTTCTTTCTGTCCCTCTTTTTGCATCCTTTCTTTAATGATTCTATTCCACCATTTCTTTGATATTAGTGTAACTCTTGTCCCGCAGCAAGTTGTCCTGTGGCGAGATGGCCGTGGCAAGTTCTCCTGCAGAGAGTTGGCCATGGCAAGTTGCCTGTGCCAAGTTAGCCATGGTGAGTTGGCCATAGCGAATTGTCATACACCCCAGGAGAGATCCAAGAGACAAATATGACTACTTGAGATTTTCAACTGGTCTCCTGTTAACAACAGAGGAAAGGGGCACCATCAAAACGTTAACCATCTAAGACATATTTAGAAGTGCTTCTTTTTTAAAAATTAATGATAGCTCTAAGGGATTAAGGATTTAAAGGAACAAAAATGAAGGAACAGTCTTTTTCAATACCTAAATTCAGCCACTGAAGAAAAACCTGCATTGGTCCACAAAACTTTCCTGATCTCCTGAAGCTGTTCTGCTTTTTCTAGGCACGCTCCCAAGGTCACCCTGGAGGCTGACAGAATAGGAAGACCTGTTGTATCGCATTGGCTCCACTTGTTGCTGCTAGTTAGAATTTCAGAGAGGCACTTGGAGAAAACTGCTCGATTCAAAATACCCACACCCTAAATTAATAAAAATCAAAATGTACGTTTAAAACACTGATAATCATATAACATTAAGAGGTTAAGTCCACAACCTTAAGGCTAATTGTAGTCAAGGAGAGCTAATATGCATGGCCTTCTGTCCTGACACCCCAAATGTAGCAAATCCACTTTGTCTCATACATACTATTTCCTATGGAAGATAATAACAAAACTGTAGTCAAAGAAACTATTACAATGGAAGAAAGGAGGCTCTTCCTGATGTCCTGACCATTAATATATAAATTGGAAAAAGGAGAGAGCGTTGTCCCATTGCATTCCCAATTTTTCCAATCAGTGGTTTTCACTGGCCAACTACACTGAAAAATCACCAGATATAAGAAAAAGGAACAGCATGGTGTAAATAAGGATTATTGTTAGAAATGACTTTTGCACCAAATTATCAAGAGATAAAAATGGTGCATTAACTGATCAGGAGCACAAAATAGAAAAAGAGACCTGGACATAAGAGGTTTCAAAAATGACCCAGCTGTAAATATTTTTTTTTAAAGTGGATTCAAGTCTAACAAATACTACAGCATCCAATGCAAGGAAATGAGAACACTTTTAATTCATGTAAACTAGTAGCAAGCACGTTTCTAATTTGAACCTTCTAGCATAAAAGTAGCAATTATACACAATTAAATTTTAGTAAAATGTCTATCTGTAGAAAGCTATTTTAAATAAAGGAACCACAAAAATCAGTCCAATAGGGACAGAATGAAAAAAGATAAAAGGTTTCCCTGTCAACCACGTCTGCCTCTGGGGGCAGTGTTCATCTCCGTTTCTTGGCCGAGGGAGCCAGGGTTGTCCAAAGACAATTTCCATGGTCAGGTGGCCAGCATGGCTATATGCAAAGTGCATGGAATGCCGTTACCTTCTCATCAAAGTGGTACTTATTTATCTATTTGCGTTTGCATGCTTTTGAACTACTAGATGGGCAGGAGCTGGGGCAAGGAAGAGGAGCTCACCCCGTTGCACAGAGCTCGGGTCTTTGTTATGATAACAAAGCTTGTTTATTACTTTAGTTTAGGTTACTTTACTGTCACTGCACCTTGTACAATGAAATTAAATGCCATCTTCAATGTGCATTGTAACTATAAAAATAAAACATAAACACACATCCTTCGCGTGTATACAACTGAATTGAAAACCCCTGATATTGCATTAATATTGCACTATACAGTAGAATTCAATATAGTTACTGCTCTGAATTATTGCACGTACCCTTTTGAAAGAATAAACTGCTATAATTTAACTACCCTTTTGAGAACATTATACTTTTCCACACAAACCTGGATAGAAGAATTCATTAATGAGCTGGATATCGTCTTCTCTTCCACAGAAAATGGCTGCCAGGACAGCCACCGCTCGGGACTTGTAGTTACTGTGGTGCTCCAGAAAGCCTGAAAAGCAGCAACAGCAAGTTCTGACCACAGAAGTGAAATTTCATCAGCAGAGACCTAAAATGAAAGATAAAAAGGCAAAGGTATTAACGACTTCTAAAATCATGCTGGAGTTTTAAAAAATTAATACTCCAACCAATTGTGGAAAATGTCTGAAAATGTTACTTTTCGGAGCAAGTGGGGGCCACCTGTGGACTATCATGTATGTATGCTATATTTCATCATCTTTCAACACTGGCTGTATTAGGCAGGTCTAATAGCCTAGACAGGGTGTCAAACTCAAGGCCTGTGGGCCGAATCCAGCTCACGGAGTGCTCAGATTTGGCCCGCAGGGCCACCTTGGAAACAGCTAAGGACCGGCTCCCAATGCTCCTCCTAGCAAAAACAGAGCTCAGGAAGGCTGCGCGCAGTAGCCCTTTTGCTGGCAGAGGGCTGCAGGAGGCAGTCACAACCGAAAATTGAGCCTGGAGGGCTGCACGGGACCCCCAGAGCTCCATTTTGCTGGTGCCCCCAATACAAATGATGTTGAGCTGGCCATGACCATGACCACGCCCCCACGGTCAAACACAACCCTGATGCGGCCCTCAATGAAATCGAGTTTGGCACCCCTGGCCTAGAATATCACAAACATCCAGAAACTAATTTGTTGCCTCCATCTCAGACCTAGGGAGAATCTGGTATGGTGGTGGTGACATTTAAGGCAACTGTTATGCTCACAATGATTCAAGCTTAAAGTTTAAAACTATGGTCCTTTACAAATAGGAAAATAAATCTATCTCACTTAAAGGACAAATACAGTCAGGAAAAAAGAATCAAATGGGCCGTTTATGTACAAGTAATCCTTGACACATGACCACAATTTCAGTCATAAATCAGGATACTAATAAAGCATGCCCTATGGCCATGCCTGATTTTACAACCTTTTTAGCAAACATGGCAATTGTTAGGCAAATACCATAGTCATTAAGCAATCCCATTATTCGCTATAGGGCGTTTTGTGCTGGAAACTAGAAGTAAATGATGGTTTCTAATAAAAACATCGTAAATTGCAGTAAGCAGATGGCCATAAATGTGAGCTGGTTGCCCAAAATGTGGTGAATACTTAGTTTGTTTTTTACTCTACAGTAAGTCTGATTAACACATTTCAAGTTTCCCTGTAGCTTCTACAAAAGAAAAGGAATTTCTGTCAGAGTATATTCATGAACTGGAATACAGCATGGTAACAAGGTCAGCCAATGAATAGGCATAGCAACTAAGTCAGCCAATGAGAACTGTTTGGAAACTGAAACTAGAAGTAGCCTAGGAAACTGAAATTAGAAGTCGCCTAGGCGTGGCTCTATATTAAGCTCTGAAGTTATGTTGAGATCAGAGTCTGTCTATTGAAGATGAAACTGCTTCTCACCTCTGCTGTGTGTCGTGCTTGCCTGAACTAAAGTGAAACTGATGTCTGTTTCTGAGTTTGTGAGTTGCTGAAGTTACTTGCAACGTTTCCCTTTGAGTTTGCTCCATGTTGGAGAAATCTACAACTGGTTTGTAAAATCTACTTATTATGTTTATAAAGATGTTAAATGAAGCATCAGCCATCTGTGTTTATTTTTCTGGTGCTGAATTATCGCTGCAAAACTGAATAATTTCTCTACACAGTTAAAGATGATGAAATAAATTAGTTTTGTGTTTGAATATCATGCAATCAATCATTTAAAAAAGGGAAGGAATTTATTCAGCGCTAATGTGTTGTTTTTACCTTATAACAGTCGAGTAGATAATAAAGTCCTTGAAGTTGTTGAGAGGTAGCTGGTGTCAACTGAAGGCAAAAAGCAATAAAGGGCCTTATTTCTGAAAAGGTGTTTAACGGATCATTGTTGCTACTCCTGAAAATAATGAGAAAAGCAGCTACTGAATCTTAGCTGTTTGTCTGAACACACACATACCAAAGTACAGCAATAATGAAAAAGGTAAAATCTAAGATAAAATTACCAAAAGTTAACATTCAAGACAATTTGGATGTTCAAAATAGTTCAAACTGTGTACATTTCAGGAAATCGGGCCACAAAATCGGCTCCATACAGCGCCTTACATTTCTGCTAACAGAATTTAAGCTTAAAAAACTCTACCTATTTATAAGTCAAGCTTTTTGGTAGCAACAGTGGCCTATTGAAGCTTGTAAATATGGGTCATATTATTCTAGTACCGGTACTCCTTGGGTTACAACCACCCATTCAGCAACTGTATAAAGTTACAATGGTGCTGAACCATTGAATTTACAACCTGTCCTCCAAGTTGCAGCTGTCCCTAGAATCATACGATTACAATTTAGTTACTTGGCAGCCAGCTATTACTTATGACAATGTCCCCTGGTCATGTGATCACCATTTCCAATGTTCCCTGCCAGCTTCCCACAAGAAAAGTCAACGGAGAAGCCAGTGGGAGGTTGCAAATTACAATGATAAGTCTCCCTGCTGCTTCCCCCCCTACCCCCAAAGAGGTCCCAGGTGGCAGGATGAATTTAGGCTCTGGGCAGGTAAGGGATTGCCTGCTGGCCACTCCTAACAGGCCATAGCTTTGCCTGCATGACTACCACACTGCAACATCCATTGGCACTTGTACAGCAAAACCCACCCTCTCACTATAGTACCCACCCTCATGATTGTGCTCACTTTGCCTGAAGTACCCATCCACATACCTGCCCACATTTGCTCTGTAGCACCCACCTCCACATCTGCCAACACTTGCATCACAACACACTCATCCACCCGCGCCTGCCCTTATGCCACCCCATAGCACACCCCCGTATAAATAGTGTCACCTCACAGTACAGCATAGTCCCACCACACAGGCATTCTCAAGCTCAGCTGTAGCATATACACACGGGGACCATAACACACACTCACCTGCCACTGTACTTGTGAGCTGCCTAAGAAAGGCATGATGTGAGTGGGACTTGCAACGTCCTGCTGGCTTCCCCATTGACTCTGTTTATTTGAACCTGGCAAGAAGTTGCAGGTCGTGGTGACACGAGGTCCTGGTGTAACAACTCATGATCCTTGCTCAACAATGGAAATGACTACTGAAATTCTTGTTCCAATTCCTACAGGATTGCCTGTAAACAACTATTTTCACTGAAGGACAGACTTTAATTGAACCCACAACTAGCTGGTCTCTGAATCAGAGAAAGAACAGAATGCTTGGGAGATTTTCGGCAACATAAGTGTCATGGCTTTCTATGATACCTATGTAGTTTGGGTAGAGATGAGGTGTGAACACATGAGATAAAATGCCGAGAGCAAATTCAGACAGAAGTGCTTTCCCTTTCGTTGTATAATAAAAGTTTTGCACTGTGAATTTTTTTAAAAAATGGAAAAAGCAAAAACCAATCCCTGATTACTCTCACAATATCACAGCAGTGGTAAAGGCAACACTTACATTCCAGACAATAAAACGGACCCTCACCTTTTTAAATAAACCTCAGCAATGCAATCACAGGTCAGCTTGTACTGCCACAACACAGCCAGATACTCCATTCCAGGCCACAATTGTACTCTGTTACACAGCTGAGTTAACAAAGCAGGGTCCAGTTGCTGGCTTTCAGCAGGCTTCTCTTCATGTAGGCTAATTAAAGCGCCTCCTTCTTTTAGCTTTGACTGCTGGAGATTCACCAATGTCTGAAATTCATCTGTAAGAGGAAAAAAAAAAAGATTTTCAACCAAATGCAACCAAGACTTTCTCTAAAAAAAAAAAATTAAACAGAAAAGAATTTTTTGAATAAAAATAGCACAGATTTGCAAGAGATTTAGACTCCAGGACTAATTTACCTGAGCAAAACTCTTTCGAATAACTGGCGCGGAAGACTAGGCCTTGAGCTTGAAGTAACACTGCTTTTACTTTCCACTCTGTAGCGACTGTTCTCAATATACAAATCTCTTTCTGCCGCTGATCATCTCCAACGACAGGCTTCAGCTCTGGGACATGAAGGGCTTTGGAGAGTCTCCTGAGCTGGACCGCAATTTCCAAGATTCCTTTTTCCTGTACAAGTTGAGCGATAGTTAAAAACAATGTAAAAGAGTGGCAACTCTAGCCTAGAAATTTGAATTTTTTCCTCCCCATTTTTCAATTAAAAAGAACACCCCATTATTTAGGCTGAATGTGTGCATTAAGACAGAAGGAAGAGGAGGGGGATTTTGTACACGTGGATTATAAGTGATAGAGGCTCCCACCAAAATTGCTGCCTTTATATGATTTCAACAAAGAATAGAGGGAACTTTCTGCTTGTGTCACTGGAACTGAAGAGGAAAATGGGGTGCGTGCTGGGGATGGGGAATCCATGATCTTCTAGAAGGTATACTAAACTCCCACCAACCTATGGGTCTATGGTAACTCACAGCAGCCAGGTGGGCATGGCTGGGTGGGCGTAGCTATGTGGCCGCAGCCAGCTCAACACAACTGGGTGGGCGTGGCTCACCGCTCACTCAGAGCAGCTGACTCAGTACAGCCAAGTGGACATGGCTGGGTAGGCATGGCCAGGGTAGGTGCAGCTGGGTTGGCATGGAACAAGTCACACTGGCTAACTTGATGTGAGAAAACTCACAAGCTCGCCTCCCCAAACTGCCAACAGCCAAGTGCTTGTGCGCACACATACACACACACACCACATTCCAAGTTTGGGGACTTTTATCCACAGAAGAAGGAGAATTCCTTCTTCCCAAGCCCAGGCATGATTGGCAGCTTGGCAGCTCAGATGTGGATGAAAGTCTCCAAGCTTGGAATGATTGTGTGTTTGTGTATGCATGCATATGCAACAGCATGCCGAAGGAGATGTTCTTCTTCCAATCCCAATCCAAGCATTGGCATTTCCCCTGACTGGTGCCCCCTCAAATCTTTCAAGCTCAGATTGATTTAATTGAGGGTCCTTGCTGCTGTCTGAGCTTGGTTGTTTTCTTGAGGGCATTTCATTAGTCAAACTAGGTAATATCATCAGTTCTAGTCAATATGGGCTGGAAAATTTTATTTAAGTTTTTTTTTTAATCAATGTAACATAGTTTTTAAAGGTTGCTTTTAAAAACATCTATGGTTAAGTTAAAAATACAAATACATACCTTGAAGGGAAGAGGTTTTCCCAAAGCCTTCTGTAGCTTTTTAATGCTGGTGGAAATACCTTCTGGACTAGCAAGAGAAGACTGCATTTGCTGTGATACAGACTGAATTTCCTTGGACAACCTTGAAATGGAACAAACAATTATTTATACAAACTTTTCAGAGGGGAAGACTGATCGTTAAATCACCCATGGGTGTTCTGTATCAACCTTCACTAACTTGGTTGAGAATTCTAAAAACAAATATCTAACAAGTTGGGAAAGACTAATATATTTATGCAGTGGCCTATAATAAGTTTATGAGTAGGACACTGGCAGAAAGCGCATGGACAGGCAAATTTGCATTTAAAAGCACCTAAGCCATAAATGAGATAACCATACTTTTGCCTAGCATGTTGTGCAAATCCAATTCATTCAGCTATTTTGTTTTAATTTATTATGCGAATCCACCAAGTGGGTTAATTGCATAAATCCACATTCGATTAACCAGGGGTTTAGGGTTTCATCGGAACATAGCCTAGTACAGGGGTCTCCAACCTTGGCAACTTTAAGCCTGGAGGACTTCAACTCCCAGAATTCAAAGCTGGATGGGAATTCTGGGAGCTGAAGTCCACCAGGCTTAAAGTTGCCAAGGTTGGAGACCCCTGCACTAGTGGAAAGGAAGACTCCTGGAAAAGCTAAATAGTACTATGGAAAATTACAAAGCAGACATACTTTTGCTGCTCATATCCGCTCAGAAGCTGAGGTACTCTGCTGATTAAATGTTTCACAACCCAGTGCCAATGGAGAGACAAGAGCATCAAGCCAGGAGAATCTAAAGCCACCGTTTCCGATGTTGTCCAAAACCTGTCACGCCACAATAAGCTTTGTAGAATCTAGAAGCAACCCAGGGAGAATACGTTTTTTAAACGCAGTAGGGGCTCAGATGAAGAGTTAGCATTTTCATGTCAGGAAATATCAATATCTTGTTTTGAGAATGATAAGAGGAAAAAGCAGACTTCCATGTCTACTCCCCTCACATTCTTAAGCTACTCTCATGAAGAACATTTCCAGTTTTGTAGGGGAGACAAAGACAATTTCTGTGGTTCTAATGAGACGCTAGAAGAAATTCTCACCTTCCAAGCTTATGACAAAGATATACTACAGATAGTTCTCAACTTTAAAAGTCAATTTGGACCAGAATTTTTGTCACTAAGCAATGTGATTGTAAAGTATGATTGCATCTTTTAATGATGGCACACCATGCAGTTCTGGTTATGGGTACCCCACGATTGTTAGGTGAGGCATCTTCCTGCTGGCTTGCCACAACCAAAGACAGTGGGGAAGCTAGCAGAAAAATTGCCAAGTCCCATGTCCACAGGCAAGTAAGTGGAGGAGGAAGCAAGGTGATGGCCACATGAAGCATGGGATGGAAAAGGTGTGCAAGGGTGTGTAAGTGTCCACTGCAGCATGACAGTAGAGGAGTTGGGGGAGGGTGAATGGGCAGGGGAGGCTACCCCAGTGACTTACAACTTTCCCCGCCAGCTTCCCCATTGATTTTTAGGGGAAGCCCACAGGGAAGGTTACAAATAGTGATCACACAATTGTGGGACACTTGGCAACTGATCGTATGTGTAAATGAGTTGCCAGGCACACAAAATTCCCAGGGGACAGCCAAAATTCCCAGGATCAGTCATAACCACCATTCATTTAATACTGTCATAACCTGGAATAGTTATTGATCAAATGGTCACAGATCGAGGACTACCTGCATTATCAAAACACAATAGCAAAAATTGAGCATACCAAAGCTATGCTCAATTTTAAATGAAAGTATCTGAAGCTAATAGGCAGCAAATCTAAGTTATATTAATGAAATTAATTCTAATTATTTTACAACACTCATTAATATTGATCCTTTGTAGCAAAAATCTGCTTAAGCCAGTGGCCCCCAACCCTTTGGGCACCAGGGACTGGTTCTGTAGACAGAGGTTTTTCCACGGACCAGAGGGGGGCATGATATTGTGTGCTGCCTACATCCCATGGATGGGGATTTTGCTTGTTTGAGCGAACCGGTTTCCATGGACTAGGAGTTTGGGACCTCTAATTTAAGCAAGTATCTAAAAAAGTACTATGGATAAATCAGCAGGGGGGAGGGGATAATACGGGACCAGAATGAAATACAAGATAGTACTTATAGCTCAAAGGTTAGAAAATATCTATATTGCCTACTTACTTCATATAATTTCTCATCAGACACAGCAACTTGTGTAGATTTCACCCAGTGCAGTACGAAAGCATCCCAAAGTTCAAAAAAGGCAGCAAGGTGGGCCACAATAGCATGTGGAAGTGAGCTGTGGTTGCCAGGATCTTTTAAGTTCAAAAGATAAAATTAAAACCAAAGAAAATATGTACCAATATCCAGTACAGGTTGCATTAACAGTACATTATTCAACCCATGAGTAGCAGTTAACGAAACACTGAAGATGTCTGCAACCTGTTCTTCTGAATTCTTTGCGGAAAGTTAATATCATTTATAAATGTACTATTCTTTTTCTCAGAAGATTACTAAATGTAAAGTGCACAAAGCTTGAGTTGCACATTCAGAGGCAGAAAATGCAACCTCCACTCCTCCCCACCACAGATTGGGTGCATTCCCTAGAGTTCTTCAAAAGTTGCCACCAAACGGTAATTTTAAATCTGGTAAGAGGGGGACATTAATGGCTAGACAAAGACAAATCTTATTAACTACATTTAATTATTTTAGTTTAAATTAAACAATTTCTATCTTTTTTTTCTTTTTAGTTCCATAAAAACACTTTAAGATATGAAATTTTATAAAATTAAATCTACATGCAACTATAGCTTCTTTATTTGTTTTATCCATTATAATTAAAAGAAATGGTAAAAAGAAAATGGCTGAATTTTCACTTATTAAAAGCAGAAGCATAACGTATACCTTTATATAACTCTACAGACACCCTCAAAGCACTAGTTCTGTTTTTTTTGGTGTTAATCAAACTTCTTTCAACATAACTTTTTCTTTCCCGGTTCAGAAACAGGATTGCCCTGTAATTACAATACAATACACAACAAATGTCACTGAAATTCCTGGAGTAGGAAATATACAGCCTACAAAATAAATTTCATTATGATATCAATGTTGCATTAACATAACACCAAATGTTCTAAGATACCACTACAATAAAATGGACCATGCCAACCGATTTATAATTTTTAGAAGGCAACAGATTAGAAATGGGAGGATATTATTCTTTATGTGATAATCAACAGTAATGAAAAGTGATATATGAATTTTGGAGGGTTTATTTTAAAACAGGAACATGCGTTCCCTCGTAAATGATGTGAGGGATTCAGAAAAAAAAGTAATAGAACCCTATATTATTAAAAGTATGAGAATATGGAAAAGTGATTATAGAGGTTTTTTGGACATGTTTCTCTCTCTCTCTCTCTCTCTCACACACACACACACACACACTCACTCTTTCTGTCTCTCTCACACACAGAGAGAGTAATGGCAAGCTTTTAACCCTTCTAATAAAAAAAAGTGCTCATACAATTAAACTCACCGATTTGAAAGTGATTTTAGAAGGACAAGCAGCTGATCTGAGTGTTCTATTTCTGTATCAAAATCGACTGAATTGCTAATCGTATCCAAGTACTGCATGTTCCATCTTGGATCCATAGGAATCACATGCTCATCTATAAAAGATAAATGGACAGTGAGAAGACTGGTATGCTTATTTATGATCTCTTTAATAGATACTGTGAGGTAGACACAGTCTATTGAATGAGAATTCAAATTATGTCTGTAATTATATACTGAGAAGTAAAAAGCTTAAGAACAAAACAGAAAACAAATGTATTTTACCTGACATTTAATTACTTCCTATGCCTAGTGTCAAAGGAAAAAATTTTTTCCAAAAAAATTCTTCTATCCCCCAAATTTAGCTCAATTTTCTCTTCACTTCCTTTTTACTAGAATATTCAGAAAACAGTTCTGAGTGGTGTGGTGGCCTAGAGGTGGAGCTCTCACCTCACAATTAGGAGACTGTGAGTTCAATCCTAGGTAGTGGCAAATATTTATTTCTGGGCACCTGAGAATATATCTGCTGAATAATACTCTGCATTGGCAACAGGCAGGTCATCCGGCCAGTAAACACTCAGCTCCATTCAGTTGCCCAGACTCCACCCCGCAAGGGATTATGCGGTCATTAACAGGATTCGGATGATTCAGACAATGGTTATAAAGCTTTAAAAGTCCCATTCTCGTTTCTTTAGTGTTCATTATCTGAAATCTTCAAGAGGAGAATACATACAAAATACCGTGCAGGGGAAGGGAAATCATCTTACCGGTCATATTTGGCTGCAGCATCTTTATTACATTACTAATTCCACTTGAGAGGGGGCTGAAGTAGAAATTATTCAGAGATGCAGCACCAGCTTCTAGTTGAGTGTACACAGAATCTGTAGAGTAGTAGAATTGTAAGCTTAAGCTGAGATCAAGATGCCCACCAACTTCAGTCTCAGGTTTGAGTACAATATGTGCTTCTTGTCCATGTATGTGTATACAGGTGGTCCTTGATTTACAACAGTTCGTTTAGTGACCGTTCAAAGTTAAAATGGCACTGAAAAAAGTGACCGATGACCATTTTTCACAGTTACCACCTTTGCAGCATCCCCATAGTTGTGTGATCAAAATTCAGATACTTGGCAACTGGGTCATATGCATATGATGATAGCAGTGTTCCAGGCTCACGTGATCCTCTTTTTGTGACCTTCTCACCAGCAAAGTCAATGGAGAAACCAGATTCACTTCACAACCTGGTTACTAATTTTAAGAACTACAGTGATTCACTTAACAACTGTGGTGAGAAAGGTCGTAAAACAAGGCCAAACTCACTTAACAAATGACTCACTTAACAACCAAAATTTTGGGCTCAATTGTTGGCTTGAGTCTAGAAACTTTTGAGGTGATGTGGAATGGACTCTTGGGCAGTTCAGGGCTAAATCAGATTTTGACTTTAAAGTGGGGAAGATTAGGGATTTTGCTGTTAAGGAAATGACAACAAATATGGAGAAAGATGCAAATATACCCCTCTATGTTTACTTTTATTCTGACTTTATAAACTTCCATTACATTTAGAATGGGAAAAGGAGGAACGAGACAAGGAGATAGGTATCGATTCTTTTTATGGAAGCAGTTGATGGTTTATATAGTGGCTGATCAGTAGTACTGGTATCAACTAAATTCTGTACAGGTAGTCCTCATTTAGTTCATAATTGTTCATAATTACGATAGTGATGAAAAAATAACTTTGCAACATTGCTTTTATGACTTTCACAGGTCTGTAAAGCAAAGAAAAGCTGAAATAACATCTTAAACATAGTGTGGTTTCACTTAGTGACTATCTCACTGCAGTGGCCAATCCCAGTGGTGGTCACTAAATGTGGACTACCTGTATACTTGAAAGAGACAATGAATGCAGAGGCGGCATTAGACGAGGCAACCCCTGGAACAAAACCTTCACCTGAGAAGGAAGGATTCAGAAAAAGAAGACAGCTTTCCTCACAAGCTTTTTAGTGAAAAGGGTGCAATTTTTTTTGCTGCTGCATGAAAGTCTGTATTATGGAAGTTTTCATTGTTCACTGACTAAGTAGAGAGCTTAGGGGAAAACTCAGGTATTGTCTTTTTGTCTGAAACTGTTCACCTGCACTGGAGAGAAACTGCAGCTGCCTTGCTATCCCTCTCAAGTGACAGAACCAAAGTGACTGGAGCTGCCAGCACACACTCTGCACTGATGTGCTGGGGAGACTCACAGCAGGAGCATCCCTGGCAGCTCCCAATTTTCCTCTCACACAATCTGACCTGCTGTGTTTTTTGGTGCTTTTGTTAAAGAGAGGCTCTCATGCTGGTGTTATGAGAAGGAAAAGGATAAAACACCAACCTTTCTTTTAAAATACCTCTGATAATGCAAGCAAGGCAGGAAAAATAAGGGCATTTTCTTTTATTTATTTTTTAAAGGATGCCTGAAAAGGAAACTTCCAAAAAATGGAATTTATGTTTTTAGAAAAAATGAAAAATTAGAAAGGAGAAAAACTCAGTTGCCTGGCTTGTACATAATGTTAAATCAGATTTACTTTGCCTGGCTGTATTTGCCAGAATATACGAATTCACTCCATTTCATAACTATTTTACTTGTTTGTTCTAGGCAGCAAACTATCAGGATAATATCCATCCATCCATCCATCCACGGATACGGGCAGCCTTTATGCACTACAAACATTGCAATCAGCTTTTCTTCAGCAGAGGGTAAGAGCTGATACTTACCAGGTACTTCGGCTAAATTCTTTTTTATCTGATTAAGCCATCCAACTCTCAGTGTCCAGTCCTGATTGGTGGCTTTTTCTATGAATAACTTAACAGCTGCAGAAAGAACTTCTAAATCATCCGCCCAGGACTCATTCATCTCTACTGCAGCAAATTTGAGACAATCTGAATTTGAAGACCACAGAATTTTCTCAAAGTCACGTATATTAAGAGGAAGTGTCCTGAAACAGAAGTTATATTTTTTAAAAACAAAACAAAACAATGCAGTACAAAGGACACATCGTCATCTGTATATAAATGGCAAAGGCCTGCAAGAGACATTTCTCCTTAATAGTGGGTTTCTTCAAGATCTTGTAACCTCTTTCTTTTTTCCCCCTTTCTTTTTCTTTCTTTTCTCAAAATTCTTTCCCTCTCTTCCTCTTCTCTCTTCTTTCTTTTTCTTTCTTTTGCTTATTTGTGTATGTATTGTGACTGGTTTTAATTGTAAAAATTAATAAACTATATTTATAAAAAACAACAACAGTGGGTTTCTTCAATGGCACACTTTCCCATTGCAATTTCTCTCAATTTGATGATGCTACCCAAACCTTCAGAGATAGTTGGGGGAATGCCCAGGAGGAGAAATCCTTTTGGTCAGTGATGAAGGCATAATGTCCAATGGGCAGGAATTACTGCATAGAGCCAAATTAGTTATTACTTTATATTAAATGGTTAGAAGCAAATAGAGCTTTCAACCCATTGCATCAAGATTTGAGACCTAATCCTTAACTACATTTTGCATTCAAACAAAATGCTTAGTTACAATTAAGGAAGAGAAACCCTGATGAGAAACAATGTGTGTACATGGCTAAAAGTAGTCACAAGCTTTAACATTATCTGTATTTTGTTATGATCCTACATTAAAAGCACATCTTCACATCTAACAGACGACAACCATATGTGAGGAGAGCCTGAAGGATGCCAATTTCCCCTTTTCCTTGATAGCATCCTTTCCGGGCATCTCTGCATGCAACTATCCAGGCAGAAGGCTCTGTTGTGCCTATAGTTAACCACAGAGGCTTACAACTGATCTAAAACATCACTTTGAAGAAGACTCTGCATTTGAAACTGAACATATAAAAGTCTTCCCCCCTTTTGGGGACATTCACCCAGACCCCCCCCCATTCCTATTCACACCTAAGCTCTTATCCGAGTGCATTGGCATGGCTTCCATATTTATATGGTGATCTCCCGAAGCAGGATCTGAAACATGTATTTCATTGTCACATATGCATTTAACAGAATTAATATTCCATTTTAAGTACACTTCAGCACTGGTGCGAAGGAAGGCTATCATTTCAGGCAGCAGAGGACCAATGACATCAGCCTTCCCTGTTTTCTCATCACACACTCTTTTGGAGAACTAATTATCCTATGTTCCAAAACCTATAGTTACTTACTTACTTATTTGGTGTATGGCATACAGTGTCAGGGAAATCTACAAATGCTAGACACAATGCAGTCCTGACAGTCTTAAGTTTTGTTGTGGATAGCTTTGTTGAAGTACATCTCTCAAATCTGAAATGTGACTATTTATGAGAAGCCTTGAAGATACTTTTAACAATGTGATAACATACACTCAGAAGATGCCTGTGTGCTAAACTGTCAACCCTCAATCTTCGAATTAGCTTTATTTAGACAGAGAGGAAAGATAAAACTATGGTTTCATTTGGTATAGATTTAATATGTTTAAAAACTGAGCTGTGATATTTTCTATTAAGATGTAACTCATAAGTCTCTATGATTTTAAAAAGAATGCTTACCTTTGTAGTATTTCTTTATCTTTGTTTCACCTTGCTTTGCTTTGCTTTCTATTTGCTACCTGTTCAGTGGTATTCTTTAGGATTTTTAAATATATAGTTTTGGTGGAATTGTGTACAGGGTTTAGAAGTTCTGGTGATCTTCTTTTTGAAGAAAAATTCCAGCTAGTTTCTATACAGCAGGAGTGTCCAACCTTAGCAACTTAGTTGGTTGGGCAACTAAATTCTGGGAGTTGAAGTCCTCAAATCTTAAAGTTTCCAAGGTTGGACACCCCTGCTGTAGAGGAATTGGGGATGGGTGTTTTTTTTTTTCCTTCGGAGCCAGCAAATGATCCTCAACCAGAATTAATTCACCTGGGAATGTTAACCCCCAATTGTCAAATAAAACATTTCTTGCCCACCTGTTGCTTTTTAGGTTCAGTCTGTTCAGGCAATAGGCCAGGACTTGCCCATCACTATGAACTGTAGAAAGGAGAGAATCTTCAGCTGCAAACACAGCACTGCAGGCCGAATCTGGCCATAATCCCAAGGCAAGGAGAGAAGCGTCCTTTGTTTCGTCTGACTCCAATGCTGAAACATGCTTCATTATCAAATCAAGCACAAGCTAATGTATAAGGACACACAAAAGATTGCAAAAGAAGAGGTTATACAAGACTTCCTCTATTACGAAGTATAAAAAACAAAACTGCCTTCACTGCACTCTGTGAAAATCAAGAGTTAGATAACGATACTTCGGCACATACACAACTCCTCTGTAGTTTCTTACTATCACTGATGATGTTACCTAGTTTGGTAATGAAACATCTGCAAGAAGATAATCAAGCTTGCAAAATCTCACCCCTCTTCCCCTTTGCAGTCATATTATCGCATTCTGATTGCTTGGCAAGTTGGTCACGCTTATTACTGGTTTGCCAATATATGTTTAGTATTTGCAGACTTGCTGTTTGCTCTCTGCTGGATTCCCCAGAAAGTCAATGTGTAAGCTGGTGGGGAGGGTGTGTGTTAAATGAACGAGTTCCACGCCAAAGATTTCAGCTCTATGCAAGCAGGCATGGAGCTGAAATCCTTTGTGTCTGCTTACGTGGCTAAAATCCTTTCGTGGGGAATTTTGCAGCTCCCAGTGATGAGGAAATGAAACCCAAGCAGGATTTTCAGCTCCTGAGCAAAGACAGCACAATAAAGTAAGAAGGGCAGGTGCTTGGTGGGGGGGATGGCATGGGAAAGATGTAGGCCACATAACAGTGCTTCTCCACCCGGGCTGGAAATCCTGTTTGGATTTTGGCAGGGAGGATTTACAGCTCCTGAGTGGAGAGACCCAGCCTGCATCGGGTCCCCTTGGGTCTCCTCCACCTCCCCTGAAGCGCCCCAGGTTCATTACCTAGGACTTTGTCCACTTAACAAGATCCCTTAACAACTACAACCAGAAGTGCTGAGATTGCAGTAGTTGAGTGAAACAGTCACATGGCATCTTATTGAATGACTGCTTCACTTCAATGACTAAGATTCCAGTCTCAATAGTGGTTGTAACTCAAGAATTACCCCTATTATTATTATTATTCAATTTGAGATCCCAATAATTCATTATAGATTTAATATTTTAGAAGAGCTTGTCAGAGGAGGTCAATTTCTTAGATTCTAAGAAGTAGGGATAAATTCATGAAACACATTTTAAAATATTCAGCTGATCCGATTCATACTGCACAGTCTTAAAAGCCTAGTACATTTTAAGATATTTTAAGAAATTTTGGCTGCTACCTACTTTGGGATATATTTTGAATAAAAAACAGATTCTGCTTCCTTGTCCAGTGTCTATGCTTTCTTATTGGATCCATTTTTGTCAGGTGCCTTAGTGTATGAGAGTAAATGTTTGCGAAAAGATGAAATACATTTTAAACGAGTAAATTCTTTGTTTTTCTTCTACACACCAGATTATATCTGAAAGCAGATTACCTTTTTGTCCTTTTGGGACTGCTGTGTAGATGCATAAACCTCCCAACATGCTTTATAGAAACTCTTCGCTAAACCAAGTCCTTGGTGTAATCGCTGCACAATCAGTGTGGCAGTGTGGATCAGAGTTGAAAGACTATATGTAGAACCTGAAAAGCAAAATGTCACCATCTGGTAAGCATGTATGCATTTGATGAATATCTGCATTAAGTATATAGAGAATTGTAACTATTTACTGTCAAAATGGTAAATTACATGTTTTTTTCTTTGTTGTAATTTTTTTTAACTTTTTCTTTTAAAGCACTTTCATGTGGTTGCTTTTCTCTTTTCTTTGCAAATATATTTCTATCATAATTATCTTCATGTTTCGTTCTTTGTCCTTTTTGTTACTGTTTTAAAAGCAATATAAACAATTGTTTCAATTCTGAACAGCAAAATAAGTAACTTGATTGTGTCCTTTTGGAAATGTTGGAGAGGTAATCAAACTCCGGGCACATATTATCACGTGTGGTGGACATGTCCAAAAGCAAAATAAATTTGGACAAAAATACATACATGGTTAGAAAAAATGTTAAGGTAGCATATAGACTACAAACCAGAATTATTTTTGTTAGGTATAATACCAGAAAAATATGATAAAGGAAATGTATATTTAATATTACATGTTTTAACAGCAGCAAGAATTGTACTTGCGCGATACTGGAAAAACGAGGAGACACCCACGGAAGAGATAATTAAAAAAAAACATTAGTGTGCAGAAATAGGCAGACTAACAATGAAGATAAAAGAAAAAGAAGACTCAGAATATTTTCAAATCTCGAACTCATTTTATCAATGGTTAGATAACACAGGTAGAAATTAGGAGTTTAATATTGCTATGTAAACAAACTGACCCAGAGAGTACACTGTTCACCAAGAACTTATTGTATACAAAGAGAAAATATATAAATAAAATTAAATTTAAAAAAGATTATGTCCTTTTAAATTGGTTTTGATTCTTTTAACAACTACCACATAGCTATAATTTCTCCAGGAGGATCTGTTCCCCAAACTAGATTTTCTCCAGGAGGATCTGTTCCCCAAACTATTTAATTCTTCCAATGTTGTGCCCATTGCCCCTGGGTGGTTGTCCTTTTCTTCTCTTTCCTTCCATCTTTTCCAGCATTATAAACAAACCATTGAACCTGGATATTTGCACTAAAGTGAGAACTCCGCATTGATTAAAAGCTTATACAATGCACTTCACGCTCTGGTCATTTTAAAGAACCCTCAAACACGTATCTAAAGAGAAGAAATTTATCCATCCTCTGTCAAGTTACGATATGCGCATCTCACCTGCTAGAGTTTCCTTGGCTTCTGTGTGCACAGCTATGAGCGTATCACATATGCCATTTCCCAACAGCCCCAAGCCATGCAACAGCAGCTTCACATCATGAGGATCCAGTGGATTTTCGTGAGTATCTCCTGGAATATAGACTTCAACGCCACGATTCCGCATGGCTCGGGATATCTCCCCGTGTGCGGGATCCATTGAAAGAAAAAGTCTATTAACAAGAGCAGAACATCCAGTATCTTATTTTGCTGCTAAAACAGAGTGGGAGATATAGTAGGAAAAGAGACAACTCAAGAACTTTGTAGGACACATGCCCATGATGCTTAGTAAAAGCAGCCTCTGCAGTAGTTTTCTAAATTGCTTCTCCCACCAATCCAAAATGCTTGTATATATTTGATGTGTTTGATACTACAGGTTAGGCTATACCCCCATTGTTGCTTAATGTAAAGCAGGCAATTAATTTTTTTTCCCATTTGGGTCATTATTTAAGAATTTATTATTTGACAGCGGTTTTCTGCTCCAATTTTAATAACAGAACCCACAGCTTCCTTCTTCTGGCCTGGTGCTTTAACTACTAGACCAAATTGACTTTTTTTGTTCTGTTTCTCTGCTTGTGATTGGTAAAAGATCTGTAATAAAAATGAATGTCTGTGCATTTCCAGGATGAATGAAACCCAACTTTATATCTATTTTCAAAGGACATTTATAAAAAATGGGTATTATTAATTGAAAAGACATTTCTACAAATGCTCAGAGATTAGGTATAGTACCTGAAATTCGGGTGAGGAACAACACTGGGAGTTACTCCATCTGTCACTCCTCTTTCACTCAAGGTCAGGACTCCTCTGGGTTCAAGCAGAGCATTCAAGCGGTCCAACACAGAAGGGCTGCAAATTAAAAAGGGAAATCACAACAACCTTAGTTAAGTTATGAAATGAATTCAAAACAAATTCATGTGGAAACAAAACAGATCTATTTTATTTTTTAAGAAACAGAAATCAGTTACTATTCTTAATCATTTATCAGCTCATTCACTGGTGAACTTTATTACTCTATGTGCATATATAAAATAATCACAAGGGTGCCTTGCAGGAATTAGATCCCATCTACCTAGCAAGACATCTGTGATGTTGGGAATGAGCATCTTACTTCAGCAATTTGTACATACATGCCAGCTTGCATTATACAGGAATAACAGGGATGTGAGCAAATACAAAATATAGTTTCAGGTTTTTTTCTATAAAATGCAAGGCAGATGTGAGATCAAATGTGCTGAATAATCTGGTATCCTCAAGGATCTTTTGAGGCAAAACAGATTAAACCCAATATGAATCATTGCACTAGATTAGGAAAACAGCAGCACACTTGTTATCTTATTATCTTTCTCTTCAGCTACATAGGGACTCAGTTCAAATTCTTCTAGGTCTTTAATTTAACTAGCCTGGATCAGAGACAATTAATTAATTCATAGTTCAGCATTATGACAAAAAAGACCCAGCATGATTTTACTGTGGTTTTTTTCCCTCCTGAAATAAAAATCTTGTTAAGGACTGGACTGATGTTATACAGCAATATTAGGAAGTATTTATGATACACCAGATGTGTAGTTGACATACTCTGCTTTTTTTATAGTAGTAGGTAAAGACAAAACTCTAATTCCTATAGTAATTTTACCTGCAGAAGTTTACATTGTCCATTAGAAGCCAGTCTCCAGCCTCTAAAGCCTGAACTAACATCCCATCAACCCATTCGAAAGTCCCATGAGTATGGCCATTCATAAATTGAACTATTTGCAACTTGAAGTGACGAAACTCTTCTACAAGTGTTGAAAATTCTAGAATGAGAGTAGCCAAAAAAAAAGGTTTCAATATTTCTGTGCACCAAGAAGCTGGCCTTCACAACATTTTCAAACATTAAACCTAAAAACTGTTGATCACAGAAAAAACAATACATACATACAATACATACATATTCATTTGAATTTGTAACTGCTAGGAAGCTGAATTGAAACAGCAGAGTATTGATTTTAGGAAAGTATATTGTTCTTCAAAACAGCAATAGTTGCAATAAAGCAGCAAATTTAGCTTCTCAAATAAATGCTCAAAACAAGTAAAATGTGCACGCATACCCACACAAATACACAATTATAAATTATATATTAATATTATATATTAAAAAAGGCTTTGACTTTCCTGCATACCTGACTTTGAAATTGAGCTGATCTTGCTATTGAGTCTCTGGACTAGCACTAGTACTCCTTCCAACTTATTCACCAACTCAATGGTTATATTTTGATTCCCTTCCCCAAAAGATTTGGATTTGAAATTAAAAATGAAATTGCTCCAGGCACGCAAGACAACTTCAGCATCCTCAGGGCACATGGTATTGAGGAGGAGACTGTCTCTTAGAAGGGTGCTGACAACATTCTCTACCTTTTCCAGCAAGAATTTCCATGGCCGAATGATGTCAACCTATAGAAGATATTAATACATCAGTCACAGCTGCATTCCATTGCCATATTACAACTGGAGTTCAACTACTTATTCTGAATGAATGCTCTGTCTTCAAACAGAACTGACAATATGTAGTTAAGGAAGTAGCTGGCCTTATTAGTTAGAATGGACAAGGTTAAAGAAAAACGTACGATGAGACAGCTTCTGTTCAGAGATTCTTTGGTAACCGACTGTCCCATCTTCTTTACAGACTAATGTAAGATGACTGTGGGTCCTTGGAGCTCTTTGAGCTTGGTTGTTTTCTTACAGATGTTTCATTACCCAACTAGGTAATATCACCAGTGCGCTGATGTGTAGCACTGATAATGTTACCTAGTTTCTTGAGACTTTGCAAGAAAACAATCAAATTCAGGGAGTACCAAGGACCACACTGGGCAATGGTATTCTTGTCTATTGTAAGCTGATAGTTAGAATGTGTGAGGCTATTCATTTTTGTGGAAATTACACAGCCGCCCAAAGAAACTTAGGCAATGAATATAAGATTCCCTTGGGCTTCCCTTGGAAGGGAAACTTAGGCAATGAATATAAGATTCCCTTGGGCTTCCCTTGGAAGGGATGAGAAGTCCTAATGGTGGGGAGCAAGATGTTAAGAAGCAAAAGTTTTTTAGAGATAATGGATAAATCTTATTGTTAAAGGGATTCTAGAAAGGTACATAAGACTGCATTTTTATACTTGTATTTAGAAGTAATCATAGAAAATTAGAAATAATATGTAACTTAAAATGTGATAAAATATTTAACATAAATTAGTGAAATTTTTGGTTAAGAAAAGCGAGTACTGTAATGAAACATGATTCAAGATTGTGATGTGGGGGGGTAATAAGAAAGCATAAGTGTTCCCACAAAGGCATGATATTTAATTGAAATGGATAAAATGTTTAAGATATAAATGATTGTTAATATTAATGATTAGAATATGGTATACTAGTGAAATTTTTGTGAAATGAGATTTGAAGTAGAAGAAGGAGGAACATTTTAATGAAATATTGAGCTATAATATGTGATGTGGGGGGGAATAATTATGGAAAATAGGGCTCCCATAAAAGTATGTGATTTAATTGAAAAGCAATGAGTTAAACGTTTAAGATATGAATGAATATCAATACTAATGAATAGATTTGTATTATTTTTGATAATATAGTATAATTTTAGAATGTACCAGACAGAATCCCAATGTATGTCATGTGTTTTATATTAAGTATTATAAATATAGGTGGAAAGAGATAAAGGCATCATACTCCATATAGTGTACAGGAGAAGCATTTCTTCTTTTTTTAAAGAAGAAAAATAAATGGATGGCTGGAGTAGAACAGACAAAGAATAATAAATATTATGATATGAATTGAGAGGAGATAAATAAAATAAAATAAAATAAAATTGAGAAAATTTAAAGGAGAGGACAAGTCATATAGAAAATTGAAAATGTTAATAAGATATGAAATGGTATGTAAAATGAATATGAATTTGAATTTGTGTCTGTATCAAGAGTTTTAACCCGGGACTAAGCAACTTTCAGAAAAGAGATTTTTTATGCTTTTATGTTTCGTGTTTATGTGTATTTATGTATTGTTTGTCTTGAAAATAAAACTTGTTTAAAAAAAAAAAGATTCCCTTGGGCTGGTAACATGAAACTTCAACAAATGTTTTTTGCCATCAGGAAACTGCTGTTGATCAAGAAAAATAATTTCAAGAATTGCTCCCCATCACCACTGTCCCAGCCAATAAACAAAGAAGGAAACTTGATTTAGGCCAATCCTTCAGGCAGCGTCAGCATAACAATGACAGTTCTAGCCTCCTACTGCAAAAGCAAGCAAAACATTATCTAGTTTTTGGGACCACAGGGGCTTTTAAAACTTGCAGAAGACCATTGAGCCATGGAGGCGCAGTGGTTAGAATGCAGTACTGCAAGCTACTTCTGCTGACTGCCAGCTGCCTGTAATTTGGCAATTCAAATCTCACCAGGCTCAAAGTTGATTCAGCCTTCCATCCTTCCCAGTTTGGTAAAATGAGGACCCAGATTGTTGGGGGCAATATGCTGACTCTGTGAACTACTTAGAGAGGGCTTTAAAGCTCTGTGAAATGGTATATAAATCTAAGTGCAATTGCTACTCTCTGCTCCCTCCCCCAAATTTTGGCACAACGCATACTAGCCATGCCCCTGCATCACCTAGCAGGCAGTCTGCCCCCAGTTTTTTAAAAAATTACCTGTTCCTTCTCTATCCACACATAGTGGGGAAGCTGTATTTGTATTAATCCCATTTTTAGTTTAGAAATGAATAAGAACTGCAAAAAAAAGAAAAAAAGAAAAGAGTAAACACTTACTTGCTCAAATCCACCTAATAGCTCCGTAGTATCCATAGAACTGTTCATTGGCATAACCTTTAACTGATGGCCTGTTAGATATGCCAGTAACTGAAGCAGGCTAGTCTTGCCAGCAGCAGCTGGGCCCACCAAGATTACCATCCAGCTCATATGTACACATTTCATGATGGCTTCTAGGGGCTGCAGTGAATGGTGGAGGAGCAACAGATTTCTGCCTGGAGGCGGGACATAATTGGCACGGGAGAGGACTGAGTAGCCAACCTTCCAGAAAAACAAAAACAGCATTACTTTCATATATGTAAACAGGAAGAAATAGACAGTAAACAAAATAATACTACAATAGTAATAGTCTTAATTTCCTTTTACCTGAATGTCATAAGGTGTGATGTAGAATTGCCTACTTCCTGTATAGGGCTTACAATTCTGCCCAAAAATGTCCTTGAACAGAGACACTACCTAAATAGATAAAAAAGAAGGAACCAAATCACATTCATACTGAATAATGCATTAACGAATAATGTTTATTCCCCCACTCCCCCCTGCAATCTTTCTATGAACTATTACACAATGTTTTTATCCAAATCTTTTCTTTCCCAAAAGGACCATACGTAATCCTGGTGCAGACATTTAAAATCACCTAATTCAAGGTTATCTGTCTCACTTTTAACACTTGAGATTGTTTATTGTCTGACGATTTATTCTACAGCTCAAAGAGTAAAATTTGACTATCCTCATCTGAGACTAGTGTATGAAGTGTAACTGGCACAGAATTGTGAACAATTTTAAAGGCTGATTCTTTTAAGGAGTTGCATAATCTGTAAATTATTCATTCAAGTCATAACTCAGATAAATTGGAAGAAGACTGATAAGACCTCAATCACGCTATCATCAGAAACTCCATGATCCAAGTGAACATATGCTTGCATATATACATAGAAACACATCTACGTACATGTGCAATTTCCCCTTTCACTAGAGGTAGGCAGCATGGAGACCTCCAAATATTTTATTTTATATCCCACCAGCCTAAAGTAAAGTAATTTTTTAAAAAATCAAGCTGGAATATAAAGATCTTCCCTGTTGTTCAAGGTCATATTGCCAACTCATTACGGAAACTCTTGGTATGATCTGCAAGAGGCTAAACTTCAGTCTCCAAGTCCAGTTTCCTTTTTTTACCAATACTACTTCCATCTTACCTAGATTTAATTTCAACTCATTCTCCCCAGAGTAAATTTAGGCAATAATGAAGGAAGAATAACCATTATCCATTTATGTGGACTTGAATGGCAAAGGGCTCTAAAATTAATTATCACCAATGTATTGATGGCATCAAACTCTAAAGCTCTGCATGATTTTCTCCAACAGATTTCCTATAGGTATTGAACAGCATCTATCATAAGACAGAACCATTAAAGAACACTAAACAGCAAGGGCTTTCTCAGAACTCAGTCTCAAGTCAATATTAGCCATTCTTCCTAGGAATCCTGGAATTGTTCCAATATACCTAGTGAGCACCAGCTTGAGGAACAGATGCTTTAAACGTATGGGGTTCTTTCTATTATATACCCAATGCACCAAAACTCAAGCTTTGGGTAAAAAGGATGCCTTAACAGAAATAATTTTAAATTATACAATTGAGCACAGTATGACAAATTCAGATATATAAGACATTAAAGTAAAATCCTAAAATAAGCAAATAAATTATCTCTGCTCTTTACCATTTCTCTGTCTGTTTTTGTTCTCATTCTTTCTCCGTAGATCAAAAACATGTGTTTGCCAGGGTCATAAGTCTCAGGTGACTGGTCTATAAGCATTAGCTGACACCATCGGAAAAGGTCACGCAAGTTAAATTCCCAAGGTGCACCTTTATGTCCCCACTTCTTCTCAATTGTAATTTCTTGATCAATCTAAATAAAAGTACCAATGCAAAAAATTACAAATACCAATATGATTCAGTACTTAAAACTATATTAGAAGGCCATACTACAGAATTACATTTAACACATAAAGAATCTCAATTTATAATCTTATTGTTTATATCTCTCCCCATTGAGCCATGGTGGCACAGTGGTTAGAATGCAATACTAAAGGCTAACTCTGCCCACAGCCAGGAGTTCAATCCTGACCAGCAAAAGGTTGACTCAGATTTCCATCCCTCTGAGTCCAGTAAAATGAGGAGCCAGATTGTTGGGGGCAATATGCCGACTCTGTAAATTGCTTAGAGAGGGCTGTAAAGCACTATGAAACAGTATATAAGACTAAGTACTATTGCTGTTTATCTTATCACAATTTGAGGCATTATATGTACCTTATTGTTGAATTCAACCATCTTCACAATTATTTCCTTATCAATGGCTGGAAAAAGAGTATTCCCAATGTATTCCATATCTGATGCAGAAAGTGGGTCTATATAAACCTGTGCCATTTTTAAGGGAGGGGTGAAAGTATTATTATATGCAGAAGACATATGTATTCTAAAGAAACAATTGCTTTGGCAATGCTGAATTTAACGAAGACTTCCATCAATATATTTAAATAAAAACACCTGACTATAAAATCAGCAAAAATTTAGCATTCAAGTTTATCTACATGGTGTAATTAACATTCATTTTTTAAAAAGCAACATTCAAACAAAAGGGACAATGGAAGAAATTATGAACTTGCCTGTGTGAATCTGTTCAGAAATGACTTAGGTAATCCTTTTCTGCCACCTCCTTGCTTGTAAGGATTTTGGCATCCAAAGATCTTTGTCATCTTGTGTTGAACATGAAAACTCATCCCCAACTCAGGTACATAAATCTCTGCCCGGTGGTCAAAACAAGCATTCAGGCCTTCTAACACTGACTGAGAAGCCAAATTCAGCTATTTAAGACATATAAACATAAACAGGTTACATTCCCCTTCTTTTTTTAGAAAATCATACAATATGGGCCAGTTACTCTCTCAACACAACTCACCTCACAGGGTTGTTGTTTTTGTTGTGGGGAAAACAGGAAGAGGAAAGAGTATTATGTATGCTTACCACCTTGAGTTACTTATAAAGTAATAAAAGCAGGATTAAAATAAAACAAAATCTTCCCACATTTTGACTTCATCCAAAACTTTTGCTTGGATCTCTCTAATTCAGTGACAATGATATGGTGTGGATACAGCTGGATGCAGCAGTAACACCACTGCTGCATAGCTAACTGGCTTCCTGTAGGTTTCAAGGTGCAATGAAAAATGCTGGTTATCACTTTTAATGCTGTACATGGCATGGAATGAGGTAACTTGCAGGACCGTTCATCCCCAATAGTTTCTGCCTGTCCTATTACATCTAGTGTGTGTGCGTATGTGGGGGGATAATACTCCAGCTTCCTTCCATGTAACAGTGTCATGTGGTGGAATGATCTTCTGCCTTCCAGTATTGGGAGAAACAATATATGGGGAAAGACCATCACTCTTCAAGAAAGGAAAATATACCCCCGTGCGCGCGCGCACACACACACACACACACAAATGTAAGCTGTACTCACTTCATCTAATACAATCCAGTGTCCTGCTTTTAGTGCTGCAAGCAATGGTCCATCACGCCAGGCAAATTCCCCACCTTTGCCTCCTTCAACAGGCAGGTCTGTGCCAAACAAATCTGTTATATCCTGATAAACAAGAAGAGAGATGGCAAGCTTTACAAATATGAAATGGTGGCAATTAAAAAAAATCCATCCAGGTATGCAAAATTTTGAGACAAACAAAAAATAATCAGTAATACTCTATTGGAGGAAAAATAATAATAATAATCTACTTTTTTTCAATCAGTGAATACCATACACACTGGTATTCCAGTCTAGCTAACTTTGCATGTGTTGTCACATTTTGAAGTTTCTGGACATTGCAGCCAACACTTTGGGAGACTCCATGTACCTTGGCTGGAATGTCCAGAAATTTCAAAATGTTATTACCAACTTGTAACTTTTAAGTGTGAAAATTAAAAGTTAGAGGGTAATTGTGCCAAGTCCAATTAATTTTTTTAACACTCAACTCATTTGATTTTTATCCCGCCTTTACTACTTTTTAAGTAATTCTACTTGGAGAACATATTTAATATTCCTTCCTCTTATTTTCTCCAGAACACTGTGAGGTAGGTTGGGCTCAGCTGGCTTCCATGCCTAAAGCAGGATTAGAAAGCAGGTTTCTAGGCCAGCACTTTAGCCACTAGATCAAATGAAATTTAAGTTATGTCCTGATTTAATCCTTCAGAATGTGATCCTTAGCATGCCATTCAAATGCTAGGGAGAGTCTTGAGATGAAAAAAAAAGTTGGGACAACTTTGCTGAAGATCGGCAATGCCTACAACCTTCTGGTAAAGAATATAAGAAGCACTGATATATAGCCATAATAGTATGTAAGGATATCTGCAGCATACAATACTTGCAATATTTGATCTCCCATTGAAAGTTCCTACCTCATTCTTTACAGTAAATATTATTTTTTTCTTTTTTGTGGCATGGCAGGATATTTACACTAAGATATGGGGAGGAAAAACAGAGTACCATAGCCTCAGTGACATTATTATCAGTATGAGAATATAGAATATTTCCAATAATTGTTTCTGAAAAGCTGAGCAGAGCACAGAGTCTATTGTGCATGAGAAAAAGAAACAGAAAACTCTGGGAAAATTGTGAAGATTAGATATTTTCCCCCAGGAGTCAAAAGATAAAAAATGCTACATATATCCTGTCTCTAAAATAGGAATATCACTCATTTACTTAACATCCTTCTAAGCTTCCTTCTTCAGTGAGTAGTATTTAATAGAACTTAAGACTTAAGAGTATTGAACTCTTGACGTTTGTAAAAGATTTTTTTTTTCATGGTCAGAAATTCCAACCTCCACCACAGCCATCGACCTACTGTTTGTTCAGAGAGATTGATTCGACTGAGGCAGTTTCCTGAAGCCTTGGCCAGGGCAGCCACTAAGCTCGTCTTCCCAACCCCTGGAGAGCCTTCCAAGAGAATCGGTTTGCTTAGCTGCAAGGCTCGTAACAACCGCTGTGCATTCATTGAAGTGGTGCCTGCGTTGAGAGCATAGTCCAACAGATTGTTCTTCTGGTAAAGCGGGCCTGTGATTAAAAACAAAGATTAAAGTGGCATATGGAAAACTCCTGTTCAATATTTCAAATAATCGATCATGTCCTTCTCTAGGGTATTCCGTTTTATTTCCTTCCATCCCTGATTTTTATTCCATTTGACCTATTAGCTGTATCCATTGAGAAAGCTCAATTCTCAGGGGGGCCAATTTTGTAGTTTCCTGAGACTTCCAGACAGGGGTAGGATTCAAATTTTGTAACAACCGGTTCTGTGGGCGTGGCTAGGTGGGCGTAGCTAGGTGGGTATGGCTGGGTAGATGTGGCTTTTTCTTCTTTTTGGAAGCACCCCCCCCCTCCAGTTTTTAGGGCCTTCTGGGCCTCAGGGAAACCTCCTAGGGAGGGCGTTTTTGCTCCCAGAAGGCTTTCCTGGGGCTCAGGAAGGAAAAAAACTGAGCATGGGGGGCTCACAGCACTACCTCTGTGCACTGTTTTGGGGCCTTCTGGGCCTCAGGGAAGCCTCCTGCGGGGGGCATTTTTGCTCCCAGGCTTCCCTGGGATCCAGGAAGGAAAAACATGGAGGGAGGGGGTGCTGTGGCCCCCCTCCATTTTTTGCCTTCCTGGGCCTCAGGAAAGCCTCCTGAGCGAAGCAGTAAGTAAGCAAGGGGAATCCCGGCACAGCTAATCATAGGAACAGCTGATCGTCAGGAGGGGGGGGGGAAAGGAATACCTTAAGGAATGACTGGGCAGGGAAGAATGCAGTCAGAGATATTGGGCATGCATGTAATGTTATGCATGCACGATAAGGACTGACTGGGTGGGGAGGGGAGGGGTGGGCGGAGAGGGGAGGGGCCAGCCAAGGACATGATTTGCCGGTTCTCCGAACTGCGCAGAATCATAATTGGTTCCATAGAACTGGTCTGAGCAATAGAATCCGACCCCGTTCTTCAAGATCTATTTCCTTTATTTAAGATTCCCTAACTTTACATGCGGCTAATAGTCATTAACTACACAAGCAGCATGCTCATGCCTGAAAATTAAACAACAGCTTTTATTACAGATAGGAGAATCAAATGTTTGAACGTTCTCTCATTAATTCACCCATAACAGCATGCACATTGAAAACCAGCACACCAAAGAGAAAGGCTAAAAGCATTTTTCTTGACATTTTATCTTCTAATTTGCAAAGGAGGTATATTTTTACATTGGGAATTGTGCAAATGTTCATTCATTCATTCGATTGTTATCCTGCCTTTCTATTATTTTATAGGTAATTCAGGATGGTGAGCATACATATTTCTTCTTCCCCCTATTTTTCTCACAGCAACCTAGACCACTGGGACGATCCACAATATTTTTCTCTATGTCTAAAGAAGAGCTTATCGTTTCATACAGTCTGTTGTCAAGTCAGTAAATTTGTAAAAACAGATTCTTGCCTCTTGGTATATAAAAAGGATGGATCCCAACATAACCCTCCATCCAAGCCATTTCCCTTTCTCTTTCCAGATCATACATTCTCAGTTCAATCCTCTGATCATCGTTGAGTCGCACAATTTGGGAAATTTTTCCACACAAATAATCCAGACATTTTTCACGAGCCAGAGCGGTCGAACCAGAAGAACAGGACATTGTGCCTACATTAAAAAAAAATCAAAATAATGGAAAAAGTGAAAGAGTTTTTACATTTTAAATTGACCATTACTGAAAAATATAATAACCAATCCTATACCTACAACTAAAATAAATTAATAGCAAACTTGTAAAAACCAAAACACTCAGCCATTTAAAATTATGATTATGTATGATTCATTTTTAAGAACAAAGAAACATGGCGGCAAATATGTCCTCGGTCTGCAAAAGCATTTCAATATAGAAGCTCACCTAACTGCCAATGAAAGTTTGTTCCACAAAATGGGCAGGCAATATTAATGATGCCCACCTCTACTCTATGGTAGAGTATTAATAACTTATGGTATTTCAGTTTAGATCATCCAGATTCCAACCACCTGATTGATCTACTCATGTGTGCTACCCATCAACCCATCCCACACAATTCCTTCCCTTGTATTCTGCACCTAGACACATTAAGCCACCATTTACATAAAACTATACAACGATTCTGATTCTAGCCAGTATTCACACATCCACAAACATATCCCATGCATAATAACTTGTTCAATCTTGTCAGCCCTATTAGTACATATACAGTAGTCCCAATTCACTACAGTAGTTTCAATTTCAGAAAGTGTTCAACTAAAGGCGGGCTGTCTCCATCACTAAATCATTCTGCCATGAAGAAAATCCTGAATATTTACCTGAGCCGATGCCATCAATATATACGAGACATGCAGCATGAACAAAGGTCAGCACTGGAGAAACGCAAAAGAACTGGTGTTCCTCTGGACCAGCAAGCAGTCTGTCTTGTGCCATAACATTCATGAAATTGACCCATGACAAAATGTTCCGAATACTGAGAATACAATTATGCCCAAACTCTTGATTACTCAGCCAACCTATGAAATCCATCATGAGTTTCGCTATATCCATTTCTATGGCAACCAGGAGGGAAAGAAGAAAATGCAAGAATGAAATAAATACACACAAGGAAAAGGGTATTTACGATTATACTTTTAAAAAACGCAAACCAATAACCAGAAAATTTTTCTAGGGAGGTTAATATAGAAATACGAAGATAAAAGTTTAAATACCTATAAAATACTGTCAAAATATTTCTTAGCAAAAATGCAAAGGACTAATTATTTGTTGAAAACTAGCTCTGTTAAGATTGGGGATTAAGCATTTTTCAGTGAGATTTACCTTCTTCATTTTTTGTGGATAGACAGAGTCCTGGATAAAGATTGTGCTTAACGATCTGTATTAAATCCTCACGGCTATTACTTTGCGGACACCATATTTCGGTAAACCGATTACGAAGGGCAGGTGATAGCTTAGGCAAGAAAATGTAGCTGAAATTACTGTCAGCATATTACAGCTATAGTTCATTTGCTTATTGTCAGAAAGGCTCTTAAAAGACATTATGGATTTTTATTTTTTTAAAAAAAGAGAAGGAATCAACATACTTAATACTTGGCTCAGCATCAGACATGCAATAAATAGCAATCACAATTCTTCAAACTGTAATATCATATGTGTAATTGGCATGATGGCAATCATAACACAGAACTAAACTGGTCCTCATTACCTCTTTCTTCCCAAAGTCACCCCCAGGATTCATTGTAGCTAAAATGCGAAATTTCTTTCCTGCAGTCAGCAGCTCAATTTCGCTGTCCTCACTAGCCTTCTCTGCTATCACCAATGTTTTTTCAATTTCCAAGACGCTAGAAGAAAAAGCCGAAAAGGATGGCTGAAAATTAACCAGCTAGATATGGTATATATTCAACATCTTTCCTCTATTTTTCTGAGTAACTATAAATCTTATCCCCTTGCTAATAAACAAACAAAAAACAAAAAACAGAAGCACAAGTCCAGTAAAAAAGCAAGATTTGATAATTCTAAAAATCAGAAGAAGCTGGAATATGACATTACGGTATTTAATCTGCATTAGTGATAAACACATCAAGAAAAGCAAGATTGAAACGTCCCATTTTAGGCGCATACCTATTGAGTCTTTCTAGAACAGAATCGTCTGCTAATGAAATCTCATCCATGAGGAAAAAGCCGTCCTCTCTCATTGCTAGAACAAGGGCTCCGTCATGCCATTCAAAGAGCTTAGAACTGTCAACTTCATCCTATTAGAAAAAAAAGGAGAAAGGAGATTTAGCACAAACATTGGAGCTCTTTCTTAATTGTACTCAGCATCTTACAGCCAACTGACCTTGTCCTTTGAATGCTGTCTAACTGGCCTCAGTCCTCCCAGGAAGTCTGATGTCTCCATGTGCAAGTGGCAGTTCACAGAATACAACTTCTGATTTGCTATGGCTGCAAAGATCTGACAAATAGTTGTTTTGCCACACCTGCATGGTAAAGTTGGCAAAGTCAATTGCATTAAACTTACTGTCATCTTAGTGGTTGATATGATGGCTAGTAGCCATTATGGTGGAGATTCAACATCACAGTGAATAGCGCCATGTCATAGGGAAGAGCAGGGCAAGAATGCAATGGGAGAAGGCACATCAAATTTTGAGTTGCGGGTTCTTAGAAGAATTCTTTTTTTTTTTTTTTACTACTATCTTAAATCTTATTTTACAAGCTATTTCATGTTCTTCCATCTTCAAAACACAAAAAAGTCATGCTGTCATTTTTTGACATTTGTGGTTGAAGTGCTTTAAAAACCAATAAAAGTAGAAAGAAAATAAATCAAGAACCACTGACAACTAGAAAGCCTAAGATTTCCCACATGTGGTCTTATGCTCTGTGGCTCAGTTCAAAACTGAGATTAGTGAAGAAGAGAATAGTTTACCCTGTATCTCCAACCAGTAGTACGGGTTCACCAAACTCCAAAGCTCGGCCTGCCAAGACTGCAAGTCTCCTCATTCCTTGAGTCCATACAATGTGGCTGAATTCCTCATCCATTCTAGGTAGCCCAGCAGCTGATGCAAAAGAGATTTAAATGGAAATAAACAAGAAACTAGAAATAAAGGAACATCAACCAAGCATTAAATTATTTCAATAAATCCTGAATCTGAAAGTAACATGCTAATTCCCACTTAGGAAAGTTACATTAAAATGTCCACTGTAATCACAATGATTATTAAAATCCATTGCCCCGGTTATTACAAACTTGAATTTCCCTTGTGACTAGATCACTGCTTTTCTTTTCAGTGACCAATTATTAAATGCACCAAAGGAAGGACAAAATTGCTATTTGCAATATTAGCCTATAGAAATTGCCTGGTTCTTTTCTCATAGCTTTGTGTGTGTGTGTGTGTATTTGGAAGCCAAAAACAATCAAACACACACACACACACACACATTATTATATGTTCTAATATTCGAATATGTTCCAAAATGTAATATTATTCATTTGATCTTGGTGTGTAAATTATTGAATAATCAAGAATCGATTCTGCAAACTGACCTAGCTGTTTTTTCACACTTTCTTCTGAGAAAAGATACTGGGGATCCAATTTTCTTTTAAAATATTTTTCAATGACTGTTTGAATAATATCCACTTCTTCTTGCTTCCTGACTCTTCCTGCTAAAAGCATAAATCCTAAGAATAAAGAGACAAGGATAATGATTACTTTTTTTAAAAAAAGAGTGTTGTTTGAAGGTTAAGGTGCTAGCCTAGAAATCAGAACATTTAAGTTCTAGTCCCATCTTGGCCATGAAAGCCAATTGAGTAACTTCGAGTTAGCCACTCTTTCTCAACCCAACCCATTTCACACGGCTGGGAAGGAGGAAGGAACATAATTATGTATGTTTGCTGCCTGAATTTTTTATAAAATAACAAAGGTGGGGTAAAAATGTAATAAATAAATACACAGTGGCTTTTGATATTTGGTTTACCAGATTACATACATACATACATACAAACTGACTGACTTGACTAATCTGAAAAGAGGAGGGAAGTCTCACCATCATTTGCTAAATGCTGAAGCCAGTCATAGTCTTTCACTGTCTGTTCTGCTAATCGGTACCTTTCTGCCCAGCGAAACAGGTCACGGAGAGTAATGAAGCCATGCTTGCCTGCAAACACTGATGAACCTCTGCGATAAGACTAAAGAAAACAACAAAGCAAGAGCTCACCATCCAATATTGTACGATGTGCCCGCAATGATTTCTTCAGATGCCTTGAAGTACCTTATCCTTCCCGCCACATTCCCCGGATTGGCCTACTGACTCAATTTAAAGCCCCCTTTTGCCCAGTATATCTTAGCAGCTATTTACTGGAATTCTCATTATGGGCAACAAGGAACTCCCAAGCAACAAGCAGATACCTGTATAAGATCTGTGAGAAACAATGCTCAAATGGGACTTTGGACCTTCTGATAAAGGTTCTTTTTAATATGGTATCTTAGAGCAGGGGTCCCCAACCCTGGTCCACGGACTGGCACCTATCTACAGTATGCCAGAAACCTCATACTTGGGGGTGCAGGCAGAGTGCAAAACCACACCGCCTCCAATCCACAGATAAAACCGGTTGCTGGTGCCCAAAAGTTTGGGGGCCTCTGTTCTAGAGCTTACAATAGAGAGTTACCGTATCTGCTACTACTCAGGAAAGGCAGAGATTATGTGATCTAGATAATAGTGCAAGAAGTTGTTTCCTTTGGTTTCATTCAGTGGCTGAGCCCAAAATCAAATATCATTTGAGAGTGTCACTGAATAGGGAAAATGACAAGAAAATAAACCCCCCCTCAAACTGTGCCTAGCACAAGCTGAAGCATACCAAACGAATGTGAAATGGGATGGGCGGGGAGAAGAGTACATTCTCTTCTCTACAGTATGTCACTATGGGCTGGATGGAGAGCAATGGGTTAAAACTAAACCCTTGCAAGACCGAGTGGCTCTGGATTTGGGGTTCGTTGGCTCAGGGAGAATTGCCACATTTGGTCTTGGATGGGATGGCAGTACTCCAAACAGACCCTGTGCGTAATCTATGGGTTCTCCTGGACTCACGACTCCTGTTCGAAGAGCAGGTGGCAGTCGTGGCCAGGAGGGCCTTTGCACAACGCCCTTTCCTGGACCAACAGTCCCTACTCCCAGTCACACATGCCCTAGTCACTTCCTGTCTAGATTATTGCAATGTGGTCTACATGGGGCTGCCCTTGAAGAGCATATGGAAGCTCCAGTTGGTGCAAAATGCAGTGGCCCAGGTGGTTTTGTGCAGACCCCGGTGTGCACATGTTATTACATCTCCTGTGGGAGCTGCATTGTTTGCTGATTTGCTTCTGGGTGCATTTCAAGGTACTGGTTGTCACATTTAAAGCCCTTCATGACTTGGGACCAGGTTATCTGAGGGAACGTCTCTTGCTGGTCATATTTATCTGGCCCATCAGAGCGGGAAGGCAGGGAATGCTGCAGGTCCCATCCCAGAGGAAGTTACACATGGTGGGACCCAGAAGAAGGGTCTTCTCTATGGTCGCTCCCTTCTTTTCTTGGAACATCATTCTCCCAGATATTATATTGGTCCCCACTCTAATACTCTTCTGGAAAGCACTTAAGACCTGGTTCTGCCAGCAGGCCTGGGAACCCAGAGCGGGATGAAGTCCATTAAATGGCTCGTGTAATGTGCTGTCGTCGGGACGGGGGGTGGGAGGTGATTTTGTTATATTGTATACTACATTAATTTATTTGATTCTTTTTGTTAGTTTCATTGTTTTAAAAGTGGTTCTGTAAGCCGCCTTGGGTTGCTATGGGAGAATAAGCAGCAACATTAATTAATTAAATAATTAAATAATTAAATAAATAAATAAATAAATAAATAAATAAATAAATAAATAAATAAATAAATAAATAAATAAATAAATAAATAAATAAATAATTAATTAATTAACCTAATTTATTTCTCACATTTACATAACTATCCATCAGACAACTGGATCCTCCTTGGAAAAGATACACTAATTCAATTCAGCCTACTCTGTTTGCTTCCTCTTAAGAAAACAGCACAATAATTAGCAATACCTGTAGTTCCAGCATGACTTTGATCAAATTGCTACAGTAAGAAGGGGGAAGCTGGCATCTTTTGTGCAAAATGTTTTCCAATTCTGTACTGGGTAACTCATCAAAATGCAGCTCCACAAATCTATTTCTGAAGGCTCTAGATAAAACCTATAAAAAGATTTTAATTGAAACAGTACTCCTGGAATTCCTATCAGTAAAATAAAAAATTTGTTCCTTATGGCTATCAACAATTGTTCAAAGAAAATCAGCAGTTATTTTTTTGAAAGATTTCAAATTCATGGTGAAATATCCATTCTATGGAAGTTAAGACAATGCATACTTTGTATCCAGGATTCTTTTATATTACAGCAAAAGAACAATACAAATACTGAGATTAAAGCATGTGTATGTATTTAGCAGTTAATAAATATGGGAAGGAGCTGTCCAGAAAGACAGGCCTGTGTTACAAATTCTTATAGATCTGGCAGTTCTCTCAGATCAGGATCATGCTCTTGTCCATCACGCTTAATGGAGAAAACCACTTTCAGTTTTTCTGTTTGTACTCTATGTATCATACTGGTAGTGACTTCGGTGTTTAATTAGAGAAATGTATTTGCATATTTATTTATGAGGATTACAGGCTTCTCTAAACCACCATCTCTAAGCAATCCTGGAATACCCCAATATATAATTGGAATTAAAACCACATATATCAGGGGATATATATGAACATGGGTCATGACGAGCAACCCAATTCATGTAACTTTTACATTGGCATTCTTCAATCAGATGCTCTCCAGATATTAGAATAACTCTCATTGGCCAGTATATGTTAAAATGGTTACACAAATACCAGTAAAAATCTTTTCTCACATACTTTCTAGCTATCCTCAACTAGGAGTCTGGTCTTACTAAGGTTTCACAAGCAGTAAAACAGAAACAGATTGGCAGCAGTGCTTATAGGTCTGTTCCCTTTGTTAACATATTTCAATATACTGTATTATCACTCTCATTCCTCAGCAACCTGCGGTCACAAAATACCCAGGCCTCACTTGGAAGATATATTAATTAAGGTATTTTTGTGACTGCAGGTATATATATCTATAACTTATGTTTATATCTATCTATATGTGTGCATGTATATATGTATGCATGTGTGTGTGTGTGTATGTATGTGTGTGTGTGTATACACACACACACAAAATCCCACTGTTTTTAAATGTATTTTCAGGGTATAAAAATGCTAATTTGATCACAGAAGGGACAGCTATTGGCAAATGCTTGCTATTCATAAGCAATATATCATAGTAAAGAAAGAAATATGAAGAAATAATGATCTTAGGACAGTCAACAAACCTTCCTGCCTCCATATAGTCCTGGAGGGTTCTGGGTTGCAAACAGCATGAATCGTGGATGAGCTTTGATGGTTTCTTGAGTCTCCGTAATGAACAGCTCTCTGTTGTCATCTAACAATCTGTTCAGTGCCTCTAAAACATCGGTAGGTGCCAAATTCAGTTCATCTAAGATAATCCAGTATCCCTTTCGCATTGCATCAATGAGGACACCTTTAAAGTAATTACCAAACAGTATATATGTGATTTTTATTTACATTCTGCAGTGAGTAGCAGTGAAAAATCTTGGGGGGTGGGGGAGGAGTCAAAAAATCAGATGGGAAGGGACTTTAGAAGACATCAAGTTTGATACCCTATCCGGTGCAGTATCCACTAGAATTTTTTAACCTCAGCAACTTTATGATAGCTCAACTTCAGCTCCCAGAATTCCCCATTCAGCATGCTGGGTGGGAAATTCTGGAATCTAAAGTCCATCCATCTTAAAAGTTGCTTAGATTGAGAAACACTGTGCTAGAGTATCCACTGGAACACTTTGCCTCCACAATACAAGATGGTTTTTTCAATAGCTTTTAGAGTCTGAAGGTTGTTTTTCTCCTTCTGAAGAATGAATGGGTACAAATGTTAAGATAAGTTGAATAATTAATACTGTATATTGTTGTCCTTTGTAGGTTTTTTTTACTTTATTACTAATAGAAACCTGTTATCCATCCAGAGTCAGCCATGCCTATAGCAGCATATAAAACCTGATATTAATCTGTCCATCAAAATCTATGACAGATGACTATTCACCCTGTTTCAAGCTCTCCAGTACAAGAAAACTCATTGCTTCATTTAGAGTTTGCTCTACTGGGGACAGCTTGTAATTAAGAAATTCTTCCTCATGTATAGCCTAAAACTATTTCCTTATAAATTTTAATCTCCTGATTCTGGCCCTGCCTTCTAGGTTCACTTGCTCTTGCAGTTACTTTGCATACAAATCCTAATTTGTATGCAAAGTTACCTTGTGTAAACAGGATAATCCACTTCAACAATTCATCAGTATTAACTAAACTGCTCCACAGCCTCACGAGAGTAATTTTAACTGAACTCAATTGATTTTCTAATAATAACAAAAAAGAAAAAAAACCTGTAACCCCAGAGACCTAAAAATAGCATCCCCTGAATTTATAGTGACTTATTTTTAAGCAGAAATGCACTTGTACCCTTTTGAACTCACCTATCGTATTATTGCCATTCTCTGGATTCTAACTTCTGTTGCCTGCTGAAAAACATCACATTCCTACTGGCTACCTTTAATTGCTGCAAGAGTACAACTGAGGAGAAATGAGCAAGAAGCTGTTGCAGTGACACAGCTCAGATCTGCAGCTCACTGGAAGCAACTATCAGTTGTATGTGCAACATTCCAAATAATCAGTATACTGTAAATCACTGATTTGATTTAATGTGTCAAGTTTAATTTGAAAAAAAATAGTTGTGCATGCCAATTTGTAAGCTCTCGGTTTGAAATAATTTTACTGAACCCCTTTTGAACTGAGTATTTGAAATGCGTATCTCCAAAATCCTTCATGTTCCCATTTTCCTTCCAATCTAACAGCCAATTTGTAACCCTACCTGCCAGCAGAATGCATTTGTTTTCAGGAACAGCCCGTTTCTCATAGAACGGAACAGTTCTCACTAAACATGAGCTGCCATCCATGCTCTAAAAGTAATGCTAAAACAAAAACAACTTCCATAATCCTATAGAGTACAATAGGGGTACAAATAATAATAGTACAAATAATAAAGAGTTTTGCAATCTTTGAGATAACATTCAATATAACCCTTCTTGAAAAAAAAAAGAATAGCCAAAAAATTTGCGTAGTAGCCATAGTCCTACCTTCCTTAAAAATCAGCTTTCCAGATATATCTGATGTATAACAACCTATATACTCCTGAATGTCAGTGTGCTCATGATTATTAATCCGAACACAATGATTTCCACTTGCAGCAGCCAACCATCGGATTAAGCTGGTTTTACCAACGGAAGTATCTCCCTGAATCAGAACAGGGTATGTCCTTGAAGAATTAGAAGATCATAAAGTTAAAGATAAGATTTTATAGTGGCCAAGAACTTACAGAAAAATTCCTCTATGTTTAACTGTTTCCACAGTCAGTGCCTACATATATTGTTTACAGTAGCTTCCAAACAATGAGATTTAATGTTATTGCTATCAGGTCTAAGATCTAAGTTTATTTCCAGAAACATGTTGCATTAAACAAAAGTCAGTGCTACTTTTTTGTATCAAATTAAATGATATTTTCATAGAACAGAAAAAGGAAGAATTAAATCCAACGTACCCAGCTGATACAACTCGGACAATATCTTTGAGGTTAAGTTTGACTGAAGGTGTGAGAATGTAAGTCTCATCAATAGTAGGTTCGTTATCGCCAGCTGAAATCCAGTATCCTTCAATTGTTATCATTTTGCCTCCTTTAGGCTCTGGTAAGGACTAAAATGGGGTTATAAAAATATAACTAATTTAAACTATCGACAGACCCTCTTAAAAGATCAGTGTTGCATGAGAACTATGTGACTTTTATTCTAGCCACCTAGATATAATATCAATAATAAACTCAATTCACATCTATTCTTCATGGGCCTATGTAATGGAAAGGAAAGATTAAGAAAATCCAAGTAAATAGAATAAAGCAAGATGTAATCAGTATAACTACAAGATTAAAGTTCCACTGTAAGGCTATGAACAAAGAATAAAATTCACTGCATTCCTATCTCAGTACAAAATGGCTCCCTTTGGAATTAAGAGAGATATTCAAAAACTCTTACAGCATCATGGTTCATCCCAGTTTTTGAGGTGCTAGTCTTTTATGAATGCTATCTGCACTCTAGCTATAGCAGAAAATGTTAGCCACATCCTAATTTTTGTTTGCTATAAAGACATTTAAAAATAATCTCTTTGGCCAATTTTAACATAATTTGGATGGAGCATAACACCTAATATAAACTGAATCTTGTCTACATTTGTGGCTGAAGGTTGAAAAGTAACAGTATAATGAGCTTATTTCACTTTCTGTAATAGAACACTTGAAACAATATAAACAAAATGCCTCATTATATCTTGAGCTGCAAAAAAACACTGAAACCATTATTTTGAAAACTCAAAATGGGCTTTCAGAGCTCAGAGCATTTAATAGTAAGAAGATATCCTTCATTTCAACAGCAAAAAATTAATTCTAATTATTCAAAGAATACTTGCCTGCTTTAGACTTTTTGTGTTGCCAAATAAAATATGCTGACATATGAGGTGCTGAACAACTGGATAAGAGTTTCTATCAAGCTGAGTAAGAAAACCCAAGCAAAAGCCCTATAAGAAGCAAAAAATTAAAATGCATTATTGACAAAATGCATTATTGACAGACGCTCATAAAATGTTAAGTATTAAAGTGGAAAAATAGTAAATATTTTCTGATTACGGTTCTCAACATTCAGGAACAAAGAAAGCAAGGATAATAACCTCATAAAGTGAGCGCTGGATATTGTTGCATGGATTGGATGATGAAAACTTCAAAGCTCTACACAAGGTGCGAAGGCTATAATGAGGCTTACGGCCTGTCCCATCCACCAGTTTTGATTCACACTCTTTTCTCACTGTCAGGTAGAAGCTACAAATGCAAAGAAAGGAATAAATAACTCGGTTTCTCTGGGTTTGACATCAACATCTTCATTAAATTTGAAGTTGCTAAATGTTTCAGACTCACAGAAACAACATAAAACACAAAAAAGCATCCAGGATAAAATAATCTAATCCTTAACCACCACCCCCAAAACCTTAATACAATAGTTCTGAACATAAACAGAGCCAAAAATTACAATACAAGATTTCTGGATTGTTATAATTGCTGAAAGAGGTACAAACAGTAAACAAATATAGAAGCATTTGACTTACGTGATGATCCCATGAACTATGTTTTTGCTCACATTTAGCCCTTTCAGATAATCCATTATAAGAATATATAAATCTTCTTCATTCTGTAATTCTTCTATGTAGATTTCAGTAAACCTGTAAGGTGACAATACATTTAAAAGTTCAAGGTACTATCATGCCAAGTCATACTAATCTAAAACTGAAGGCTAAACACCAATCAAATTTTTACTGAAAATTTTTACTGAAAGATTTGTGTTGAACTTAAAAGGCATTTAAAACATTACTTCTCTTTTTCATTGAATGAAAGGAAATTGCATATTTTTTGCTGCTTAAAATGGGTGTTGTACCTTGGGGGACTTAGAGGAACCACAGGGGGAAAAAAAACTGAGGACCCATGCAGCCCCATAAGAAATCCAGTCCAAATTAAGTTACATACAGAACACAATGCACTGGAATTTCATTAGTGAAGTTCGCTAAGCAACATGCAGCTCTTTTGCTGATAAATAATTTTTAATTCTGCAGAGACGGTTCCATAATCTTAACTTTAATTCTACTGTCAAGCGCAGCCTGCTAAGTACTCAGTGGGGAAATCAAAGTGTAAGTATAGAATGTAATGCTTAACAAGCACTTGGTAGGCCACCATTAATGACATAATTCAGAGTTCTCCTATTTGCCATGCTAAATCAGAAAGTATGGCCTACAATAAGATCAAATAAGCATAAAATTCACTCATATATAGCCATTCATCTGCTATGCAGCTTACTAGTAATGCTGACATCAGAAGATACTCAACAGTGGTTTTTTGCTTTATATTTCCCAAGGGATCACTATACAATTCTAGCCTTGCTCTGAAATGTGATGACTCAAAACAAACAGAACTACAATTCCCAAAGTTTGTACAGTAGCATCATCTATGCATTCCAGAGACACACTGGTAAGGCCCTTTTTGCCTGTACATTAGCTAAGAGCACGGTCCAATTATAGTATGATACAATAAAGATATATTTCAGATATTCAAAAATATTTATATTTTGCTACATGAACAAAGGTGGATTTCAGAACAACCTATAAAAAGAAAACAGTAGCAATTCCTACTAACATCAGCTTCAAAATAATTATTTAATCTTGTACAGCTGGTTATTCTGTTTTTACCTGTTTCGTATTCCTGGAGGTAGATTTCTTTTTCCAACATCAGTAGCTGGATTCATACAGGCAAATAAATGAAAATTGGGATCACGTACCAATGGCTCTAAAAAGAAAAAGCAAAGACATCCAATTTCAGTTCCAGTTTTCCTCAGGAAAACAAAGCAAAATGTATTTACAAGCAAGCCTTGGGCTAGTGTTGTGTATTTAAATTAGGTAATAGTAGTTTTGTTACTTTATCAATACATTACTCATATTCCATATTACTCAAGTTGATGTTTCCGTAATATCTATCAACCATCTATAAAAACAATACCAGCCTCTTGATCGCATCAACTACATTTCCAAAGAACTGTGGCCAAACATTCACATTTCAAGTCTCTAACTATTTAGTCAGTTTCATTTCCAATTTATAAATGAAAATGTAGTGATGTCAACTCCAAGCTGAATCTGAAACATACAGAAAAATAAAAATATTCCAAGAAACAAGTTTCCACAAGTGAGGCTGAAAGTGGACAGTGAGGATTGGAGCCAAGTTAAATTCTCTAAAACAACTTCTGAGAGAAAAATAAATTCATTCTAAAATTCAGAATTCAATATTGATTCAAACAATAATTATGGGAGAAAAAAGGAATCACTTTTCCACTTAAGCTTTCTATAAACTTGCAGCTGAAAAAACATCTCCCCTAGGACAACTATTAGCAGGTTGACAGCACATTTTGGTCTATCAACCTTCTCCTAAAAATACATCATATGAGCACATCCACTTATATACAAATATTAACATCTGAGGATCCCAAAACTTGCCAGACCTTTATGGCAATCAAGATATAACACTTTAGCTAAAGTAAAGGTTTATTCTCTCCAGCTACTGCAAACAAGCTGGGTTTTTCATGTATCTCAGTCTTGCCTGCCCCAATCAATCTGCTGCCACTTTCTGGTAGGTTATAAAAATCTTGCTTTGAGACTGCAGGACTTTTGAGAATGAGAACACTACAGAATATATTTGGATAAATCATGGATAAATTACGGGGAAATGGATATCTAGTCCAGCATTCTCAAGCCACAGCAACCAAGTAGATATGAAAAGGAAGTATATAAACAAGGACCAAATAATCCAACATGTTGTACTTAACCCTACCAGCATTAAAATATTGACTTCTGTACTGGGTGGAACAATGCAAGGTTGTCATGATATTAACTACGGGTAGTTTTCTTCCCATTTAGAGATACTCAGCACCAATGGGATTCCACAAGTGGGTTCCTCACAAAGTTTTTATCCAAACCTACAGACCTGTTATCTCAAATTGTGAACTGCAACACAAAAATCCCAACCTCACCCATATTAGAGGTTAAAAATTATTATTATTATTATTATTATTATTATTATTATTATTATTATTATTATTATTATTATTATTATCATCATCATCATCATCATCATCATCATCATCATCATCCCAGGCCCTTAAAAATCATTGTAAACTAATACGTTACCAAACATAAAAATGTAATGCCGGGAGACTTCCGGTTTGTCGGCTTCGCGAGCGGCAGGGATTTGCGACTCCCTGCGATCCCTGCCGCGCTAGCCGTTTTTGGTGCTCCGATCCGGACGGGTTCGGAGCTAGGCTACCCTGCAGGGGTAGCTGAAGATAGGGGGATCCGGAGAGGGGTTTGGGGTGTTGCAGACCCCTCCCAGCGGCAGAACCCCTTTTGAGTGTAGCGGCGGTCCGCAATGGCCGCCACAAAGAAGCCGGCAGCTGGGTAAGAATGCGCAGGAGGAAGAGGAGAAAGCCTTTAAGAGTGAAAGTTTTCTTGGTTGGAAATTATGGCTTTTGGACGATTCTTTCCACAAGAGAAAATAAGCGGCAATTTTGAGGTGCTGACAGGAAAGTTTATTCTTCCTCCCGACGAATTAATAAGTGGATATTGAGAAACCTGGTTTTTCAGGTAAAACTAGCTTTATGTGATAAGTCGGAAGGAGAGGACAAAAAGATATTCATTTGGTCTGATGTTGTTGGAGGAGATGCCTTAAGGATGTGAAGACAGAAATATAATTTCAATAAGGCTTTAAAATACAGATTTGGATTTTCTTTTTCTTTTGTCTGATACTACCCCTGGAAGAGAAAGGGAGAACTTTGTCTTGGCTTGGATTGATTGAGGACTTTGGGATTGTTCTATCTTTTTCTTGAAATAGCTTGCTTGGTGTAAGAAGAAAGAGGGAAAAACAAAAGAAAAGAAAAGATTTATAATGGCTTTTCCTTTTGAGGATCTGAGGGAAGAATATGAGCAAACAAAAATAGACGGTAAAGATGGTATGGAAAAAGCCTTCCTTTTTTTTAGAAATGGCGCTGGTTAACTATCAACAGACAATACAACAGATCGAGGCAGAAGAACAACAAGAAGAAGAAGGCGAAGAAGCCATCTTTAATGAATTTCAAAATTTAACTAAGAAAGAAGGAAGGAAGAAAGCGAGGAAAATGAAGGACTTAAGATTTAAAAAAACATTCAAGAAAGAGAAAAATAAGATGCAAAATGAATATAATGATAGTAAACAAAAGAAAAGGGAACACAACAGAGAAGGGATGCTAGCAAGGCAGAGGCTAGAAGAAGGGGGGGTAGGAAGATTTGGTGGGGGAAGAAAGAAAGGGGAAAGGCGGAGAAAAGCCACAAAGTTTTGAAATTAGATGGGAAAAGAGGAATTTTTTTTAGGGACAAAGGGTAAAGTACAATTTCTTTAAAAAGATTTTGCAAGGTACATAAGATGGTATTGTAACACTTGTATTAGAAATAGAAAATTAGAATGGCTTAAGAGTTAATAAGAAATTAAAATGTTGAAATGTTTAATAATGATTGATTTTAAAATTTAATAAAATATTAAAGGGAATGTTTAGAATATTGAGTTTTAATTAAAGAGTTTAATATGACTATGGTATTGATGTTATTATAAAACTATTATAGTAGCATTTGTTTTTGAAAAGGCAATGGGAAAGCTATAAGATTTAATATTTAGATTTATTATTTAACTATGTATTCAATCATTTTGGATTTATTACTCTGTTTTTATTATTATTATTATTAAAAAAATTAGTAGATAGAATGTACCAAGCAGAATCAGATTGAGTATTAGGTGTTATTTTAAATGTTAATCTAATTAATTTAGGGGAGGATAGAAAGGCATCATACTCTGAGTAGTGATTTCAGGAGAAATTCTTTTCTTTTTATTATAAGGAATGAGATAGAGGGATAACAAAGAATGGGCAAAAGATACAAATATAATGATTTAAATTAAGATGGATTAAATAAGATAGAATTAAAAGAGTGAAATGTGTGAGAAGTTTTTATAGAAGATATAGAATGGTAATAAAATAGGTAATGATATGTAAGATGAGCATGAATATAATTGAAGCCCATGTAAAGAGAGGTACCTGGAGCCAAGTTACTTTCCTAAAAGATTTTTATATGTTTGTTTGTTGTGTGTTTATGTTGTTGGAAGAATTAATAAAACCTTGTAAAAATACAGAATGAGAATAATGGTAACCAAGTCAGAAAGAAATAGATGAAATAATAATAGGGAAATTGAATAAGAGTAAACAGAAGTAAAGAGAAATGGCTTAAAATAGAATTATATTGTATAAAATAAGGTTTTATCTGACTTGTAAAACTTATAATGGAAAAAGGTTCAAGTATGTAATGGTTGATGATGATTTGTTTGTTTTTGAAATTAATAAAATTTGTTTAAAAAAAATGTAATGCTATAAAACAAAAAAAAAAATACCTGTGTCTCCTCTATCTAGTAAAACTAATGAACCAGACAACCCTTCAAGTAAACCACTTAAACATTCTAATGTCTCCGCTGTAGCTAAATTAATCTCATCCAGTAGAATCCATTCTCCTTTCTTCACTGCTTGTGCTAGGGTGCCCTGAAAATAAAACAGAGAAACAAGTTACCATAGCTCACGTAAACAGACAAAATGAAGGAAGGAAAACAAAGAGAAATATCTTTCTTCTATCTATCTATCCACCCATTTCTAAACTGTCCATCTCCCTCAAAGAGAGACATTATATAATGAATGAGGGTGTATATAATAGATGAAGTAAAATTCCTCTCCTGATGCAGTCCTTGGCTTTCTTCTATGTTTTTGAGATACAGGTAATCCTTTAGATGGAAATCTGGACCGTAATTTCTGTTGCTAAGTGATATGGTCATAAAGCACAACGTTACAAGATCATGCCATGTTGATGGAATTTCCAGCATTTCAAGTTGGTGTCATTAAGTGAATCATGACAGGTCATTTAAGAGAGGGCATCACATGGTTGCCATTTGCAACTTCTGCCAGCTTCCCCATTGATTCTGCTCGTTGGAAGTCAGCAAGGTGGCAAATGGCAATCACGTAACCATGAATCACCATGCTGCGATATCATAATTGTGAACTGGGCACTGAGCACCAGTATTGTGAATAGGTGACTGCAACTGATATATGGTATAAGGATAAGTTGTAACTACCACCCTAAGTTTGAACAGTTACTGAATGAGTGGTAGTTAAGTGAGGAAAACCTGTATTCCTATAGCCTTCAAAAATTTCAAAATGACATTTAAGAGATGAAGGCCACAGAAAGCAGTGGATGCAGGAGGACCCTTGTTTAGCAAATCTTCTACCTGAGTATTAAAGAAGTCGTGGTAAGAAATAAAATTTTCACTTTTATCAATTTGCTTTGTTGGGTGCAATTTTCATGATAACTCAAAACATTAATAATGGATGCAAAAGTTAATTTTTGACTGCATCTTTACCTTCAAGTTTATTTCAAATTTAAGTTTGTTAGGAGGTTGTGTCCAGACTTAAAAAGATTGCATGCTTTTCACTAAATTCATGTGAGTGTAGTAAGATTTCAGAAGGTGCATCAATACCCAGAATAAAATATCTTGCAGCCATTATTTTTTAAAGATGGTAACATTAATAAAAATATTACCTCTACAAATGCAAAGACCAGTGCATTTTCTGTCATCTTCATCTGCTGCTGAGCATGATCCAATCGGATACCAAATTCTTCCCATTTTTTCCTCAGGGGCAAGCCTACAATGACATATTTCTTCATTAAAACCAAGAGTATAATACAAATACTTATAAACCATCACTGTAATTTGGTGTAGTTCAAGATATATCTGAATTTAACCTTACAGGAGGAAGTTTTACAAATAAGGCACTGAATGGAAATATGGAAGTCGTCAAACCATAGTTAAAACATTTTATTGGCCATCAAGCTATTTACAAATATGTCTTATGTTGTAAAATCCACTAGCAGGATAAGGATATTAGATAACTGCACTGAATATGTTAGTAAGATGTGAGCTTTATTATTTTACTGCAGCATTTACACTGGTAAAAAGCAAAAAAGTGCAATAATTTGTATCTCTTTCTAACTTACTGAACTACCTTTATTAAGAAAAAAGGGATGGTCATAACTTCTTGCTTTGTATCTACGCAGCTGATTTGATTCTGCAGGGCTAGCACACTTCAGGATCCTTCTCTGTAGCAGCACACCTTCTAGAATGAATTCCCCCACCCCCCTGAGATCCAGAAGGCCCCCCTGCTGTTGTTTAAAAGAGCTGTGAAGACCTGGCTGTTCACCTATAGGAGTTTGATGAAGGAGAGAGAAAGCAACCCCTTGCTTCATTCTTTCTCTCTGTTGTGCCTTCCACCTTTTAAAGCTTTTTCCCCACCAAGATTTTTTTAAAAAGTGTGTAAAATTGTTCCAGCAATATATGTAGGATTCCCTAATCTTTCCCACTGAATCTAAAAAGGAAATATGTTCAAAGGCATGTCTGGAATACCCCATAACTCACAGATGTCTTACCAGATGCATTTTCTTTAGCCTCCTTATTAATAGCAGATTTGTAAACATGCTGCATCAGTTTGAGAAGGTTAGGCCAATGCTTCTGTCGGTAACATGTTTGGATATGCCCTAAAAACGTCTGGTTTTGCTTTCTTGAAAATGTCTGTGCAAAAAGCTCCTCAAAAGACTCTCTCAAGGGCAGCCATATCAGCTTGTTATCCACTGGCTTATATCTGTAAATAATTCAAAACAAAACAGTGTCATGACATTGATGGCAATAAGTCACTTAGAGTGGCAGTGCCTAGATTTGATCCATCAATCAATAAAAACTAAGATCAGCAAAGGTAAGCTACAACATGAAACAAGGTATGTTTCATCAAAGTGCTTGCATTTTGCCTGTACTTTTGCCTCCTCTTCCTCCCGCATCAGCCCTTTGGGTGGAATAACATCCCTGTCCCCCTCTTTTCTAATCTATCGATCAAACAGCAAACAATATTATGCTGAAAATGTTCAGTGCTTATGCAAAGCTACACCTACCCACCAAACAGGATTTCTTTCCTCCAACTCTCGTTGGGACTGCCTAATTCCCTACTGATTTGAAGCTTTCAAAATATATTGTATTCCAAGGAATAAAATGTATACTTCTATACTGCCAATACTGTTTGTCTAGGAAAGAGATTATTGAGGGTATTTTTTTTTAACTGACTTATCCACTCACCCTCCTAGAAGATCTGCAGTCTCACTCTGCTGGTTCATGTTGATAACTTTCAAACGGTGCCCTTAGAACAAAAAGGTACAGAAGATGATGAATTGGTTCCTGAGTTATCACTTCTATCTTAGGCTTTATTGTCACTGACTGTACACTAATCAGCATACATTAAAATGAAATTACATCGCATACAGCTCTCAAAGGATCTCCACCTCTAATGTAAACATAAATGTGACAAGATAAACACACACAAAACTTATGCATGTACCCACATATATTGCATGACAGAGAAACAACACAGTCTCATTCGGATGTATACATGTTCATGGTGAGAGAAACAAATCTTGCAAGTTTACCAGACAGATGGCATAGGGAACAAAGCAATTATAGAGTCTGGTAGTCCTGCTAGAAATACTTCGGAACCTCCTCCCAGAGCGGAGCAACAGAAACAGACCGTGAAGTGGGTGTGTGAGGTCTCTAACAATGCTTTGAGCTCTAAGCACATAGCGGTTATAAGCAATATTCTGAATGACAGGGAGCGAGCTATCTTGGTTAAGGTCTCAATACTGTACTTTACCTGTAATTTGGGCCAAGTATTGAACAGCAGAAGTTTTTCCTGTTCCCGTTTCACCCACAAGTAATACAGACTCTCCTTTGTCCACACATACTGCCAGCTGTTCAAGCAACACTGAAGATGGGCGTGTAGATGCAAAGCTTTGCCTTTTCCTGCCGAGATGAAAAGGTAGAACGTTACATCTTTCCACCACCAAGTCTTCTGTTCATCAATTCCCTAAACATACTTGTCTCTCACATCATAGAAACAAACACCCGATAATAAAAAGCACAAAAGCTGCCATGGGATTTTGCAATTATAAGCACTCTGCCCTATACTACAAATACCCAGGAGAAAAAGAAGAGGATCTCTATGTTATAGATTACTACGTTATAAAGTTATTTCTCTTTTTTGTATTTCTTTATTAGAAAGGAAGATTGTGTAACTTCTGGGACAGGGGGCCAAAGCCATACTTTCTTTTTTTTGTGTGGCCCCTATTGATGTAATGCTGTCAGCAAAGGGATAGGATTATGTCCAGGGGATTATTGGCTTCTTTTGAACTCTTCCCTGGAAACTTCCAGAGCAATTGAATAAACAGAAAGGCCTTTCTTGCTTATGAGGAGGAGGTTCAAGTGGAAAGTGGCTCTAATGGGAAAGATCAAAAGCTCTGCCGATGGAAGTATATGGGTCCCCTTCAGAAGATATGCAAAAGCTGGCGTGGTTAGTACCTGCACGAGAGATCCTATTACAGAAGCTAAATTAGAAAGTTACCAAAAAAAAAATAATCCCAGAAAATAGGACAGCAAATCATTTTGTTATGGCTGCCAAGAAAGCAGCATGAATGTGTCAGCCAGATCGCTAGGAGTGAAGCTTGATTTCAGACCCATGCAGGGAGTTTTAAAAACAGGGAAGCTACAGGCTACACAATTAATGCAACATGCAATCTGAGCCAGCGTTTAGAAGAATGTTTCCAAAACAATCAATACCGTTGCATAAGTAGTGTGTGTGACTGCTTCTTAATGAGCTGAGTTCTTCCCACAGAGACTTCTTGTTCTCCTATTACAATTTCTGGCTTATGAAGTTGACAGTAGTATTCCACCTATGGAAAAGGAACGTTTAGATCTACCTTTATTTATTGCACACCAATTCATGTATAGTACTCTCGTGAATAGTGAGCTGTTTCAGCACACCAGTCACTTTGCTGCTCGGGGAGCAGCTAACTAATGCACTTTTCAATTTTTCCAAAGCTTCAGGTGAACGACCACTTTTCCAATTAATTGCAAGGTGGAATCACATAGTGGACTGAGCCATCCTGAGTTCATTTGATTTTTTTCTTAAAAGTGACATATGAATCAAGCTGTCATTGTATATATTATGATTTAAGCATGGAAGAGCCCGTTTGAAGAAACTTCCTTCAAAGTTCACAACTAGCTGCAACCAATTTTAAGTCATTTCCCATGAAGAGAAGCACTTATACAGAAATAGGCAATTGGTAAAGGTACCTTATGCTTGGAAATGTTCAGTTTGCTTCCAATGATTTTGGCCATTTTTAGTCGATTGGATTGTTTTGATAGCATAGCTGTGAAACAGTCTAATGCCTGTCAATGGAAAAAGTTAAGAGTCTATAGTTAAGAAACTATTGTCTCCTAGTAAACCAACTATAGTCAAAGAGCAGTTAACTTTCTAGCAATGCATCACTCGTATACTTGTGATGGAAAGGAAATGATCTTATTCATTTATTTCCATTCTTATTTTATAAAAACTGGAACATCTCAAAGAGTCATACACTTGAAAGAGGCCATTTAAATCCAATATCCAATCTTACTATACTGTACAGTATCGCCAACATGCTCTTAGTGACAGTTCTAATTGAACTAAAATCTATTAAACAATAAAGTTCTTAATCCTCCATCCATTATCTAAAAAAACAACTCGAATGTATATGTTATAGAAAGATTTTGAAAAAAACTACCCCCTTCCTAAAACAAGAACAGTTTAGTTCAGACCTCACGGAAAATGTTCAGTGCAGTAGAGGAAGCAGAACTGTTAAAGTTGAATGCGATTCTGTTGCACCAATTGAGTAAATCCCTGAAAAAAAGAAAAGGTGATATGAATGTAGTTTCAGAGTAATGATTTTCCTTTGCTCTCCTTATCTGCCAACAACTATAGCTTTTTTCTCACTTCATTAGGTACCTACTTGGTGCTGGTTTTCAGAAAGCACCCACTCACCACATTTTCATTCAATTAATGCCTTCTTAGTAGGAACTTCAATTAAAGCATGCTTTATATAAGGAAAGCTTTCTAGTATGGATAGGTCAATGTTACTACTATTATGTGGTTATCATCAATGATATGTATATCATGATTACCATTATGCTTATTGACTTTTTGTTGTTACCCAGACAACACACTGTTCATATAGATACTGAGTTTTTTAAGTTTATTTAAAAAAATGTATCAATAAAATATATATACAAAATTAAAGCATACACACATATGATCTCTAAAACTCTAGATCAGTGTTTCTCAACCTTGGGAACTTTAAGACGTGTGGACTTCAACTCCCAGAATTCCCCAGCTAGCCATACCGGCTGGGGAATTCTGGGAGTTGAAGGAAACATTACTCTAGATAACTGTTGTCTGAGGATAATTTGCCTCCCCCAAACTAAAATATTCATCTGCTTAATTACAGATTTTAATACCTTAGAGATAACTCTCTACCCTCCAAACATGGCTTTTTATTTACAGTCAAGCATGATGCATCTTCCATTATATTCTCATTGTCCACAACTTGGTTTTCAGATAAATGTTTATCACCGGTAAGCTCAATGTAGATATCCAACAGACAATCCGTTACAGTGGCAAGTTTAGGGTAACTTCTCTGAAGAATCTGAAAGAAGAATGCAAGCTGTTTTTAATACTGACAGTTCTATTATGGTCTCATCCTGAACATGGCATAAATCATACTCTACAAGTTTTAGTAGGAATTAACATAATGGAATACTTTTTTTCCGCAGTTAAATTGCAAATTTGAAGTGAAATCCTGAAATAATTTTTCTGTCAGTTCAGTTTATTCCCTCTCCTCACTTACCTCTTTCAGTTCAGCCTTAGGCAAGTTGGCCAGCATAATTTTTGTCCAGTACTTGTCCAAAAGAGCAGCATGACTGTTTTGCTGCCTATACCAACCACCTCCGTAACTGAAGACTCTGTATTTATAAAACCACAAATTAGTGTTAAGATTCTTTAGATTGTTACGATTCTAGATGTGGAGAACTTACAGCCTGACATTACTTAAATATAAGTCATGAACTACTTTTCCATTGGTCATGTTCAACAGGCTGCTGGGAGTTGCAATTTAGCAACATCTGAAGCAACACAGGCATTCCTGCCAAAAATATTATACAGTGTTATAACCATCTGTCATTAGTACTATATTCATACCTTTAGTTGAACGGATCAAAGGAAGGTTTGTCCAAGTATAATTGTATAATACAACTGATTTATTTTGGATGCATCCTATTCACCTTAAGACTTCCAAAAGTCTTTCTGCTCAGTCATCTCAAGTTGCAAGATGGACCACAAATAAATGTAATAATAAATTTTATAATAAGATTCCTTAACAAAGATTCCTTCCAAAGCTAAAGAAATTAAAATCTCTGATAGCAACAACAAAATGTTAGAATGCCCCATTACTAATTTTCTAGGTATTCATTTGCTCATTATATTCTCTAAATAATGACATATTAGATTAATATTAATCTGATATTAATAAAAGCATATGATGATCTGGTAAGAATACATTGGATTTTTACAACACTACAAACCACTATTGTATTAATTCGGCTACTACTCCTGAGTTTTTATATATACTTTTGTAGTATTTTTATAAAGCATCTTAGATTCAAGGATTATGCTTTTAGGTATACTTAGATATACACAGAATTATAAGTATGCCTCCCCAACCCTCTCCCCCACTATATCTACAAAACCATTTTAAAGTCATTAACAAACCCTCCCTGGCAGGGTAAACTTTCTACCTTCTCGTAGCGAAAAGATGGAATCCAGGGGCTACTTTTATACAGTCATTTCGTCCAGGAATCAATAACTCTCCATTTTCCAGAAGAGGAATCAATATAGAAATCTAAAGAAGAGGGGAGGGAGGGGAGGGGGAGTAAAAATTGAACAAAATTGCACTGGGCAATACCTAAACGAGCAGGTTTATTCATGTGACAGGGTTTTCGTCTCTTTTCCGAAAGAAGTTCTTAAAAAAAAATCAGGTCCTCCAGAATTGAACATCCCAGCCAAGCCTGATTCCTCCCATCTTCTCACTAGTTCAAGCAGCTATATTAATCTTATTTTATTGCAAACGCATTGGACTGACTGTACACATTGTATTTCATTGTACACATGTTGTGCATTGACAATAAACGTTTGATTGATTGGTTGGTTGTGCCACGTGTGTCATCAGATGGGATAATAACAGCACATGGTGTCCATGTTTTCCCATCTTGAAACATATGCAACTAACTATCTAAGTTAACACATTTTTAGAAGGATACTTCTTAAGACAGGCAGCAACAAACACTTTAACTTATTATGGATTTAGTAACTTCCATGGCACTGGATAAAAGAGCAAGGGTGAGACATTCTATTTACATACTTAGGAGTGGGGAGTGGGGTGAAGGACGTTATTCCATTCTAATTTGACCACCATAGTTCTATAACACATTCAGCACTCAAGTTGTAAACAAGATCTACAACTCATCTTCCAAAGTAAAAGGCATAGGGGGGCCTTCTGTTTGAAAGAGCTAATTAAAAATAAATAATCTAGAGTACTACCTAGGGAAATGAATCACTAGTTTCCATGAAATCAAATATTAAGAGAAATTAAGCATGATTCTCATTCCAAGCATTCACAAAGTACAAAAACATACCACGTCAAGGGCAGCATAATCAATATCTTCTAAAAGTATCCAGTGCCCTCTGCTAACTGCTTGAGTCAAAGTCCCTGGTTGCCACACGAACTGTCCTGGTATATCTGTGCAACGATACATGCCCAGCAAAGTCTATATAAAAAATAAATAAAAAATAAAACAGGAACAAAATATTTGCATCATCCGTTTTCTTTTAAAATTATGAGAGCTTCTGAATGACAACACATTTCTGATCTTTTCTTGTGAAGATAATAAAGACATCACATGTAAACAATTTGTTAAAAAGTTTTTTAAAGCTTCCTAACAGCAGCAATCACAGCAAACCAAAGGATCACCAAAATGAAATGCACCAAATGATTTCAATAATTAAAATCCTATTATAGATTGTGTCGGTTTCTGACACAAGCATCCAAAATGCATTTGCATGATGATGTTGTCAGAAATGTCATTTGTCCTCTCTTGCTCTTCAGGATAACCATGCTCTCCAAGATGTGAAATTTTAGCTGAAGCCAGTTATTTATATTGATGCTTCATTTCTTTCAAATGAATGTACAGCCACCCAAAAGTTCAGCAGTACCGTATTTGCCAGCGTATAAGACGACTTTTTTGCCCTGAAAAACATGCCTCCAAGTGGGGGGTCGTCTTATACGGCGAGTATATAACAAAGGTCGTCTTATACGCCGGCAAATATGTTGTTGTCACTCGGTGCAAGAGCGACAGGGGCGGAGCTCCGCAACTCTGCAAGCCCCTTCAAGCCCAGCCGGAGTCTCTCTTCCTCCTCCTCCCCACCCACCCACCCACCCACTCCGCTCGTGCGAGCGGACAGGCAGGCTCCAGGCTTTGCCCCCATCCCTCACCTCCTTCCATCCCCTCCACCCCCCACCCAGTGGCAGAAACTTCGCCGCACGTGGGGACGAGTGGAGGGTGGGAGAGCAGCGACGCAGCTCAAAGCTGAGAAAGCGCCATCCTTGCTTTTGTGCTTCGGGAAGAGTTCGTGTTTTTGTTTTTGTTTTTCTCCCAGGAATGGGATGCTGCTCGTGCAATTTTCTTTGGGAATTTTTCTCTTCCCGGTTTCAGCCTTTGCTCGATCCTCCCCCGATTCACTTCTGGAAAGGATGCTTGTGTAACTCTTTTCCTAAGCGTTGCTGGGGTGGAGGGGGGGCAGTGTGCAGCGTGAGCGAGAGGCTCTTTTCCTTTCTCCCTGAGCGCAAAACCGTCTGCCTTCTTCTCTCTTGGACGGACCGAGCAAAGCTAATAAGATAATAATAAGATAATAAGATAAGATCCTAAGCGCGTTGTGGAAACAGATCTGGATCTCATTGGAGAAAGGTAGCAAATGAATGAACTGGACTTTTGGCAAGTCTCGGGTAGGAACTCGACGCTTTCTGGAAAGTTAGTGAGCAGGAAAATAGACATCCTTTCCGCTTTCTCCCAGCGTGGGTATTTCATTATCCCTCCCTGTAAGAAGTAACAACCACAAAGCCAAGGGAAAAACGATGCGCAGGAAAAAGCCACAGTAGGAAGCAAAGATTTCTCCCCCCCACCCTCTCTCTCTGAAATAATTAATGTCGCAATCAGTGTGGTGCACCCTTGGAGACAAATTGGTTGGGAGGTGGAAAGATATTAAGAAACAACTCGACTGTTTTTCGTCCAGTTTTATTTTTATTTATTTATTTTCCCCTGAAAAAAGCAGATCGCAAAGAAAGGGAGAGGAATTGAGTGCCAGCCTGAGAAAGGCAAAGCTGCCTCTCTAAAGCATTTTGGTGGCTTTGTAAGTTTGGGGGAAAGGGACGGGGTGTCAATCAAGAATTATATCCAGAATACCCCAAGTGTTACAACTTACCGTATTTGCCGGCGTATGACTTTTTGCCCTGAAAAACATGCCTCCAAGTGGGGGGTCGTCTTATACGGCAGTATATAACAAACTCTATATTTTGAGTGGAAATGTTGGGGGCTCGTCTTATACGCCCAGTCGTCTTATACGCCGGCAAATACGGTACATTTCCTCACTACAGATCAATAAATATGGCTTCTACAACAAAAGATCAGCCTGGAAAGCATATGATCCAATTGGCTTGTTAAACTCTTTTAAAAAGAAATCTAAATATTAAGGTGATACTTTCTTAAAACAGGTTTCCATTTACCTTACTGTCAGTTTGATCTCCTAGCTGGACTTTCAGAATATGAGGCGGCTTTGTTCTTCCAGTAAATGCTGCCAAGAACTCTACCAGAGATGTTTTGCCACATCCTACTGGCCCTTCAAGAAGCACTGCCTTTTGTGAAGACACAGCCATGGCCAGATTCTGGAGATGCGCACAGACAGAATTCACCAACACAAAATTGTTCAAGATGTTTTCCTGCTGTAATAGAGAAGGCAATGTTTTCAGCTAATTTAAGAGGAACAAAACATAAAGTAGCACAGAACTTAATAATAATTGCTTAAGTATCTTAGGGATGAACTGAGTGAACATATAATTGGAACCTGTTGGAGCAGAGAATTCCAAATCAAGTTGCCTGTACTGTATATGCAATGAACACTTCTGTTTTGTCATGTGAAGCTTCTCCTGAATCTGCTCTTTGTCTTTCTCAAGTATCATTCTCTATAAAGAAACCTTCAGAAGGAGTAGCCAGATGTTTAAAACACAACAACAACAAAAACTAAAATCCAGTTCAGTACTCTCTTGCTGCTGATAGCTATAAGAGCACTATATAAACACCCTGATGTATTTCCCATTATTTGCCTGCTTACTCTATTGTAATCCCTTTCTCTCCGGTCTCTGTGAAGGGAGGGAGACAAAAACAAGCAATTTCTGTAGGCAATCTCTTCTCTGGAAGGCCCAAAAAGTCTCTGGGGGGGAGGAAAGCACTATCTCAGAATGCTAACCTTCTCCCTGCCCAGGGCCTGTCCCTGGAAGTCCACAAAATAATTTCAAATGGAAGAGCTGGGATTACGGTCATTGAGCAAAGTGGCCATTTGGTGGCTTGCTTAATGATGATTCTGCACAATGACCGAGATGCCAGGCCCAATTGTGGTCCTAAGTGGATGATTACCTGTAGAGTATAAATAACTGAAAAAAGCACAAGTCTTGAAATATTCTCATGCATCATAATACGTATCAATTTTACTTACATTTTCTCTAGGCTCAAACTGTTGTCTAGGTAAGAGAACTCCACACACTGCTACCACCTTTGCACAAAGGTCAGCAGCAACCAGCTCTCCCTGAGTGTACCGTAGCTTCTCTCCTTTGTTCCAGAAGTTTTGGTCTGAGTTGGCCAGAACTAAGGCCTGCTCAATGTTCTGCACCCGAGACTCTTCCACAAGCCTATCAAAATTGCAATTATGTTTACTACAGCAGACTGATCTACTCAATGAATATTTTAGAAAATAAAAAGAGAGCAAATAGAAGAAGAGAAGGGTGAAAACTTACTTAAGCCTAAAATGTATTAACTCTTCTGGATTAAAAGTTTTCTTCAGGAAAGATAATCGATGCTCATCATTCATGCATGTAACCAAAGCAAGACAGCTGGCAGTATACCTATGTAGGAACAATTGTTCAGGTAACTTTTTAATGTGATTTCTAAACATACTTTCTTTTACAGAGGGAGGAAAAATGGTTATCCTACTCCAGGGTTGTCAAACTCGCGGCCTGTTGGCAGGATGCATCACGCGCTGGCCATGCCCAAACCCGGTTTAGCAAAGGGGGGGGGGAAGTCGCAATATGCCACATGACAACGCTGTGACAACACGAGTTTGACACCCCTGTCCTATTCCATACAACCATTTAGTTTAATAGTTTCTCTAATCTAGATCACTGGTTTTAGGAAATCAGTTATAAGTTGCCCACAAAAATGGGCCGTATCAATATTATTACCGTCATTTTTAAATGCTAACATTTACCAGATGAGAAAACAAAAGAGAAAGAATACTGATGACATAGAAATAATGTAAAGAGAAGAACAAACCAAGGAAGTAAGCTTTATATTTTAGAGTGAGACTAATGAAGGATTCTGGACTTCAACTGTGGAAATCAACAGTATTATCCTAACGAGGTTTCTAGCAAACCCGATTGCTCATCAGTTTTAAAGCCAATATCCTAATGAAGAATGAACTTTACAGGAAAAGAAACAAATACTATGAAAACATCGAAGTAGTTTGCCTGGCCACTTTTCATCATTACTTTGACATTGATCGGATTTTCTAGAAAGATCGCTTATTAAATTCAGGGTAATAAATGTTTAACGTTAGATCCACTTTCTAATAGAAGTAAAGGAAAAACATTACCCACTACTAAAAATTCTTTTAGGCAAAAACTCATTTACCTTGGAGATTTTATTATAAGATTTCTATCAGAGCACTTTCATGTGTCAATAAGCAAAAAATGGATATAGGCAAAATTTCTATGAAACAAACTTGTCCATGAACACATGGTAATTAAGTTATCACACATAGTATTCTAAATGAGAAATTCAAGAACTAATTTATATGCACATCAGGAATAATTCTCATTTTTTGGGATATAACAAAAACATCCGACAGTCCATTTTGCTTATATTTAGGCTAAATAGTTACTCTGAATAGTTTTAGTGAATGTTCCTCTACCTGTCAATTTAGAAGCTCTTATATACTCAGGGAACCTTGTCTGCATTAAAATCTAACTCATGAATTATGTAATAAAGGTAAAAATGTGACTGCAAGGTCTTTCCTATTCATTAAATAAGCCACATAAATGTAAGAAAATTAAAGTTACCATCGAACCAAAGTATCATGACTTCTTAGTAAAGGGACACAAACACTCCAATCCCATAACTCTCTGAATACAGCCTGATCTTTTTGGAGAAATTTGTAGGCTGCCTCCATGAGATCCCTCAACTTCATTCTGCGTCGTCCGTATCGAACCACGTTTGTATCCAAACTTTCCAGGAAAAGTCGGTGAAATACAGGTGAAGTGTCCTTAAAGTATTTCAAAGCAAATCTGCACAAAACAATAGTACTGAAAATAATATACAACCACGGCAAAAACAGCACACAAATTTCAACTTATTCAGTACTCACTAAAGCTTTCCCTTGAACACATATATCATCCTAATATCTGATGAATTTGGAAAATAATTTTAAGTAAACAATAATGGCCGCTTCGGTAGACTTTATCTTAAACAGAAAAAACAAGCACCATTAATGGCTAAAGTCTTGCTTGTTCAGAAATTAAAGTCAACTTACATATCCTAAGAAGAAAAACTATGTTGAAATGTGTATATGGAATCAAAACAAGATATAAGTATTATCTAGAGAGAATTAATTTCCAATTTTTACAATAAAGGACAGAATGGAGTTGTACATAATTGTTACAACTATATAACACTTCAGATTCGGTTCCAAAAAGAAGCTCCTGAATACTCAGAGACACAAAAATATGTCTAATAGAGAAGAAGTGGTCATTAAATACTTGAGTCTTCTCAATTAACTGGAGTTCTTGAAAAATACATGAAGATTACGCATAAGCAAATTATTTTGTAAAATCTCATTTTAAAACTAAAGTGCACAGGTAACATCTCAATTCAATACAATAAAGCTGAAACTAGCCTATATACTTGATCAGTGGGACAATTTATTAACTTTTATAAAAATGTCAGCTATGTGTTTTTTTAAAAAAAAATATCTTAGAATTCTTACGCTCCTTACATGCAAATTTTTGGGGGGTGGGGGGTGGAAATTCCTAAACAATTCAATATTTTTAATATCATTATAATTTAATAGCATTTTATTTTTGGGAAAAGAGGGACCATTTTTCAAGAGCTACAACTTTGAAGGTTTTCTGCAATTGCTTTAACGCTGTTCCTGAGACAAACATTTTGATAAATTTTAAAATTTCATTTCAACCTTTTTAGTCTAAAATACAAGGGCATCATATCATAAATATTAAAGAGTATTACTTTAATATGAATAATATCGTGTAAGGAAGATTATTTTCAATAATAATTTTTTCAATTGAAGTCAAGAGATTTGAATTGAAAATATACATGCTGCCAAATTTAACTGACAAGTAATTATCACAATCTTTTAAGACAAAGACCACCTAAAGATGGATCAGCAAAAGCTGCAAACACTAATACAGATTTTTCTAGTGTAGTAGCCGAATGAAGTCCTGAATCAGTCTCTGGAAGCTATGAGGATGCAGCTAAAGCAAACCCAACTCAGATGAAATCCTATAAGCAAAAATTTTGTAAGTTGTCAATAAATATCTTGAAAATCCAACTCATAATGGCCACAGTAATTATTCTGAATATGGTCACATTTCGTGCAAATAAAATAATTGTTACTTGGGAGTCCTCCTAGACACTTGACTGTGGTAATTTATTATTTCTATTTTCTTTCTATTGTCTTGGTTTGTTGTCCTCTGACCAGAGACTGTTAAGACTGGAGCAGAATATAAATATGTTCAAATAAAAATAAAACAACTATGTAGCTTAAAATAGAACCTAAGAAACAGCTTGGATTTTAATGTAATATAATAACAATCCATATATGCTTCATACAACTGAAAAATTGTAGAATGTTAAGCAGATAAACAAATTCAAGGGAATCTAATTATTAACAACAATTCCTAAACCAAATCAGAGCCCAAGACACAGATAAATTTTTCATCCTGGATAATCATGTGAACCCATTGTTAGTCTCCATCCAATTATCTGCTACTGTATATTAAAAAACATGTACACTTATATCATCACTTACGGCATCACATCTGGATGATCACCAATAAGTTTGCTCATTGCAACACAAAGTCTCTCATGAAGATCATGGTTGATCTGGCCACAAGATTTAATTGTTTCTGCATTTCTTTCCAATAAATCCAGTAAGATTGGACGAAGCTGACGGCCAATCAGAAGTGTGCATTCTTTATCTAGTAATAACTGTGACAGGGCAGTGAGAATGCACTGACGGTCCTGATGACTCCAGATCTGAAAAAAAGAGATGTCAAATTAAAACCAGGATTCTCCCCTATATCTAATTACGTTGAATCATAATCACTAGAGAGGACAAATATGGTGCTAGCTGCCTAAATGAGCTACAAGCATCCATATATAAACTAAGACAAAAAAGTGTCAGAAAAAATAGAGAGACCCCTAGAGAGATATTGTATATTGGTATTTCTATCTGCCAAGATTCTCAAATGTTTTTGAAAGAGTCCTGTATTAAAAACAACTGAGCAAAATTAACAGTTAGCAGGTAAGAGAATTATTTCCACAGATTAATAATTGGTTAAAGTAAATATAAAAGATAAATATTGTACATGGACAGTTCATATAAAGTATTACCTTATAACTGACATTTCTAAATTAAGTATATTTCAAATTCACTATTTCTATCATACATTGTACTGTAGTAATGGTCAACAATATGATTTTTTTTTAAAGTATCAGGCAAATGCAAGAAAAATACCATGAAATTAACAACCCTGATGTTAGTTCTAGAATCAACTTAAACATATATATAGGTAAAGGTTCCCCTCGCACATATGTGCTAATTGTTTCCGGCTCTAGGGGGCGGTGCTCATCTCTGTTACAAAGCTGAAGAGCCAATCCTGTCCAAAGACATCTCTGTGGTCATGTGGCCACTATGACTAAACACCAAGGCGCATGGAATGCTGTTACCTTCCCACTATTTTTCTACTTGCATTTTTGTTTTACATGCTTTCAAACTGCTAGGTTGGCAGAAGCTGGGACAAGTAATATATATCTCCCCCATTACATACATACATACATGTACATATATATATACATATACACACACACACACACATATCTCCCCCATATATTATTTCTGAGATCTTTGTTTTCAGGTGCAAATTAAGAAATCTGTTACTTATAAAGCCCTACATAACGTAAGACCTACTTGAAGGACTTCCTGTCTCCCATAGTTCCCCATTCAGTTAACGCTCTTCAAGTTCCTTCAATTAAATAATGTCATACTACCCTCTCAAAAAAGATTCCCAATGAGCTCCAGATGGCTCCCTTTCTATTGCTGTTCATAAAAGAGGTAGAAATCTGGGTCTTTGCCCAGGTGTTTGGTGAGGGAGGGTAAGACCCTTCTCTTCCATCTGGACTGTTGTATTTGCTAACTTGTATTGTTTCATTATAATTTGTTGTAAGCCATCCAGAATCACTGGGAGTCAGCAACATACAAATGGTTCATTGCACAGTCAATCAGATGTTTAGACTGTATTTGGTATTTTTACCCACCTATCCTGACTTGCGATAGGCAAATGCTGTTTGAACATAACATCACAGGATGTAAGCTGTTCCAAGTAAAACTGTTTTTTGCAATTGACTGATGGTGATTTTGTCAATGTCAGTTCAAGTTGTACTCCAGTTGTTTTGGGATTGCACCCAAGGGAATCTAAATCCTAATCTGAAATTTATTTTAGGTGTAGATTAGTACATTATTCTGTGTATGGCCTTAATACTTAATTTTAGTCATAGCTCTTAACTTAGATTTTAGCACTACTATTTCTTGAGAGTGTTCTTGAGACAGAAGTGTAGTGGTTAAGGAATCAGGCTACAAACTATAATACCATTAGTTCTAGTCCTACGGCCAAAATCTGTGGGCAACCTTGTGCCAGTGATTTTTTTTCTCATCCCTAGGAAGAATGGCAAACCATTTCCGAAAAATTTTGCCCCCCAAACTGCAGGGTTTAGGCAGTCTCTGAAAATCTGAAACAATTGAACAGTATAAAAATACTGTTTTTATTTCTCAGTTTATATCTCAAGTGGGTAAAAGGCTATAATTTGATTTGATTAGGAAATAATTATTGCCTGAATTCATGTATTGCTTTAATCATTAACTGTCTTCCATCCCATGTTTTTACTAAAACTAACTCAAAACCAAACAAATGAGATGAGAGACTAGTATGAGATATAATATTAATCATGTTTTACGTAACAAAAGTATGGATCAGCACAACATGTGAATGAGGACAAGCAAAATCAAATCCCCAATATTGGAGGTTTTTTAGCAACAACTAAATCACTGCTTTGTCACTGCTGTTCAAAAATATACCATGGCTGAATATTTTTTTCTTAAAGTCCTAATAAATAATCTTGTAGTTCCTGAGATAATCTCCTAAAGCAGGCCTGTTAAACTGGCTGCCCGCAGGCCAGATGCACCATGTGCAGGCCACACCCACCCCAACTCTGCAAAGGCAAAAATCATTGCGATGTGTCATGTGACACGATGAAGCTTGACACCTGTGTCCTAGAGTTTATAGAAAATGTTAGATCTTTCCTTCTGAGGAATGCAGAGGGAGGGAAATCCATCCTTGTATATAAATGCCTTCTCCCACCCTCCACACTCAAGTCTCAAAAGATACCAGAGATGTAAAATTGGTGTCCTTTGAGAAGCTGTTGATTTGCTCCCAAAATATCAGCAAGTTTGAGGGAGAGAAATACTTGTTTCATTTCCAGCAAATACTTGTTTCATTTCCAGTGTTTACATATTTTCATGTCAACCCAACGAAGCTACTTGCTCATCCTTATTACTATCATAGGCACAACATGTAGCCTAGGGCTATTCATGATGTTAATCAATTATTCCTCATACTGATTTGTATTAAACTCATACATACTGTAGAGCTAGCACACCATATACGGAGGTGAGAAAATTATGGCCCCTTCATGACCTGTGCACTCCAACTTCCAGAATTCCTGAGCCAGCCATACTGGCTCAGAAATTCCAGGATGAGATCCACAGGTCGTAGAGGGGTCATAGTTGCCCACCCCTGCCTTAGACTATATAATAAAATGCCCTTATTTTAGATGTACTAATAGCCAAGCCAGCTAGCCTAATCTCTCCTGGAAACTATATGACAATGAAAGGCGTGTAATAAAAGAGCAGTATTTTGGAAGATGCTCTCCTCCTACCCTGTAAAGAAGTTATTTTCACGACTCTGCTAAAAATTCACACATTCTTCTCCTATCTCAAATCAATGGTAGTCAAGCCCATGTATGACTTATGGACAACGAGAAGAATACCAGCCTAGTTCTGTCTGACCCAGTAAACTGAGAATCAAAAGCATCAAAAGTTCTCAGGGCGGAGGAAGACAGAAGCGGAAGTGGGCGAAAGTGTACGGAACAACAGAAAATACTTTGTAAGCTCGGGTTTTGGATGTTGGCCCTGGTTTGCTCTCCAAGCTTGTTTCAATTTACTTTCTAAGAACGTTTCGTTACCAGTCTAGGTAACATCATCGAAGTTTATGGCGTTTTGCTTTTCATCATCTAAAACACCAGCGACGTTTTAATCTATGGCCGGAGGTCAGAAAGTTTCCCGAATGCACCGCATTTCTCTCGGGAGGCGACAAACGGAGGAGACTGGCCAATGTTTTGTTTGTGGCCGTTGCGAGACTAGCGGAAAGAGATTCTCCTGCACCCTCGCTTCTCCCTCCCCCACTCCACGATCTCCTCTTCAGACAAAGAAGGTGAGAGACCCCAGCTCGCCCTCTTCTCCTTTGCTTCCAGCCAGGCCAATCCTTTTCTCGAAGGCCGGGGCGGAGAAGACGGACGGTCAAGATTACTTGTGCAGATCCACGCTTCTTCTTCCACCACCACCCCGCCCACCCACCCAGTGGCCGAGAGCGGAGAGGGCACCGCTGCCATTGTGGCTCTCTCCCACCTGTTTGGCGAGGAACCGGCTGAGCTCGCCGCTGCTCCTCTCGTTCCTTTGCGCTATTAATTGCAACGGACCCGCTAGACTGAATTGCAGATGCTCCATCTTTAGACGTCCCGCGGGAAGGAATCCCTTCGGCTGGAGGGCCCCTTTTCCCGGGAAAGGGAGGGGGAGTGTTGCACGCCAACCTAGCCAGCCACCCCTCTCGCCACCCGCTGTTAAAAGCGCGACACGTGGGAAGAGTGAGTTTCGTTTTCCCCCGGAATTCTACGTCATCTTTCAGCGACGCAAGCCCCCACTGAAAGCTTTCTCAATGTTGCCTTCTGGACGCTCCTCCCCTTGGCCAACGCCAAAACAAAAGCTCAATCCTGCGCGGGCGTTTTGCTCTCCACGAAGACGAAAAGTGAATTACTATTATGACGGTGCAATGATCGTTACTTGGGTGGTTGGGATTTGTTTTCCACCCTAAGTTCTGCACCTCGAATCGCTCGAAGATGTATTTTCCTTACTGCTTCTTTATAACTATTTCTCAAAAATTGCCCTTGATGGGTTTTCCAAGAGACCATGAAGGATTATCATATAAAAGTAAATCCGTTGAAATCAATGGGAAATTCTGAGAAAATACGTATTAAATTGAGATGTTCAGTAAGAATGTTCCTGTTTCCACTTCAGATCTACAATATTTTTTCTGAACAATTCAAATGAATACTTTATAATTCACCTGCACAGAATTCCAACACATTTCTGAATTCTACAATCCTTTTGTTAGGAGCAAGTTCCATTTAATTAACTGAAGACTTCTAGAACTGCACTTTGATACATTTGCCTTCTATAAGTCAGAAACATATCTTAAATATATGGTAATCTTTAAGAACATTATTAAAATAGTTCTTTTGAACTATTCTGATATTATTTAGATCTCATTTGCTAATACTTGTAAAAGTTCCTGAATAAACTTACTGTGAAAATTAGCAACCAATAACGCAAACAATAGTTAAAAAAGTATATGAACTTGAAGTCCAGGATAGAATATAGTAAAGAACAAGTAGTTTAAGGTGTCAAACAAACTACAGCACTCTAAATACTAAACCCTAAAGCACTGTCTATAGATCATAATGGCAAATAAAATAAAACAAGAACATATTCAGTGCAGCATATAAATCAAAGTGGGCCATAAAAATGCTATAAAAATGTAGTCTATTGTTCACAAGATACTTTGTTGCATTTGCTACAGCAGAATATATAGGTGCCTTAAAACTACTGTATGAAATTTTAAGTGTATTCTCATTGCATTCCCAATATTATATACTGCAGATAGTACATTTCAAACATTACATTCAGTAACCAATGTTTAAAATATTTTGTGACTCCTTAATAATCCTGAAGTGTCTATTACAGATTGGCAGCACATTAATTATCCATTCCTTTGGAAATGTGACTTACAAACACTGTTGTTAAAATTAGGCAGAGTAGTTGCGGTCCTAGTTATCTTACTAAAATATTGTTATAAAAACCTTCAAAATCATAGGTTAGTAGTATAAACAAATACAAAGGACAAATAACTTTAACTAGTTCTGAATATTTTGTCAGGAAAGTTATATTCAGACAAATCAAGTAATTACATGATTTACTGTTACATTCATTTATTGGAAGAGTATGTTTACTTGAATAAGGCTTTCAGAATCAACCTTTTATTATTTGCTTCATTTCTAAAAATCACACAAAGCAAACTCCCTGACTGCACAATGGAGAAGATTCCATTTCATTTTTGATTGAAAAAGTAGAAGAAACTCAGGATGTCAGATAGGTAAATATTAGTTATAATTTATACAAAAATAATTCTAATTCTATTGGCACCCTACAAATAAGCAATTCAATTTACAATAACCATTTGTTTGAAATGTATTGGGTTTCCTGCTTGAGCAGTGGTTTGGACATGAAGACCTCCAAGATCCTTTTTTAACTCTTCTTATTCTGTTGTAACAGACTCCAGACAGAGTATACAATGGATTGATTCCCTAAGGTATATCATTCTATACAACACAAGCAACTCAGCAATACTGTAATACATATATTAGTAACTGGTGCTTTTAAAGTTTTGTTTTAATTCAGTGGTTTTGAGTCTCACATGTATGCGATTGTTGTCTTCATCTGGAATATTTTTCTTCATTTTTACAGTTTAACCTATAACCCTGACATTTCTTGATACACTCCAATCCAAGCGCTAACCAGGCCAGACCCTCTTCTAGCTTTTTAAGATCAGCCAAGATCTTACTAACAATATTATCTGTTCGTTACAAAACGCTGCTACTTCTCCCGATTTTGACTTTAGATTGCCCTTACAAAAGCCAATCTCTTCCCATTAGCAAAAAATAAAATACGCGAACAGTGCAAGCTTTTTAAAACAACCCCTTAGGAAAATGCTCCCGTACAATTTACATGGCTCGTTTCAACAATGCTCTCCAGCCCAAACGTACACACGTATACACGCCCACTCTCGCGTAAGGGCGGGCTTAACATGACAGTGATGCTTTTTGGCGCCAAATCTTTTCCTGGCGGAGGTGGGACCTAGTGACGTAACGCCAGAGTACGTGCTCCAGCGTCTTAAGAGATTGGTTACGCTTTTCTGGCCCCGCCTATTCCCCCCCCGCCGGTTTGGCCTGTTACGGGTGGGGAATTGAGGGGGGGGTAATCTTGCGAGAAAAGCGAGAAGATGAAGTCCCGGCGGGTTTGAGGGTGGTGGTGGTGGGGTCGTCTCCGCCACGCCCGTTGAGCCTCGGAAAAGAACGGCAGGACTCGCCGCTTCACTCCGGTTCGTGAGAGGGATAGAGACTTGATGGCGGGGTCTTTGGGGGGAGCTGTGGCGGGCTGGCAGGGCTTCTTCTAAACCCCCCTATCTGCTCGGAGCTTCCGCTTTCGCCTTCCCCAACCTGCTTGCCTGCCTGCTTTGGCTGATGTGCCGGCCTCAGAACACCCGTCAGTCCAGCCAGTCTTAGGCTACTACCGGCATCCGGAGGGCACCAGCTTCCGCAAGGCAGACGTACCAACCCCACGGTTCGCCCCGTTTTCCGTCCGTTTGGCCCGGTCAACCCTGGGCCTGGCCGAGGAAGGAGAGGGATTTCTGAAGTGACAAAATGGGGTTTAGCCTTCCTCAGACTTGAATGGGGGCCCTCTTGCGCGACGTAAACAAATATTCACGGTCCGTGAGGAAACTGACACTTGAGGAGATCGGGTCGGGCCCATCATCATCTCCCCATTTTCCCTTCTTCTGTTTTCCATATTAGCTCGGAGAACAATTTGACGATATAGCTGCCTCTGCTTCGCTTCCAAAAAACAACCAGCCTCTTAAGGCTCGGCTTTACTTCATTCTGTTTCTGGTGCGATTTATTTATTATTATTTTCAAATCTAATCCTAGTCCCAAAGGTGTTTCTCCCCCTCCCCCCCCCAAAGAGAGTTTGTTTTTCCTTGAAGACATTTCGCTTTCCAAGAAAAGCTTATTCGGTTCCACTCTGTTCAGAACTGAAGAGGCTTCTTGGATGAGAAGCCAGAAGATCTTCAAGGAAAAACAGTTGTCTTTTGAGAGGGGGGGGGGGAACACTTGGGATAATAACCATGACCTGGATGACTGAGAATATCATAAGCAAACCAAGTTCTAGGTTCACAAGCAACATGTACAGAGTGCTGTGCTATTTAGGGGGGGGGGGGACTTCACAGCTGTCAAACTGCAGCTTTTTGGAAAGTGCTTTTCTTGGCATCTCTGGCAAATTAAGTGTGATAGGTAGGTATTAGAAAGGATTTGGGGAGTGAGAAGCAGAATTTTCAAAATGCTTATTTTCTACTTGAAAACTTTAATGGTCTTATGACTGGGTTTCCTCCCCCACCCACATACACTGATGTATCAGAGTCTACTTACTGATCTAGCTAATATTATTTGGATATTAGATTTCTATCACTGTACATTTTTCATTCAGGAGCTCAAAGCCACACAGTGCTTTCTCCTATTTTTTTTAACACCAACATATGGTTGATAGAGACAGAATCAAAGTTGCCCAGTGAGCTTCTGTGACTAATGGTGGACTAGAATCTGAGCCTTAATGCTCCTAGTCCAACACTACAATTGATAAACTTTTATGAAAGGATCTGATTTTTAAAAAAGATATTTATATAGTTTTCAGATTTATGTCCCATCTTTTGTTCAGGAGTTCAATATAGCATACATATTGCTGTGTTCTTTTTTCTTCTATAGCAATCCTGTGAGAAGTAGACAGTGACTAGCCCGAAATCAAACCAGTGAACTTCTGTAGTGGCCTTTCGTATGAAAGGATGGACAGTTTGCAGGTAACATGTAGCCCCTAATCATATGATGAATATAAGCCAATAGTGTGATATGGCTATCAAAAAAGCAAAACTGGAAGTTTAAGGCAACAACAGTAGAAAAACAGTTCTGAATCACAGGAAGTGATTGTTTCCCTCTGTTTTTCATTGATTCTTGAATGCTGTGTTCAATTCTGGATGTCATGTCATAAAAAAATTCAGATAAATAGAACAGATGTAGGGATAGAAAACATATAATGGAGGGAAACTATCATATAAGGAGAGATTGAAAAAATTGGACATTTTAGTTTTGAGAAAAGATATCTATGGAAAATTATAGCACAAGTTAAATTTGAGTCACACAGAAAATGCTATGACATGATGTATTCTCTATCAACCATAGAATAATGGTTCCAAATTATAAGAAGTCAGAGTCCAGTTAAAAGTTAAGGAGAACTTCCTGATGGGAAAAACAGATATAGTTCCAATCGTGAAACAATTGCCCAGGAAGTGGTTTGCTCTCTTTCATTTAAATAGCTATCTGTTGGGGATAATTCATTTTTTGGTTTCCAGCACTGTACCTGACTTAGATACGATGGCAAAAGCAAGTTTTTATTCTGCAATTCTCTATTGGTTGAATTGCTAACAAATTATTCTTTCTAAATCTGGGAAAAAACATTAGACAGCTTGATGTTACCAAGTGGCATTATTTTCTGAAAAATCAAGATTCATGGAGAGAAGATGAAAGTCCTCCCCTCACACAGCTGTTATTTAAAGTGTGGGATGGAGTTATGTGCATGTGTACAGGCATTTTCTTTCATGCTGGGCCAGGCTATCTGATGTCTGATATAAAATGTGTATTGTTTAGGCTGATGTCCTAATTTTTTTCTGTCAAACTTAGATGGGGAATACTTAGGAAGTTATTATAATGGGAACAGAGGAGGATGAGGATGGAATGACATTTTCTAATCTACATGGCAGTAAGTAAATCTGATTATTTTACTTTTTGGGGACATTAGAAAAATGCTCTATGGTATTATCTAGAAAATAGAAAATGGTGGAAAAGTCATATAACAGACATGTTTCAAAAAGTTCTATTTAAGTAGATTCTTGTGTATGTCTGTGTCAGGAGCTATTCCTTCCAATCATAACTTGTCTTCATGCTCTTTTGAAAGAGGCCAAGGAAAAGGAGTTTGCTGATAAGTTCTACAATATGTTATTTTAATATTTTTTATTCAAAAGCAAAATTGTGCTAATGTTTTGATTAATGGATCTGTCAGACTCCTTCTGACTTTGCATGCTTCAAACCCCAGAAATTTCCCTGTTTGACAGTTATTTTTACTTTACAAGATAAAATATATAGATACGTCTTTCTTTGGGGTTAATAATCAGAAAAAATGCATAGGTTAAAGTCTAGAAAGCTTCTTTTTCTTATGTCATTTATATTCCCTTTTAAATTGGTGCCAATAACTGAATTGAACTGATTAGAGATTTAATTATTAATCATATTTATGACCCTTTTCTGATCAAACAAGCCATAGTGATTCACAGTAACAATCAAAACATCAGTAAAATTATAGTTACAAAAACATAAAGCCACATGCAATATGAAATCAATAAAGAGAGTGAAGCAAAGCAGTTTCTGTTTCAGTATGTTTGGATATAACCTCTCCAAACTGATGATAGATTGGATAAAATGTTTTTTATTGTGTTGTAGATTTATTCTTTGTAAAACAACCTTTATATCTTCTATATTACAATTATTATAATACATGAACAGCTAACATCTTTTGTGGGGTGTTCTTTCTATTTGCAGTTTCTTATGAAAGAGAAGATGGCGACGAGAGTTCTATGGATATTTATGATGGCTTAGACAACACTCCAGTTGTTTCTAGTACGTTATTTACCTTGCTGTGAAGTTTCTTTTTTATTTTATTCACTTGAATTAAATGATACAGATATTTTCTTTCCTCACATCCCAGACAAGCTTAGTAAAAATGATGAAAACCTGTTGAAACAAGGTTTTATAAGCTTGATATCAGCTCTAATTTAGTAGTTGACTTCTCCAGGCTGTTATTGCTAGGGAATTTTAAGCTTTCTTGGGTGTGTTTTAACTCATAATTCATTCCTGTCAAGACAACTTGACAGGGTCCTGCTCATGGAATGGAGATGGATGGGCAACAGTGAATCTGGTATTTTAAGTAAATGTTAAATGTGATCTGGTAAGGGAGACATTACCAGCAGGTCCTTGTACTAATGTATTACTTTTGCGTAACTGTGAGAATCATGTATTAAAGAGAGACTTAGATGGTCTACCCCTTATGTTTTATGAATCTCTCTGATTTTAAGAAGCTTGGGGAATTTCCCAGAGATTTATTGGGCAGTTTGATCAGGCCTCTGGCATACAGATGCAATAAAAGCAGTAGATAGAATTACCTCACCTGTTATTAATCCTTGGGTTTTCTTTGCTTTAGTAGTAAGCTCCAGAATATGAAACAAAGAGGCAAGATGGTAGTGAAAAACAAATCGCAAATATTATAAAATATGGATATGAGCCCAGATTAGGCTATGTACCATGACAGTACGATCAGTGGAACATTGTTAAATTTCTCATACTGCATCCATGAAATGTCATTTAGACAATACTGTCATTCAGTATTTAAAGTGACCAGAATCTTTGGTGGAATCTTAAAGTGGAAAAACTCTTAATAGATCATTGTGATAATTTGTTAAATATTCTTTAGATAAAATTGTACATATTCACTGAGAGTTAGATGCTGCCTAGGCAGAGATCAGTCACTGGCAATTTACCCAACTATAAAAAGAAGCAAGAAATGCAGCACATCTCATTAAAAGTAGTTTTAGCTTTCATCTAACAAGTGATTTCTTATCTGGTCTAGTGGGATTATAATATATGTTGAAGTTTCAAAATGCCTGTTACATATTGCCACCTAGGGCTGAATAGGAGATAAGGTGGAAACTTGACCTAGTCCAAATGGGGAGGAAAAAGCTAAGATTTAAAACCAGCAAGACACAGTGAATATTGATTCAGAACTTTCCATTCTCAGAACAATTTCATCTTTAACTCCAGATGGGATTGCTCCTTCAAAGAAGTCGGGGTTCCCCTGGAGCCTCTTCTTTTGTTAAATTATTGGTATAACCCTTTAGTAGGTGAATCTTTGCCAATTTAGCTAATGTGGCACTACCTTGGGTTGGATTGCAGTTTGCTCTGTATGGAGCTTTCCCTGAAGACCATTCAAAAATTAATGTTCAAAATGATACGAAATGCCTGTTAATGCAGTCATTGTAATACCTTTGCTATAGAGTTGAGTTGGCTACTAGTCCCTTTCCAGGTGTAATCAAAGTGCTTATCACTTATAAAGCCTTATAAAGTTTGACTCCTTGTTGTTGCCTTTGAGATTGTCTACATACAGAAGACAGGATAGGTTGAAAACTCCTTCTCTTTAGGAAATGGGTAAATTGGGGGCTTAGACATTTCTGTTATGGCCCCACCCACTTTAATATTCTCCTGCCTAAAGTAATGATTGCTACTTTCTTATTAATACTCAGAATGGCATTTAAAACACACCTCTTCCACAAAGCGTTTGGGGAACAAATGTCATATGTTGTATCCAAACCGTTTTGTTATGTTCTTGTTAAAACAGTTTTAAAAACTTTTTGTAAAAAAATATCATTTTGCTTATTATTTGATATACCTACTTTTTTAATGTACTGGTTGTAAGACATTTAGAATATTGCACTGAAGCAGAATACAACTTTTATTAAATAAATAAGTATTTCAGTAGAGATTTTAACTTAAATCTGACCGTAATGCATTGCATTAGAAGTGGTTTGCCATCCAAAGGTGTGTACATACTGGATATATTAATATTTATAAGATTTGGCTTTCATATGTAACAAAGAGTAAACAAAATATAAATAATAATATTTGGCTAAAATTAGGATTCTGAAACTATGCCACCTAGTTTCATGTACAAAATAGGTTTCGGAGGTGTGGGGTATTTTGTGTACTTCTTGCTTGCAGTGCTTCTTTGTCTCCACAATGAATCCCCTTTGAAACTGAGGAAATGTTCAAAACCACTTTAATGAATTGAATGAGTCTCTTTATGATGGTCTTTGCTCAGGACACAAAACTATAAAACAGGAGGAATTATATGAAAACTAAGCTATACCTAGAAAATAGAAAGAGAATAATTTATGAAAGTGAATAGAGGTAATAACTCTCTGTTAGGTATTATGATACTACGCAGTGTCAGTGAAGATGTATCACTGTCCTTTATATTTCTGAAGCTTTCATGGAACAACTACAACATTTGGAGTGTTGTGGATGATGTAGGAGCTCATTTTGTTGAGGTTGCAGTATAGGGCTGGGACTGAACAAGTGTGGAGCCACACAGTTGAAGACATGAAGCTTCTCATATGATTTCCAGAGTGCATTGGCTAACCATTGCTACCAGCTCAATAAAGTCTGGTAGTCTTCTTTTAAAAAAAACAAAGGATTCTTTTTTAAAAAAAAATTACTCTTCATTTCTCTTGTTTTAGGCAATTGTGCTTCAAAAGTGCCGATCAAAAGTAATTTAAACCTATTTGATGAAATTCTGATTGAAGAAGAAACAGCCAAGGAAGCCACTTTCAATGAAGTATGTACTTTACATTGATAACACATCAGGGAAATAAATTTCAGTTAGATAACTCTAATAACTAACATTTAATTATATTTGTGCTTATACTAATTGAAAGTATCAAATTTCAAAATTCTCTGATTTAAAATTTTACTTTATGCAATTAAAGGGAAGTTGAAGTTTGGATCCTAAGGAGAAGGAACTTGATTTGTCATTTATTAATAATAAAATTTAATGTTATCAAAAACTGAAGTATAATTAACCATTGTAACTGGAGTTTGATTTCTTTTGCTTTACAGATAGTTCCATTTGTCCATGTTGCAGTTAAAATATGTATGTGTTTAGTAGGGGGTGAAAATACTTCCTTATAACTCAGAAAATATTTGTATGATTTAGTAAAACTATTTGCTGTATCCAAAGTATGTGTCTTTATATAAGAAGAAATTTTTGTCTTGACAGTTGCAGGCTGAACATGAGAAATGTAAGCAACAACTTCAAGAGTTGACGGAGAAGCTTCAGGAAATCCAAGAAAAGGTGATAAAGCAATAAGTATTAGGATCCAAGACATACATACAGGTAGCAGAAAGAGCAAATGGGAAGATATTACTGCATAAAAGTGGCTGTATTTTTGAAAATAGTAATAATGTAATAGTTATTATAAAGCAGTTACACTTGAAAACTAACCTAATCCTATACATGCTAACATATTCTGGTCAGTGATATTCATTTTCAGGAAAGTATCAGTAAGATTAATGGCTAAATATGCAATCCTTTATGCACTTAACCACGAAGCATTACATTAAATATGTTTTGAAGATAACATTTTTTTAGCTTAATACAAGTGAAAATGTAATAAATTTAAATACCTATTTCTTAAATTTTATCATGTTTTTGTTCATATGTTCAATTCCTTGTTTATAATATGTTAAATGTCTATGTGTTCTTTCTTACTTAGAACTCTCTTCTACAAAGTGAAAATCTGTCCCTTAAAAAAAATATTTCAGCACTTATCAAAACAGCCAGAGTGGAAATTAACCGCAAGGATGAAGAAATCAGTAATCTGCGGCGAAGGTACTGAAAGTTAACCTACACATTGTTTTTGAAAGAGTTTAATGATGAAAAGAAAGAAAGAAAGAAAGGAAACCTTAAATTAAAATAGAAGTGTTCTTTCCATGCAAACATTTCCAATCTCAGGTGAAAGTTTGCTATCTTAAAGATGAATATATGCTATTAGCATTTATGTATTTATATTTCTTTAGATAATTTTTTAGGATAAAAAACTTAATTTTATGCAGAGAAAATCCATTGAAATAAATTAATTGCAAAAGTATAGTGTGACTTCTAGTGGCATACTGTTACAGTCTTGTCAGCAAAGCAGCAGTTTGCTATTGCTTCTTGGCATTTTTTTTTTATTGCTTCCCAGCTTAGCTTGTAACTCTCATACTCCTTGGTGATCCTTCATCTAAGTATTAAGCAGGCTGTGTTCTTAATTTCCAAAGTCAAACAAGAAGGTTAGTTGCTGCTACTTACTAAGACAATCTATTCATAACTAGCATCAGCTTTTTATTTCTTTATTTCTGCTTTAAATATATAATTAAGTTTGGGTTTCATTCATCATTATTTAAAATATCTGGATAATTTTTTGGGAGTGTTTATCTGCAACAATTAGCAATAGCACTTAGGCTTATATACTGCTTCACAGTGCTTTATAACCCTCTCTAAGTGGTTAACAATGTCAGCATATTGCCCCCAACAATCCTCATTTTACCAATCTCGGAAAGATGGAACACTGGGTCAACCTTGAGCCAATGAAGATCAAACTCCTGGCAGTCAGCAGACTTAGCCCTCAATACTGCATTCTAACCATTGTACTACCATGGCTCCTTAATTCATCAAATAATTGATTGCTCTCCTAGTTTTATGTTTACTACACATGTCCCTGGGTATTTAATCAAAATCCCAATTTTAATGCCGTTCCTTGGTTTGTGTCTCCAGTTGCGTGGAAGGAAGAGTTACTGAGATACATGTATTGGCCTACATGTTTACTCACTACGTAGTTCAGCATTTTTGACAATTCAAATATGGGTAATAACTGGTACTAACTATTGAATCTGATATATGGCCTTAATTGTTACAAAATGAAATCAAAATTAAATTCTCTATCAAAATTATGTCAATATCATTGATATAATGATATTAATAATATCAAAATTAAAATATTATTTTAAAATAATTCTATTTATAAACATTTTGTATTTTTATTGATTGTGCTTGAGACTACATTGCCTTTTTGCCAGTCTAATCTATTGTACTCAAATTTTGGATAGTTATTGTATAATGTAGCATATTAAAGTAGTGTTTTTGTTAACAGGTTAACAGAAGCTCCAGTTCATCACAATCCCTACAGTAAAATATATACAAGGAATGTTGAAGGATCCAAACAAAAAAATAAATCCAGTGATTTCTTCCCAGATAATAATTCAAAAACAGATCCTAAAAATAAACAGGACACTCCCAGAGATGTATCTCATAACAGTCCATCTTGGGATACAGGAAATAAGAAAGTTCATTTGGAAAAAAAAGATACTTCTTATATATCTCAATCTCATCCTGAGCAGTTTCACAACGACGGCGTTCCAACAAAGCTGTCAAAACTTGATAGCTCCTGTGATAAAGAAAAGGAGAAAAGGGAGATAAAAAATAACGAACATTATAGTAAGGATAATGATTGCAGACACAAAACAAAAACACAGAGAAATGTTGGAAGTGTTGTGGATTGCAAATTGGATACTCCTGGAAAGTCACAAGTTAACCCAGAAAAACTAGTCAGAAATGAAGAGTGGAATGATAGAAAGGATTTAAAGATCAAAAGCAGTTGGTGTGCAGGAAACAAAACTGATAATATCTCTTCTACTAAGGAAAAACAATCAGTTCCTAAGAATAAATTAATGCTTAAAACTGAACACATTAATGAAGATAGGCTTGAAAAATTACAAATCATAAACCAGAAGGACTTTAAAAAAGAGAACAAAGAGGAAAGCAGTAGTAGACAAAAAAACAGACAACCTGATAAATATGTAGAACAACAAAGAGCTGGTAAAACTAATACCCCTGAAAATAATACAGTTGTCAGAAATCTTAAAGAATTCAGTAAAGGTTATCTAGAAGACAAGATAAAACATAATGATTGTAGGAAAACTAAAGGAACAGGTGATCCTGGGCTCCAAGGTGGGAAATCATCACTGCCACACAGTTCTAATAGAGAGCGAAAACTTAGTAACTCAAATAAAGATACCAGGAAATGTGAACCTGAATGCACCCATTTCAAATCAGACAAATATCGAACGGAAGCAAAAAGGAAAAGTGGAAGAGACAAACATAGAGAAAGCAGAAATTCTCAAACTGAAAGACGAAGTTCAAAAGAAACTCCCCCAAAGACAGTAAAGGAACACATTAAACTAAAAGACAGTGCAAAGAGAGAGAAAAAGAAACTTTTTCTACCAAAAGAAATTGCCATGATAGTTGAGGCTGCAGATGAGCCTGTGCCCATTAAGGTGGAAGGGCACGAAGAGCAATCAAAAAAAAGCAAAGACTTAAAATTGAGCTTCATGCAGAAGCTAAATTTAACTCTCTCTCCCGCTAAGAAACAAACAGACAAATCCAAAATAGTAGCACAGGCTACTAACGAAGGTGAGATGGAAGTTCCAAGTCAGGAAATAATGTTAGTCCCAAAAGAACCAATTAATACCACTAGCGAGGCAAAAATGCCATTGGGACCATGCCATAATGGTCCCCTTCAAACTAAATCAGAAAAAACTATATCTGTTTCTGAGATTAAAGCAAATATGCAGAACAAGACTCCAGTAGAAATTTTGGATAGTAAGCCATGTAAAGCATTTCCACAAAATGCGACACTACAGCATGAAATTGTTGGTAATGAGAAATTCCTTCCACTGACTGAGACTGAGATGCAAGATTCTGAGGAAGTGTATGTGACACCTAGCCCAGCAAATCCCATGGATCCAGAGATACTGTTAAATCATTCTTTCCATGACCTGGAGACTGGGAGTTCTGTAGATTCTGATACATTTAGAGTAATAGATGAAGTTAATGGGACTGATTCAGACTCCTCCATGGCAAAAGAAGAATCCAGTAATTGTGCAGATAAAAATATCTTGGAGTACTCTGAAAATGAAAGTCTACCTCTTCCCAAGACTAGTACAGAAGATGATAAAATACTGTGTGTAAATAGTTCAATAACTGACCCCAAAGCTGCAGATTTGAATCCAAGCTCTCCCAAGCATGGAAGCCAAATGGAATCATGCAATAAAGGATTAAATGCTGTGTCTCAGACAGACTCAAATCCAATTTCAGTTGATGATGATAATTCAATACTGAGCATTGATCTAAATCACATGAGGTACATTCCAATAGCAATCAGCCCTCTTAACAGTCCAATACGACCCTTGGGTAAAATCTTCAGAATGGAAACCTCTTTCAAAGTGACAAATTATAACACAGGTATATTTATTATATTTTTGTTGTATTGTTACAAAAATGTCCTTTTCTGGATGGATTGTATGCTTTTGGAGGAAATATCTTTATGCCAAAAACAAAAAAGTTCATAGTAGATTACAAGGTACAGTAGAACCTCTGGTCATGACCGTAATTCGTTCAGTAATTTCGGTTGCAACCCGATTTGGTCATGACCGGAAACGAGACTGACTGAGCATGCGCTTACCAAAAAATGGCATGGAAGGGGAAATTGGCCACGGCCGTGTTTGATACTCGATTTTTGAATTGTGACCAGATTCAAAAATGTTGTGAATTTTTTGGTCAGAACCCAATTTGGTCATAGTCAGAAGTGTTCATGACCAGAGGTTCTACTGTACAGCAGTAGCAAACTCATTGTTCCTTTTCTTTACTTCCAGCTGGTTGGAAGTTTGGACATGGGCCATGAGTTTGAGTATTGTACTTCTTACTGTTTAATGTAATAATTCCTCATCCAGTCAAATCGCAGTTTATCCCAGACCTGCATAATATAATTTGGTCAAGCCTCCAATAGGTTACCAATTATAGTTTTACTCTGATTTGCAATACTGATTTTATAAGATTTGTTCAAAATCTATTTTGGTGATCCAGATGTGAAATAACTGACATGTTTGTATTAAGCTGTGAAGCACGTAGGAGAAAGTCATCACAAGGATAAATAATCCGGTTTCCAACTTTTCAAAAGCTTGGTCGGGAAATTAGAATAATTATTAATCATTCTCATACTAAAATATATATATATTGTACACTGACATTAGAAACATGGCTTTATTTTTAAGTCTTCAAAAGCTAATTACAGAGGTTTTTATAGATGCTTCTTATAAAAAAGCAGTTTAGCTGAAGTGGGGGAACGTTACATTGCCTTTAATATCTGTTCAATCACCTTGATCATAAATTATTCAGTTCATGCAACATTTTCCATTGAGGTTTGGTGGGGAGATGCTAGTTTCAAATGTTTTATCTCAGAAGCCTTAAAGGATGGCTATTAGCAAATACTGGATCTGAGAGTGAATAAATAGTGCACTAATTACAGTAACGTGTTGATCCTTAGCATATTATTTTAATTCTAAATCTGGTTTCCAGCAAAATTAAATTGCAGATACTTCAATATAGTTGGAATCTGATTCCAAGTTAGATGGCAGCCATTGTTGTACATTCTTATACAGTAACTTTATCATACAGTAGGACCTCTGGTCACAAACAGTTCTGACCACGACTAAATTGGGTTCCAGCCAAAACATTCGCAAAAAGTTTTTTTTTCTCCGCAGCCGATTTCCCATTCTGTGCCATATTTTTTTTGTAAGCACCAAATTTCCAAAATTAGGTTTGGGTCATGACTAAATCAGGTTGCAACCAAATTATGGTCGTGACCAGAGGTTCTACTGTATTTGCTCAGGAGAGTTTAGTTTATTTTCACCCAGCTCTTCCAAAAAACTAAGAATGCATCTGTAATCACCCTTGAAGTTTGTCATCCTAACAATTCTGTAAAATAGATGCAGCAAAGCGAAAATGTGTCTAGGAAAGTTACGCATTCAGCTTTATGGCTGAGTAGGAATCTGTACAGTATATGAATATTTTTTATAATCTATTATATTAATCATACCACATGTGTCGTGAAAGCTGCCTCTTTAAAATGTAAAACACAAAATTATTAGCAATTATAAGTGGAAATATTTAGTGGTGAAATAAACAGTAATTGAATGGTACTGTAAAAGAAGTTTGCTTTGACATTTCCTTTTTAGAAATGATATTTGCTTTTTAGAGTGATATTTTTCACTTACTAATTGTTTTGTTGGTTGTAGATTTTGCACCAGATAGTGCAGTGGATTATCTGGGGAGCAACCATTCAAGTGAACTCAACAAAGAAAATCAAAAGCCACTTTGCAGCGATCACAAAATTTTAGAAGAGTCTCAGCTAAACATATCTCCAGATGAATTAGAAGAAGGAGAAATTGTAAGTGATGCTGATAATGAACCCAAAATAGAAAAAAAATCTGAAAATAGTAAAAAGTTGAAAAGAAAAATGTCTCCTGAGAGGTCTAATACATCCAAGAATACGTACAATCACAAAGTCAAATCTGTATCTCCCAATGAAGGTCCTGGAAAATTGGCTTCTGGGAAAAAAAGTAAAGAAAAGCCTAAAGATGGAACAATATTCTCAAAGGAAATGAAGAAAAATAAAATTGTGAGCATTGACTGTCTTGAAAAAATTGTTCAAATTACTGCTGAGCCTTCTACTTTACATGAGTTTATGCAGATGCTGAAAGCTGTAAGAAAACAAGTACGAAAAGACTATATGAAATTTAAGATACAGTTTCCAATACAGCAGTTTCATAAAATGATAGATTCATCAGTTCTGAATTTTACATCTTTAATAAAATATATTGACTTCTCTAAAATGTGCAAATCAAACGAGGCCATAAAGGTAAATCTCTGTGAAGTTATTGAATCTGAACTTAATCAGATTAAAAAAGATACTGCAATAGAGTATCTATTCGAGAAACAACAATCAGATATGAAGAAAAAATTATGGAAGCTTGTGGATGAACAACTTGATTATCTATTTGATAAAATAAAAAAAATCCTTCTAAAGTTGTGCAATTTAATAAGTTTAGGAACTGCGTATGATGATGGTAAACGTAAAAGAAAGAAAGGAAGCTCAAAATGCCTCGACAATAAATTTGTTAGACAGAAATCGAAGAAACCAAGCTTAAGTGCTAAAGTGAAAAGGTCTGAAGATCATGTCCTTCCAAAACCAGTAGTAGGTCGCCAACTGTCTAAGACAGATCACCAGGAAATAAATAAATTAGCTCGCCACAAAAATACAGTTACAAATTATAAACAGTCCCATACAGATAGCACAAGACCGTATCTCCCTGAAGTTGCACATTTTAAGCAGAATTCCACAGAGGATACTGCTTTGAAAACTGGAAAATATGAAAAGGAGGGATTGGATATGATTGGAGATCCTCACAAATCTGATATTAGCTGTGGACCTCTCACAGAACAACAAATGTCTGGGCTAACATTCAATTTAGTTAATGATGCTCAAATGGGTGAAATGTTCAAAAGTTTATTACAGGGCTCTGGTCTTTCAGAGAAGAACATTGATTTCATTGATGAGAATCAGTGGGAATTCAGAACACCAGAAAAGCAAATGCCAGAAGGTCAGAACGGTAGAAATAATCCTGCATATGAGACTGAAGAAACGTCAAGGGATATCCAGGTAGAATCGACAGTACTTGATGGTATTAAATGGCCCATAGTTTCACCTGAAAGAGATTCAACATTTTTAGCTAGATTACAAATGCCCATTGATCCAAATATTCTCGATGAAAACTGTATGTTTGAAATTCCGACTAGTCCTACCTTGAAGAAAGGTGAGGTATATGTTTTGGAAAAACAAAAATCTCTGGTTTCTTCTATTCTTTTGGAAGACCTAGCAGTATCATTGACTATTCCCTCTCCTTTGAAGTCAGATGCTCATCTTAGCTTCTTGAAACCTGATGTATTGGGATCAGTTCCTGAAGATGTTCTAAATGCACACTTCAGTGAAGATGCTCATCTAGAAGAGGAGGATGGTTCTGAGCAAGACATCCACTTGGCTTTGGAATCTGATAATTCAAGCAGTAAATCAAGCTGTTCCTCATGGGCAAATATCCCTGTTACTCCTGGATTTCAGTATTGTCCAAGCCTTCCAATGCAAGCAGTAATAATGGAAAAATCAAATGATCACTTTATTGTTAAAATAAGGCGTGCTGCACCGTCTATGTCACCCACTGATCAAACAGTCATACCAGATGAACCATTAATCTCTGTTATTGAAAAAGGGAAAAATGAAATTATATATGAAGAAAATTTTGCTACTTTAACTTCCCAAAGTATCCCTTCAGGAGAGATAGAAATATCTAAAGAAATTATAAATACTACTGACTCTGGAAAAAAAATGGATAACCATATTATGAAAAAGCAGATTTCTCACTCATTGGAGCCTTTGAAAGAGACACCTGTCTGTCTAGCGATTGATTCAATTCCTGGTCTTTTTGAACCTCAACAAGACCTTCACCCTGATACTCCTGGTGATGTTATTAATACCATGGAGTCCCTGCTTCATAAAAACAGACAAGAGCAATCTTGTGACATCAGTCTTGAAGTTCAGAGGCCATTTTGTAATACAAGCCAAACTCAAAACCCTCATTTAGTTGTTTCAAATCGAGCATCGCCTAATGATGCTGCCTCAGAAAAGCCGCCTGACTTGCAAGACTCTCCTGAAGAACTAAGGATATCTAAAGTGCCTTTGGAAGAATCCTCAAATAAAATAAATCAAAATGCAGCTGCATCTGAAGTTTTTAAGCTTCCTCAGACAATCCCCATGAAAGCGTTCCAAGAAAAAGATGCACCTTCTGCAAAAATAAAAGATTTCCCAGTAAGGTCAATAGTAAATCCCCCTGTGGAACAGCTACCATCTCAAAATCATTTTGATACACATATTGACTTGACTGATGTGATTCCTATGGAAAATAAACTGAATTCAACAGATCCCATAGAACAGTCTGGTTTAAATTATAGAGTGAGAAGTTTATGTAAAGATCAAGAGAAACCTAAAGCAGATAGTCACTGTGAAGTAGCTGATATATCAAAGACTGAAGTTGAAGAAAATGTAAATTGGCCAGACATGTCTACAGGAGATAGCAGTTTTGAAAAAAATACTACCTTTAATATTGATGGTCAAAAATGTCCAATTAAACTTAGCAAAGAAAGCAAAAAAAGGAAAAAGGAAACAGAAGAAGCATCTAGTGCAAAAAAGCAACGAAAGGAAAATAATGAATTGGATTTAAAAAAAACAGGCAAAAATAGCAAAAGCACTAAAGAGAGAACTTCTGTAGCTTCAAGCTTATCTAATACAAAGCCAGCATCAACTAGAGACAAAGATCTATTATCCTCAACATCTATGTCACCATCAAATCTATATGCCAAAAATATCATTAAGAAGAAAGGTGAAGTTGTCATTTCTTGGACAAGGTAAGAATACTGAAAATGGGCTAGAGTTTTGAATACATTAAAAGTTCAATAGATTGAGATTATGCTTTGTTTTCTAACACACCACATCATGGGCATTAGAGCTGCTTACTTCTAATTAAAGGATTTTGGAATGCCGCATAAGAATGTAGCCCTGTTGTATATCTCATTAAACATTATGGCATTTCTTATTAGTGCCTCACGAACGTTAGCCGCAAGCTCAACTTCTTTAATCTTTGTTCTGGCAGAGGTAGAGTAAGTGTGCAGTCTTCCATGACTTGCTATAAAAATTATAGCATAAGCTGAGAGGAGAATTTAGAAGCCACTCTGAGCAGATGGTACAAAATTGTTGCCTCATCTGAATAATAGGGTTCTGTAGTTTGTGTCTTGCATTGTGTGTATCTATAATAGCTAGTTTTGTCTGGAAATGTCAGTAATTGAGCATGGTAAAACAAGTCATTATCAAAGGATTTTGCAACATTTATGGTTCCTGCTTCAAAATACATTCTTGAATCAAGCCACAATGAAAATGAATGCGAAGGTTGTTGTTTTTAAACCACCCAAATGAATAAATGAAAAAGCCTTTGTCCAACAAAAGTTAAAAACGGGTAAACCAAAGCATGGATCTTTGAGCTGAGGACTTTGTGAATCTTTTGGTCCCAGCCATTGGTTCTACATCTGAAAAGGCAAAGGCATTCCAAGAAAGGATTCCGCAAAATTAATTTAGATGTATGAGGAAATAAACAGTCTTAATCATGCATGACTTTCCCAGAAGGTGAGCTGTTAGAGATAGTCCTTGATTTACGACCATAATTGAGCCCACAGTTTCAGTCATAAGCTGTAATGGTCATGAAGTGGCCAGGATCAATTTTATGACATTTTTTGCAGTCATGGCATTGTGAAGCAAATACACCATGGTTGTGACATGAACACATTGTTCACTATGTGGTGGTTTTTGTTGGAAATTGGAAGTAAATGCCAGTTTCCAGCAAAAACATCATAAATGGCAGGCACAAGAGCCATAAATGTGGGGCAGTTGCACAAGTGCCCAAAATGTGGTCAGGTCTCTGCGGGGTGTTTTTTGTGGAGGGATGGCAGATGTCAGAACTTCAAAATCAGACCATCAGTCACATTTTGGGGTCCATCATAACTTCGAACAATTGCTAAGTGATTGGTCATAAATCAAGGATCAAGTATATCTGTGATTGCTTTCTTAAACAGATCCTACAAATTATTGTTCTATAAATGGGTGGTAGAAACTTCTGACAGTTCTCTTGATTGCAAAAGAAGTTATCAGTGATCACTTTAAGAATTGAAGTATTTTACCTATGTAGCCTGGACATTGTTGGATAGTAAATGGAAAATACTTGAATAGAGAAAGTGAAACAGAATGGGCACAGGGACATTAGTGAAATAAAGGAGCAAAAATTGATTGCTTAGGTATTATTTATTTATTAAGTACATTTATATAGCCACCCAATTCATATACAGTGACTCTTGATAGCATGAGACAGATATCGAATAATAATAGATAATCTGTAGAGATGTATTTTGTAAATATTGTGATTGAAAATGTTTTCCTCTTGGTTACAGCTTTTCTATTGTGTATATGATTAACTCAGATGTTCCTGAGATTCAAATCTGCTAGCCAGTTTCTGCTGAGAGACCATTTTCTTAACTCTTCGCTAAACTTATTTTTGAATTTGATTTTCCATAAATATCTAATCCTTTTACATTAAGAAACTTGAATTCATAAGCACTCATTTCACTTTATTAATTTAATGTAATACAGTAACATCATTCATCATGGTGATCACTGTTCTCAGTGGTTTGAGAATACATTATCTGATGAAAGGACCAAATTTTCTTTTCAGAACCAGTTTTTTATCTCTTGTTTTTATTTTAAATCCTTAACATGGATGAAATAATAGTAATTGATTTATTGTCAAATAAGTAGAAGATATTCGGTGACTAAAAATTCACTTTGTATGTTTGTTATAGAAATGATGACAGGGTGATCCTTTTGGAATGTCAGAAAAATGGACCTTCAGGAAAAACTTACACTTTTGTTGCTGAGCAGTTAAAGAAAACTCCAGCTCAAGTATGTCTTTGGATAAGAATCTGTATTTAGTTGGTTTCACGCTCCATTTGTGTATTTCCCTCAATGAATAGTGTATGCCATATTCACCTAAAAGAAATTTTTTTCAAAAATTAAGATAAATTCTACCCCACTCCAAAGATTAGTCAGAAAAGCGGTTATAAACACAGGCAAAAATTCTGCATACTGTTCAACTTCTCTAATTCAGCAATAGAACTACCAACTTCAGTTTAAACAAAAGTTAGTGCTGTGCCAGATATAGATCTGTGAAGCTAACTTATTTCATGTTAGGATTCTGGAAATTGGGGAAGAGATCCTTGAAGAACAGCTATAATTTCTGTTCGCAAAGAAAAAAGAAAGAAAATAGTATTTATTCTAGTCTTCAAAACAAATGGAAATATGCAGTATTTGGGGTTGTGCTTGACTTCTTAGTGGGACTATGTTATGTAATAATGGCTTAGTTAATGGGATGAATGGCTGGTGGAAGTTGGCTCTGAATGCTGTGGGTCTCCATTTGAACAGATCTCACTCTTCAGTCAAGGAGAATGAATAAATTACAGAAACATGGGAGTTTTTAATCACAATTTTCTTTCTCCATAACAAAATAAAATCCTGCTAAAGCAAGAACCAGTAAGGACATATAAATAACCTAGAAATCTTTGATGAGGCAAGTAGACATTTCTGAGTCTGGTGGCATTTTTTTCCTAATTTTCCCTAATAAACAGAATTCTTATAACTACCTGGTTGCATGTCCATACAAATGGGGAGGGGGAATGGCTTGAGATACTCATGAATTCCCTGGGAAGAAAACCTACTCTATAAATTGTTTTAAAATTTAAATTTTATGTTTTCTCTCCATAGGTTGAAGAAAGATTCAAGCAGTTAGTGAAGCTATTCAAGATGTCAACTGGCAGTTAATAGCTACTACAAATGAAGGAATCTATGCACATCTTTGCCCTGTGTGCATGTGAGAAAAGAGTGCTTGCTTTCCAAGTCCAAATAGCAATTTGTTCCATATCTTTTTTACTCATAATTTAAATGTTTCATTTATTCTCATAGATCTAATGGGAAGACCCTGTTTTTTATTACGTTAGTAACTAGTACTTGTTAAATACAGCAAACAAATTGTAAAACTCTACTGCACATTTTGGAATACAGAGGAAAAATGTAGTATGAGCTGCTATAAATTTTCTATGACTTCTACCCACTGCAGGTGCCAAAGATCATTTGCAAAATTTAGTATATAGAACAAGGTATTTTATTGCTTCTTCTTCCTCTGTGTTGTACTCAGAACCCTTATTTTCATTGAAACTTTGGGTTAACACAAGACCAGTTCTTAACACATGAGTCATTGTTCTGAGTTGAACAATCTGACTATAGTTTGTTGATCAGAAATAAAAGGAGTGTGCTAGCACAAAATAAGTCTCCAATAATTATGAGAAAACTTAAGGAGCATTGAGCATATACTTTCCTTTTTTCCCTCTTTTATTAAGTGCGAATATGAATTTTAAAGTTTGTGGTATATTTTCCAAATCCTCATATATGGTTTGCTAGTTAGAATTTGTGAGGAACTAGTGTATATTGTTTATTTTACAAATAAAACACCAATATTAAGAGTTTCCTCTGCTAAAAGTGCTGTATTATTTTACAGACTAATATAACATTGTTTTTCATATCAAACTTTCACTTTTAAAGCAGATTTGCCACAAGTTAACAAAATACTATTTCTCTTTTAAATTATATCTATCTGCAAAAATACTAAGTATTTTTAATGGAGTGTGCAATTTGCAATTTAATTCCATACTTTAATTAAGAGCTTAATTAAGATTCAAATTCATGATAATCCAGTTAAATTGATCCTTGTTCCTGTCCTGATAAGACCTTATTTTGAAGGGCAAAGATTTTATTTCAGCATGGAAATATATAAGAGGCAGCACCCACATAATACCTCATTTTTTCAAAAAAATTGTCAATATTAAAATTTGTCAATTAAAACTAATTAAATGCCATACAGGCTTGAAAGAGGGAGAGGGAGAGAGGAGAAGTATAAATATGTGCATGTGTGTAAATTGTAAGTTTTATATGTTACCTTCCTGTAAATAATAGACTGTACAGAATTCTATATTGTGTAAAATATTGTGTTCAAATACATTTTACCTGTAAATTTTTGATTACACAGAACAAATTTTATTTTGTATACTTTAAATACTGCATTCTGTAATATGAATCTCAATTCTTGTAAAATGAATTAAACGTTGGTTTGGAGTTTTTTAAAATATACCCTACTTTGTCATCTTTTTGAATTGCTTATGGTTAGCTAGCAGATAATAATTTGCTTTCCTGGTAGCAAACAATCTTGATACTAAAAGTGCAAGGCTCAATACTTCAAATATATTCCAGTGAAGTTGTGGAGGTTAGTACATCAAAATATCCTGATTTAACAAGGGATCTCCTTCAAGATTGCCTTCTCTTCTTGGACTTTCTCCAATGACTTTTGCCTTTATATTTAATATTTGCATGTGCTATTATTACTGGATTTTATTGATATTCGTGATTACCTAAAATTTAAATGTATTAACACAGTACAGTACAGATAGCAATTAGATTTATTGATATTGAACTATCATCCTATATTGAACTATTCATTCTTGTAGTCCAAAATAGTCTTAATAATTGCATCCAGCCTCCCGGTTCAGATGCATTAATTTGTCTTCATTTCAATTTTTCCAAAGTTCCAATTTTCACAGCTGTCTGTTATAAGTGGAAAACCATAGTGTTGACAGTTGTAGGAGAACTTTTGAGTTCATATAAACCAGAGATCAGCACAAATAGTTTTTTTTGAAGTGCGAATAGTTTATTGATTGGTTCTAGAGGTAAAGACAAGCCAACAGAGGGGAGGGGATAAACTCCCTCTTTGTAGACTGACACAAATTATGATGTACATTTAATTAGTGTGGCAAACAATTTGATTGAGTTTAAAACTTATTAAGTCAGGATAATGGGGTGAATGCAATGCCTTACTTGTGCTAACAAAGGGGATCTTTGAATATGTTTTGTTGAAATTTCCCTGAGTGTCCTTGCTTCTCAGCACTGCTACTTCCTGAATCAGCATTTCTTGTGTCTGAGTTTTATTGCTGAACAAGGACTCTAATTCCCTTTGGACAAGGGCATGTTAAGAGGGTATGAGGACCTTTGAAGTTGTATGTTATTTGCTTGCCCTACTATCGTTTTCTCCTTTGAATTAGTGTTCTTCGTGTCAAATTCTTGTATAGCTTAGCACTTTAGTTCCACTGAAAGATGTAGTTTTAAGTTTGATCCCCAAATTCTACGTCACAATACATTATCAATATCCATCCGTCCAACTTTATCTGTCCAGGGCATACTAAAAATCCTTATAGACCAATAATTTACTCTTATATCAGTGCCTACCAAAGAAAGATGAAGGTAGGTTTCCAAGATGAATGGTTGTTCTAATGAGTTGCAGAAAACCTAACTGTTGATATATTAACTATAGGAAGGGTTGATATATTAGGCTGTGGTGTATTACCTACTAAACAGTCATGTTTAACATGACGGGCATATGAACGTAATTATTGCTTGTTTAGCCAATTCTTTTTTTCCTCACGCATCAGTGATTTTAGTTTAATTTTCAATAAAAAAGGAGACTTAAATGTGAAATTCCTAAAGTAAAATTTATCAACAATTTGATTAGGGTTTAATTATAACTGGCTTTCTTTCTAGCTCAGTGGTTCTTCAACTGTTTGACCCAATTACCCTTTTCTCCAGTCTTGTATGGCGTTAACTCAATTAAAAACCCCACAAGTGCTTGCTAGCAGCAATCCCAAACTGGATCCTTAACTCACAAAATAATTTATTACAAATCACACATTGCCCCCAGGATATACCAAAACATCCCCTTGTTTAAGAATTACTCTTCTCTCTCATGGTTTAGAACAGGGGTCTCCAACCTTGGCAACTTTAAGACTTTGCTGGCTGAGGAATTCTGGGAGTTGAAGTCCACAAGTCTTAAAGTTGCCAAGGTTGGAGACCCCTGGTTTAGAAGATAGTGTTACTGTACATTGATGATCATTTTGTACACATACTTGGGCTTTCCTAGCAAATGTCTTCAAATTATGTCCAGAGGCAGAAATAAAGAAACGGCAAAAGAAAAGATGTAGAAACTCCAAGTAATTTTGAAGAAAAGCAAACCATACTTTAATTGGTAGCAAGACACGGCAATCTATGATAACTCCCAAGGCAACTTCTGATGAACTGAAGAGAAAACCAGGTACTTTAGCTGATAGCAGCTAACTGCCAAGGGTAGTGTATTTCTTTAATCCTGTTTCTATTTAGTGCAAACACGAAGTTCCACACTGAAAGATGATCTTAACTTCCTCTTTTTCCCCACCGTCTGTATTGTTGCTGCCATATAATCCTGAGGACTGTCCACTGACAAACCATACTATTAACACTTTAGGTAACAATGAATAGGTTAATCTTCCAAGCATCAGACAGGTTTTAGTTTCCATTATCATAAAGGCTTTCTTTGGGAACAGGTATTTGGGTGGTTCATGTTAGTAAAGTTTGGTTTTATGATTGGTTTTATTGACTTTCTAGCTGGTTATGATCTCTGTTTATAATTTACTGGTTTGTTACGTGCCCAGTATGATTAAGAAGTTGGATGGCCTCAAAATTAGTAAATAATTACACTCCATGGGCAAGGTGATATTATGAATATCAGTTTTGGTCTTCAGCCTACTTATATGTAATAATCCCATGGAAGTCAGCAGGGACCTTCTCAGAAGCAAGCTTTTACATAATTATAGCTTGATTATCCCTTTTCTGTGTGATTTCTTAATCCCTATTTTATAGCAGGTCCTCAAAATATTCTCATTGTTGCAGACAGGCTTAAAGCAAATGAAGGGTTAATGGGATTCTATAACCACCACAAGGCCCCACTGAAAAGTACCTCAGGCTATAGTTAACACAAACAATTCCCTAAACTGAAGATTTTAATATGCTTCCTATCTGCTTCTTACTCAGCAGCTAAACAATTAACACTGTTGGCTTTGAAGCTCCTGTTCTTCTCTTTTAATTGCTATCTTTCCAAGCAGCCCAGAAAAGGGAATATAATTTATACGTGTTTATTCCTTTTTATGAATGTTGTGTCCATCCCTTGAAGTAGGTAAGGGTCTTGCCTACCGTCCCTGTCCTATTGTTTCTCTTATTCTTTTATTTTTCTTATATGTACCCATTTCATGTATTCACAACTATGTATACACTTATACTTATTATCTTGTAAACAATTGGCAAATCAAATAAATAAATAATAAAATAAATAAATAACCAAAGCCAATGAAAAATATGGGAAATTGGATTTCTCCTTTCAAAACTTGTTCTAGTTTGAGCTGCTGTTTCATGTATTTTTCTACCCAAGAATTTTAATCTGACCCATTTATGCTGATGTGCAATAGACTATGAAATCGGGCATGACCGATTGATCTCTGAGCATTGATTACCACGAAAACGAACAGAATGTGAAGAAAACATCCAGAGCTGTGAAAAGAGACCATTCGTTTCACATTACAAAATGAATTGCTTTACTTAGCATTTTGGCAAGAAGAACTAATGAAATCCTAATGAAATAAGCAGTAGCATTGCAAGGCAATGAGGTGGACAGGAAGGCTGAAAAGATAACTTGGTTGGTCTCCATTGCATGATCATTCCAACTAGTGGCTCTGACCTATCTGTCAGCTCATCAAATTGTTCATATTCTTTGGACTTACTGATCCCAGCAGCAAACGAATTATGATTTACAATCATCACGTCAGGTGTAAAAATAGATTTAAGTTGTTCAGAGGAAGACGAAGCAATTAACAGCGCTGGAAAGCATGTGGTAATTTCAAGGGACAAGTTTGATGTATTCCAAGAGATCATGAGCATGGTAAGAGGAATAATATCTGAAGTTATTTTAAATGTACAAAGAGGAAAACGTTCTTATTTCCAAGTTCAGTTGTTAGCATGAGTCCTGCATTCTGATATAAATTGCTCACAGTTTAGTCATATTTTCAGTCTGTCCATTATTCAAATCTATAAAGGCACCTTGAATAATATAGGTTCTAAAGCAGTGGAAACAATATAGTGAAAATAGTTATTACACAGATATTAGGGTAAATTTTAATAATTTTAAAACATTACTCTTGATGGCATTTTTTCCCAAAAAGGGGGAAAAAAACCTCTCTCTTACCCTTCCTAAATTTTCTATCTAGGTAAACTGGGAAGTTGGAAAATATTCTGGAAGATGGCAGTGGCACACCACTTCTGTAGTGTTGCCAAGAAAACTGTACTAATGTCCATGAGAAGAAATCAATTCTGATTTGAGATCATTCTTCATTGGTTGTGCTGGTAATTGCAGCCTTGGACAGAAATCAAGGAAAAGGTAAGAAAACTTATATATGTATCTTTGTCTGTGTCTGTGTGGTTACACACGTATCCATATAAAAATAAATGTCTTTTTGCAGGGCAATCTGTTCCCATCACAAGGGGATTCTCTTCACACACCATGTTGTCAGCTTGTGGAGTTAAATGCCGCAAAATGATTTGATAGTAACTGAAATGAAACCAAATACATCAGAATCTAACCATTGTGACAGGTAATAGAACACGCTGCAATGGAGAGGCGATAATTTTCAGAAATAGGGCTATGTACAAATTTAAATTAAATTGTTAATTTTTTTATGATCTCTTTGTGAGCCTTCGAGAAAAAAATGAAAAGGAATACAAAGTTATGGTTTTAATAGGACTCTTAACAGATTTCTAGATGGATGTGTGGAAGTGTTCCTCAGTAATTGTGATTAAATATGTTACATTTTTAAACTATTAGACAGGATACTTGCTTTTTTTTTTTTTACAAAGTTAGAAACAGGATCTTGTCCAATTTTTCCTTTTTAAATATTTTTGCAAGGAATTTTTTTTGTTCACCAAAGCCACTGGTTTTCATAGAATTCCATAGAAGTTATAGAGTAGGACATGTTCTGAAATACAGATTTTTAGTGATTGGCCACACCCTCATGGCAATCATGTTTTCAGTGTGATTATTCAGAAGTTGCTCAACCAACATGCAAAATTTGCATTGAACTAAGGAAAACTTGCCCTATTTAGATGTTTTCTCGAGTTATTTATCATGGCCCAGCTCAAGCTCCACTTATCTGACCATCTTCATGATAGCAGTTCTTCCTCCTGACCTTTAACGCCATTCCTTATGTCCACTACACTGCTTTAGGTGATGCTTCCTTTTTATAACAGTGGGTCCCTATTGTTTGCTCACTTATTTTAATCCATGTCAAGTCAATGAAACAGAATTGCAGGCAATTTAAATTGGTACTTACACAAATATATAAATGACTCTCTTAGTGACGCACTGCTGTTTTATTTTAGAGGGATGATCTCATAACTATGGGGGACTGGAATTTGCTGGGCAGTATCTTAGAGGAAGTTCATCTCCATTCCACCATAGTGGGCAAAATCTGGCTCACCATGCTTTTCATCTTTCGCATGTTGGTTCTCGGTGTGGCTGCTGAAGAAGTCTGGGACGATGAGCAAGAGGAGTTTGTTTGCAACACCGAGCAGCCGGGTTGTAACAACATCTGCTATGACAGAGCTTTCCCCATCTCCCTGATCCGCTACTGGGTGCTCCAGGTCATCTTTGTCTCATCCCCTTCGCTTGTTTATATGGGCCATGCCATTTATAGACTGCAAGTCCTTGAGAAAGAGAGGCAGCAGAAGAAAGCCCACCTTAAAGAGCAGCTCAAAGAGATTGAACCTATTATAGAAAATCACCGGAGAATAGAGAGGCAGCTGAAGAAGCTGGAAGAACAAAAGAAAGCAAGCAAGCCTCCCTTGCAAGGGGCTTTGCTATGGACCTATATCTTTCATATCTTGACTCGATCAGCCATAGAAGTGGGCTTCATGGTGGGCCAGTATCTTTTGTATGGGTTTCAAATGAATCCACTGTATAAGTGCACCTTTCCACCTTGCCCTAACACTGTGGATTGCTTTGTGTCCAGACCAACAGAAAAAACAATTTTCATGATCTTCATGAATAGCATTGCAGCTGTTTCCCTCCTTTTGAATATCTTGGAGATTGTTTATTTGGGGATCAAGAAGATTAGAAACACCCTTTGCAGGAAGTCCAAGAAGAAGCTAATGACCGCAGAGGAGGAGGCTATCTTTAATTTCCCTAAGAAACATTCAATGATGCAGCAGATTTGCAACATGAGTGATTCATCCCACCGGGATAGTTACAAATATAGGTCAGAGGAGCAAGGGAGGCTACCCGTCTCCTTGAATCTTGAAGAAGGATATATGCTTACTGAACAAAACCAGCACCAGGGCAATGGGGAGCAACAGTGGCGCAGAAACTACAGAAGCTGGCCCAATCAGTATCCAGATAGACTGCATCCTTCTTATGGTCATCTCGGATACCCCAATGGGAATGGAGAACATCAACACAGGCCGTTCCCCAGGCATACAAACTACATAAGTCAATGCCATAATGATGAGCATCTGATTGCGCCCTGCAGCACCGACAACATCCCAATGGAAGCAGGGCAGGCTGTCGATCTCTACAGAAAGAATGAATCCAATGCTTCAGATGAGTCGAAGAACCTTCCACATGCTTCTAAAATTTCCATAGTATCCAACCCCAGGGAGAGCCCTCAAGCAACGTTTCGGAAGTATAGCTGGGAACTTAGCAGCAAGGACTTAGGAGATGATAATGGCAGCTCTCCAAACACCATGCCTTACCAGAACCACAACTCCAGCCTTTTACCCAGAATGCTGTCAAAGAGTCAGCTGGATATCGACTCAGTTACCTCAGACTCACAGAATGGTTCGGTCTTGGAAGCTAAATGGCAAGATGACAGCAGCCCTCCTGTCACACCCTCATTTCCTTCCACAAGGGGACACAGAATGTCAATGGCAAGTAAACCCAAGCAATCTTTCTGCTACACTGCTATATTCTGCTATAGTGTGAATTATTGCTCTTTAGTATCCTTTTAGCCTAGGCCTCGGGCTTAGGGGTTTGTCTGTAAAAACATTCAAACATGAGAGGTGGAAAGGTTCTTTCAAATCAAGGCAAATGTTTGAAAAATGTAATTGTTTCAGTAGAAAGGCATTATTTATATAATACTGAATAAAATCAGCTGAGTGTTATTTGAAAAAATGGGTGGCGGAGAGAAGTAAGGCAAGAATAATTTATTTTTTAAAATATTATGACAGTTAAGTTGTTGGACGAACCTCTGAAATGTAGGGTTTCTGTAATGTCCACGTTGTGTCTTAAAAGGTATATAATAATTTAATTTAAATACTTTTTAAAGGATTTTTTTCTAATGGAATTTTATTACAAGTTTGAAATAGGCATAAATTATATCAAAAAATTGGCAAGTTTGTTTGCACACATTTCTTGATAAGGCTTTTAAACAATTCACTGCACAAACCTTTATAAACTATATGCAGGTAAGAAGAATTAGTTTCTATTTTGCATTGCCGAAGAGATTTCGGCATGGGTACTTTTTAAACTCTTCTTAATTTAAATTTATATCTTTATTTTCTTCTAATCTGATATTTACTTAGTTTCATACAGTAGAACCTCAGGTGACGACCGTAATCCGTTCTGAGAATTCAGTCATCACCCGATTTGGTCCTCACCGGAAGCGCATGCGTGTAAAAAAAAAAAATGGCGCAGTGCGGAAGGGGAAATCGGTGCGGAGGAGCAAATTGCCGTGGCTGTGTTTGGTCGCCAACTGAGCACCCGTTCACGACCAGAGGTAAAAAAATGTTGGTCGTCATCCAAATTGGTTGTGAACGGAAGCGTTTACTGAAGAATGTATACTTGGTTTCTCCATTCTGCCCAGACAACTTTTGTCGGAACTGAAAACTGTTCTTTCAAGATTATGGTTTAATTTGGATGGTGAGGCTCAGAGCCCAAGTTTGTAATGATATTCAGGCTCTTGAGCAAATCATGGATATTTCACAGTTTGCTCGTCTGTTATATTCAGGTAGTCCTCAACTTATGACCACAACTGAGTCCAAAATTTCTGTTGCTAAGCAAGACAGTTAAGTGAATTTTGTCCCATTTTACATCCTTTCTTGTCACGATTATAAAATGAATCACTGCAATTGTTTAGTTAGTAAAATAATCATTAAGTGAATCTGACTTCCCTGTTGACTTTGCTTGTCCAGGTTGCAAAAGGTGATCACATGATCCCAGGACACTGCAATCGTCATAAATATGAATCAGTTGTCAAGTGTCTGAATTTTGATCATGAGGATGCTGCAAAAGACATACATGTGAAAAATGATCATGTCACTTTTTTCAGTGCCGTTGTAACTTTGAATGGTCACTAAATGAACTGTTGTAAGTCCAGGACTACCTGCATTTGTGATTTACTGCATGCCTGAGGCAACCATACTGTGATTGTGCATCTTCAATGCCTAAAACTTGTTACCCCCTAGAGGAAGAGAGTGGATGCAAGCAAAGACTTGTCTGAGTTCATCCCTATAGCAATGCACTCTGGTTTGGCTACGTAGCTGAATTAGGCCTTAAAAATCGAGGAAAATAAGCCTTTCTAGACTATATGTGCTGTGTTTCGTTGGGAGTGGATTGTGAGGGGGGCATTTCAGCTGTTTAGCCTTTCCCAGAATAATCATATATAAATGCATCAAATGACATTAGCAAGCCAATTTGGGGTTGTGGGAGCAGAAAACATGATTCAGTCCTAGTTGAGGACTTCCCTTTTAATAACACATTGATTTTAGTGGGAGCAGCATATGCATTTACCTAATGCTCCCATTGAACTCAGCAGAGATGTGGAAGCATCTAGCTATGGATGAATTGTGGCCTTTTAATAATAGCCAGGAGCTATTTAAGATGGCCTCAATATAGAAGGCACTACTGATAATCCTCTATTTGTAACCATAATGGAGCCTGTCCATTATGGCCATAAGTCATGATGGTTGTAAAGCAGGTCACTCACCTGACTGACCCGATTTTATGACCCTTTTTGCAATGATTATTAAGAAAATGCCATACGGTTATTAAGCAAAAAATTGTTCAATTTGGTCCAATTTTGCGGAAAACTGAAAGCAAATGGCGGTTAGAAAAAAACGTTATAAAATCCAGTCATGTGACTGTGGAGTGTAAAAGTGGCTGACTGCAAATGCCTAATTATGTGACTGTGAGGGGGCAGTCATAAAACTTGGAAATCAGGCCATTAAATACTCCCCGGAGCAATCTGTTGTAACTCTGCTCGCTAAGCAACCAGTCATAAGTTGAGTACCTGTAATACCTTGATTAGTGTCCATTACTGAGAGTCACTTTTCATGAGGTGGGTGGCTAAATTTAATTAATAAATAAATAAATAAATAAATACTAATAAGCAGAAGGTTCAGTTTGCTTTTGGGTTAGCTGAGCATGATAACAAGAATGCCAATTTGCTTTCAGGTCCTGTAGGTTTATCAGCTCAATTTACTGGACTTATTTGATCAGCCAGTGAGCAAACTATTGACTAGCAATATTGCAACACTGCTTGGAGACTGGACCAGTGCAAAACTACTCAGAAATTCACTTTTATTTTTAACTATCATTATATTAGTAGTCTTTCATCCTTTCCACATAAATGCTAGAACTCAGGTTCATCCAAATAAATTCAGCTGATACATGATTCAATATTGATGGAAGATTGTGTTATTTTAATAACTGTACTGTAACAGTTATACAGTACCGACAAGGTAGCAAACGGTCTTTAGGTAGCTTCCAAGGGGAAGAAATCCATCAACATTATGGATCAATTGTGACTCAGTGGTGTCCACCAGGGAACTGTCATACCCAGTTGGGTATGAGTCCTGATTGTTGGGAAGCAAAATGGGTATGAGTCCTGATTGTTGGGAAGCAAAGAGCAGGAGAGTGCCAATACCTGTGTCCGGACACTATGAGGAATGGGAAACTGAGCTAGAGTAAACTTGATTTGATCAAGAAGGTTGGTTCACCTTCTGAAGAAGAACAAAGAAAGTCCAGGTTTTTTCAAATGAGTAACTGACTAAAACAGGGGTGTCAAACTCGTGGCCTCCAGGCCAGATGCATCATGCACTGGCCATGCCCACCCCTGGTTTAGCGAAGGGGGGGGGAGTCATAATATGTCACGTGATGACAACATGATGCTGCGACTTTGACACCCCTGGACTAAAATAAATAGATCAAAGCTATTTAGCTTTAATCCCTGATTGCACTGGAGTTTGTGTTTGTCCTAGAAGCTGACTCAACGTCTCCCTGTTTTCTCTTTCAGAGTGTCCTCTTAGAGCTTTCTTCTGTCATGAAAAAGTAATACTAGTTTAACTGCAATGTAATGGAACAGCAAGAATCTCCCTTGTCATTAGCACACCATTGCCAATACGAAGCTGAATTATTTCCTTTTTCTCGTCCGATCTGATGAGAAAGCAACTGAAGGCAGTTACTTAAGAATTCTACAACTTCTGTTTTCTGGGCAGTCCATGCTGGTAGTTGAGAATGAACCATAACTGTCTCTTTCAAGTTGCACTGTCTTCTATTTTGCATAAGTAAGAGAAGCTTCAGTGGGCATAAAACAGCTTTTTTTCATCAATGAGGACCATGGAAGGGGGGGATAGTTGATTTGTAGCACTGCCACCTTCTTATCCAGCTCAACATGCAAGTTCAAGGCTCTGCTAAGATACAAAACTTCAATAAAGATGGGTGAAGGAAGAGGAGACTGCTTCCTTTCTTCCCCTTGCTGGACTTGATGAATAAAAAATGAAAGCTCCTCACTAGAACTTTCCACCACTACATTGCACGTCAACAAAGATGTTTAAATCCAACCTGGATATGTGCAGCTGTGTTTCTCTTCCCAGACCCTTCAATGTGCTAATCTTATATTTTTCAAAGGGCAGTGTTAGTATTATTTTGTTTCTTGGCGGTTTCCAAATGTATAAATAGATATGGGCTGAGCAGTTTTAATTTTTTTAAGAGGGAATACTCCTACTTCAGAGGAGAGGGGTGTTGTTTACTCCACTTACAAGATTTCCAAAGGAACAATTTACATTTTCCCCCTACTTTGGTGGCTCCCAGCATAAGCACTTTCATAGCCTTTTTTTTTTTTTTTTTTGCTGCTGCTGCTTCCTAGATAATTGGGGGTTTCCATGCACATAAGGATTGTTCTGGGTTTTTCAACCCAGAGCTATTCCTATCCCCAGTAATATATGGGAAAACAAGGCAGGGGAGGTGGGGGGTAGACTTGAATTAAAAATAAATTATCAATAATGCACCACAAGGGAAGAAAACAGTTGCCTGGGCAGAGGGCTTCCTTATACAGTAAGTAATAAAACTGCATTCCAGATGAACAGAATTAGACGAGAAAAAAATGCAAAGATCTGTTACTGTATATATATCCTTTCTTATTGAAAATTCTGAACATCGCCAGCTAGAGGTAAACAGGAAGGCTGTTCTTAATAAGCTCAAATTACCTGAGGAGCATAACTTGGAAAGGGCCTCTATTGCAAGAAAGAAAATATTCATTACAAGCAGTCCTCGACTTATGAGCACAACTGAGCCCAAAATTTCTGTGGTTAAGTGACTTTTCCTCCATTTTATGACCTTTCTTGCCACATTTGTTAAGGGAATAGCTGCAGTTAATAAGTTAGTAACCCGGTTGTTAAGTGAATCTGGCTTCCCCATCGACTTTGCTTGTCAGAAGGTCACTGTCAGACTGTGCTCCTCTAAATACCAAGAAAGAAATACTCAGACTCCATGGTATAGAGCAGGATTATTCTTTTACTGGAAATTAAAGTGGAAGCGACAGAGCCAATTCGAAACTTAAGAAATTGGCGGGTAGAACACATATACAAATGAATAGAAATGCTCCCACCCTGCAAAGTTCAAATGATTCTTCCAATTAAAACTTCTGAATATGATCATGTGGTCATCTCCAGGTGATGATGAGGCTATTGTCAGTTGACCTTGACATATTTTGATAAAAGTTCGCAGTTGCGCAAAAAGGGACAGAGGCTAGCAAAGAAATGGAAAGTTAAAGAAAAGAATCCCCCCTCCCCTTGCTAGCCCAGCAAAGGAATGCAAAACACCTCCTGCCTTCTTCCTCCAAGATTCCCCTCCCACCGTTTCATGACAGCCGAAAGAAGTAAATTAGCATAGCAGCAGATATGCAATAGTTAGAAGACAGAATATATTAATAGGAAGATATCTTGAGCCTGACAGTCACAAAAGAGGATCATGTGACCCTGGAACGCGCAGGATAGTGGGAAATGGAAGGATTTATATTCCTTGTAGACAGTTGGTCAACTCTAAGGCAGTGGTCCCCAACCTTTTTATGCCACGGCCCGGTACCGGCATCAGCTGGGCGCCGCCATCTTGTTTTGATGAAAAAGTGCTTCCGGTGAGCTTTACCTGTATGAGCTAGCCTTTTCCTTTATCTTTCTGACTTTCTTTTCTATGCATCTCTTCTCCTTTTTCTGAATTCTCTTTCTTAGCGTTTGCTCCATTGCACTCTTCTCACTTCCCTCGGTATCTCATCTTTTCCCCCAAAGGTGGTTTTTTTTTTTTTTTGGAGGCAACTGGACTTTCTTTCTTTTTCTTTGAAGATGTTTCACTTCTCACCCAGGAAGCTTCTTCAGCTCTGACAGGATAGTGGGAAATGGAAGGATTTATATGCCTTGTAGACAGTTGGTCAACTCTAAGCTAAGGGATGCAAATGACCAGCTGTCTGCAAGGCATATAAATCCTTTCATTCCCCACTATCCTGTCAGACCTGAAGAAGCTTCTTGGATGAGAAGCGAAACGTCTTCAAAGGAAAAAAACCAAGAAGTCCAGTTGCCTCTCCCCACCCAAAAAGCACCTTTGGGACAACCATGACCTGGATAACTGAGAATCTCTACAGAATCTTTTCCCTCAGTTCTTCTGTATAGCTGGCCCTCAACCTACAACCGCAGTTGGGACTGGGTGTAAATCATTATGGTTGTAAGTTGACCTGGCCTGCAACAGTTGTTAGGTGAATTTACCACGGCCATTTAGCGAAGGCCATAATTGTAGGCGCGAATCCATTCTTCCAAATGGAAGAAACCACAGGACATTGCAAGGTGAGCAGTTGCCAAGTACCAAAATGCAGTCATGGGACCATGGGGAAATGGGCAGCATAACCTTTTACAATGACCAGAAGTGCTTTACCGGCCATAAAGCACCGTGGTTCCATGGCCCTTGTAATTTCAAATAGTCATTATGCAACCAGTTGTGAGTGAAGAACTACCTGTATCGTTCCTTCAGTATCTCTTACATTCATTTTCAGCCCCTAGCTCCTGACTCTATATGAAGTCTGATGCCTACAAAACCACCAGGTAGAATGAATAGCCATGGCCCAGAAGACAGATGGAACCTGCTATTGGGCACTTCTGAATCTGAGACCCTCACAAATATCATGGGCCTTTCAACAGTGTTCAAATATGATCACGGATAGACGGGGAAAGGCAGCAAACTCAGAATTTCCCACAGGGTTGGAATCAGAGAAGCCCAGAATTGAGCAGTTACCCTTCTATGCCTTGGCTGAAGAAGCTGCCTTGAAGAAGACTAAAACTTGAAAGTATCCTCCCTCTTGTAAATATGTACTCCTGACGACAATCACGACAACAATGCAACTAATTCCAAAGTGCAGGTCTTCATGCTGGCAGTCATACCGACAATTGGAATTCACGGTCAGGTATCCAAATTATTTAGAGTATCTTCTTGTGTTGTTTGTACACCTATTAATTACACGAAAGGCAGCTATTTCTCCAATTTTGACACCTGCATTTTGTAACAGTATTTTTAACACTAAAAAAAAAATTATTTCCTCCTCACAATTAAGTTTACAGGATTGCAATTTTATGCCTTGTTACCTGGGATTAAAGCTGATTTCCTGTAAACGAGAGCCATGGTGCAACCTTCAGCTTTTAATTAGAACATGCAAAGAAGTGTTACTTGTGAACCGATAAGTAAAGTAGGACACATATCCTTCTGATTCCCCCCCCCCCCCATTCTTTAAATAATGTGCTTAATGGGAAAAGCTGAATGCCTGGTTATTCTTACATACAGTTGTCAGGCAATTATTGTACATGCCAGCAGATACTGAAAAACAGGCCATAGAATTCTCATCCATTATAGTATTGAGAGGAATACATTATTTAAAAACAAAAAACAAAATAGGAACTTGATTTATAAAATCAAGTTTGTTGAACCTTTTTTTTTAAAAAATCAAGCAACTGCAATTCAAAAACCACAGCAAAATGTACTGTGTGATCATCCACTATGGAGAGATCAAGAGTTAAATAAAAAGCAACAGAAGTCCATTTTTGTTCAAACAATTTAGAAAGCAATACAGTATGCAGCTTTGGTCCCATCAATATTTGCTTAAAAATAGGTCAGTGGGAATTAACTTCCAAATGAAGTGTGCATAGAATTGCAGAGTATTTGTTCTGTTTGCTAAATTACTATTAGAAAATAATATAATTCTGTAACATCTTTAAAAAAAATAAAGTTTCCTTGGAAATGAACTCAACTCCTGAGCATGGAATTTTCTTGGCATTAACTGAAGTCTTTCGCCACTGTCTTCTTTCTGACTTCCCAGTCTAGTTATTCAACTCTTATTTTCCCAGGAGTTCTTACATCCAAGCCCCTAATCAGGGCCAACCCTAATTAGCTTCTCTGGTTGACTAAGTACAGCCACCAATTGTAGCACAGAGCCTGTTCAAAATGAGTAAGGTTAGCCTAATCTTGATACATAGCTACAAGCAGCATCTTTGGAGAAACAGCAGCAAAGTGTGAAAGGAGAAAATTATTTTTGGGTCCATCTGCCCTACCAATGAGGTAACTTGCTGGGTCCAGTATGGATAAGGATTCAGCAGTGGGCCTTTGGTGAAGACGGATATAACTAGCACCTCCTGGAGTGCTTTAGACCTGAAGTTGTGCTTATGGTCCCTCACCTGTGGAGTACCTCAGGGTTCCCTGTTTTGCTCCTCCTGCTTAACTTCTACAGGTAGTCCTCAGGCTAAAACCAGAGTCATTCAGTGACTGTTCAAAGTTATGATGGTGCTGATTGAGGGGCACCTATGTTGGTTCCTGCCACTGAAGCATCCCGGTGGTCACATGATTGCAATCCAATCACATGGTCCCTGGGTCATGATTACAACATTGCAGCAAACCATGGACATGCAATTGTGTTTTCTGACATTCCCTGCCACGAGACAAGTCAATTAGAAAGCTGGCAAGAAGTCAGAAGTCACTCCCACTTAAGCTGCTTTTTCACCAACCCATGCCCCATAGCAACTGTCCATGGCACCTCCATTCCCATGCCATCTGTGCGCCCACTCATGCTCTGTAGTGCCTGCCTATGGTACCCTTTCCCAAGTCACTCATGTAAACACCTGCACTTTGGAGCACATGTCTGTGGCACTCTCCCACTCCCCCCTGTAATCCTCATTTACAGTACTGACTCCCCCACCCCAGTCTATTTGCCCAGGACTTCTGCCTTTTCTCACTTAATGACCCACATGGTCCTGTGGTTATGACAGCAACCAGGATTGTGGGATTGCTTTAGCTAAGTGATGCTGTAATCATATGACATTGTGTTTTATGACCACTTTGCATAGTGATAGAAATCCGAAGTCCCAATTGTCATCAATACCTGGAGGTTGCCTATACAGGAAAGACCACTGAGTGAGGTCATTGGTCAATTCTTGTGATAACAAGAGATTGAAGGTAAAACTACAAAATAAATGAATTATCAGAAAATGTTTAAAAGAATAAATGGAAATATCACTGGGAGAAAAAATGTTACCTGGTTTCTATATTTGCCTGTAGGTTCTATACTAGGGTGTGTATGTGTGAGTTATAAATAAAACAAAATGGCAACTATAATTGGTTTTTTTTTTAACCAACTCCCCTCTGCAGAGGTCCTACATGTCAGAACAGCTACAGCTATCAAAGATCAGAGCTGTGGTGGTGCAGTGGTTGGAATGCAGTACTGCAGACTACTTCTGCTGATCATTGGCTGCCAGCAGTTTGGCAGTTCGGGTCTCACCGGCTCAGGGTTGACTCAGCCTTCCCTCCTTCCGAGGTCAGTTAAATGAGGAGCCAGGTTGTTGGGGAAAATATGCTGACTCTGTAAACCACTTGGAGGGCTATAAAGCACTGTGAAGCAGATATAAATCTAAGTGCTATTGCTATAGGCAATGTTTTCATATTATGCTACTTCTGAGACGGTGTTTTTTTTTAAAGACTACTTTACTTGCTCATCACACCATGGTTTCTAGCTTAACATGAAAATCTACTCACGTGGGCAGTTACACAAGTAACTAACTGGAGAACATCTGAACCCTATCTTCAGAATGTCAGGCAAGGAAAAAAAACATTGTCTGTTTCAAGTAGTCCTTTAAGCCAATTTAATACTGTTAAGTCTCAGCAGATGTCAGTACCTTGAATGGATTAAGGATGTTTTGACTTCAGGTACTGGGATGAGAAACTGCAATGGATAAAATACAAAAACTAATCAGAGATATTACAGTAAAAAGTACAATAATAGCAAGTCATTTCCACATTACCGCCAACTATGACTGCATAGTTTTGTCTATATAGCTACCAGATGACCTTGACTTGAGGCTGTTTTTAATTTTTTTTCCTAACATTAAATTCAGACGCCAGAGACATTGCTACAATACATATTGGTATGTCTTTATTTCATCAACAGAAATGGTGTCTAGACAAAATTCAGTTAACACTATCAATTCAAATGAATGGAAAAAAACTTTTTTTTGCACAATACTGTATTTACAATGAGTAACTGAAGTCTTTAAATTTATTAGTTCATAGATAGCAATGCTGTTTTTTCCCCCAAAAAGGTAAAAATTCTTAGTAACAAGGAATAAGCATCAACAGCCATTTCATTTATACAATAAAAATCACAAGAAACCACAGTCACCTAGAAAAAATAATAGACAAGCTTAAGAACTAGTACAATAAAATGATGCATTGAATTAAGTTCCATTAATCACATAGAATCTGTGTAAAAAGTATATAGAAAAACACCTGATGCAACTTGTTACAGTCATTGACCAGTTATGAGAGGTACAGAAGATTATACAGGTAGATATGTGTGAGAACTGTCCATACTGTCTGACCTGGGGAGGAAGAGGAGAGGGGTTGCATCCCCTTGCATACACTGATAAAACCCTGTTTTGAATATGGCCTCTGAAGTTTGTAAGGCATAGATAGTAGAGGTGCACTTGTATCCCACTGGTTCTGGAACAAACTCTCGGGGGATTTCTTCACCCTTGTAATTAAAGATGAGCCTTGAAACGAATGGCAAAAATCAGCATCCAGAGAGCTCCAAAGTACTGAGTGGAATTTTTGCTGATCGGAGGAGTCCATATATATATATAAATGGTATTCAGCTTTGTTCGGGTATTTTCCCACGTCATTATAGTTGTGCTTTTAAAGTTTTAGCAACGTTTCAGCAGAATCTCATCTGCCATCATCAGGCTTAGATTCTGTTGATGAGATTCTGCCAAAACGTTGCTACAACTTTAAAAGCACAACTATAATGACGTGGGAAAATACCTAACAAAGTTGAATACCATATATAAATACCAGCGAAAACTTATATATATATATAAAATATCAGTTTTTGAAGAATGCCTTATCCTTTTCATAACTGTAATGCACAAGAACTCATACTCATTATCAACAAAGCACTGAACTCTTAAATGTGTGGATAACCCAGAAATTCAGTCTGGCTCCTCAAATGTGAATTCACCTGTTAAAACAGAAAACAGGGAACTGGGAAGTTTCTAATCCTGACTGCCTTCAAAATTAAATGGATCACTGATTTCAAAATCGCTTGAACCATTCCAAGTTTTGAGTGATGACAGAAATGGATTTTCATCAAACTCCTTAAAGTTTTTTAAAAAAATTATTATTAATTATAAGGCTGCAATCCTATGCACACTTATCCGGGTAGAAGCTCTATTGAACTCAGTGAGACTTACTTTCGAGTAAACATGCATAGGGTCAAGCTGAACAAACTTTCATATAATTTATTTTATTACACTGCATAGGTGTTTAAACATTATGTAAACTGGACCTATATATAAAAGAGCTGATATTAGTGAGGCATTGATAATAAAAAGTTATCTATTTTTTTCAGTTTGAAGAAATTTGAATAATTACTCCCCACTAGAAAAAGTGGCTTTCATCACAATGGTAGAACCACATGAGCATTATAATTTAAAAACAAATACATATCACTAGTTTTATTCTGATATCTCTCTATCTATCTATATATAATATTGGTGGAGTGTAGGAAAATACTGTAATTCTTTTACACGGCAAGCAATGACATTCTAACTTCCAGAGAAAGTTATAATAATTTATTAGTAGTCTACAATCCACCAAACTATAGATTTTTTTAATATACATAAAAATTGTTTGAATGGATTTAACATATGTACAACTGTATTCTGCAGCATTATTTGATGCCTGTGTCACAAAATAATTCAATTATAAATATACATAATATAAACAAGCAAAATTACACATACTGATTTTATATTGTAGATAGAAATTAGCTACCACATTTTTAGCAGAGCTTTCCTAAGGCTACATCAAGTAACATCCTTTCTTATCTGTCTTCACTAACTCAAACTTTTTAAATGTACACATTTAAAGAGATGGCAGTGAAATAAGCGATCAAACAAACACAAATCCTGATCTTTTGTGTGCGTGTGAAAACTGCCTCTTGGAGTCATTGGTCTGAGCTAGATTGTTGAGAATTTCATGCTTGCATAGGCTTCACAAAACTACTTACTAGCCTGCTGCTCAAAGGATACTGTTATCTGTGTAGGCTAAACCTGTTACAAATTATAGAGAATATTCGTAGCTCGGGGAGAGGCTAAACCTGCCTGTTGGTTTGTTTTGAAATAGGAACATACAAGATGTATAGGTCACCAATAAAAGAAAAAGACTAACAGGCTTCAGAATTAGATTAACCTATACTAAAGGTCATAAAGATTGACTGGCACACCAAAGATAAAAAAATAAATTTAACCAGTTGCTGTGAGGTTAGTTATGCTCTATTTAGGGAAGAAGAAAAAGAGAGCTAAAAATGAAAAAAAAAATCACCTGAAATTCCACCCATGCGGCTTTTCACATCACAGTGATGTATAAATGGGAATAACTACAATTACTGAATGCAGTATTTTTGAGCATTCAAAAACACTTTTCTTTAAAACTCCCTATAATATTCTTTAAATTTTTGTGATATTGCAATAAGCTGAATGTAATATTCAGCTGCTACAGTCAGCAGCTGAATTGACCTTATTAAGTTTAGATAGCTCCTATTGTCTTTTTTCAAGAGACAAAAATTGGAATACTGATCACAGTGGCTTCTGTATTCCATTTTTTTCCTCCAATTTTTACTTCCTTGGGAATAAAAATAGATGGATTAGATCCAAAAAAAGTGCATCTTTAAAAAAGCAGCATATATTTCTTAGAAACACTTCAAATAATTTAACTGTGTAATATATAATAGTTTTATACTACAGCATCAAACTCTGATGCTTGAGTCATCGTATATTAGGCCTAGGACATAAATATCAGAATATTTGGGGAATCTGACTGAATCTTTAAAAAAAGTCTAGCCTTTTTGTTCCAGAATCAGGTTTTAATGAACTTCAACTTTATTCAAGGCACCCCCTAGCAAACGTAAATATTTATGTATGTGTAAATACTCACCTGACAAAAAGAAGATGCCTAAATAAAATAAGTTTTCTGGCAATAGAAAGCACAGCAAAGGCAAATTAAAAGGAGAGTATGCAGACTGGATAGGGCCAAATATATATTCTTTGCATATTCCTTGCTCAGTGCAGAAGCAGCCGCTGACTAGCATGGGAACATAAAAACAAGCCCTCACATTCATTCATTCCTTCATCACTTAACAGCCAATACCGTTCTTTGCCCCTTTACAATGCATGCTTACTTTTATCTAAAAATAAAATTTTTGGTCAGTTCTGTCCCGCCCACCCTAATGCAGTTCAAATGTCTCAATTTGGGTCCAGTTCTGAAAGTAATTCTCCTAAGAAGTTAACCCAAGAGTCATACGTGATTCTGAAAAACCATAAAACGATAGGGAGTCCAATGAAGCTAATATATACACCAGTCACTTCTAAATGAAGAGGCAAACATAACGAAAGCAAAAAGGTTGAAACAACAGGGCAGTGGATTTTTAAAAAAAAATCAGAAGGGGAGGTGGAGGTAGAGAAGGAGAAGTAGGAGAAAAAGGCTCTGAATCAGTGAGTGAGCCAGGTCAATACAATAACTGTAGAACATGTTTTGTCCATTACATGTAAACCAATAAAATGAGGTCAAAAGTACCATTTGCACGTGAGTTGGTATTAATAGTAAATCTCTAGATCAAATGGTTAGAATCTAGTGTGAGATGCTGCCAGATGAGACTTTTATTTTGCAACTACTTAGCCCTACTTATGAAATTTTATTTGAAATGAGGGAATCTCTATGTACAATCATGTTTTCTGTTTCTTTTTTATTTTCTCTTCCTACCATTTATTTCATTGTTCAGAAGAAAAAGGTAAAAAATAGCCAAATAGCGATGGATAGTAAAAAGGAGTTCTCCATCTGGAACATCCTGAATTGTATACCCACAAGAAATACAACTTAGAGGTCACTTAACAGATATTAAAACAAAAAAGTATTGAACAATGCTGCCAATAGGATAAAAAATGAAGTATTCTCAATTGCTGTGAAAAATTCACATGTTGCTTGAATTCTTAGCTTCCATCACTGACTATATCACTGAAATTAAGTTCTCTGAAAAGCAACCAAGGGTTCTGCAACATCAACTGAATTACAAAGCCTACCCTTCATATCTACATAATTCCTCACCCCAAATATTTTATTTGAAATCTTCTAGTATAAAGTTATATTTTCAAAGTAAGTCCCTATCTAAAACATTACTCTACAGTTTGAACTAGTATCCATATGCCATAGATAAATATATGGAGAGTTAGTTATATATGGAGAGTTAGTTATTCGTTTTATGCAAATGCTGAATATTTAAATAATATATGCTAAACATATAGTATCTCCATATGACATAGGGATGCCCCCCACTCTTTTCAGTCAATAAATGTGGAATATGCAGTATATCTACTTCCTAGTTGGCAGGAAGAGTACAATGAATGTGGAGTCTATTTCAGAAACAGGATCGGCTGTTTGTGTACCCCACATTTGGAAAAAGATGTGGATTCCTCTGCTGGAAAAATAATGCAGCTTTGCTGAGTGAGGGACTGTCACTCAATGTAAACAGTATCTTTGAGGAATGTGTTGTCCACGGTATACAGAAAAGCTGTCTGCATCGACACTGTGTGCAGTGATTCAGGACTAATACACAATAAACAGTACCAAACAGTAAGTGATCAAATGCCACTTTAGTATACAGCCCAGTGAAAGTAAAATGTAATCTTTAAAAACAGAAGGACGGAATCAATCAAAAACAAATATTTGGCATAAATCTTGTTGGTATGCATTGAAATTACATAAATGCTCCTTTCAGATGATTTCTGAAGTGCCATGGTGGTGCAGTGATTAGAGTGCAGTACTGCAGGCTATTTCTGCTGACTGCCGGCTGCCATTGATCACCAGGCTCAAAGTTGATTCAGCCTTCCATTCCTTCTGGGGTTGGTAAAATGAGGACCCAGATTGTTGGGGGCAATATGCTGACTCTGTAAATCACTTAGAGAGGGCTGCAAAGCATTGTGAAATGGTATATAAGTCTAAGTGATATTGCTATTTCCACTTACAGGTACTCCTTGACTTACGACAGTTGAGTCCAGAATTAAATTGTTGCTGTCCTTAAGCAAGGCACCCACTCTTCTCTTGGCTCTTCTCACTGCAGGCATTATGCGGAGCATGGGGTGCCTCAGGAGGTGGGGGAGGACCTGGTTTGCTGAACAAATCGTTGTAAGTTGAGGATTACCTGTACAATACTCCAATAGGAAAAATGTTTTCATGAGTGTGAGTAGTTATGTTTGGAAGCATAGAGTTGAGTGATTTTTTTTAATACAGGTTGTTCTCAATTTACAACCACAACTGGGGCCAGAATTTCCATTGCTAAGCGAAATGGCTGTGAAGTGAATCACCTCAGATGTTAAGCTCATGATACGATCATTAAGCAAATCTGGCTTCCCCAATTGACTTTGCTTGTCAGAGGTGCCTTGGGAAGGTTGGAAATGGCAAGCCATGTGACCTCAAGACCCTGCAGCCACTGTTAATACATGCTGGTTACCATGTGCCCAAATTTTGTTTATGTGATCCCGGGGATGTTGCCATGGTTATATGAGGACCAGTTGTAAGTCAAGGATTACCTAGGTTTCAATATTTTTGCAGCTATTCCTTCACTCACGTTTCATGTCTTCTGTGTTGCTCAGTATTCGATTGTTGCCAATAGATGATATTTTTCAACCTTTTAAGATTCATGATTGCTCTAAATATGGTTCTCTGTACCCTGCCATTCTGGTGAATGGATACTGTATTTCATTTCTCAGAGCAACTGAATCAGCAGTGTTGAGCTGATGCCAGTAACAGGCCTGAATAATAAATCCTAATATATCACTGCAATCGGCATCTGTGTTAAGGCAGCGTTAAGGGGGATTATACAGCGAAGCCAGTAGAACCATTGGCGAAAAAAATAAACACTAGTAACACAAGTTAAGATCTGAAGTGGAGGCCTTGATTTAAGCTTTGCTGATCGACATGAAGCCACTGAATCTAAGCAATTTTGCCTTACACCATCTTTCCACAGCCTGGTATCCTTCAGTTGCACTGCACAACTTTCACTATTTCCAGTCACTATATCCAACATGGGGAAAGCTGCCTTAGTTCTCAGCATTGGTAATATACACTCAACCTTTTCTTCACCACACATACCTTTTAAATACCTTTTGTGGCCATAGACTATGACCACAGACCACCAAGACTTAACTCATGATTTAAATCAGAAGATTTAACTCATTCTTCAAGCCTTCATAACCCCCTGTAATGACACAGAAGGCCCGCAGCGGTCCACAGACCACAGGTTTGAGAATCACTGCACTCTACCATTTGGCTTAATTGGGGGGCGGGGGGGGGAGATAAATGAAGATAAATACAAAAAATGCCCAATTCACACTATTAAAGAGGAATTCCATATTTGGCAAGACTAATAATTCATTACATAATCAACTCCTGAGGTTTGTTTTTCTTAGTTTGCTGAATTAAAAATAATAATAAAAAAGCAATGTATAAAATATGTGAAATATACCGAAGTTACAACTTCATTTATGAAATGAGGTTTGATCCAAAACTCAGTGCAAGTGGCAAAATTGACCATTGCTATACAGTATCTGTGAGAAAGATAAGAAGAAAATCCACTTTGCTCGGGCACAAAAAGTTAGGGGTGCCACAAACACTGTCCCAGATTAAAAATTCAAAAAAGTTTCCAACAGTGAAACTTTATAAATAAAGTACAAACTAGATGATATTGCTGAACAGTGGAGTGGTGGGGGAAAATATTAAAACATATACAAGCTACTTCTAGCATAGACCAAGAAAGGAATGTTGGAACTTTGTATACAATAGAAATTTAAAATTCCAGTTGTTTTCATGAGGAAATTCTGAGCCATGCAGGGTTTTTTTTTTTTTTTTTTGCATATGGATATATATTTTTATATATACTATATATGTATATATGTACAGTTTAGCTATAAAACTTTGATGTGTAAAGAAGCTGTCTTCAATGAAAAATTGAACATTCAGAGGAAATTCCTGAGTTAGGGTTTTGTGACATGGGCCACTGAGAAAAAGCTGCGTTTGGGTCCTCAGAGGTGTTATGTCCATCCCTGTTGAATATTGAAATTAAAATACAGTAACAATAACAACAACAACAATAAAAAAGAATCAGACAGTGTTGCCACTGCTTTGTTCCCCTGCCTGAGCATGGGATAGCACCATAGTGAAGAAGTTAACTCCCGCTTTGTAGAGAGGATGGAATACTTAAAAAACAGTATTGCTGCTAAGACCACTGTAGTGTGCACCAAGTATGTTGTTCAATATAGACAACAAATGATCGTGGCCACTGACTGACTGACTGAAGAGACCTTGCTAGGTGTGATGTAAAAGGTATACCAAACACTAGGTGTACTCCTTCCTAGGCTGCTCATCTGTTGTACACTTATCTGTCATTTCCTGACAGAAATCCATGGTCACCGCTTGGTTGTTCTGCTCCAGAGGGAGCTCCTGCTCAGAATAAGTAACTTGGTCAGCTCCATCCAGTCCTCTTGCAGCACATTTGTCAGAAATGTTGTTGGGTAGCCAGTGGGCTCCCAGCTGCTGTACTGGGCTTTGTTCTGAACAGCACTGCAAGCCTTCTCCAATGCACTGGGATGTCACTACATTTTGCTCCACTCCACCTGATGAAGGGTTGATACTAGCTGCTGTTGGAAGATCCATAGGCCTGAGCACAGGGCAGTATCGGTGAAGGTCTTGGATCTGTTCGGAGCTTTGCATATCTCGGCATACTTCTTGAGAAAGGCAGGAGAAATTATCTAATAATTCTCCCATGCATGCTTTCAGCTGATTCCTTTCTGACAGAAGCTTCTCTTTCTCACAAACCTGTCAAATACAGAACAACGATTGTTTTTTAAAGAGAGGTTTGGCACATCAGGCTTAAATCAGATCTTAATTGATTGGCACGTTATCCAGAATGAGATGCTGGAAGTCTGAAGTGTATCACTAGATAGTGGAAAAGCAAAGGCAGGAAATAAGATAATAGACCTTCAAATTAATAGGAGAACTGCGGATTGGAAGAACTAATCTCGAACAAAATAAAGAGCCATTCTTCTCTTGAGGCAACATTCAGCAACCAAAAACACACATATAATATGAACAGATGATGGACTAGAAAAAAGGACTAGGCTCAGGGAAAGAGAAGAAGCCAAGTCAATAAATACATGTTTGTGAACAGATATGACAGAATTGTCTTTAGAAAAGCTATGAATTATTAGGGGAACATTCGATCCATACAATCTTAAGCAGTTGACCTGGACTCAATCAACTCTAAATATGATCAGAAGGTACTTGATGCATTTTGTTCAAGTTTAAGAGAATCTGGAGTGTATTAAATAGAAGACAGAACATATTTAATAAGTCTCAATATTTTGTATGAATTATAAAGACAAGGCAAAATAGATTAAATGGATTTTATTAAATTGGGTTAATGATCAGTATAAGGTGAGATATTTGATAAATAATGGTATTTAATATTTCTTTAGGCTTACCAATTTGCGAATTTCACATTCTAAATTCTGAATACAGTCCAGTTTTCTCTTGCGACAGCGCTGGGCAGCAATTCGGTTTTTACTGCGCCGCCGAACATCATGGATAAATTCCAATTGCTCTGAGGTTAATTTGTGCATCTTTATCATCATCTGGAAATCATTTCTTGGAAGATCTGTGATTTGATCTACAGGAAATGGAAGTTTCACCTGAGGTAAAACAAAGCAAAAGGCAGACTGCTTATTTAACAAAGAATTTAACAGGTTCCTTGGAATAATTCTCTTTTATTCAAATAACATAGTTGAATATAGTTCAAATATTAACTTCTGCATTGTAGGCAACTTTAAGAAATAGCCATTCTAACTATTATTGTTTACTATTATACAATAAAACCAGCAAGACTATTAAGTACAAACAGCTTGGTGCAGATAAATGAGATTTTTCATGTTCTCCTCAAAGTACAGGCTCCAATTCAAAGAACGGATGCTAATTAAAAGTATAAAGAATAATACTTTATATTGTATACTAAAGAATAATCCTAAAATAAAAACCATTTTTCCTTAACTGACCTTATATATCTTGTTATGCTAATTGTTGAATTTAGTTGTACTTCTTTCTACATCAATGAAACCATACATCATCTAATTCGACAGCCAGCAAATAAATCATCAGATTAAGATGTAAAGCATTCCATGGCAGATTCAGATGCTGATACAAATCCTGAATATTTATTTTGTTCAAGCATTCATGCTCTTCTATGTTATGATAAAATGTATTTATTCAATTATTAACAATATTTTTTCTACCACTATAATCAGATGATCCTGGGTGGTAAGGAAAGTCAAGGCAGTTTCTCTAATAAAAGAATGATTCATACAAAATTAAATACCAACTCTAATAAAATATTAACATATTACTTTATTGCTATCATTGTTTTTCATAAAGAAAACACTTTCTGTCATTAGTAATACATGCTTTCATAAAGGAACTATGCTGCTATTATTCTGAAACAGCCTTATTGAAACTGGGTACCCTGATGCTTTAAAAAGTCTGATTTAGAGGAAAATTGAAAGCATTCCAAAGCAAAAATCTAAATACATGAAGGACATTCAGAAGATGGCAGAATAACACAATGGATATTTTACATCCTCTTAGAGACTACTCTGGAAAAAAATGTTGGGAATATAGATAGAAAGTTCATTAAAAATGTCAGCTGAATCTGCAGTATTGATTAACAAGTAAATGAAATAATAGAAAATTCTGAAAATGAATATGTAGGTGGCATTATATTTGAAATTGGGTTGCTCTGTATCACAAAAATATGCGCAGGGAGGGAGAAAAATGTAGAAGAGTCCAACTAGTATGATCAACAAAAGACTACATTCATTGTGCTAGCTTATATACCAACCTGAGACATGCAAAGGTCTTAAAATAAAGAGGTGGATCACCCTACAATGTCTGATCAATATGTGAACTGACTGACTGAGAACAATCAACCAATGGAACAGCTTGCCTTTGGAAGTTGTGGGAGCGTCATCACTTGAGACTTTCAAGAAGAGATTGAACTGCCATTTGTCAGAAATGGTGTAGGGTCTCCCGCTTGGGCGTGGGCTTGGACTATATGACCTACAAGATCCCTTCCAACTCTAATTATCTGTTATGTGATAGCTGAGGGTATAATTAAGTTTTATTACCATGTCATATAGTGACAGGTTCTTGTTTATATACTTAGATATTTTTTAAACAAAATACAACTACACAAATTCATGGCTAGGTTTTTTTTAATGGTTATCAATCATAACCATTGGTTTTGAATACCTAACAGTAGAAAGTTATGGGTACCTAACAGTAGAAAGTTATCTTAAAGCTTTATTTTGAGATTTACAGAGAAATTTACTTTGCAAATGTTGTACAATGGATATTAAATTGGTATGACTTCAGTTTCAACCTCTGTGGCTGTTATTCTTGCCTTTGATCCTATCACAAAGAATCAATTAATTTTCAAAATCTCAGTATATCATAGATACATGTTGTCTACATTGATATGCCCAGTAGATGGCACCATGTGTTTTAAGATTTACAATGACAGAAGACTATATTCATGCCTTCTCTAATTCAGACTTCCCAGAAGAAAACTCCTTTGATATACGAGAATAGATTTTAATACCTTGGATACAAGTCTGCCCCTTACACAGGCATGAAAATTGGGATATAAGCAACCAATAGAAATCTTTCTGCCTGGTTTTGTTTGATAAATATTGCACAAGGCTGTGTAGTTTGGCATTCGTTCATTCACTTTTCCACAAAGAAGAATACCACCCCCGCAACACACGTATCATGAGCAAACAATTATATTAATTTAACTATTCTTGTTTGTAGAGAAATGAATGAATGAATGCCAAACTGGCCTTGTCTATGGAGATTCTCAGTCATCCCATGGTTGTCCTAAAAGTGCTTTTTCAAGAGGCAACTGGACTTTCTGATTTTTCTTTGAAGAAACATTTCACTTCTCATCTAAGAAGCTTCTTCAGCTGTGACTGGATGGTGGGGAATGGAAGGATTTATACACCTTGCAGACAGCTGGTCATTTGCACACTTCCAGCTGTTTGCAAGGAGTATAAATCCTTCCATTTCCCACCATCCAGTCATTGTCTGTCTGTGAACCTTCACCTTCTTGTCCCACCCGTGGAACTATATAAACACAAAGACATAGCACACAGGTCACATTACTATGACATGAGTCACCAGAAATGGCTCACTGCCCCACAATTAAACAATGTTCTGTTTAAATATACAAAAACTGACCTTAGATATGGTGATGTGGACCATTATGCTTACAGACTGCTTTCTCTGATAGGAAGAGTGCCTATTTTCTCTCTTCATACATTTTAGTCTAAAACATTTAGATTTTGCCTAATTACGTGCGTGTTCAACATATGTTCCCTCCTAATTCTATGGGAGGTTAGTTACAGTAAACATATGCCATTCCAACTTGGCTTCCTTCACAGGATCTCTGATATTTAGAAAAAACAGTAGATGGGACACTAATTATTTTAAAAATCTCAGGGAGGGGATTTCTACTGTAACACCTCGAATTCTACAGATGCAAGACTACTTTTACTGTTTACTGATTTTACTTTTACCATGGCTTCTGCCCTCTGCAACGTTGTGCCTTTGAGGCCGAGCTCGGTCCCCATGTTCTTGGCCTTCTGAAAAGGCCTCAAAACCTGGCTTGGCTAATTGGCCTGGGGCCCCAACCGGAGCTTTAAAGCTGGAGTTGGATTAGTGGGTTAAGACGACAACCCCACATCCACCTGGTTTGTATACTGGTTCTTAATTTACCTAATTTTTGTTCATTCTTAATGTTTGCACATTTTAAGGTTCTTGTAGTTTTGTTCTTGTGATGTTGTAAGCTGCCTAGAGTTGCTTGACAGTGAGATGGATAGTATATATATTTAATAAATAAATAAATAAATAATATACAGACGGAATATATTTCTAAGCACTGGTGATTACACACCTCAAAGCCTGTCATCTATGCACAGGAAGCCTTGCTTTTCAATAGTACAGAAAATGAAAAAGAACTCTCACCCTGTGCCACAAAAGTCAAACCCTTTGTCAGTGTTAACAGGCCTTAGCTAAGCACAAATTTCAAAGTTTATGCAGTTTCTTATTACATACCAGGAACAGCTATGCTTGGGGTTAATTTCTGAACAGACCAGCCACATAGTTCAGTCTGGTTGGTCAGTCATAATATGGTTTATTTTGGCCTTATACTGGAGCAGCTCAGTTACGATGGCTGGTAAGTCATGGAATACTGTTTAGCACATTGTTTACACACAGTCAGTTGGGATTTAATCAACAAATCAAGGTTGCCCAAACCATGCAATATGTAGACAAGTTCACTAACTAGTGCAGGATTGGACATGTGGTTTACCACAATGTTCTGGCATTTTTAAGAGAAATTAGAGCCTTAGGCTGAACTGATATTAAATAGTTTTGGGGTAGCCCAAAGCACATGGATGTATTTTTATTTCTATACTGAAGCTTAGTTTTAAAAAGCAGTATACAACAATGCAGTGTTATTATTTCCCTCTTGTATTCTTGAGCTGGGATGGAGTCTCTTCTGTGACAGAGTAGTTTTCAATGTCTCTGTAGTTGCTGGTCCTGACAGGGGCACAGCACTGGGTCTGAGTTTCATTCCTTGAAAGTATTTCCTTACATCTACAATAAATTTCAGTTTCTGTAACTTGCCCCCTCAATCGTCTTTCCATATCAAATCCAGAAATCAGCTGATTGCAGAAGATTCAAGCTGTATTAATAGCTGGTTGCTCTTTTGAATACCTGAACATTATATTCAGATTTGCATACAAGGTAAGAATCAAGTAAGAGCATATAGGCCTTTCTTTTATGTTTTTCCAGTCCTATGAGCTCTGATAACACACGTAATTACCTATACACCAAGGTGGTGGGGGTGGTTGGGAAGGGGGGAGAGCACACTACAATATATGGGAGTCTGCTTAAGAAATCAGTTTCAATTATCCAGGATAATGTTAAATAATGCAAAGTGAATAAGAGAGCCAATTTAATGTAGTGGTTAAGGCCCCAGGCTAGAAAATGGGAAAATTCTAATCCTGCTTTAGACTCAAAGCCAGCTGGGTCACCTTGGTCAGTCACTTTCTCGCAGCCTTAGGAAGCCATTTCTGGACATCTTTGCCAAGAAAACTGCAGGGCCTAGTCCAGTGACAGGATCCAGCAATGACTTAGAGGCACCAAATAAATGAATAGAAGTCAGTCCAAATCACAAAATTGCAATTAAAAAAAGGAATATTTATTCCAAAGTTTGCATCTTTATGAGATTCTCTTAAAAAAAGGTTTTGTGCTTAGCTCAATTATGCTTCCACTGTTATCTTTTGATTAGCAGTAGATCAATTCCTCCTGTTTGTACATGTTATTTACATAATCTGGCCTACTTTTGTATTTTAAAAAAAGATGTCAAACATTTGAAAGACCTTGAAGTCAGGTGCCTGTAAACTAAATAAAGAACATGTTTGAAAAATAAAAATAAACTTTGGTCAATTTGAGCAAGAGTTTTGTGATGTGTCCAGCTGGAAAATAGTGAGGGCTGAAAAAATTAACAGGTCTTCATGGCATTGTAAGTACCACCACCAAGTCAGAGAAAACAGTTTGTAAATGTTAATGTTTTATATTTAAGTGTCTTAAAGTGTCTAAAGAAGAGATTGGACTCTTGTCAGAAATGGTGTAGGATCTCCCGCTTGGGCAGGGGGTTGGACTAGATGACCTACAAGGTCCCTTCCAACTCTGATTATCTGTTATCTTTGTATTCTTTTTATAGAAGACACAAAAATATTTTTCCGATACATTATCTTTTCAAATGCTCAGCTGCACATAACCTTGGGAGAATTTCCTTAATAAATACTTCAAATCATGGAAGCTTTGTATTTTATCTACATGCTTCCTGTATCACAGCTATTCTCAGCAGGTTGCATAGTAGGTGAAATACTACAATGATGAACAGACAGCTAAATCTTTTCAATCAATAAATTAAAAATGAAACTGAATAGATAAGATGATCTAGGGGTTTCCTCTCTTGGGAGACTGCTACACAAGAGGCAGTCCAGAACTTCCTGAAATATACAAGCAGTGTTTCCAAATAGTAATGAACATCGAGCAGCCATCATAGGTTATGCAGGTGTTTTCCCTTACCTAAATCAGGTAAGCTTTTGGCGGCATCTTATTATTATCTGTCTCATCTCTGACAAAGCATTGCTCATGTTCGTTTAAGGATGTGTTTAGGGATACTTTATTTACACGGTTCAAAAGGTTTTAAAGTTAAGATTAACTCTGTATTTGGAGAGAAGTTTTAACAACGGGGTGGGGGGAAGCATTTTAACCATAAGTTCTTCAAGTTTTACAATCTGAAGTTCTGAGTTGCCCTCAAAGACTAGGATCCTGGCAGTGGTCTAATTTGAATGTTGTGAGGCATGGAAAATGAATGAAAATCACGCAAGGAATATACAGAATTGAGCTACCTTCTAATCGAGCACACTGTGCCCCAAAAGAAACTTGACTTATTGGTTAGCTCAATTTGCATCCAAGGACAGCCATGTTTAAAAAGGATCACCAGTTTAACTCCTTCATAGCAAGGGAAATCGCCCATCCTTTGAAAATAGCAGTAAATAGGTCAATCTCATTTATAGATTTCAAAGCCAAGATGGAGGAATGAATAATTAAACTACAGCACAACCCTCATTCTGAGAGGTCCTTGGTTCTTTCTGAGCTTGGTTGTTTTCTTGCAGACATTTCATTACCCAAACTAGGTAACACCATCAGTGCTACTGACTAGCACTGATGTTACCTACTTTGGAGAAAGAAACATCTCCAAGAAAAAAACCAAGTTCAGAGAGCACCAAAGACCCCTCATTTCAACTCTTAGCTACAAATATTCTCCTTTATTGAAAATTCACTCTTTTTTTAAACTTCCACTTCAGGGTGCATGTATGATATCCTAAACTTAACTGTAGTTTGGGAGTTCAAAAAAAGTAGTGTTGTATTTCTTAACCTCCTATGTAAAAAAATAATAATTTCAGAAATAAACCTCCCCTCCATGCAGGTAATGACCTTACACTCTGGCCTAGAGACACACACTAATGTAAACCAGCTCACTCTGACAGAGTTAATGTACCATGTTGTTTGGCCCTTATTCTCAAACAATGCTAACAGGCATCTAAAGGACAGATATTTCTAAGGGGCTAAGGAAGGATTTCTTTGTGGTCTCCTGTGGGAAACAGCTACCTTGATAGATATGGCTAGTCACAGAATGGATACAGGGCTGATCTGAGGGGACAAGTAATTTATCCAAGAGACTAAAGGCAAAGCTGAAGATGGTTCTGATCTTGAAAAGCAAAAGTATATATTTTCTCTTCTAGATCATTCCAACACACTTACATAAACCATCTATACATCTAACCCAGGGGTGTCAAACTCACATCGTCATGGTGGTGTCACGTGATGTATCGGGACTTTTTCCTCCTTCACTAAACTGGGCATGGCCTTGGCTAGTGCATGACGCATCTGGCCCGCGGGTCCAGAGTTTGACAGTCCTGATTTAACCACAGCCCACAGTTTTACACACACACATTCCTTTTCTCTTCCTCCAATCTGTTCAGCTCTTTTCTTACTGATTCTCTGCTTACATTTCAAAGCTTGGAAAATTTCAGGAAGAGTCTCTATTCACCCCCGGTTATCCTGCAAAATGCACTGTTTCTCCAACTGTCCATCATCTTCATGTTATCAGTGTTTCCAACTCCTATGGGGATTCCTGTAAGTCTAGAAGTATTCTGGTAAAATTAGATTGATGGACAGCAGGAATCATTCCTCTGTAATAGTCTCAGCCTGGAGCTCATTTTTTAAGTTGCAAATGCAAACAGAACAAGTAAGTCTCATGACAGCCAAAGGAGAGACTCCATAAGCACCACACTGCTCATAGAGGAGGGAGCCATATTCACAAAATAAAAAACAGTTTGTTTGGAGAGCATCAGCTGTAAGAGTGAAAGGCTGAAGCTGGTCAGAGAGGAATTAGGGTTTCCAAGCCAGAAATAGCCGGGAGATGTAAACATATCTCAGTGCATCCCAAGGTGCATAAACTGTGGTGAAATTCAGAGAGTGAAAATGAGGCAGTCCAAACCAGAAGTGGGGATCATGGAAATATTTTTTTTTTAAATTGATCCCACTTTCATAGCTTAGTTAACAGTTTTGGCTAGGAACTTGCTTTCATAGTTTTCATGAATATGGTTTCATCTTGACTAGCATCAGTGATGCATTTTTGAAATCGGTGTAGTTCTCGTTTAAGTATGCCAGCTATGGGAGTTTTGATAAAAAGGCATCAAGCAGCCTGTTAAATATCCATTAATTTGGAAGATGAATAAAATCATATATATTATGTACAACTTTAGTTTTGTGCAAGTCTGCTGATGACCCTTCAGCTATTCTGTAAATAAACACTTCTGCCTTCAAATATTACAATATGCCCTTGTTTAGCAACTGCTTTGAAATTGTTTGAAATTACAAAGGACTCCCTAAAAGGTATTTATGACATGATTTCAAAGTTCCAATGGATATATACCCGGCTCTGTGGTTATGTGACTGCATTTTGGGCGCTTGGAATTTGGCTTGCATTAATGGATGTCTGCAGCATCTTGTGGTCCTGTGGACACAATTTTTGTGGGTGTTGGCAGTTTCTGGTATATTCTTCCAGGAAAAAGAAGGAGGAGGGGGGGGGACGACGACGACGGGAAGGTGAGAAAAAAAAGCCCATTGAATTCACTCAACAACCACTGCAAAAAGGTCATAAAATTGGGTCTGGTCACATAGCGACCCTCTTAATGACCACAACAACATACTGGTACAACTGTAATTCTGGGCTCAATTATGGTTGTAAATTGAGGATTATGTGTGTAGAGGTAGCTAATTATAATTCTAGCTAACCCAAATGCCTTTGGATTGTCATTCAAGAGATCTTCTTTCTCACAGGCTAACTGAATCCTTTTGTAGTAGCTCTTTGGATCTCTCATATAAAAGAAATTACCAACCTTAGAGATGAGATTCACTTGAATATTAACAGTTTTTGGATGGCAATCTGCTAATGCTTTTTGCCATTTCTTAACGTTCTCCATAAAGTCTTTGCTTTTACTGTAAACTGTCTGAAGTTTAGACTTCACTTATAAAAATCTACAGGGAATTTCATAAAAATACCACCTCTTCTTGTAGTTGCTTTAAAGTTACAAAAAAAAGGTATAGAAGAATTTTTTTTAAAAGTGGGTCAGCAAGAAAAAATGAATTCCCACTTTGCATTAATTTGTAACTAAACTTTTGTCTTCAAAGTATAAATTATTTCTATTATAAAAATTGGTTGAAGTATGTAAGAAGTTGGATCACTGAATTTGAAGCTTAAAGGGTATTTCTTCTTTTCTTTTTAATCTTTTATTCCTGCTTTTATAGAAAGAAATGCTTAATTCAGATGATAAAAGTATGTGCAACCCCTTTCCAAAATCTCTTGCTCTCTGAAGTTGAGGTTCTTATTTGACAATTGCATATATAATTAACACATTGTTTTAATTGTTTATCTTTACTTGTGTCCAAATTTTGCTAGGTTGATCTGTTTTAGAGAATAGTTGAGTCTACTCATATATCATTCTTTTGCTGGAGTTGGAGGCAAACATGGACTATACAACAACTCCAATTATACCAACATTTACTCTACTGTCAATAAAAAGCTACGCAGAAAAATAGTATTTCCATTTTGCAAATTTGTTTTATAACACAAAAATGTTAAGAATTCCATTTCAGTCTTTTGATATAGTTAATATGCACCAATTTTAGAACATGTTTCTGTAGTGTTGGTTCAGCATAAACTATGAGCAAAATTGAAACCTTTCACCTATTTCACAATGTGCCAAATTACACAGCACCGCTGAATTCAGAAATGGACAATGTTTTACTGACTATTACTAATATCTGGGACTCAATAAAAAAGGTGTTTTTTTTTAAAAAAAAGAACTATATCTATTTTGCACTTGTGGGTGATAGCTCTATGAGTACTAATGTTTACTTTATGCTCTCTCCTCACCTGCTGTTTTGCCACATCATGGATGATAGGATTTTCAGATTGGGTGGCACTTAACATGCGACTGAAGAAGAGGATCTCTCAAGAGAACTAATGGTGTTTATAACATGGCTAGATTAAAATCTTCAGGACATCTAGTCACTGATGTTGCCATACAAGAAAACAAATCCAAAACTGCAAACACAGAATTATAGTAGAAACATGGCATGTAGGAAGCATGGACACAATAAAACTCAACACAGTGAAAGATGAAATGAAGCAATTATGAATTGAATGGACTGGGATCAGACACTTTCAGTCACGCTGGTTATTACGGCAGGAAAGGTAAAAACGGTAAAGGAGTCCCTGTGGATTTTACTATGCTAGTTGTTGCAGAGTATGAGGCAGTTTCAAGGCCGTTAAGGCAGTGCTGTCAGAAGATATTTCTGCGGTCATGTGGCCAGTATGATGTCATGGAGTGCTGTTATTTTTCCACCAAAATGGTACCTATTTATCTACTCACATTTGCATGCTTGTGAACTGATAGGTTGGCAGGAGCTGGGGTGAAGATGGGAGCTCACTGTCATGTGGTGCTCAGGTCTCAAACTAGGTCTGCTGGCTTTCCAGCCAACAAGCCAGCATCTTAACAAGCCAGTCATTGTGCTGCCCATTAGGGTATGAAAAATAAAGAAGAAATGATGTTGCTTTTATAATTATGAAGGACATAACAAGAACAGTACTTGACTACAATACAATCAATGATCAACTAATATTGACTGATTTTACGGACAACCATTTGATATAATGATCACTCAAATTTAGGCTGCAACCACTGATGGTCAGAGGAAGAGAAGGTGGATGACTTGATTAAGTTCAATTTGAGATTGAAAGAACATGTCAACAAGATGTACTGCTTGTGATTGGAGACTGGAATGTCTAAGTGGAAAAATGAAAGACAAAAATGTAGTTGGATTATATAGCTTCAGGAATTAAAAAGAAGTAGGAGTATGACTTTATCAATTTCCGCCACTCCAATGATTTCTTCATAGCTGTTCTTCAGACAACCAAAACCAGGTCTCTATACATGGACATTACCAGATGTAATACAGTATATAGAAATACATTTTACTGTGTTATTGCTAAAAGAAGGTAAAAGAACTCAATTACAGCATCAAAGATATGGCCAGGTGCTGATTGTGGAACAGATCATGAACTGCTCATGTGCAAACTCCAAGTTATGCTAAAGAAAAAGAAGAAAGCCAGTCTGTTTCCGCAAGGTGATCTTGAATGTATACTCTCATTTCCAAGGAGAACATCATGAATTGCTTTGTAGCCGTGAACCCCGAACCTCACTGAAAAAAACTCAGAGGAATTATGGAATGAATTTAAAGAAGTAGTTAAGGATTCATATGGAAAGTGACTGACAAATATGATGAAAGAGAAGAAAGCAAGATGTCAGAACAAACTGTGGAAATTGCCAAGAGGAGAAGCCAAAGTTAGGTCATGAAGCCACAGTATGGACAGAACATGGTAAAGCAAATGGGCAAAGGTTGGGCAAAAGACTGTGTCAAGGCTGCTGCATACTCTCCTTATTTATTGAACCTGTACTCTATATGTATATTAAGGGAAGCTGGATTGGAAAAAGATGCACGTGATTTTAAACTGGAGAAAGGAGCATATATAACCTGCCCTATGCTGATGTTACTATCCTGATAGCCAAAATGCAAAGGATCTGCAAGCTCTCAGACTAAAAGTCAAAGAACACAATGAAAAAATAGGACTAAAATTAAATATAAAGCACAGACTAAGTTAATGACAGGAGGTAAAACTATCAGCCTTAGAACTGACAATGAAGATATTGAAGTAGTGGGTAGATTCAGTCTTTTAGGATCAACCACAGAGTTTTGTACACTGTGATGAAAATAAGATGATGGACCAATAGCTGTTTCCTCAATTGAGCCTGCAAAGCAGATAATGGTACCTTCTGGTAAATGTGTTCCATCGTATCAGCAGCGTAAGTTTTAAAATTTGCAATAATTCAAGCTTACTTGAGGCAGAGTCAGTGTTTCACAATGAACAAGCAGTAACTGCACATTTATTCCTCAGTGAATTGACTGAAGGAATGGATTTCATGCTGATAAGTATAATAGCAGGCTGGCTAACACATCTGTGCAGATATTATCAGTTTTGTATATGTCCCTTATGGCTTCTCTTGCTCACTCAATTTCTCTCTGGTTGCTTTTCTCTCTGGTTGCTTATTAACCCTTTTAAGAGGTTTTTCGCTGGTTGCAGTTATCAAAGACATTACAGATGAAAAGCTTAACTGGGTACCTATTAGAGAGTCAAATCACTTTAGGAAACCATAGAGATCAAGGATATGACTTAAGGTATATGATCAATTCTCGTTTTCCTTTCTCTGAACATACTATACAACAAGGTACACATAAGTAAAACAAAGATAATGATCATGTTATACCCAAAGCAGAAGACTGCTCTCTCTCTTCCCTACCTTGTTTTGCATGGACATTCTCTTCTACTGAAATTTTAGAGTTCACTCTGATCAGGATTATTTTTGCTCCAAAAGTCTGCAAATTACATCTAGTACCCAATTAGCATACTGAATTGGTAGATAAGCTGGTATGAATTAAATATTGTTAACAAGAAACGGAGTGCAATTACTAATACCAATGATCACTGGTCCAAATCTTAAAGGGGCAAGGACACTTTTATTCCTCAAGTGGGATGAATTAAATATTATTAACAAAAAACCAGAGTGCAATGATTAATGCTAATGACAATTGGCCCCAAACTTAAAGAAACAGGGACATTTTTATGCCTTAAAATGGGGTGGGGGTGGGGGGGTGGATGAGGGCAGGGAGAGAAGCAAACCTGCTATGAGGTATTCCCTATCTCTACAGTTTCCACTATAATTAAGAGATCAAGCAGCTTTAAGCCTTTATGGGACCTTTTTATATGATGGCTTCTTACTCTCTCAGACATATTTCCAGTAATCAATGAGCTTGACTCCATCATCAATAGAATATTGGACAAAAGTGACTATTCTCTGTATTTTGTATACAAAGAAGGCCATTAGGTTAATAATGACTTTCTGAATGGGTCACAAGAAGTGTTAGCAGGTGTACTTATCACATATCCCTACCTCATGTCCTCTGTCTTGCACAGGACATGACTCACTGTCTGCTTCAGAGAACGATCCAGACTCATCGCTAGAGTTTGTTCCATAGGATGGCTCACATTTTATCTGGGGTCTGACTTGGCTGTATATTCCATCTCCCATCATGCTCGGCTCCTGATGCTCAGTGGCCAGGAATCGAGCTCCTTGAGAACAGGGGGAAGATGAAAACTCACACAGAGGCAGGCTACAGGGAGAACCACCGCTGCCATCCTCTGCATAAGAGTAGGAGGAACATGAACTGGAGGTCCTTGTTCTGGTTTCCAGAGGAGGAGACCGAGGACAAACTTTAATTGGCACTGGGCAGCTGGTGTTGGGCCGCATCCGTCCTGGGAAGTGGTCAGCTGTTTGTCCAATATGAGCATAGGTCTGGCAACTGGGAAGAGATTGGCTGCTTCCTGCCCACAGACCTTTTGGCACAGTCTCGGTGAGGTCTTTATCCAAGCTGCTCATGCCAGAATATGAATGCACCGAAGTGTTTACTTGGTCACAAACATTTGAAGAGAATATAACGGTCCTCCTGTCCACCTCACCTTCCTGCTTACAGAGACCTTCAACAAAGCCAGGACCTCTTAAAGGTGATCCCACTGTAAAATTGGAAGCATCCTTCTGAACAGCTTGGGAGAGCCCATAACTGCCCACAAAAGGGACATAATCAGCTTTATGGTCACCCTGAGTTGTCCCCTTGTCAAAAGGGCATGCTGGATTTCTGGCAAAGTGCTGTTGGGAAGTACTTGGGAAGCCATCTAAGTCTATAGTTTTTGTTCGGTTGAAGAAAGATCTTAGGCAGGAAGGAGAGGAACTATTTTTAGACCTGCCAGCTCCATTGGGACTTGGTTGCTTTCGGTCCATTTCAACATCCCCTTCTTTATCCCTGACACCAGTCTCATCTCCAGAGAGGCAAAGTGTGATGTTTTCTTCATCATTTTCCTCATTCCTAGGCTCACTTTTAATTTGCCCGACAGCAAGTTCTGGTTTGAGGTCATCACCTGAACCTTTTTCATTGAATGTGCTTGTGAAACCTGAGGTACTAACATGTGATGCGTTGTAGACATTCTTGGTACAAGCTAGCTGGTATTTCTTATACCTGGGGTACCGTGTTACTACTTCTTTATCCAAACTATCCTTGCCATCATCCAGTATTTCCGGGTCTGGCAGCATCCCTTCTTCCTTACTGGCTCCAGACATGGCGGGTTCAAAGTCAAAGGGCTCCGAGTGCATTCTCTCTCTTGAGCAAGATATCTTTGAAGTCTCTGACTCCATAGTTTCTTCCTTTTCTCCCTCTGAGTTTTCATCTTCATGCATCCGCTGATAGGTGAGATCCTTTTTGCACAGGAACAGGCCATCTTCATTGTTCAGCAGCTGGGTCTGAAGGAAGCTGAAGCAGGAATCCTCCAGGTTGTGCATACGTAGAAATTCGGCACAATGGATGACCTCTTGTATGTTCTCTCTGCTGAGTAATAGCTTAGCAGTGTAGGCAAACTGCAACAACGGACCAAATCCCTTGGCAGTGACCTGCAATGAAAAACAAAACAAAACAAAAAATAGGGAAATTGCCAGCATTACCTTCAACATTGCTATTTTTCTAAGCCCGTCTAGTATATTAGTCAGCACTGGAAAACACCTCTGCTAATTAATTATTTTGTCTTTATATTTTCATGTAACAGAATGATCTAAACAATACATTCAACAAATGATTCAAGGTCAATGAGATTTCTAGCACATGCCAAATAGTATTTTGTCTAGGAACATCCTGGATGTCAAATGTTTCACAAGTGCATAACTGTCAATTTTACAATGTTTATCTAAAGCAGACTTTGCAATTAGAATAAAGTACATCAGCCATTACTAAATTTATTCTTTGAAAAACTATACTTTTCAACAGAAATTTAAATTTATTTACAATATTTAATTTTCTTATTCAGTTTAGCTGGGTCAAATTCTCTATTGCTGGAAAAACTTTAATTAAGTGTGCCCTTCAAAAAAAGTCAGGATCCTTGGGAAGCATGTGGAATTTAATCTGAGTTAAGTAACAAGAATAATTCTCACTTTGCCTGTGACATTTAATCATGTGTTTAGAAAGATAATTTGGAGGTCAATTTCTCCATCAGCAATATGCCTAGGCTGCCACAACCATTACTAAATTACTCTGGTGATGCAACCATTTGGCAGACTGAGTCAAATCAGCCAAGTTTCTAATTTAACCCCCCCCCCACCGCTTCCACACACACCCCCAAATAATTTTTTTTTTGATTCACGTTCCTTGTGGAGTTTTATTCCCTCCTGCGAATACAAAACACAGCCTTGCACTTACAAAGCATACCCACTAGGTGGAAGAACTGCAAAAGAAGTAAGATGTCCTCTTAATGTATTTTTAAACAGCACTTTCTCTTGATGAGGTCTAGGCAAAACATTTCATTGACTCAGAACATTCCACAGTGCATTTTTCACTCAAGCTGAGTCAAAGCTTTCAGGCCCCTAAAACTGCAGCATTCCAGACATCTGCTCCTTGTGTTTTGCTCCAGAGGGTTTTGCATGCAATCTCTTTTGGAGGAATTGCCACACCATCGTCTCAGACACAGCTGCTTGCTTTTATACATGAGGCAAAAATCTGAAGGGAGGCGGGAGTAGGGAGCTACAATAGGCACTAGGTGTTATTGTTGTTATTTTGAAGCACTACAGTAGGAGAATTTACAGATTCAAGAGAAGCCTTTAGCAAGGATTGTTGGAAACAGCAGAGATCAGTGCTAGTGGTTCAAAGATGTAACTTCCATAATTAAAGACAAGCAAGGCTTCCTGGGAGCTACAAATGTTCAAAGCTTTGCGAAAACTGATTTGGCTCTCACCAACGTGCTTGTATTTAGAATGCTAGAACAAGAAAACAGATATTTGAGGATTATAAAGTGGTTACAAGGGGGAAGTTTAAAACGGTACATATTACCAGTATATGTTTATAATATTACAGCTATACACTGGGTTGTTGCAAAAAGATCTCTACCTTACCAAGATAAGTTATAAGCAAACTAAGTTTTAAGAAGCATAATTAAAAGTATGGACAGCATATAAAAATGGCCTACGGTATTATTCATGATGCAAATAAAATCTATGGATTTTAAAAAAAATTAAAACAATGCATTAAAACCAATACTTCAAAGGCACTGAACTGTTAGGTCTTTTATTAAATAATTCAGCTTTTGATGTCCACACAGATTGGATGGTTCTATAATGTAAATTAAATCAAAATATGATTGGATGATTTTGGTTTAGAATGTTGGACGAACCCTACCATTATGGTTGAGAAAAAGAATTAGCTGTGGCTTGATTCATGTAATTATGTGTAAACACGGACATTCTAACTTGGCATCTGAACCTTGAAAAGTGTACATTCAGGACCAATATGTCAAAAAGCCTCCTGTCACATCTTTTTACTGTTAATCTATGAATTCTAGGACACTACTTCTTATCTGAGAAAAAGAGTTCTAAGAACATTGGAATCTCCATGAACCTAATTTATATTAGCTATGGAGTCATAAATGTCTACATGGAACCCATACAGTTCTTCCATCTAGCTAGATGCTCTTTCCCTCACCAAGACACAGAAAAGTAGGAGATCAAAGTTAAAATTCTTATTCAATTCAGTCAAGAAAGGTTTTTGCTGTCCTGAACAAACTGCTCATTTTTTGCTTACTTGCAAGGCAGCTGAGATGATTAAAATGAACAAATGATATAATGACATCCTAACACTAGAAGAGCTATAGAAATGCATACTTCTTGAGCAAAGCAAGTCTGATAACTCAAAGGGGTCTTTCTGCCAGATGTTACTCTGATTCAGTGAAAATTCCTGTCTCTAACTCCTATCTCAATGGATGTTCCTCTTTTTCAAACATATAACTCTTCAAATTGCTTGAGTCATCTTTTGTTAATATTTACACAAAATGTGGCATTGAAGTACAAGTCGCTTTCTGGTGCAGATACTTCACACCTTACTTCATTTTTATGCCTGCATTAAGCCCCAACTTTTATTTTATAGGATAGATTTTGTACCAATGACCTGACAGGCATTATCACAAAACTGTAATTTATTTAATAAAAGAAAATTCTAGAAGTACCAGATTTAGTTAGAATTAACTCTGCTACTTTTCACACACTTCATACTTAAGACTTTGAATGTCACTTGCTTTAAAAATTCTTTCTCTTCTTTATTAAAAGAACAAAATGTTGGTGTAAGCTTGACATATATACAAATATGCATATATCTTTGTATTTTGTATTCTTAGTTTTTGAAGTTGCCATGTACATTATCAGCTCTCTAGTAAAAAGTGACAGACAGATGTGTCTGGCACTTCCAAATGCAGAGCTGCTTAGATGCAAACTTTATCACATAATTTTTGCAGATTGCAGTTAAATTGTTTGTTTTTAACAAATACAGGACATTTGTATCCAGAGGGAAAGAATACATAAACTTTATGAGGATGAACAAGCTATTTAAAAAACAAAAACAAATATTCATTAGGCTAGAACAGTTTATGGTGACTTTTAAATTATGCATCTCAAACTAAATTACCATCAGTTCCAGTATCCTTTGGCAAAAGCAAAGTGTATGATCATACTTTTTGTATAGATATAGATCACTTTCCTGAACCCATGTTCAGGAAAGACATGTTGGAATTGCAATTCCCAGAATTCTCAGCAGCACTGGGCATGATGATTGCAAATTCTGAGTGTTGCAATGCCAATACTTCTGAACTAGGTTGGGCAAAGCAAATATATGGAAAATAATGAAGGAAAGCTTGTCAATACTACCAAATCAACAGCACTTCTTTCTCCTAAATTCAGAGGGTAGGGTAGTTAGGAAAGTCAGTAAGTCTTGATGCATCTCAAGGGCTTATATTTTGGAATAAACCAATAGTACTGTTTTTTCAACTTTTAAAGCCTAAACAGCAGGAGGTGTGCTGTCCAGACCGTATATAGTTAATGGGGAATTGGTATAGTTAGTTAGGAATTGGGAGCTGTCTCTTTAAGGGAATGCATCATGGTAAATGTAGTTAAGGTATCCTGGGAAATGTAGTCCATGTCATGTGGCCACATCTATAATCCTGATTGGTCAGTGAATTGACCCTTGGTGGGTTGGGGGAGGTTCCTTCATTCTTGCCTGAACCCAGCATCATGCCGCTGCTTCACCCCCTTGCTCCATCATTATTGGAATGAAAGGAAAACTATCCTTTTACAGCAGAAAGTCAGCTATGCAAAGAGTTGGACATTGAGATGAATCTCGAGGTAACCATGAGTTATCTTGAGGATGCCTGATGAACCAATAAAAAGACTTTGTATGGATGCTTTGTGGAGTGATCTGTCTGCTTTAAAATCAGTTTATGGTTGTAAGGTCCAGAACAGGAGGCTGTTTATCAGAGAAAACACATAATTTAACAAGAACCTTTCGGGATATTAATGATCTAAAATAACAGCCTCTTGGTTGGGGGACCAGTAGGAAGCCTTCTCCCCTGCTACCTTCAAGTGTCATCCCTTTTGAGCCCCATGCTTGCCTTTTTTCAGAAACCAAGGTCAAGACCTTCTTCAGCTATTGGTAATATATCCTGATGTCCTTATTGGATTTTAATGGTCTACATTTTAAATAGCCACATTACACTCTCAATAAGTAAAATGAAGGACAAAAAAAACCTGAAAGGCTAAATAAGTAAACAAATTATGGATTCTGCAGATTAATTTCTCATAATGTACTCCTGCTTCTCAAGTTTACTTCTTTTACTTTTCCTCCCACTTAATTTAAATCCTGAAGACAGGAGCCCTTCTGTAGTACAATCTAAATAATCTTCAAAGAAGCTAGTAATATTATATAGTTGGGGTAAGAATCAAAATAGGGGCCATAACGTGTATCATCTGCGGAGCTACAAAGGAATATCCAAAATAGGTAGTCCTTGACTTACAACCATTCATTTAGTGCTGTTAAAATTGGTTTTGTGTTTTATCAGCAAAGTTCATCTGAATTGTTTATGTAAATTATTTGACACTACATTGAAAAATGCTATTTTTTGTGAAATTAGGTCTTCCAATAAAGAGTTGTCTAATCAGAGTCTGCTGGTAAACGTTGCTTGAATAGTCAGGAAGATATAGATTTTTGTGCTGAGTTTTAGGGGAAAAATTACTCTTGTATCATCTCCATCATAATAAGCATATTAAGCTGGGAGGTAAAAGCTCAGTAATACAGAGATGATTAGGAAATATGCACCTATAAAAATACCATTGAGGATTTTAAAATAAGTGTATTCTTTTGAACTTGAGAATGTTATCAATCTCGATTTTAACATTTTAAACAGGGGCAATCATGCCCTGCTATTGTACTGCAACACACGGAAAATTGTTAAATAGCTTATAGCAGGGATCCCCAACCTTTTCGACGCGCGGCCGGTTCCGACATCAGCTGGGCGCGCGCCCGGTGGGCGTCAACTGGGCGCCGCCATCTTTTATGAGCGAAAGGCGCTTCCGGTGGCGTCACGGGCGCTGTTTCGTCATAAAAGATAAGCGGCGCCAGCTTTCTGGTGAGCTTTCGGGTAGAAATGGCTTTCTCCGGAAAAGCTCACGGGCTGGCGCCGCCATCTTTTATGTCGAAACAGCGCTTCCGGTGAGCTCTACCCGGAAAAGCTCACCAGAAGCGCTTTTTACCAAAAAAGATGGCGGCGCCCAGCAACCAGCGGCCCGGTAAGGCTTGTTCCGCGGCCCCGGTGCGGTCCGCGGACCGGCGGTTGGGACCCCTGGCTTATAGAACATAGCAACATTCCGAGCCTGAGAAAATCATCTGGACTACAGAATTAAGATATTGTCAGAAAACATTTCAATGTTTCACTTCAACAGATAACAAAAGTGTTCAAAATAATTACTTGGCTGCAGCCTTATATAAAAGTTCTGCCTTCCTTCAGATCCTTCTATCATCTAAAGCAGAAATTGTCAATAATTTCCAAATTCTATTTGGGTAAATGTGGAAAAAAATCAGATTTCTTAGCTAAAAATCCTCACTAGCCATGAATTGTACTGCCATGTACTGCCTTTTGTTCTTAGCTGTATTCATATTGTTAGCTGCATACACATTGCAGAGACAAACAGAAATACAACATCTGATTTTGATTTGATTGACTCTGACTTTGGAAGCGTTCAGGAAGGATATTTCCCCAGGCCAGAATGTTAGGTGAATTCATCCTGTGATGTTTTACATACTTGCAGTCCTAATTTATAAATAAAAATAAAATATAAAACATAATTATCACAATTGGGAGCAGTAACTCAGTTGTCAAGTGAAGCGGTGGCTAAGTGAAACCATAACTGTGCTTAGGATCTTACTGCTGCATTTCTTTCCTTTTCAGATCTTCATAAATGCAAGAACTTGAAGCAAAGTTATTTTTTCATCATCACCATAATGCAAATAGTCACTGTATGAGGCAATCGCTAAATGAGGACTACCTGTATTGTACTGTGGGATTTGGTTTTGTTGTAATATTGTGATTTGTTTTTATGGTCGTGTGCTGCCTTTATGAGTTGGATAGCTATATAAAACTTTATATAAATAAGTGTTCCTTGGAAAATCATTCGCCTTTCATCTTGCATGTCAGTGTAATTTTTTAATCTAATATTCATTAATCCTGACCTACTAGAAGGTGAACGGCCCAAAATAATAAAAATTACACAAACAAATAAAACCAAATCTAATGGCATTGCTACTAGATTTATCTCTTGCATGGAAATGTTCAGGAAGCTGAAGATCTCATATATTTATTTTATTTATATCCTCCCTCATCTCATTCGGAGAAGTGACTCTGGAATTCGAAGGTTGGTTAATACAACATGATAATTTTGTTCTGTATAATTCCATGATTGAATATTATGTACAGGATTAGCTAATTACTACTGGAAAGGGCATCATTTTAGCTGAGTTTGCTCAACCGAGTGAGACTATTGTTCGGATAAAGGACAGCAAGTGTAGATGACTGTAGATGTGTGCAAGGTCAGGTTTCATCTGCTTTGTGAAGATTGTGCTCACTCTGAATTTATACTTACAGTAGATTATTGCCATAGTACAGTGAATCTCAAACAACAGTTCTGGCAGCTAGTATCATTACAGCTGCTCATCTTATTAACAGCATAAACAAACTTTTTGAAACACTCAAGGAAAATAACTGCAATTAGTGCTGACTGAATGAAATATGAACAACAAAATGTTATTCTATTCATTTACTTCCATATGATGAAAAACATAACCTTTGGCACAACGAATCATCTAATGTTTAATAATTAGAAAATTAATATAATTTAGTACCTCTTAACTAAGAGAGATTCTCATTTGGCAAATTTAGTAGCTTCATAATTTACTTTCAAATACCCTTTATTTTCCAATATAAGAAGAGGACTATTCACCGAGTTATATGTACTGTGACACAGCAGGTGATGTCATGAAAGATGTTAAGTCATTTTCAGAAGTAAATTACTGCAAATCCAGTGAAAAAATATCACATCCATGTATATTTAGCTACATCTGCAAACTAGTTTAACCAGGCTACAAACACAGGGGAGCTAGGGAGAGAGAGAGAAAGATTCAAGTCCAACTATTTAGTTCTAATTCATATAGAGTACAGGCATTTTACTTGCTGAGTATCCTTCTCTATTTTCTATAATCAAAGCTTTTTTGGTTAATTTTCCCTGCTTTTTTGGCAGATAGCTAGCTCCTCTCTGAAGTGAGCATCTTTTTCCTACACAGCTCCAGGAAAAATTGGCTCTTGTTTTTATGAACATAATTTATTATATTGCTATTTATGTCTGAGAAAGCTTTATTCTTCTTGTTTCTGCCATTCAGAGATGAAAAAGAATCAGGAAAGGACTAAAAATTGAACACATGTGTTTTCAAGCAATCATTCTAAAGTAGCGCATGGAATCTGAACATATAAGCTGGAATAAATGTTAGGATAAGTTAATTTCATTTTTAAATACTTCGGAGGATTCTAGCAAGCCACACAAAACTCAGTAATTAGTTAAATTAAAAAGACAATACAAGGCGCTACAGAACAAAAGTTCTCTGTATCAGCAGGACTATTTGATCTGCACACTATTGAAAGCAGAAAATGTATGCGGAGCTGACTTAGTATTTTTCTTCTAGTTTCTTTTCTACCATTTGCTCTATTGTTTTCTCAGTTCCTTCAATTTCCTCTTATTTAAGCCAGTAAATTCTCCACTGCTCTATTTTTTTTTTGCCATTGTTTCTTTTTCTACAGTTTTTGTACCTTCCTGTCTAATCTCACTGCATGCTAATAAAAGATCATGACAAACATGATACAGTCTGAAATAAAACCAAAATAGACAGTTTCCTTTATCCAGGCTGATTATACAAATATTTTACTATGAATTAGGATGCAAGTCAACTTCTTCTAAAACCTCACTGCTGCATTTTCTGCACAGAAAACCACTGAATCTTCTACATTCTGTGTGGCTTTCTTTCTTTCTTTTTACTCCCCTTACTTCAATCTCTTTGACAGCATAAGTAAGTAGGTCAAATATAGCTCATTCTGAACAGTCATTGTTCCAGAGTCATACTGTACTTGGGTTCAGCTCCAGCTCCGTGGCTTGCAGTTTTATTCCATTTGGGAAGTAACTATGTCACCACTGTAGATATTTCTAATTTTAGAATGCTAAAGTGCATTGAAAGTATACTTCTATTTAGAAAAGCAATGTATTTTTTAATGCAAATACAGAAGAACTCTGAAATTATATATTTTTTCTAGCACAGTAATTTCACACGAGATCTGCTTGTGAAGTAGAAGCTTAGAATTTCCTTTAAAGCTAGGGAAATCTTTTTTTTTTTTTAAGGCCAAAATAGGCATAATTTTAGAAATAGCAAACATTTATTTCTATCATTCTTTCCTATATTTTTTGGCCTGTGATTTCATTATAACTTTTATCATTATGTGAAAGATGATACTATAACACCAAAATTTAAATATTTAAGAGTTCAGTGATAATTCTGTGTTCCAGTAAGGGCTGGTGTACCAATCTACATATTGCTCCTACATGTTTGAAAGCTACGCAAGCTACTTTTAATGGGATCTCCCACTCAATGGAATTGGGAAGGCCCAAGTGCACAAGGATAACCTCCCAGCAGAAGAAATACTTTTAGAAGTACTGCAAAAGAATTGCTTTCAATGGGAGCACATTGGTGGCAATTTAGTTTAGGTAATCCAATCTCAGCAAAACAGATCTATCAGAACTACCGAAGTTCCCAAGTTCAAGCAAAAATGTTTACATTTTCAGCAAGCCAGATCTAAGCATGTAACTCCCATTTCCCTGAAAGAAACAGTGTGTCCAGTTACTTTTAAAAGTATAACACATATTTACTCATAATCTCACCTGTACTGTATGCATTATCAAGGCAATGGAAGCAGTTAACACCACCACTTTCTAGTGTGCGGTGGAAAAAAATCCTATACATGAAAAAAGAAAAACAACGTGTACTTCCCTTCATGATTAAATAAGATGAGATGGGAAGTAGTCCAGCAGTTATTTCAAAAATTTAAAAGAGGGACAAGAGCAGGATGAAGGGGCGGGGAGAAAGAAATGGACGTGGCTATGGCACTGTACATTTCATCATAGCAATTAACATTCAGAGATTCTATATATGGAAAGCATTAATATACAAGATGAGACGTGGAGACACAGTGGTTAGAATGCAGTATTGCATGCTAATTCAGCTCACTGCTAGGAGTTCAATCCTGACCGGCTCAAGGTTGACTTAACCTTTCATTCTTCTGAGGTTGCCAAAATGAGGACCCAGATTGTTGGGGGCAATATGCTGACTCTGCAAACCACTTAAGAGAGGGCTATAAAGCACTATGGAGCACAATATAGTGCTATTGCTATCTGTAGATACCACCACAAAAAGCGATACTAGCAAGATCCTTATTTAAGAAAGGCTCTAGCCAACTTACTGCTACAGGAAAGTTGTTTACAAGGAAGGAAAGAAGACATGAATGCAGGCTTGGGCCAGATCATTTGATCAGGATAGTATTATAACTGTGCTAGTTGAAGCCACTCTTTTGGTACAAAACAAGAGCAATTAAAAAACACACACACACACATATACACACACACACACATCAGTAAATAGAGCAAAGTCACTGCTCTGAAAAAAAAAAATCTTACTAAATCCGAATCCAGGCTAACAACAAGACTGTTACTAATAAATAAAGACCTTTGGGAAGAGTGCTGAGTGTATACCAGATCTATTTTCAGCCTGCATCAGCAGCTGCTACCCCTGGATCACATCTTTATTCAACGCTATACGTAATCACTGGAGTGCTGAAACCAGTAAGATAATGGAAGAGCCCAGCATAAATCTGTTCTTGAGTGGAATGCTAAATGAGAAAAATAATACAAAAAGGGGAGGGGGAAATAAACCACATTTTCAAGTCATTAAGAAGAAAGACTTTGACATATGAAGTGTTGCAGCCATTAATAGCACTTATCATATAGAGTGGAGACAAAGAGACAGATTAATCAAACTGACAGAACCGGGACATTTTATGCTAATGTGGTCTCTTGGGTTTTCGTTTGTATTCCTCTGTGCCTGAAAAACTGATACTATTACAGGGGAAGAAACTGGAAAAACAACATGCAACAGATCATAAAAATTCATATGACACATAACTACACTAAAAATATTGAAAAAGCAAGTGTGGGACCAGGGCTGAGGAACTGTTTGTGATAAGGACACAAAGTCACAAACCTGTTTAGGAATGCTTTCTATTCATATCTAACAACAGTTTCTCTTATTCCATATATGAATCACTGAAATGACAAAGGAAGGCAAGGGATCTGTTGGTCAAAAAGACGTACTGGGGGGGAAAGCATAAGGGATAAGGCAGTTTTGCTTATATCAAATTATATCATATTCTATAATAAAGGAAAGTTGTTAAAGAGTTTTGCTATTGGTGAGTTTTGAGAGCTGAAGGAGGCCGTAAGTGAGAGATAATGTAACTGCTTTGCATATAAGTGCCAGGTTCCAGTCCCACTGTCTAGGAAACTAGTAAAGACTTCTGCCCATATATTTTTTTAAAAGTAGTGGTCAGAAAGAACCAGCAACACTGAACTAGTTGAATCAATCATTTAATTTTGCATAAAGCAGCACTCTCTATAATTTGTACTTCAAAAAGCAAGAAAGGAAGTGAAAGGCAGAGCCAATAACGATCTGATATCACAAAGTGATAGTATCTGGATTTGCTGTCTTCTAAAGCAGGGGTCCCAACCCCTGGGCCATTATTGGGCAGTGGCCTATTTAGAACCGGTCCGTGTGAGCTGTGTTGTTCGCACGTGTGTGTGTGTATGCATTGGCCTGCCGCTTGTGCAAGTTGAGCTGCACACACTGGCCTGCTGCTCACGTGGCCCAGCTCCCCTGTCTTCCCCCCACCTGAGGCTGCTAAGCCACAAAGGTTGGGTACTGCTGCTCAAAAGGTTTCGGACTGTGATACCCATAATCCCTTGTTATTGTCCAAGTTGCTGGAGAGGGGCACTGGGAATTAAATTCTAAAATATCTCAGGAGGAATAGATTGTGCCCAATTGATCACATGCGTGGGATTTCAGACCATTTAATCCATTTATTTTTGGGGTGTGTTTTTTTTTTTAAAAAAAGCTAAAGTTGAACTTTTTTGTGCAGCAAAATCCACAGTATTGTCAGTCATGAGCCCCTACTGATTTTCATTGTATGTCATACTTATTCAATCTTTGAACAAAACAAAATATACACATTCAGACAGGTGAGCTTTATTGCTTTCACTTTAAGTATTGATGGAGGCAAACTGCCATTCTCTAAAAGCAAAGGGAGAAGGCAAGTAAAAGTAAGAATGAGCACCTGTCAAGTTAGTAGTGGGTTAAACAAATGGTGAAGACCTCAGTGAGCAATTGCTGCAGGCGCATGTTGTATTATGTTACGTCTGTAATATCAGCATCTAGCTGTAGCTAGTAACTACAGTATACTATGAACAGTGGCCTCATGACTCATGTGGCTTTTGGCTCTCTGGAAATATCAAGTGTATTTGTTCTTCTGATCACTACTAGTAAAAATTGATGATACTATTCCCCACCACTGAGAGATGAAAAGCATACGAGATTTGTCCTATAAATCCTGTAATAATTTAACATACTTAAAAATAACCCCTCCCTAAACCAATTTCACTTTGCATCATGGCCCTCATATAGGTGTTTGGGAAAACATAGTTTGCAGTATTTATATTCTCAATCATGGTTTGCATGTTCAGGATTCAAGGCTGGAGTTAAAAAGATTTTAAAGAATACAGATGAATGAGACTCAAGAAAGTCACTGCAAATCAGAGTACATAATACTCTCCATGGAGAAAGAGAACGAGGTCCTTATAGCCTATTTAGCTCTACTCTGTGTGTGTGTGTGTGTGTGTGTGTGTGTGTGTGTGTGTGTGTGTGTTTGTTGTATGTAAGACTTCCTAATTTATATTTAGCCTTCTGCCTTCCCCTGCTTCCCAACACTTCCAGTCTTCCAGTGTATTTGTAATATCTTGAAATTAGGATTCGTAGCTGCCCTATGAACAATTACTGTGCTTTAATTCAATTAGCAGCTGAATTAAAGCAGCTTAAGTTGAACTGGCAGCTTAAGTGTAGTTTTTCCTATGACTGCATTCTCACATCAACAACATTTTTACCTAAGGACCACTAATATGTGTAACAGAAATTGAGCTGTTATTTCTCTTTCCCAAATATGTTACATCCCTGCCTTGGATCTATATTGTGCTTCCCTATGTATATATCACGAGGGGTCTTGCTGAAGCATGGAAAGAAAAGTGGATATGAGTGGACAGATTAGGCTTGTTAGTACTATTCAGCATCAATATATTAATTTTAAGGTTTGATGCTTAAAACTGTGGCAGAGAATACAATTTCCCAGACTGTAGAAATTAATAGGACAGGAAAACCTGAACCTGCTCTTTTTATTGCTGTCCAATGTTTGACACTAAGAAACATGCCTTGTAATTTATAATGAAACAGTTAGTTTGTGGAGAAAATATCTTTTTCTATCCTGAATCAACTGCAATTAATTTCACACAATAAATATGAGCCTGGTGATGAAAGAGATTAGAGGGAGTGAATGTTGTGATTCAGAGCTAGATGTCAGCAAAGAGTTTGGCAGAATTGCCTCACATCACTATTTAAAGATCAAGCTGGAAAAAGATGGGACATTCCCCTTAGCATCATTAAATGCGAAGTTTAATATTAGTGAATTGCACTCAAACCATTGAATACTCAGACTCAAGCAGCTTTCTCCAACTTGGGGCCGCTTTAGATGTATGGACTTCGTCTCTCAGGATTGTCAGTAATGGCCCTGCTGAATGGCTGAGAAATTCTGTGCTACATTATGATATTTTTTCCAATCTCATGCATGATAGTAAACTTGTACACTATCATAACCTTAAAATTGTGTTATTTTCTAAATCAAACGGTTTTGGCAATAAAAGAAGTCTAGCACTGTGATTATTATTGATAAAGCACTATTTTAATATACTGTATTTTGTGCTTCATATGTTGAATTCCTAGCTTTTGGGAAGCTGAACTTTCTTAAGTTCAGAATGGAACTATGAAACTATACATGGCAATTGTGTTTAAAATAATGTCTCACAGAAACACTAGTACATTTTACCTTTTATTTTTGTCCTGTATATTCTGCCCATTTATGAAATATACCACCTTTGTTTGATAGCAATCCCTCCCATCATGCGTGTTCCACCTATTGGTTTCCACTAAAAAACTAACTTCCTGCCACGTCTTCTTTCATCATGTAGACCGGGGATGTCAAAGTCAAGGCCACGAGCTGGGCTGGATCCGGCCCATGGGGTGCTTAGATCTGGCCTGCAGGGTCACCGTGGAAACAGTGAAGGACCGGCCCACAATGCCTCTGCCAAGGAGAATGGAGCTCGGGAGGGCTCCGTGCAGTCCTTGCGGGCTCTATTTTAGCTGGCAGAGGGCTGCAGGAGGCTGTTGGAGCCAAAAACGGAGAACTCCCGCCACAGGCGCCCCGACATGAGTGACGTTGAGCTGGCCGCGCCAAACCCGGCCATGCTCCCTGGCCCTCCAAGGTCAAACACAACCCTGATGTGGCCCTCAATGAAATTTGAATTTGACACTTCTGATGTAGCCTGAAACATTCCTGGTTATTCTCTATTTGATATGGCCTGTAAACGTATTAATTCTTAAGCAAAAAGGATTCCTATATAAGCTTCTCACCAAATTTGTATCCATTTCTAGTGGTTTGAAAAAGGCTTTCTCCTGCATGTAATAAAAACCTTGCAAGCTTTTAAAGGAGAAATATAGCCTTATAGATGTCACAGCAGGTAACATCACTAAGCTAACTTTGGCTGATCTTGAAAAAGTTAAACAGAGTCAGACATGGATATTATTTGGAAGAAAGACTACGGCTGTAGAGTATTTTATGCTAGAGTTGGAAAATCCCTGAAAGAAGATAATGGCAAATATTGTCTATCATTTCTGTATTGTTGCCAAGAAAAAAAAATTAAATCGACTGATTATATACATGAAGATACAATCACCTTTTATATGGATTTTAGGTAACAATGGCCCAGAATGTTGCTAAAGTGGTTAAGTAGTCTATGGTGTATTTACTCTATAATTAAGCATCAGTATGGAAGACAAATATATTAGGAACAATACAATAAAATCTTGTAACAGTCAGATAACTAGTACTTTTCCTAATAGCATATTCTATGACAGAATTTCTAAACTATATTTTGCTGAATGAGTGTCCCCCAGACCAGGGATCCCCGTGGCCCATTACTGGGCCATGAGCCATTCGGAACTGGACCGCGGAAGTGACAGGTGAGCCTACTTGAGTGAGCATCAACGGCCAAGTGCACTAAATTTGCGCGAGCAGCAGGGACAGTTGCCAGCTGCTGGTGCAAATGGAGCTGCGTGCATGAGTACTTGCCCATCACTCACACAAAATCATCTTTTTTCCCTCCCGACCCACTGCTCTTCAAAGCTGGAAAAGTTGGGGAACTTTGCCCAGACAACAGAAGTTCTTCTGCAAACTGATCCCAAGACCTTAGAAAGGGATTATGGATCCATCCAGTTATTTAACCAATAATTATCCTGTCACAGAATGAAAAAGAGATGTTAGCTCTTTTTTTTGACTGCTACATTAAAGTAGATAAAAAGATCACTAAAAGACTTTTGGATGACAGTTCACAGAGAAAAAGAAACTTTAATTGAAAAGGCACAGGAAGTCTCAACAGCTTTTTTTCAGCATATTTTAGTGAAAGTTGATTTTCAGCTCCCACAAACAAGACTAAATATCAACCCTGACCGAATAATATACACTGATTCTTAAGACTTGCTTTAAAAATGTCAGTCCATACATTGTTGAAATATAACATACTGTGCAATTAATTCATCCCACTGATTTATAATTAATATGTTAAAAGGGATAATAAAACTTATTGACATGCAGACTTGTTTATTGACTGCCTTCTTTAATGACTGTTCAAAATTATGGATGTTAAAAAAAAAGCTTTGCGACGAATTGTTACATTTACCATTGTCTCATCCCTAGTCACATGGTCATCATTGGGCATACTGCAACGGGTACATATTTATTATTGTTCCAATGTCTCATAGGTACATGATCACTATTTGTGTGCTTCACAACCAGCTTTTGACAAGTAGGGTTAAGAAGAATGTGGAAATAAAGTCACATGTTTTGCTTAATTCCCAAAGGGGAAATGAAATCATAAGCCTGTCATGGTTATGTGATTTTCTGCTTAGAGATCACAGCACTTAGTGGTGGAGTTGCCAGTCTCATTTGTGATCACCTAAGCTAGGACTACATGCAGATACAATCCAAGTGCACAACGATGCATGGAACAAAGGCACCGTATGCGACTTGATAGGAATATATTCAATTGGGCATGGTATTGAATGTACGAATGTAAGTTTTTCTTTGTCTCTCATAATGTTAAAAACCAGGGTCAATCATTAAACTAAACTTGGAATGGTTCAGGTTTGATTAAACAATAGGTAAATTATGGAACTCAGTGTAATTAGATGCAATGAATAGCAATTTATACTTTTTCAAAAGGCAATTGGAAAAAATTAGTCTATGAAAAGCTATTTGTTTTTACTGGTTTTTAAATATCTTTGGGGTCAAAAGCAACATATTTTAACTGCTAGGTAACAATGACTTCTAGCTCTCCTGTCCATGTTTGTAAATTCCAAATGGATCTGGTTGATCACTATGGAACAGACATGCTATAGTATATACATTGCTGATATGATCCAACAGAGATTCATGTTTATAATTCTATTTATGCAGCAGGTTTATATAAAAATATTGATGTTTTATTTTCATTTTCCCTAAAGATACTCAGCACAAAAGTTTATTATTATTTTTACCTCAAATGCATTCTGATTCAATTAGCATTTTTGAATTTATTTATTAATGTCCCAAGGTGAGGATGTATCACTGTCTGCTCAGCCTCACAACATATATCTCTAAATAGAATGTTTTGTCCCAATTTTTCTTACTTTACATGTCATTTTTCTTCTTGCTTCTTCCTAAAGTTTAAAATAATGTCCAACTCATTCAACTTTCCTACAGAGTCTGTGATTATCCAGGTCTCTCATTCATCTGTGTCATGGACTGCTGGGTAATTGAGCTGCTTGATATCCTTCTCAAATTGCAGCAACTGTAACTGGATGTAATGTGGTAGGCAGGTCTGACTAAGGGAGATTCAACGGGAATTATCACCATCTTTAGGCACTATAAAGATATGACCTTGTTTGCATTTGGGGGAGAAGGAATAGAACAGATAACTTGTTCTACTGGAATGCTGCTTTGATTGACAAAGGCACTTCAAGCTATAATGATGGAAAATCAAGGTAGTTAATTTCATGAAAAGCCTTCGTGGATTAAGTTTTCAACTGCAGACAGTTTGGAAATGCAAAAACGTAGTGGTTAGTGCTTATTGTAAATAACACTACAATTTTTATTTCTCATTATCTCGACTCTTTATGTCTGTTGACACACTCTAAAGCTGCATTAGCAGATGTTTACTAAACCTCCTAAAACTTTTTTCTCATTTACTGTAGTCAAGCCAGGTGTCATTCATCCTGTATTAATGTGATTGAGTTTCCTTCATAAAAGCATTTCTAGCTGATAGGATTTATCTTATTTAATTTGGGCATTTCTCCATATTGTCAAGTTTATTTTGAATCTGGCTTTTATTAGGCATGGGAACTTTCACCGCACACTGTTTGCACGCCTTAATCTCTTACAATATACTCAGAAAGTGATTTGTTATCATCTTCACTTTTGTAGAACTGAAAGCACCAGAGCAAAGAATACCAAAAGCCAATTAAGGTTTCCTCTATCTGCCTAGCAGGGAGAGCACAAAGGATGCTATTTAATCAGTTTTCCTGCTCCAAATGACTGCAGATCCTACAATAATAAAAATTCTCTCAACCTCCAGCTCAATACAAAAAGAAAGCAAATTTTATTTTATAGTGCTTTATCTATAGTATGTGTTTGGCACACATTTAATGCATTTATCAGGGGATTTGCAAAACAAAACAAAAACCCCTGATTGAACACCAGGAGGGGAAACAAAACTGCTGGTATGCAATTATTTCACCATTACAGCTTGCAAGAAATTTTAAATTCAGGAGAAGGAATTATAGTGACATGCCAGCAGTTTTGCAACCAGATGCTTCTCCCAATACATATAATCCTGATTATGTATTGTGCAATGATTGAAGCAGGCTAGGGAATAGATATATCGTAAACAATGCTTATAGACTGGCACTAGGAGCAGCGAAGTCCTGCATCGAGAGGGAGAAATAATAGCAGTTTTCTTGAGTCTAGGAGCAAAATGGACTTTAGCAAACTTTATGTTTACAGAAAATAGCATCCTGGTTTTGATTTGAAATAAACTTCAGCAGAGCCCCACCACCCCAAAAAAACTTCAGCTCCCAACTCAGCTGATAGTTTGCTATTATATACAGCAAGTTGAGAGTTGGTATAAAGCAGAGATGAATAATAGAAGGGAATACTTACAGCTTTTCTATAGCCCACTTCTGACATGTTTAGACTACTACCCTTATTGTTCTTGAAGAGCCACAAAACATAGCTCTTCGAGAGGGCATCTGGAGACAGATGATCATAATATCCTGAATAGGTTGGTTGTAATTAGCTGTTACTTAATTGTTAGGAAGTTGTATACTACTCAGTCAGTTGACTGGAGCAGCATATACATCTAAATATATATAAATACAGGTAGTCCTCGACTTAAGAGCACAACTGAACCTAACATTTCTGATGCTAAGTGGGTTTTGCCTCATTTTACCACCTTTCTTGCTACAGTTGTTAAAGTGAATCCCTGCAGTTGTTAAGTTAGTAACACAGTTTTTAAGTGAATCTGGTTTCCCCATTGACTTTACCTGTCAGAAGGACACCAAATGTGATCACATGACCCTAGGACAATGCAACCATCATAAATAGGATTCAGTTGCCAAGCAACTGAATTCTGATGATATGACCATGGGGAGACTGCAACAGCTGCGAGTGTGAAAAACGGTCGTAAGTCACTTTTTCAGTGTTGCTGAACTTCAAAACAGCTGCTAAATGAACTGTTGTTAAGTCGAGGATTACCTGTAAATGCACATGAAAAAGTCCCTAAAACTTCAGGAATATCCCTTCAATTCCTCTACATAAGCTTTTTTATAAAAAATGCTGGACAACAATGAAAACCGAGCCAAAGCCCTGACCCATCTGTCACTTGGTCTATAGATTATTAGTTAGTTCTTAATAGCAGCACTGACACTTAACAGCAGTTTTAATTCATCAACAAGGTCAAGCTTTATTATGTGATCCCCTATTTGACTTGCTTATTGTCCTACACCTACCTTAAATGCAGTCTGGACCTTCTCCCTCAACACCCGGCCAACCTTACCATCTATGTCTCTAATCTGCATTCTTTTGCAATAACATTCACATGGGAGATAAGTATAAAATAGTGTTTTGTCTTGACACACAGGCAAATTGGGAGAGAAAGAGATTGTCAAGCAGCTGGTCTTTTGGGTTGCCATGTTACAGGCAGGGGTGTGAGATGGGTGTAACTTTTGAAACAGACATGAGGAAGAGTTCCCCAGCATGTGGTAGACTACAATATAAAGCATGAAGAGGAGTCGTGGTAGCGCAGTGGTTAGAATGCAGTATTGCAGGCTAATCCTGCCAACTGCCAGGAGTTCGATTCTGACTGGCTCAAGGTTGATTCATCCTTCCAATGGATGGATGGTACAATGAGAACCCAGATTGTTGGGGGCAATACGCTGACTCTGTAAACCGCTTAGAGAGGGCTGCAAAGCACTATGAAGCAGTATAGAAGTCTAAGTGCTATTGCTATTTTATATAAACAAATTGCAAAATCTTGGGATGACTTATGTCATTTTGTTCTTAGGCAGTGATGTTTTCTTTCCCAAATTCTCATAGAGCAACTGCTTCAAAATTCCCTTCTAGAACTGTGCTTGGTAGCCATAGCCCTCTGGTTAATTAGCAGGTTGTTTCTTCTTCACCTTCTGAAGAAGAGAAGGCCTGCCTTCTTTCAGCCTGAGAGCACTTCATTTCTGCTCCTTTGCTAATGAACCACTTTTATGTGGACGGTGGTTTATTAGCTTGTACCTGAATGACCCAAGACTATTACTTGCAATGGAGCTAATTCCTGTTGTCTGACTCTGTCAAGAGCAGGGGGAAAATGAACCCAGTGTTATCTCCTTCCACTCAGCTTTCAGCTCACTATGACTAATGCAGCTTTGCTTTAATTGGCAAAGGGAAGGCAATCCAATGACTCAGACACCACTATAAACAGTACTGACTATTTCTAAAATAAAAGTACCATGGCACCACAAATGACTCAATCATTTCCTAAGAATTATTACTTATAGTGATGAAGTCATGTTAATTAGATAATGGCTGGCTGCCAACTAATATTGGCATGACCTACTATATCCTTGGCTCCCAGCCATGCATGTCTTTCTATCACATTTTCCCCCCTCTCTGGTAATCTAGATGGGAAGTGGGAAATATTCCCAATTGCTACTTTAATTCTTATCATGAATGAAAAGATTAATTAGAATGTCTTGTCAAAAGGAATGGGTTCCACACGTAAATAAAGAAAAATGAAAAGGAACAGAGATCAAACCAAGGCTATAATTTTAATCTCTTTCTTAGAAAATGACTGACTAGAATTTAATAGGGCCCAATTTCAGCACGCATTTAGAAAAGGATGCCTCCTTTTCAGTGTGCACAAGGGTGTTGTAAAATCATGAATCCACTTTTTTAAGGAGAAAGAAATAGACCAAGGTACATACCATGTATTTTTAATATACAAGATTAGGGTTTTATAAGAGACTTAGATTGCAATCTTATCCACCATGTAACTCCCATAGAATTAAACAGGGCTCAATAGAATAATTGCATTTTATATGCCTAATTGGGTTTGCATCCAACTCGCAAGACTAGCATAAAATATTAATTTATTGCACATCCTTAAGGTTTAATGCATTTAATATTTCTTATCCCTTTTGTATTACAATAATCTTATGACCTTCAGTTTTATTCTGCAGCTAAGACAATAAATCTTGTCAAGAAATGGCAAGGAGTTAACTCTGACTGAGATCACCTTTATCAACTTGAAGGAGACACAACTTTGCTAGTAGTAGTGATACTTCTGATGAGCACTTTGTGATTTGTTTAAGGTGACAATTCATATCTGAACTGGGATACGAAAAGGTACAAATCTCACTAATTCAGTTTCACTGACTAAGATTGAAAGGAGCTCTGGTCAAAATATTCTGAAGTCACCAAAAAATTAAAAGAGCTTCCTACCCATAATCGTCATAAAAGGCCAAGTAACAGAGGAATTATTAGCTGAATAACAAAAAGGAATAAGCAAGGTCATTTTATAAAAAAAAAACCTAAAAAGACCAACAAAATCTATACCTGCTCCAGACCAAATTCACTGGAAGCCTTGCTGAATGCCTTCTCCTCTTTTCTAGGTCTTCTAGAGAGAAATGCCTACTGATAGCAAATACAGAGAGTTTATAACCTTCTTATTCCAAGTCATATTGCCAAAATCCAGAATATGTCATTATGGAAACTGGAGTGAGAATCTTTCACCCGGGTTTATTTTTTTTTGTTGGTATGACATAACATGTTGAACTTTGATTCTAGCATTAGAGAGGATCTTTTTGACTTTGGGCAACAGATTGGAGAAGAAGTTATGGTCTTTATGACCCCATATTATCTTCCTGCAGTAGTAACATAATAGCTATTGCAGGTAGATAACTAAGCCAGAGGCAGGATGCACAACTAGAAAAACTACAAAATACTATGGCAAATGCATGAATGAGGGTAGAAAGGAGTTATGGTAGGAGAATCTTCAGGTGGTTTTGGTGGGAAGAAATCCTGCTGTTATTTTCAGACCTTTGTTATCAATTGACTGTGCCGACACAAATTGTGCAATATATTTTTCCACATATAGTAAATTCTTGGATAAAAATGAACCAATGCACAATAGTAAATTTACATAATTTACATATATGGTGACACTCTATGAAGATTGCAATTTTAAAAATCAGGTGCAATGTATTTCATTGTCATAAAAATATTTTTATTTAATTGGGGAGTTTGATAACATGCTGATCTTTAGTGTGTCTGGTCTATTCAATTATCGAATCTGTCAACACATTAAGCCTATTGGGACGAATATAAAAGATATATTATGTACTTTTCAAGCAAAGAAGCTTAAGCAAGCATTCTTTCAAATATTTTCAAGTATTATGCAATTACGTATAGGCAAGCACAAGTGTCCCAGTGACCCTCTCTTAACCTGACAAATCTGGGCTTGCAAACTCTTTTCCTTGACAGACCACTGAACTTGGAAAAAGATTTGCTGAGTGCACTGTTCTCTTTGATGTTTTTTATTAAATGTTTCCCCCCAATTCCTCTTGTCCAATCTGCGAAGTTATTTTTCAAGGCAGGATTTACAAAGCACTGGGCAAATTACACCTGCACAATAGTCAATTTCAACCCCAAATCTTAGCAAGCCACCTTCTTTCCTTTAGCAATGCACCCAGGTACAAAAACTTCCCAAAGGATCCCAGCACTTGGGTAGGGTAAAAATGGAGAATCTTTTGTGTGTTTAAGTCTCACGGAGGTCTTTCAAAGGAAATCTGAACTAGTGAAGCAGAATTAATCATCCTGCTTCTGGTTTAGCTTTGAGATGCTTTCTTCCCTAACGTGCACAGCAATTTGGCTTAGGGTGGTCATGTTTTTACATATTCTTTTTAAAGCACTGGACGAAGGATTCACTCTGTCCATTGTGCTGCTTGGACCTCTTCCTGCTTTCCCTCTTCCTTCCTTCTCGTTTGATGTTTCCTTGCTCCTGGCAGGCTGTTTCCTTGGCTTTTGCTCTCTAACCCTGCAGACCCGAGGGTGCTTGTTTCAGCATAGCATCCCACTCTCCTTCTCAGGATTAACACACTCTCCAGCAGAGTCTGATTTGAGCAACATGCAGAGAGCTTTGGGGATTATATTTCAAAACCGTCAGGTTTCTCTGATTCCTAAGCAGTTGGGCACAAAAGAGAGGAGCTTGTTTTCTCTCCTAGCTACCCAGTTTGAAAGGCTCTTTTAAAGTGACTGATAAACAATGGCATACTATACCTCTTCTGGCAGACTGACAACCAGGTCATTTTCTGTTTGCCCGACTAACGCCTGCAAGAAGTATTCGCTGCATGCAGCCAGCACAGCCCGATGGGCTCGGAATTCTTTGCCCTCCACAATCAAAGTCACGTCACAGAGAATATCCTGCTTCCGTTGGTCATTGAGGCATAGGAGGATATTGGTACAATGGACTGTTGACTCATACACATACATGGGGGATTCAGTCTTCTCATCCACAGACATTCCGTTCACACCCTAAAATAGAAGCAACAAACAATAAGAGAGAGATAGAAGGCCAAAGTGAGTTATTACAGTGCTTGCAATTTTTTTAAAAAAACCAAAAAGGAAGATTACATCATGATTTCTGCACACTGCATAGTTGAGCCAGCTCTCTGCAGAACTGCTGATCAGCATTTTAATTCTTAGCTACAACAAAGAATTCAAGAAATCTCTCTCTCTCTCTGGAAAGACAATTGCATTATAGGGTTTTTACTCAGTTGGCTTTTTCTTCTCCACAATGCTGAATGAGAGGGCTGGATTTTAAGAAATATTGAAAGCTATTATTAAACACTGTTTCAATAGTATAAGCTGCCTGGAGAAAAGGGGGATAGGATAAAATATCTGAGACAATCTTTGTAAAACAACAGTATTCAACCTATCGTTTTCTAGTGTTTTAGAATTACTGGCGCTTAGTGGCATTACAGGAAACTGTGGTTGAAATTCTCAACATTACTGTAGGTCTCCAGTTTTAAGGACAACTTGGTTGTGGATTTTTACATTCAAAGCACATATTCGACCCCTTAAAAATGACACATGAGCAGCTCACATCTTATTATACTGGTTCAGATAGCAAAAGCCAACAGAATTATGATACAACTATGCTTAAAAACCTAAAATAGAGCTTGCGAAGTTTATCTCAGTTATCTTATATAAAATCTGAAAAGTGGAGCTGCAATTACTCAGTGCGGCTAATGGAGGAGGCCTGAGGGTTAATGGTTTGCCCAACTACATCTTGAGAGTTTGTAGGAGATGAAACTTGAATTAGGAACTTCCTGGCCCAGAACAAATGCATCTAGGCACTGCACTAAAACACATACTTACAGAAATAAGCATCTCTGGAATTCTATGATATTTAGGCTGAAGTAGACCTGAAATGTACTTCTAATAGAAATAAATACAGGTAGTCCTTGACTTATGACCACAATTGAGCCCAGAATTTATGTTCCTAGGTGAGAAATCTGTTAAGTAAGTTTTGCCCCATTTTATGATTTTTCTTGCTACATTTGTTAAGTGAATCACTGCAGTTGTTAAATTAATAACATAGTTCTTAAGTGAACTTGGCTTTCCCATTGACTTTGCTTGTTGGCAGGTCACAAAAGGGAATTACATTGCCCTAGGACAGAAATATGAACCAGCCGTCAAGCATTCAAATGTAAACCACGTGACCATGGGGATGCTGCTATGGTCATAACTGTGAAAAAATGGTCATAGGTCACTTTTTTCTGTGCCGTTGTAACTTCAAACAGTCACTAAAATGAACTGTTGTAAGTCAAAGACTTATTTGTACTTCAAAAGAAATAAATACCAGTCACTTGATATAAACTTATAAGCAAGTCTGTGATACTGACAAGAGAACAAAATAATAGGAGACAGATCTTAAGAAGACTGTAGCGTGGCAAAATATATAACATTTAAAAGCTTTACTAAAGAAATATAGCATGAGAATGATTCAAGAACATGTATTAGGAAACACCTAATGTAATAACATGCTACTTTTTTAAAATGGGCATTTTTTAAACAGGCTTCTGCCAGGGGAGTGAATGAATATGTATTGCAATGCCATGATACAATCTCCCCCCTTTTAATACTTGTTTTGTGATACTTCACTCACACATACATACAAGAAGCTTTTGCCACATCATTTCGTACAATGAAATCTCAGTTTGCTGTGGACACCCGTGAAGCACAATTGTGTTCTTGATTGTATTACCGTACTTCGTCTACATAAACTAATATAAGAAGGCTAGATGATTTTCCTCTCAAAAAAATTAGGCAGATAAATGAAACAGATCATTAATTATTTGGAAAGGTCTTTATGAAACTGAAACAAGCTAGGTCAAAGATATTAGCCTAATTGAAACTTAGGGAAACTACCATTTGCTTAAATTAAAATATATATATATATATATATATAAATTGACATAGCCTGGAAAAAACAGGCTTATATGTTTTACAGTCATAGCTCTACTGCCTTATTTTACAATAGTATTAAAATAGATTCTATTTTTTAAAATGGAGCAAGACTATTTAAAGACTATTTAAAACTATTGCATCATCCTTGTGACTGTTTTCTTTTCTGCACCCTGGCAAAATGACTGAAAATGATTGATACAGGGAAGCTTCCCTATTTGCAAGATGACTACCATAAAAGGCATAATCAGTTACAAATACTGCCTTAACAAAATGCAACTGATACTTCTTCTAATTGTCTTTCTTCCTTTAAAAAAACCTCCAAACTCCCTGCTTAGGTTTGTCTTTTTCCTGGGAAATTGGAAAGCATCAGGCTGCAGCTATTCATCATTTTTATTTCCAAAGAAATTATGTAGGGCCAAGCCCATTCATGGAACTAAAGGTAATGCTGTAAGGCTAGCAACATGGGAGGAGGAGGAGGAGGAGGATGATTTGATAAAGAAGTGTAAGGAATGCTTTTCAAATTTGCAGATATTAAACTGGGTGGAGTAGCAAACAGAAAACAGAAAATAACATTCAAAACTACCTTATTAGGTTAGAAAAATACACTGAAAGTATCTGAGTGAAATTTAGATAAGTCAGACAGACACTTGTGAAATGAAAGACAAATGTGTGAAACAGGAATTAGGCTTGGTAGTAAGCAAAGTCTTCTACTTGTAGCCATAGCACTTAGACTTATATACCGCTTCTCAGTGCTTTTACAGCCCTCTCTAAGCAATTTACAGAGTCAGCATATTGTCCCCAACAATCTGAGTCCTCATTTTACCAACCTCGGAAGGATGGAAGGCTGAGTCAACCTTGAGCCTGGTGAGATCCGAATTGCCAAACTGCAGTCAGCCGGCAGTCAGCAGAAATACTATTCTAACACTATGTCACCTTGGTAGTTGATTGCAAATTCAGTATGAAACAATCAAGTGATAATTTTAGATCTCAATCAACAGAGGTGTAATTTTCCACTTTATTCTAGTTTGGTCAAACTCCATGCTGAGAATTGCATTTAGCAATTGGTATGGTTTCAGAGAAAGTAATAGGAGATTTAGGGTCTAGATTCTAGAACCTGGGTCCTATGAAGATGGAGTAGGGTTTTAGCCTTGAGAAAATAGTTACCGATGGTGGATATGACAGCATTCTGCAAACTTTTGAAATGAGCTCACTCTTTTTAAATTCTCTTTGTTCTTAAGATAGGAAGATAGAAGAATGGATTTTAGAAGATAGGATAAAGAAGAATAGATAACAGTATGTTATCTTCCAAAAATAAGAGGAGTATGAGAATGAATCTGTTTAAAAGAAAGTATATTTAGATATACTCAAGAGGAGAATAGGCTGCCATTCCTACACTGGTCAAATAGTTGGATTAAGTGGCAAAATGACTTCTTCCAGCCCACTAACTTTATAACACCAACAGGAAGACAACTAAAATGCATCTTTGCATTTATTCATGCTTTTCAAGCCATGTAAAATTAGCTATATAACTAAAATGTGTAACTGAAAAAAAGGAAATAAAAGTTATTACACATTGGCAGGACAAAGACCCAAAAGAAACCCAAAAAAGAAAGCATTAATAAGATGTGACATCCTTCTATAACTAACAGACTGGAACTAATTTAATGAAAACTTTTTTCTTCTTTGAAAGTAAGTAGTACTAAACTATAATTAGGGAGCCTCGGTGGTGCAGTGGTTAGAGTGCAGTACTGCAAGCTACTCCTACTGCAATTTGACAGATCAAATCCCACCAGGCTCAAGGTTGACTCAGCCTTCCATCCTTCCGAGGTGGGTAAAATGAGGACCCAGATTGTTGGGGGCAATATGCTAACTCTGTAAACCGCTTTGAGAGGGCTGGAAAGTACTATAAAGCGGTATATAAGTTTAAGTGCTATTGCTATAAGGGTTGAAATCAAGGACTCAGAATATGTAGTCACAGCAGCAAAGATTTCTATTCCTCAAGTCATTTTCTAATACCATATCCAATTTCACCTCTTGTTAAGTAGTGTTATTGTGGCTGTTTCCAAAATATCCAGAGAATTCAAACTGGGAACAGTTCAGAGTAACAATGAAGGCTTCCAGAAGGTAGCACATTGAACAAAAGACACCTCCACATTTCTGGCTGTCACCAAGACTGAAATGCTGATATCAGGCAACATCATAGTGAGGTTGCCCTAAGAACTTTTAAATTCAATCAGAAAAGAGAAATCTACCATTCTCTGTGTTAATGACAGTGGGTTCCGGGTAGATGAGGGGAAACAGCAACCACATATAAATTTTTGATTAGCAATGTAAGCCAAAATCCATGGATAAAAGGGATTGTGGGAAATTAAAGCGCAGCTTCCTTCCCATGGGAAGGCATAAGTAAAGGAATATGCTGAAACATTGACAAGCTGGTTGAGAAGGTCAAGTGCGAATATTGACTGAACCAGAGCACCTATCACAATTTATTAGCTAGCAGGCCCTTTGGTTTGAAGTTCCAGCATATATCAGCATCAGAATGACTTTGGCTATATCAAAAAAGCTCTTCAGGGTTGGATCTGGTTAGCACTTGGATGGAGGAACCCAGGAAACCTAGGTTGTCACAAAATAACACAGAAAGCAGCTGTGGCAAATTACTTATGTACCTTCCACAAAACTGGCCAGTAATGTCCAGGTAATTGGCAGGAGTATTTGAGAGACTCACTCACTTCACTTACACATCTGGCACAGGAGAGTCAACATATAATGGCATATAACTGGAGCGAATGAATGAAGGGATCTTTATTTATGGCAGTTGTAGAAAGACTTTTCATACAAAATACTTGGAGGTTGAATAACATGTTAGAGAAATGTCATACATGGTATCTTGAATTAAGCAAATAGTACCCTATCTGAAATATTTCTGTCACAGTTACACACGCTTATATAGGCTATTTTTAAAGGAAATTGTCGTATTTTGAAATAATACTCCTAACACGTGAGTTCTCTGCACACAAACTGCTTTATTTTTCTTAACTCCTCCCTTCCAGTTTCTTCATACTGTGTCACCTCAAAATATGTCCCTGACTACTCTCTGTCTAACATTGGTTCCTCTTCACAGTTAAACATCAACAGGTTCCATTTACCCTACACCACATCTCCCTTTTCTAGAGAACAAAGGGTAGACTACCTTTGTCTCACCAGACCTTAGAGGATTATTCTGCCTCTTTTGTTGAAGGTCTGTTCCTATCTAAATCCTGTTGGGAAGAAAATGTCATCATATAACTATTTACTAATCCAATACACCTAACGGTGTTTAAACTATTCTGCATCTTAGATTTCTTACTGAACTACACATCAACATTAACTCTTTATCACTTTCTCAGGTTTAACTATAGCTCTCCCAGACCTTGTCCTTGGGGTAGCTGTCACACTAGGAAAGTTTTTAAGTATTTTCCCAGGTGATGTAGAAACTTGTTCGCTGTTTGTCTCTGGCAACTCCTGCTGCTCCACCGCTTCTCCTTCACTTGCATGTGTATGTAAGGGTATCAAGTGCTGATGATTGCGTCTCACCACACCTTTAGGTACATCCACCAGATATGACCTTGGACTCATGTGATTCTGCAGCATAGTCCCAGATTCTTTTGTATCAGTGACCCATACATGCTCTCCTGGTACCAAATCACTAAGAGGTTTTGCACGATGTCTCCTGTTGTAGTATTCAGTATTCAATTTCCTCTTCTCTCTCTCTTTACGAGCAAAATGATCAACATCTGGCAATGCTGTGTCTAGCTGAGAGGGAAGAGTCGGCACAGTGGTACGAAGACGTCGCCCCATAAGCAGCTGAGCCGGACTGAACCCACTCTGGAGAGGGGTAGCTCTGTAGGCAAGCAGGGCCAGATAAGGGTCGCTAGCCTTTTTCAATAGACTTTTCACTGTCTGCACTGCACATTCAGCTTCTCCGTTACTTTGTGGAAACTTTGGACTGCTGGTAACGTGTTTGAACCCATACGTGGATGCAAAATGAGAGAAATCTTGGCCAGAAAACTGTGGTCCATTGTCTGACATCAACTCCTCTGCCGGGCAAAGATTGACTTCAGATGGACAATGACATCAGTTGACTTAGTGTTCGATAGCAGTGCAATCTCGACATATCTGGAGAAATAGTCTATCACAACTAAGTATGTTTTCCTTCCAAGTCCAAACATGTCAGTCCCTAACTTTTGCCATGGTCTTTCAGGGCACTCAGATGTCATGAGTGGCTCTTTAGTATTCTGACGCTCTTGAATACATGTCCTGCATTTGAGCACCATTTTACTGACCTGCTAACTGAGTCTTGGCCACCACACAGACTGACGAGCACGTTCTTTGCATTTCACCACCCCTTGGTGTCCTTCATGCAGCCTCTCCAACACCTCATTCGTCAGAGTGGATGGGATCACAAGCCTAGTGTCTTTCAGTAGTAATCCATCTCATACAGTGAGTGTAGCTCGTTCTGGCCAGTATCCTCTCAGTGCAGGTTCCTGTTTTGCATGCACTGGCCATCCATCTGCACACAATTTCATGACCCGAGAGCAAATACTATCAGCTTGCAACTGCTCTTTTATGATTTCCATATATGTGTGGCTAACAGGCAAGGTGTCTACTACACAGTCCACATATATGTTAGTGCTTTCCATTAGCTCCAGTTCTGCTTTGGACATGTGAGAGTCCACAGGTGAACGTGACAATGTGTCTGCTGTCCAAAGTGACTTTCCAGGCACATGCACAATGTAGTAAGAATAACGCATGAGCCTCATCCTGAATTGCTGAATTCTCAAGGGTAGAAGATCTAGTGCTTGGTCTCCAAACAAACTGACAAGTGATTTGTGATCAGTCTCCAGGCAGAAATGCTTTCCTAGGAGGAAATCCCAAAATCTTTCACATGCCCAGGTTAGAGCCAGGCCTTCTTTTTCTACCTGTGCATAGCGTTGTTCAGTTGGAGTGAGTGAACGTGATGCGTAAGCCACAGGCTTCCATTTATCTCCCCACTCTTGAAGAAGAACAGCCCCAAGCCATATGACGATGCATCCGCTGACACTTTCATTACTTTGTTCGGATCATACATGGCCAGCACCGGAGGGGAAGACAAAGCATCTTTCAATGTCTTAAATGCCCTGACCTGTTCCACATCCCAAACCCAACAGTTTTTCTTAGAAAGGAGATCATGCAGTGGCTTGTCTTTTTCTGCCAACTGAGGGATGAACTTCCCCAGCTGGTTTACCATGCCAAGAAAACTCCTCAGTTCATTCACACTAGAGGGCTCCTTAATAGCTCTGACAGCCTCTGTTTTCCTTGGGTCAGGTCGTATCCCTGCATCAGAGATGATGTGACCCAAAAAGACCACCTCACTCCTGGAGAGTTCACACTTATCCATGTTCAGAGTGATTCCCACCTTTTCCAGTTTTTTTTAGCACTGCATGGAGTCGATTGTCATGTTCTTCTTGGTCCCGTCCCCACACCAGTAGATCATCAATATGGCAAACTATACCTTCCAGCCCCTGTGTAACTTCCGCCATCATACATTGGAAATGTTCGGGTGCTGAGGCAATGCTAAATGGAAGATGGTTAAAGTGGAACTGCCTGAAGGGTGTAATGAATGTGGTATACTTTGCTGAATCCTCGGTGAGGGGTATCTGCCAAAACCCCATGTTGGCGTCTAATTTACTGAACATTTTAGCACCAGCCAGCATTCCAAGACTCTGTTCTACTGATGGTAAAATGAATTTTTCACGACAAACATACTTGTTCAAGCCAGTCAGGTCCACACACAAACGCACCTTTTTGCTGTCTTTCTTGGGCACCACTACCATGCCTACGCACCAGTCTGTAGGCTCTTCCACACGAGTGATTACTCCCAAGTTTTCCATGCGTTGAAGCTCATCTTTGACTTTCCCCATCAATGGTAGGGGAATCCTCCTTGGGGTTTTCAAAGAGAAAGGCACAGCCTCGGGTTTGAGCTTAATACAATAAGGTTGTCAAACCTCCCCTAGGCCGCTGCATAACTTAGGGTAGCTTGACTTCAGGTTTTCCATGTCAATAGTGTCCACACGAACCAACAGACCAAGAGCTACAATAGCTGGCAGTCCCAGCAAAGGCATACTCAGGTTTTTGACCACATACACCTTCTCTGTAATTTGTTTTGCTCCTTTCTTTAGCTGTAGTTTGGCAAACCCCATCACTTCCAGTGGAATTCTCCCTGGACCCAGTAGAGGTCTCTCTGCTTTTTGCAGCACCGGCACCTGTGTGTTGTGAAAAATGTTGGCGAAATTCTTCTGTGAAACAACAGTGACATCTGCTCCGGTATCCAACTTGAACGTGATGTTTTTATCTATCATTCTGATTTCCACAGTCCATGGATCAGCATGTGATGTTACAGAACCGAGAAAGAAGCTTCTCTCCTCTTCCTCAATGCCATGCACCGCCTTGCTTGCAAAACATACACTTTGATAGTGACCCTTTTTCCCACATGTATGGCATTTAGCATCCTTAGCAGGACATTCCTGTCTAGGGTGACGCATCCCACCACATTTGTGACACTGGGGGTCTTTAGTGTTTTTGTTCTGCCTGCTTTGAGGCTTTGCTCCATCATTCTTTGATCTGCTGAATTTTTGCTTTTCTTTCTGATGCCTGCCTTTAAACAGTCTGTCCAAAGAGTTCACATCCTTTAGGTTTACAGTACTAGCATCACTTCTCAATGTGGTTTGCTGTTTTTTAATCTCCTCTGATTGTCTTGCCATATTAATAGCGTTATCCAGGTCTAGGTCTTTTTCCATTTGCATGCGTTCTGATAGCCATGTATCGACCAAACCTACTACAATCCTGTCTCTGATGAGCTCATCATGTAGTGCTCCATAGTTACAGTGTTCTGCTAATGCATACAGCGCTGTGACAAATGCATCAACTGTCTCATTTGCTTCTTGTTTGCGCATATTAAATCTTGCACGCTCATACACAATGTTCTTTTTTACTACAAAGAATGACTGAAAGCCGTCTCTTACTTTAGTATACTGACGCTGATCAGCTTCACTGAGTTTCAGGCCACGCAGAACATCATCTGCTTCGTCTCCCTACAGTAAATCAAAGTGTTCACCTGATTTTCTTCGGAGCTTATTGCGAGGTTGCTTGCTTGCCTAAATCTCTCAAATCGCCGTATCCATTTTGTCCACTCATTTGGTTTGGAAAAATCAAAGGGCTCTCCAGTGGTTGGATGTTAAAAGTAGTGCTGGGTGTGCTAGCCATTCTGCTAACTCCTTCCTCATTCTGCTCATCCCCACTGCCACTCATTTTTCTCTTTTGGGTAGACCTCGTTGTTCCGTTACCGTGTTACAAAACTTCTGACATCATGTCGTATTTTGTAATAATACTCCTAACACATGAGTTCTCTGCACACAAACTGCTTTATTTTTCTTAACTCCTCCCTTCCAGTTCCTTCATACTGTGTCACCTCAAAATATGTCCCTGACTACTCTCTGTCTAACATTGGTTCCTCTTCACAGTTAAACATCAACAGGTTCCATTTACCCTACACCACAGAAATATGAAGCCTATACAATAGATTTTGAAAAAATAAGGAAGATCTATCTAACGTGCAAAGAAACTTTTTTTTTTTAATTTCATAATTTAACTTTGCAGCTCTGTTAACATCTTTAAGGCAGAAATGGAACGGTAGAAATAACCAAAGATAAAGCAAACTCTAATTGGATCCATTCATTTACAGTATATTGCTGCCCCACAACATACTGAAAACCTGTAAATTATCAAATTGAAAGAAAAAGTTCCCACAAAACAGGTATTCACACACTGCAGGTCAGTATATTCATCTGTTTCAAAATTCTAAATTACAAGCAGACTCCACTGCAAAATTCAATACAGCGTTTACTTCTCAAACATAAATGGAATTAAGAATCACTAAAGTATATTACATAGCTAATTAATTAGGAGGAACCACAGAGTTCCTCCTCTCAAAGTTGGAAAGTCTCATATGTAAAATATACTAATGTATTTATCTATTCATTAATTTCATGTATACAGTGCTTTCCTGTATATAAGTAAATCTGCACATCATTTCAACTATTACTGTAATAGAGAGTTTTAAAAATCTTTTGTCCTAGACAGCTACATGCAAATGGTGATGGTGGGAAGGCATGGGGAGATCAAGGCAAAGCAAGCTATAGTTTTAATCATAACAAGAGTATCAGTATTGTACTTCCTGGCAAATCTCAGTCATATACCAAAATGCTTACATTGAGCAATATCATTCCTATCTTCAGAAAAGGAAAATTTAAATTTAAAAATGATCTTTCCTTGTGTTGCATTTTAAAAATCAATATTTCCTGTGGGGCAGCAGTACTCATCTGATTTCAAGAATGTGAGTTGGAGCTACAATTGTTCAGATGTAGTAAGATTATGCTCTGTATCAGCCTTCTCCAGCTACAGATGTGTTGGGGTTGAAAATTAGGATTCTGGGGCTGTTCAGAAGCTTTGGAAAGTGAGGAGTCCTTGGTGCCCTCTGAACTTGACTGTTTTCTTGCAGACGTTTTATTACTTAAACTAGGTAACATCATCACTTAGTCTAGCACTGATGATATTATCTAGTTTGGGTAATGAAACATCTGCAGAAAAACCAACCAAGCTCAGAAAACACCAAGAACCCTTTATTTCAATGTTGAGCTACAAATATTCTCCTTTACTGTATTTGGAAAATCTTAGGTTAGAAAAGGCTGATCCAGTTAATTCATCCTGTAGTATGTGACTGGAGTCTTCTTTTCTTCAGACGTTTCTCACCTCATTTATTGTGTGGTACTGTCTTGAAATTCATTACAAACTAAGTAACATGAAGAGTAAGCAGAGCATTAAGAATCACTAAATGTTGAACCACAATGTAATTTATAACCATGTGAATATTTGGGCGTACTAAAAACAAAAACAAAATGAATTACTGATTACAACATCCAAAAACACAAATGGCAGAAATAATGAAATGTAATCATATATTATTATGATTCCTTAGCTGTTGCAAATATAAAAGAATGATCTAGATTAATAATTCATTCAGCAATAAAGTATCAGAAAGAGATAATTATACAGTGCTGCAATTCTCACGCTGATTTCTGTAATTACAGATTACAATAGTATTAGCAATTTTAAAAAAGGTTAGGGAGTGGCAGTAATTTGCCATGTCATCCTCAGCTGCATAAATCACTTTGTCTAGAGAACCAGGGATAACTGGAAATGCAATAATTGGCCAAGAAGGACTGTATGGCCTTCATTTTATGTTTACTGGCAAATGCGTGCAGAAATATATTAGCAGCCACTAGTCATAATACATTCAAGATGTTTACCTAACTTTTATAGGCTCTATCAATGATAAGCATCAATAGGACTAAAGACAAAGAAAATAAGAGCTAGCTCAGAAGGACAATGGGACCTGATAGCTTATCCCTGAAACTTGGTGTAATGATACTTATGATTAGCATATCCCACTGAATGGCTACAATCAAAACAGACTCAACAGATAGTTGTCCAGAACAGACTCAACACAAACAGTGGAGATGTTGCATTGTAAATACATACAGAGAAAAAAAAAAGATAAGTGGACAAAAATAGAATTAAAACATGGAAATCTTATTCACAGTATCAAACAGAAGAAAAGGGCATCACTGTATGAGCTTATTACAGACCTGTTGGAAAGATGCAGAATAGGCTTTTCACTGTTAGATGACCAATCTTTCAGAGAGGCATGCGAAAGGATTAATGGGAAATTCCAATTGTTTTGACAGCTGCCTAGAATCAAAGACCCATTGTTGTCTTCTCTTGCTGACAAGTTTTGTCAGAAGGCCAAATTTAAGAGTAAGCTATCCGAAACTTACCAACAAGGGAGGAGTAAATTGAAGAAGCCAGGGAAACTAACATATTGGAGAGAAAAGAGATCATGTTAATCCTTGAATTCATAATACCCAGAAGAAGAAAAATGGGGGGAGGGAGACCTGCATGCTAGATTTCAGAAGAGTGGATTGTGAATGAACTCTGAGGGAAGATAGTAGGACTGACGGCCTGAAATCTTGAAGAAGAAAAGTGTGTTAGCGAAGGAAATAGAATAGCAAATGATTCCTATGAGAAAGAGAACATGGGGAAATATTTGAAAAAAAACAGAATAAATACATAAAGATTCTCTAAAGTGCTGATTAGCATGATGCAATATATAAAAAATGCAATGAAAGTCTCCCAATCACAGAATGCAAGGTAATCTCCAGAAACTCCATCAAATGTGCCAGAAAATCTAAAGCTCAAATTGAGCTGAGGCTTGCAAGAGATATCAAAAACAATAACAAAAAGGTTATTTGGGTACAGCAGAATCAAAACAAAAGCCAAAGAGGGTGGATAAAGCAGTAAACAGATAATGGATGAGGGAAAAGGTAAATCTTTTTACTGCCTATTCTGTGTCTGTTTTGTCTCAGGAGGGAGAAGTTAGCCAATTTAAATGAATTCAAGTTTCCAGGATGAGATGGATTACATCCTAAATGCTATTTACTTTGCTAAACAATAGGAAGGATTATACAACTACTCTTGGCTGTATTTGAAACTCTGGGTTGACTAGTGATGTCCCAAAAGACTAGAGGAATGCAAATACCACTCTTGTCTTCAAAAAAGGGGATGTGGAAGATTTGGGAAATTACAGATCTTGACATACCGGTATTTAATTTTGAAACTTAAGTAACATGTTTGTGAGTGCATCTAAGAAGAGCTACCATGGGTTTATCGTGCCAGATCATGCCAAGCTAACCTTATCTTCCTTGACAGCATTTTAAAGTTTGTGATTGAGGGGGATGGCACATATGTAGTATACTATCCCAGCAATGCCTCCAACAAAATAGCTCATGAAATTTTCATGAATCAAAGGTAAAATAAAGGCTAGAGAATATTACTGCTAGACTGACCTTCAATTCTGCCCAAGATTGTGCTTCAGTTTAGAGCATAGGTGTCAAACTTAAGGCCCGGGGTGCTTAGATCTGACCTGTGGGGCTGCCCTGGAAACAGTGAAGGACCGGCCTGTGGTACTTCTGCCAATGAAAATGGAGCTCAGGAGTGCCATGTGCGGCCCGCCCAAGCTATGTTTTCACTGGCAGAGGTTGCAGGAGGCCTTGTCAGTGAAAATGCAGCTCAGGAGCCTATTTTCACTGGTAGAGCGCTCAGGCCACAACAGTGATGTCATGCTGGCCACTCCCATCCTGGCCACACCCACCCCAGCCCCCCCGAGGTCAAGCACAATCCCGATGTGGCCCTCAATGAAATTGAGTTTGATACCCCTGGTTTAGATGGAAGTGTCAAGTAGAATGTCATGGAGCAAGTTTAAATCACTCCAAAGAATAATTCCAACTCTGTGATTCTTTAATAGCTAAAAAATAATGATTTAAATGCAGAGATAAAATGCAGAGATGTTTCTATTTGTTTAATTATTCTGATTGAAACCTAGGCCTAATTCTTCACTGAAATCAGAAAGATTTAGTTCCCTCTTGCTTTGCACTCTGTTCTCAATGCCTTTTCTTGTATGCTAAAGCATTAGTGTGCAGAGCACAAGGTGGGAGTAAAACAAATACACAAAGAGACCTAATATTACACAGTGGAAATATAACTAGGGAGTTGCTAATTGCACAAACCCAGCATAGTTTTTAACCAAACAATTGTAGGTAGTTTTTAAACAACACAGAATCAACATGTTCAGTTCACAAGGCAAATCTAGCTTAAGAAATCCCCTGAAAAATGGAAAATCAAAGGCTGGTCAGCGCAAATGGAAGAGATAGTCTTCCAGTTTCTGTACCCTACACCAGCAAGCATGATTTTTTTAAATTGTAATTTTATTAAAATTACATTAAACAATACAGAATAAAGAAGGTGGACAAAAGAAATAAAAGAAAAAGAAAAAACAAGTCTACAATAAAAAAAGAAAAAGGGCTTCCCCACATATAACAAACATTCTGTTCTTTCCATAGCCCATCTCCTATCTATAAGCAAATCTACAAAACCTCATCATTTCAGTCTTAATTCAGCAAAAAGAGAAAAAAATAAAGCTAGTTTAACCTTGATCAAATAAACCAACTTTATATTCCTTTCATTTACTTCTAGCAATCTTGATCTTTAGTCCCTCAAAGTCATCTTCTAGAACTTGGTTTTTTTCATTCTTTCTTCCTTTTCACAAAATTCTTAAAACCTTTGACAAGCCTCTTTTGTAAATGCAATATGGCAAAATTATCCAAATAACTTTTTTGGTTTGTTATTTGAACATCCCTTTTAATTACTAAGACATCAGACAGTTTCTTTTGTATGTCCAATGTAACATCTTTTTCTAAGTCATTCTTTTGGCCTGTAAATTCATTTTTGATACCATTGGTATCTTGTTGGATAAAATTTGTTCTACATATCGGAGGTGGTATTCAGCAGGTTCTGACTAGTTCTGGAGAACCGGCAGTGGAAATTTTGATTAGTTCAGAGAACCAGCAAATACCACCTGACTGGAGATTTGACAGTATCCTCCCCCTGCCACGCCCACCAAGCCACGCCCACAAACTGGTAGTAAAAAAATTTGAATTCCACCTCTGCTACATATGTCATATCTTAAATAAGTTCGTACTTTCAGACTCAGAAGACTTGTAACAAAGCCTTAAAATAAAGTAAAAATTAGCTCATCTGGTTGTACTGCCTGTCTCGCTTACCCAAGATGACTGACATTAGTCTTGCAAATGTAACAGGACAAACTTCTCACTGCCACTTTTAACCACCTGAACAATCTGAAGTTTCTTCCTCTCACTAATCAACTGGGAGCTGCTGACTCTGTTGCTTCCTAGGCAGCATCTCTTCCCCTCCTCCTCCCTCAAGGTCATCCACAAATTCTATTAAACCAGTTCTCAACATCCTTGACCATTGGCTAATATGGTCTTGGATCTAATTGGAGTAAAGAGTCCAACAATAACTATATACTCCTGTAAGATATACTCTTGAAAATAAGATATAAAATCTATATAACATGCCTTGCTCTGTAACGTGAGATACTTGACGTAACTTTTCTAAAAGACCTGTTTCAAGGCTTTAGATAGCTCCATTATATTTAAAGAAAGCAAGAAAAAAAATTTCACTCATGGAATAGAAATAAACCTACTGTTTAAATTTTCATTCTGAAAAAAGGTGCAATAATCATCTTCCCATAAAAGCAACTTTTCAAGGAAAAAAAAATGTAACTGGCTATAAAGACATGAGCAAGCTATTACCATTCTTACTATTGCCTTATTAGGATGACATCCAGCTCTAAAAATGACTGCCTCATGAACATTGCTAATTATTTAATACTTCATAAACTCAAGTTGCTTGACAAAACAATAGATATCTCTGTTAAACATAACTCATGAACTGTACATATTTTTATTAACATTCTTTGATAGTAAGATGTGCAATTAATCACCTGCCTTTTTCACTACCTTTTAACTCGACAGCTGGAAAATGTGTATTTGGGCTTCTGTGCAGCTATTTTCAATTACTATTTAGTGTTTTGGAAATTTGAAGCAGACAGCACAAAATGCTTTCTAGCTAGAATGAGGCACTGTACCAAATTATCAGACAGAATACAGAATGCTACTACTACGGTTAATATGACAAGATTTATTCATGAGGGAAGCAAGTTAATAGAGCTGCTTTAAAAGGTATTGATCTCTGCTATTGAGCAGCTGTTTTTTTTTTTTTTTTTAAAGAATAAGGTTCACCAATCCATGCTCATGATGGCAATGCTAAAGGTGAGCGGATGTTTGTTTTTCAGTAAGCGGGACTACATTTCCCATGTTCCTGCTTTTGGAGAACCATGTTTTCCCTTTTGAACAAAATAGGTTAGAAGACTTTGGACGACAGCGATGGAAAACCTTAATAACCACATTACAATATTTTTTAATTTAATTTATTTATATCTTTTATTTATTATTTTTATCAGTAACTTAAGACAGTAACCTATCTAATAAACCTTTATCTTCCTGGTTTTCCCACAACAACATCCCTGTGAGGGGGATAAGCTGAGAGTGAGTGACTGGCCCAAAGTCACCCAGCTGGCTTTCATGGCTAAGGCAGTAGTAGAACTCACACTCTCCTAATTTCTAGCCCGGTGCCTTAACCACTAGATTGAATTGGCTCTCTAAGAGAAGATAACAAAATACAAAATGCAAATAGAAACAGAATGACTGCGGCAAAAGAAAGTAATGTTAATACCAATAGCAATAGGTGCCTTGGATACAATCCCGAAACAACCCAGCATCACTTGAACACCATTGGCCATTGTTAAAATCACAATCAGTCAATTGCAAAAGGCAGTTTTAATTGGAACAGTTTACATTCTGTGATTATATCTGTAACACCATCAAACATTCATGTCTGCCTATCCCAGGTCCTTGAGAAGGACTTGATAGGTGAACAAAAATGCCAAATCCAGTCTGAACATCTGGCTGCCTGTGCAACAAACCATATAGTAATTATATAATTATGTAACATAATTATATATAATAATATAATTATACTGTAATAATAGAACTACTTGTTTACCAAACCTGCCAGCTGCACTCGCTAGGTTCTATGCCATTTACAGGTGTATCTTTTTTCTTTTATTTGGATATGCCCAAAACCTTGCCCAACTCCTTTCACAACTATTTTCCCATGGGGTTTAAGCTTGTTTGGATGAACTTCCTTTGTTTACGCTCACTCTTTGAATACAATCCTTTCTCTCTATGCCCAACACCCATTGGTGTTCCTCTTTGCTGCTGCCTGGTTTCTAATGTAGTACATATTATTTTAAACAGTCCCTATTGGTTCCAGATTGTCTCTTGGTGTTGTAAGGTGGTAGTGCAACTCAGGTAGTTTCAGTGAACTGTGTATGAGTCAATAAGTACATGTCTGCAAGTACATGTCATTAGGAGAAAGGGAAACGCAGTTTCCTTCTTTAAACCTTGTTCCTATCTTTCTGGTAGAAAGAGAAGAAAGAAAGTGATGGAAGTGAGGACCGGTGAAAGTAATTATTGCTGCATTCTGCCTGAGTGGAATAGAGTGGTGAGATAAATTACAGCCTCCTTACAAAGGTTTTTAATTTAGCTCACAAGAAACCATTTAAAATCCAATAATAACAAATACAAGAACTCCTCAGTTACCAACAATAATTGGAATTGGGAATTCTGTCATATACTGTAATATCACATGACTGTAATACCACATGACTATACAACAGCAATTCCAGTAGTTCCAGATTATTTATCAAATTTAGAGATGGCCCAGCTCATTCACAAAGCAACTCTGTTGCAGTTGTTAGGCAAATCCCACGTGATTTCAGCATCTTGTAGTCACGTGATCGCCATTTGTAACCCTCTGCCATTGATTTTGCTTGTTGGAAGTTAGTTGTGAAGTTTGCAAATGGCAATCATGTGGGTGCAGGGCACTTTGATGCTGAAATTGTGAGCTAGTTGTCAAGTATCTGAACAGCAATCACATACCTGAGGGAATGTCACAATAGCCACAACTACAAGGACTCATTGTAAATCCCTCTTGTTCTTTGAATGGTTGCTGAACAAGTGAACATTAAATGAGAACTACCTGTATATATTAACTGCTAGCTTCCAGGGAATTAAGATACTGTTTTAAAAAACAGGAATGCTCTTAGTTTTTAAAAGCAGTTGATGGCTTCTGACTAGGGTTAGAAAACCAAGCGCCTTCCTTCATGACAATCAATTGCTTTGGACAATGGCCAAAATCTGTATAGGATCAAATTTTTAAAACTAGCACCAGCTTTCCTGTTTTTAGCTCTAAGGAGGAATGTCCTTGTAATACTGTTGCACTATCATAATTCTAAAAACTGTATGCAAACATCTGGCAGAACAAGTTTTCTGATGCAGTCATTAATATGTAAAATGTTTTCATATATTCTGCCCTCAAAAGCAAACTTAAGGACATCTTCTGACATTATCTGGGGCTGGGAAATTTGTGGTCCTTCAGACTTTTCTGAACTCCAATTCCCAAGGGACATGGCAAGCTGCTGTTCAATATTTGGGGATTTACATGTTCTTCATCCTTACATTATGCCACTCCGACTTAGGCATTTCTCAAAATGAATGCCAGAAAGCCGTGAGAAAATAAATAACTTGGTAATGCTAGGATGATTGCATGGTCGTGTAAAATAAGGGGAACATCTGTGAGGCTAACATGGTGCTCCATGTTGTGGGATTAAAGATATTAAATCTGATCATGCTCATAGGCACATCTTATTGAAGAGAAATATAAAGAATATAGATTGTCCAGATAGAATTCTGCTGCAGCAAATGTAGAAAAAATAGGATTTAAAATAAATTATTTAATAAGTTTTTGTTTGACTTCCAGACAGTACCCAACATTTTGGCTGTCCTGACTGATAATTTTTATCAGGAAAGAGATAAGAGAGTAGCATGAGGTTGATTCTCCTGGATCTCTAGTGGCTTTCGACAGCATAGATCATGCAACATGGCTGAGATGGCCCAATGACTGAGGCCTTGAACTACAAGAGTTTCATTCCACTAGACAGCATGGCTAGTCTAGTGAAGAGAACGATGAGGGGAGACGTAACAGCAGTGTTCCAATATTTGAGGGGTTGCCACAGAGAGGAGGGGGTCCTGGCACCTGAAGGCCAGACAAGGAATAATCTATGGAAACAGAACAAGGAGAGATTCAACATGGAAATAAAGAGAAATTTTTTCTGACAATGAGAACAATCAATCAGTGGAACAGTTTGCTTTCATCGCTAGAGGCTTTCAAGAAGAGATTGGGCTCCCATTTGTCAGAAATGGTATAGGGTCTCCTGCTTGGGTGAGGGGTTGGACTAGATGACCTACAAGGTTCCTTCCAACTCTGTTAATCTAATCTTCCATTCCTATTATCTGTTACTGGACAGTGCAATGAGAGATTTTAACTCATCTCCACAGTTTTTTCATTGTGGGGGCTTACTGGATTTTATTCCTTCTTCTCAACTGCTGAATATCTACACCAAGCTGGTAGAGCTATGTGGAATCTGCTTCATTAATTCTCTCCTTTTCACAAGGATCAGGAGATCTTGCAGAGTTGCCTGGAAGAAATGAGGGGGTGGATGATGATTGATAAACTGAGGCGAGTCCACAAAAGATGAGGTGTTTTGGGAAGGTGTTCTCAGGCCTAAGAACTAGGAAGGTGGTCTGTACCACACCTGTGTGAAGCATCTTTGGTTGGCTTTAATGAAGTGACACCATTTGCCTTGAGGTGACATCCTGCATTGCCTCACTGCCTCCTAGCAACCGTGGCCAGTCCTGACACAAGCTTGTAGATGTTTCTGCATGAGATGAAGTGAAGCCTTATAGGCAATGGAAGTATAGGATGAAGTGAAGTCACACTGCTTCTGAAAGTAAGCTTAATGAGGTACTGTACTCAATATTTCACTGGAGCAAAACACCCTCTCAGTGATTTGCATTGCTCTTTACTATATTGTATGAGATCACATTTCCTTTGATATTATTTTATTAATAAGGTTCAGCAAGGCTACGGACAGGAGTAGTTGTTTTTGTAGTAATAATAGTAATGTTAGTTACCATACACTAATAACAGACATAGGATAAAAGAACAACTAATACAATGACATACTACAATCAATTATAACATCATAATCTAAATTAAAAGATCTGCCGATGTGAATCTCATTCCCTAGAAGCAATTCTGGTATCACTCTGGAAAGTGAAGTCTTGCTTCAGTGATCCGTGCTGCAATAACTTCATTATTAGATTACTGCCATGTGAACTTTGAGTGCTCTTTGAAGACTGTGTGGAAGCTGCAATTGGTGCTTGACTGAACACAAGGACTTGATGCTAATTCTGAAGTCAATGCCAGCGAATTGGATCTAATTCACGATGTTGACTTTAGTCTTTAAAAACTAAAATGGTTTATGACCAAAATATTTAAAATATCACCATTTTCAGTCTAGGTATTCAGATCAGCAAGGAGACGCTCTCTAAATGGCCCCAACTTTGGGTTTTGCTCTATGTGGTAATCAGGACTACAGATTTAATAAGTGGTGTCATGATGATGGGACTCTTTTCAAGTATAGCCGGATTCAATTTTCAAACAAAATAAAATGTATTTGTTCAACCACGTACCAGGCTAGAAACCAGGAGACTATGAGTTCTAGTCCTGTCTTACACACAAAGCCAGCTGGACTGCAGTTGAGTCACCCTCTCTGCCCTAGGAAACAGGCAATGGCAAACCACTTCTGGCAAACTTTGCCAATGGACTTGTTCAAGGACTAACTTCAGAGCAAATTATAAAATATAGTTTCTTATGAACTGAGAGATATGCTAAATTATAAGGTTAAGTCTTCACTAAGTAGCTAACAATACATCACCTTCAAGAATAAAAATATGTAGCCAACGCAGTCACAGGTTCAGCAATTTCAATCTCTCATTTGAACTGGTGTAAAGGAATGAGAGAACAAATCTATTAAAGTAATTTAGCATTTTCCTGTGAGTATTAAATTCATGAAGAACAAGATTAAGAATACCAGAAAATCTGGGATAAATGCCTCCAAGCAGAATAACAATACATTTTTTAGCCGCATAAAGCAATTTACTTGGACACTATTCCCATTTTCTGTTGCAAGCAATTCTGAATCAACTCATAAACTTGATTTAATTATAATTTCATTTCTAGAAACTGGGAATTTGAGCCTGAGACAACAGCAAATTGCTTGGGGCAGCTTATAATAACCATGGCGCCCCAGTCTGAAATTACAGGTTATCTCACAGATGGATCAAAGACTTTTTTACAGGTTACTTGGAGATTTTGTGCTCTTACTTCCCATTCCTATTTAACATATCCTTCTTGTAAAGCTTGACAAGGGAAAAAAGGGACAGTTCCTAATTGCAGTCATGTTAAGTCTTATTAAGAAAATAAAACTGAAGTGGTTCGATCATTAAATGGCAGCTGTAGCAGTTTCCTGTTACCTTAGCTTCCATGAAATTTCATTGCAAAGAAACTGAAAAAGAAAACACTTTTCCCATGATGGTTTGAACTTTTCAAGGTTAAGAATGGTTGAGTATGTTTTTTGGAATGCTGTTTGACAAGAGCTGTGTCCTGAGACTTCATCTAAAATACAGCATGCCTCCCTCCCTTACTGAAGGGAATTGGCACTGGCAGATGATTTGAATGTTTTTCTACTGTAGATTTGAGAGGAAATCACTTGTCAACTATGGCTACCCTCCCATCAAAAAACCAAAGAGCATTTCTTTATGTACTTTTAATTTTTCCATAGCAAGACCGTCTCAGTTTACCTGAGAATAACCAAATCTTACTGGTAAACAGGGTAGCTGAGGAAAAATTAAATTTATAAAGGGCTTTAGGATTTTCTTTGAAGATCCTTCGAAACCACAACTATCCATAGATCAGTCACTGCATTATATCTTACAACACCTTGAATCCCCAAGGGTCCTTTTTGTAGACTTCAGCTCAACATTGACTACCATCATTCCAGAAATTATTCTCTCTAAACCAGGGGTCCCCACTCACCCGGTCCAGAAACTAGTCCATGCAAGCAAGCAAAGCCCCATCTGCAGGATGCAGGCAGCATGCGAAACCACACCCCCTCCGGTCCACAGAAAAACCTCTCTCCAGGGAACCAGTCCCTGGTGCCCAAAAGGTTGAGGGCCACTGATTTAAACTAACTCAGCTAGCTGTGCCTGACCGTAGGTGAATTATAAGCTTTCTAACAGATAGAAAGCAGGTGAAGCTAGATAAAATCACATCAAATACCCATTCAATTGGCACAGATGCCCCCCAGGGCTGTGTGCTCTCTTCATTACTCTTTTCTCTCTATATCAATGATGGAAGAATCCCTTGTTAAAGTACTGAAGATTGCAAATGATACAACAGTCATTGGTCTCATTTGAGACAGTGATGAGTCTGCATAAAGATGGCAGGTTGAACAAGTGGCTCTGTGGTGCAGCTGGAACGATCTGGAGCTGAACACACTTAAAACTGTAGTGATGATAGTAGATTTTAGAAAGGCCCTTCTACTATTCCACTTCTTACAGCAATTCCAACCAGCCTGCCTTCCACTGAAGATCCATATACTGTATGGTCAAAAAGGGCTGAGAAATTACCTACATACCCCTCACATCCTGGACATAACTTGCTTCAATTCCTCCCCTCAGGCCAAAACAACTAGACACAAAAGCAGTCATTCCCTACCCCACACAATCACTCTGCTGAACACTTAATTCCCACAGCACTGTCTTATATCTAAAGACATTTTCCCATATAATAAGACTGTATTGCTATTATCGTTCTCATCTTTCCTATTACCTTCTCCTACTGGTATCTTATGATTACATTACTTTGTTGTTTGTATGTACACTGAGAGCTTACGCACCGGAGACAAATTCCTTTTAGCACTATTTTGTTTAAATCTTCAAAAAATTCTTTCCCTAATCTGATTGGAATTGTCTGGAATAAGTATAAGATTCTAGGCAATACATTCATCTTAATTGTAGATATTCTCCCAATCAGTGATAATTGTAAATTTTCCCATTTTATCAAATCTGTCGCAATCTGTTGTTTAAGTTTGAGATAAGTGTCCTCCTTAAGTGTGCTACATCTTGGTGTTATATGTATCCCTAAATACTTAACCTTGTTTGTGACCTGGATCCCCAAAACTTCCTCCAATTCTTTCTTTCGTCTTACTAACATGTTCTTTGCTAAAATCTTTGTTTTATCCTTATTTATTTTCAAACCTGCTACTTTCCCATACTCTTCTATCTTTTCTATCAGTTTAGGTGCAGACTCCAATGGATCCTATAATATAAATACCAGGTCATCTGCAAAAGCTTGTAATTTATACTCTTCTTTTTTAATTTTCATTCCTTTTATTTCTTTTTCTTCTCTGATGTTCCCATTCAGCACTTCCAGTGTTAACACAAACAACAGAGGCGACAGTGGACAGCCTTATCTGGTTCCTTTTCTTATATCTATAAAGTCTGTTAACTCTCCATTTATCATAACCTTTGCAGTTTGTTTATGATATATCGTTTCTATGGCTTGAGTAAATTTTTTACCAAAGCCCATTTGGTCCAATTGTAACAGCATAAAATGCCAATTCACATTATCAAAGGCTTTTTGTGCATCTATAATCATCAGAGCCATTTGTTTTTCAGGATGTGCCTCATAGTATTCCAGTGTATCTAAAATTATTCTCATATTATCTTTATTCTGTCCCTTCAGCAGAAATCCATTTTGATCAGGATGAATAAAATTGTTTAAGTATCTTTTCAGTCTTTCTGCCAGAATTGAAGCAAAAATTTTATAATCTGAATTTAATAGTGATATAGGTCTGTAATTTTTAACTTGCTGTGGGTCTGTGTCCTCCTTCGGTACAAGTGTGATATTTGCTTCTGACCATGTTTCGGGTATTCTCTTCTTTGTCATAACTTCATTCATAATTTCTAATAAGTGAAGATTCAATGTTTCCTGGAATGTCTTATAAAATTCCACAAAAAGGAAAAAGATATTTGGGGAAATTGTATTTCAGCCATGTAATGCTGCTAAGGATTTTTTTTACAATCTGTGAGTATGCTAAGTTCAAAAACTGATATATTGCAATGGCTGCAGAAAATAATGTTGTAAAACAGAAAGTCCCTGTTTCAGTCTTATGTTTGCAATGTTCTCCCCTTAAGGAAATGTCAAATACAGGACTTTGAATGAGGAAAAACCTCACTCACTCATGCCCGAAATATAGGTCCCAACAAATGAATCTTCCTTATGATTAAAACAAGGAGACATAGCAGACACTGATCACAAACAGCATCCTTCCTTTTTAAAATTTGGCTTTACCCAAATGGTATGCACTGGCACCTCTACTACAGGTGAAAATAAGTGTTTGTAATTGAAATAACTAAATGGAAAAGGACACATGCAAATTCCACCCATCAAAAAATCCTGTATGGCATTCCCTGAAAACTGTTAACGTGGTTCGCCTTAGCAATGCATGAAATTCTGAACCCTGCAGCCAGTTCTGAAATAATTTCTGTTTTATGCTGACCAACTCTTTTTTCCCCTGTCCGCTCATTCACACACAATATCTTCAGGTCTGCCTAAGTAATGTAATTCAGTGGAGTGGAATTCCCTTGATAGTTGCTTTACTCAGTGACAATATCATTTATACTCTACACTGTCATGCCGTGACACTGATACATTGGCTTTCATCCTTCATTTGTGAAGAATGTGCAGTTTCACCTTCCACTGTGCCCTTCTGCAGCACATGTGTACACATTTACTCCATTCACCCCCAATTACAGAGCTCTGTTGAAATGCCCTTGTTCCATTTATATTCCACATTCCAAATGTCAGCCTTATTTGAGAATTCCAATTATGCATAAGATGCATCCCTAAGCACTAAGTGCTACACAGCATTCCTCAAATGAACACCCGATGAGAAATACACAGCAAAATGCATTGTTACACATGTAGGGCTAGGGCTAAATGCTGTATATTGCTCAGCTTGAGTTACAATGATTGTCTTGAGCTACAAACATCAAGTGTTATTCTGAGATTAGGTCATCTCCTATAAGTAGGCAGCATTTGTGAGTGTGTCTGGTTCTGCATACTGATGTGTGAAATGAGCACAAATGTAATATAATCTTTGGCTGTCTCTTTCTGTTATCATCCTTCATAGACTCTAAGCTGACATATATTTTATGCATATTGCCTAGAATAATTTAAGAGATAAAGCAGAAAGGTAGAGCAGAGGTTTCTTCAATTAAATAAGAGTCATAAACATATATATGCTGTTATTTCCTTTCTGTTTCTCTGTCTCATTGGGTTCTTGGCATAAAATTGTACTAATCTAGACCCCAGTGATACCTTTCTAAATTGTCTTTGTATAAATAAACAGAGGGACCTAGTATTGCAGTAACCAAGCAAGAAAACTTAAGGTCCCATACCTTAGGTAGAAAAAAGATGCAGATAGAAGCAACGAAGCCAAGGCAATCTTGGGTTGTGTCAATAGAAGTGTGGTGTGGAGATTGTGGGTAACTGTGGTACCTGCTTTCTGTAACATTATAACTTCAGAGATCCATATGGCTGCCACCCTGATGATGTTCTGAAAGGCAGTGAGACTTTGGCTATTCTCCTAGCCCTGTAAGATTTTGTATGGTTCTGATTTTTCTTTCTCCTCTCTCTGGATACATATACAGATGAAACTCGAAAAATTAGAATATCATGCAAAAGTTCATTTATTTCAGTAATGCAACTTAAAAGGTGAACCTAATATATGAGATAGACTCATTACATGCAAAGCAAGATAGTTCAAGCTGTGATTTGTCATAATTGAGATGATTATGGCTTACAGCTCATGAAAACCCCAAATCCACACTCTCAGAAAATGAGAATATTACATGCAATCAATAAAACAAGGATTGTACATAGAACAATATTGGACCTCTGAAAAGTATAAGCATGCAGATGTACTCAGTACTTGGTTTGGGCCCCTTTTGTAGCGATTACTGCCTCAATGCGGCATGGCATGGAAGCTATCAGCCTGTGGCATTGCTGAGGTGTTATGGAAGACCAGGACACTTCAATAGCAGCCTTCAGCTCTTCTGCATTGTTTGGTCTCATGTCTCTCATCTTTCTCTTGGCAATGCCACATAGATTCTCTATGGAGTTCAGGTCAGGTGAGTTTGCTGGACAATCAAGCACAGTAATCCCAGTTATTGAACCAGGTTTTGGTGCTTTTGACAGTGTGGGCAGGTGCCAAGTCCTCCTGGAAAATGAAATCAGCATCCCCATAAACCTCGTCTGCGGAAGTAAGCATGAAGTGCTCCAAAATCTCCTGGTAGACAGCTGCGTTGACTCTGGACTTAATGAAGCACAGTGGACCAACAGCAGCAGATGACATGGCTCCCCAAATCAACACAAACTGTGGAAACTTCACACTGGACTTCAAGCATCTTGCAGTGTGTGCCTCCAGACTCTGGGTCCTTGGTTTCCAAATGAGATGCAAAAGTTGCTCTCATCAGAAAAGAGGACTTTGGACCACTGAGCAACAGACCAGTTCTGTTTTTCTTTAGCCCAGGTAAGACGCTTCTGACGTTGTTTGTTGTTCAGGAGCGGCTTGACAAGAGGAATACGACATTTGAAGCTCATGTCCAGGATCCGTCTGTGTCTGGTGGCTCTTGATGCACTGACTCCAGCCTCAGTCCACTCCTTCTGAAAGTCCCCAACACTTTTGAATGGCCTTTTCCTGACAATCCTCTCCAGGCTGCGGTCATCCCTGCTGCTTGTGCACCCTTTTCTTCCACCCTTTCCCCTTCCACATAACTTTCTATTAATGTGCTTTGATTCAACACTTTGGGAACATCCAACTTCTTGTGCAATTATCTTTTGAGGCTTTCCCTCCTTATGGAGGGTGTCAATGATAGTTTTCTGCACAACTGTCAGGTCAGCAGTCTTTCCCATGATTGTGATTCCTACTGAACCAGACTGAGAGACCATTTAAAGGCTCAGGAACCCTTTGCAGGTGTTATGGCTTAATTAGCTGATTAGAGTAGGACACTTTGAGCCTAGAGTATTGAACCTTTTCACAATATTCTAATTTTCTGAGATTGTGGATTTTGGGGTTTCATGAGCTGTAAGCCATAATCATCTCAATTATGACACATCACAGCTTGAACTATCTTGCTTTGCATGTAATGCAAATCTCATATATTAGGTTCACCTTTTAAGCTGAATTACTGAAATAAATGAACTTTTGCATGATATTCTAATTTTTTGAGTTTCACCTGTAATCTCCCTCTCTATTTTATTGTCTGGAATCATGTATTTAAATTTATGTAAATAAATACAAAACACACATTCAGTCTTATCCTGCACTGATAACACTGTGCCCCCAATACGATGTTCAATTCTGATCACTCACTACACTACACACAAAAAAGTTGCAGAAGAACTGGAAACAACGCAGAAATGAATGAGAAAGAGGGTAAGGGGCTTTGAGGCTAAATCCTATGAAGAATAATTGAAATAGGTGGATATGTTTAGTTTAAAGAAGAGAGGGCTAAGAGGAAGACATTGTAGCAGTTTGGATTTATTTTCCATTTTGCCCCTCCAATTCTTTGAGACTATGATACTTAGGGAAAATCTGATACAAGAAAGTATGTCAATCCAATATTAGTTTAATCCAATTCAAAGAGGAAAAAAATTCTTGACTACATCCATATTAATTCCAAATAAATGGTACAACATTCAGTTACATCTGTATCCAGAAATAAAATATATAATAGAGGAACATAGATGACAAACAGCAAGAGTGATGGATTCAGTTACAATGAAGATGAATGCACCATTGGAAGATGTGAAAGACCAGGTTAGGGACAGATTGTCATGGAGAAACCAATAAAGAATTATTATTTGTAGCTCAGGACTGAAATGAGGGGTCCATGGTGCTTTCTGAGCTTGGTTGTTTTGTTGCAGACATTTTATTACCCATATTAGGTAATACCATCATTACTAGTAAGTTTTATACTTATTCATACTGAGGTTTTGTACTTACTAACACTGATGATTGCACTTAGTTTGGGTAATAAAATGTCTGCAAGAAAACAACCAAACTCAGAAAGCACCAAGGACCCCTCATGTCACACAGAATATCGATGTATGTGGCTGTTAAGAGTCAACACTAACCTGATGGGGCATAATTATTATCAATCATCATGTATATATGTAATAGCCAGAATTATGGTGTGGCCACTCAAACAAAATTAGAATTTGTAAGACAATAAACCAATACGCAGCACTTTCAGGGAACATTTGCCTTAGATATGAGTGCAACTGCTATGCAAGAACAAGGATGGGATTAAATCACCATTATTGCTACTGAGAAATGTCAAGATCTTCAAAATAGCTTGTTTACACAACCATACTGTGACATATTAGCCAAAACATATATAATCTATTATACCTGATTCTGTGTTGTGTCTAAAATTGGTTTCTTTTAATAACTATTAATGAGATTTCCTGGATGTCTCGATCAGTCAAGGAGATAAGTACAGGAATGAAACAAAAACCAACCAAGTTCAATGAGCACTAAGGATCCTTCATTTCTATCCTGCTATAAATATTCTTCCTTATCAGAAAAAAACAGACATTAGAAAAAAAACATACACAATTCATCAATGCCAAACAAACTAAAACAAACAACTTAAGATATATTTGAACTGACAATTTTCTATTTTAACAGACTGTCCATTTCACATAAGTGAAAGTTTATCACAGGTCCTCTTCTTTTTAGGCAATTCATGCTTGTATCTTTACAATTTATATTGTTTTATTTAGTTTCCTAGTATCATTTGATTGCTTATTTAATATCCTATGACTATGACTATCACTAAGTGTTGTATCTTATGATTCTTGATGAATGTATTTTTATGTACACTGAGAGCTTGTGCACCAAGGACAAATTGTGCACTTGGCCAATAAAAAATTCTATTCTATTCTATTCAAAATTTTCTGTCACCCAACAAAATTCTTCAAATCCCTTTCACCTATTGTGAAAGTTTCTCTTATCCTCTACCTCATCTCTTTGGCAATGATGTCCCCCCCATGACCCATTCCTTCCATTCTCTCTCTTCCTCTCCTAGTCTTGGCTTCCCCTTCTTTTGTAAGTTCTGCTTCTTCTCTCTCTCTCTTTCTTCAGTCCCACAAAACACTTGAAAGGCTCAGCTTTTATAATTGATCTATCCTAGGGCCAAATCAATTAACAAGAGCAGACTGAGCATATGCACTAAAGACTTAGTGCATGCATAGGTAGGTTTAGCATACATAAATTATTGTGGAAAAAATGCAACATTCCTAGACAGCTTTCTCTCATAAGAAAGATCTTAACTCCCTTTTGCCAACAGAAATTCATACTGTACTGCACTGAAGAAGACTACAATGATCAAGTCTGCTTCAAATATGACTGTAAGAAACAAGTAAGCTCTGGTCAAAAAATAAGCCTTTCTCCTAAAAAAAATCCTCTGATATGTGAACATCTGAAACAAAATTCAGAATACAGAACTTCTGAAACAATCTTTTTTAAGGTAGAGGGGATGTTGAAAAGTTGCAGTTCTCTCCAAATCCATGTTTCAGCATAACAATACTCTGAAGTAACAGATTTTTTAAACTAATTTTAAGCCAGACCTCCCGACCCCCCATAACTGTAAATTGTTAACAAGCCATTTAAAATGAATACCGTTGGTTCCCCCCCCCCCCCCATTTTCAACAAGTTCCAATCCAGCATTTTGTCTTATGCAGAATTATTCATTTGACTTTTTTACCATTTCTTTTTAAAATTTACAATAGGTTTCATATCCCAAACAAATCTTACCAAGCCAACGAAAGACAGAGAGCTTTTGAAAACTGGCTGTGCTTCGTCTGTAGTCCTAGATTGTATGAGTATTATTTTTCAGTTGTATAAGAAAGGGCAATAGATGGAAAGTCTTATTAACACCTCTATTTTTTTTTCTTGTACGCCTACACTTCCAACATCTACAAATGCAAAAGTTACAGACAGCAACACACACAAAAAATCCCAGAATGAGGGCTCATTCTAACCCAAGCCTTGTCCTCGCTTGCTATCTTCATCAAAGTTTTGTTTATTTTTCGAGGAATGACATTCAGAGCTCAGATCCATTGGAATTCCATAGAGCCTTGAAATTAAACTGACAAGAGATAGGTAGGAGTGAAGGAAGGCAGCATCTACTGATTCCTGGGCTTCATCTCTTTGGAATTTCTCTTTTTTTCTCCTATCTGCAGTAGCAAAACAAGAAGGAATCTAACTGAATTCTGCATTTTTCACTTGGACATTTCTTTTGTTTCATAAATTCGACCTATACAGTCCTCCCGTAATGCTTTGGTCAATTCTGATGAAATCAGTCTGATCTGCACCTTTTATGTGAATCAGAATGTGGTTAACATTTTGGATTTCACTGTTCTAGCTTTACTGTGCTGGTCCTTTTAAAGTAATGATATATAAAAATATTTAACAGTAAATGCCTGAGTCTCAAATCACTCAAGATGCCAATTTTATCACAGATTAATACAACAGAAGGATGGAACAAATACACATAAATCTAATACAGAAAAGAAATTTCTACTGGTTAGCTGAGAAAGTCTTTCAGCCCTAATATGCTTAGACTCACAGTAAGTACAATATTATCAAGCCAAATCTATGCAAAATTAAACAGAGAATCATCAAAATTAAGTGTAATGAACATCAGTGGCTGCAATTTAAGCATACACTTAATGCTACCATTAAAACAAACAGGATGTCAAAGTGCCTATTTGTGGCTCTATTGTGCAGAGATTAAGTAATTAATGAAGGAATTGAAGATGTTGCTGGCTGGAATTAATTGTGGGAAATTGTATGAACATTCTGTCCAGAAGACGGCGGAGAAAAAGTGCCTTATACATCTAGGCAGGCTGATTCTCCATCTAAGCAGATGCATAAAAGCTCTACAGGGTTTCAGACAAATATACTTCCCATTATCTACTACCTAATCCTCTTTCTCTGAAATTGAACCTTCAGACTTCTATAAATAAAATGGGTGCTACACCACGAGCAGACACCCCTCCCATGAAGTTGGCTATAATGAGAAGAAAATTCCAGCAGTCATAATCACTTCATAAGATACTGAAACAGTGTACAACCAAGCATGATATAAGGATTTAACATTGCATTTCAGAAATTGCTTGGCAAATTAGCCTGATATTCTTATACAGCCACACATGACATGCATGACTTTCCCCACACACTGGGCTCATGCATACCTAATTTTTTTTCTATTTCCATAAAACCATACATACATTTTAGAGCAGTGGTGTCTTAATTTGCACATGACTACATCCACCTTGTGATTAATGATTAGAAAGCCCTCTTCCTTTTTTCATTAAAGCTATTTTTGACATCCCTGTAAGTTAGATTATTAAAAGGACATGACATCCCATGTAAATTCAGCATAAAAGTGCTTAGCAAGAAGAATGAGGTTTGGAAATGAGGGAGAGAGGGACTGAAGTTTTATCAGGCATTCATAGAGTATAGCATTGAATACTTCAATAGGCGTCTTCCTGAGTGTTTTTCCTTCAATACTTATTTTTGTAATGAGATAAAGAATATTATTTCCCTTCCACATTCTGCCTTTTGTTAGTGCTTTGGCTCTACGGCAAGGATCTGCAACCTTAAACACTCAAAGAGCCATTTGCACCCACTTCCCACAGAAAAGAGAACACCAGGAACCAATAATTTAACAACCAGTGTGACTGGGTGGTCATGGCCAACTCTATGTCACTCGCTTCCACCCAGTCACTTCCTGCTCTGGAATATGGAGCGAGTCTCCATGCCCGCCAGGCAAGGAGTGACGGAGAGAGGAGGGGCCAGCCAGTGGTGGGATCAGCCAACAGGGAGCCGGAGCAGAGGGCTGAAAGAGCCGCATGTGGCTCCAGAGCCACAGGTTGCAGACCCCTACTCTAGGGGGTACCTGCTTTATCCTAGCAAGTTAAGCTGTTGCAATGCCATGGCTTCTTAAGAATCTAGATAAGATATTATAATTCTATTATGTCTCTTCTTTCCTTTAAGATAAAGTCTTCTTCAAGCTGAGGTTGACCCTTGGCAAATTTTTGGCAACAATACAGAAGCAATTTTTCAATTGCTTTTTTTTTTTAACTGCCCAGCTTGCAGTCCTTGTATTTCCAGTTGATTTCTTATTCACATACAGTACTTTTCAGGTCTTAATCCTCTTAGTTAGACCTTCTTTGCATTAGGACCAAAGTATCTAAAAACTGAGATAAAAGGGACAAATGGAGAAAAACAAACCTCATAGACTTCTAATATAGCCAGTTTTGAGTCACAGAAGGAAAAGTAGTGTCTCACCCACTATTAGGAGGACTTTCAGAAGCATTGTTTCTCCTTAAGTTTTCCATAATACTTTTGTCCATTTCTTGGACTCTGTTGTCCAGATTTTATTTATTGATGGTATGCATACCCTGTTACAAGCCAAATTATCTCTCAGCAGTCAACCTTGAACATCTTGAGTTTTTCCATCAGAATTCTAGAGTTGGATGAGTCACTGAACTAACACATATGAATTAATGCATTTCCAACAAATGTGTCTCTAGCCCAGGGGTGTCAAACTCGCAGTGTCACACTGGTGTCATATGACATATTATGAGTTTCCCCCTATTTGCCAAATCGGGCGTGGGTGTGGCCAGCACATCATGCATTCAGCCCATGGGCCGCAAGTTTGACAGCCTTGCTCTAGCCATTGTCTGAACATTATCCACTGAGGGGAAGATAATTGTTTTAACTATATGCCTATCTTTCGGGTAGGAAGAGTTTTAAAAAACATTAATTTTAAATCTTGTTTTCTCTTACACAAAGTCATTTTGCTGTATTTTACATTTCAGGAATGATGGAGAATAAGTCTTAATTTTCTTGACCCCCTCCCGCCAATTTTTATCCACCCACCATGTTTAGATAGACAGAAAGTAGAGAGAGCATATCTTCTCTCTCTCTCTCTCTCTCTCTCTCTCTCTCTCTCCCTCCCTCCCTCCCTCCCTCCCTCCCTCCCTAAAATATCTTCTCATTATAGGGAGTCTGCTGAAAGGTAAAATGAGGGGAAAAACAAAACTATTATTGTGAAAGTCCTTAAAAATAAAAACATTTTAAAAAAAAGATGATTTGCAAACATTCTACATTATTTGGCCTTTGAACGTTGTAAAAAAAGCTGCTATGAAATATGGGACATATACTAACTCAGCTGAAACCACAATGCCCTCAGATCAGTTACTGAATGACTGTACCTTAGAGGCGATTACAGACAAAAGTACTGAAACTGAAGTAAAATTAAAACTTATGTGGTGAGAAGAATTTTAGTTTCACTGGCTAAGGTTAGGGAAAGTGGATTTCACTAATACTGTCATTTGAGTAATCTGACTTTGGTATCTCGAAATAAATGACTAGCACATTGCACATTGCACATGAAATATTCTATTGGAAACTTTATGGTCTGTAAAAATGGTGACTGACTTAGAGGGAAATATATGTTATCAGGACCTAACTTCCCTTTATGAGATCTATTTAGGCACAAAACAAGCCAGCTCAATGACATGATTAAAAAAAATTTTTTTTTGCTGTGGCATTTTATCCTTGACAAAAAGTTAAGGTTTTACTATAACTTTTGGCTCCTTCTTCTCCCTTTATGCTTTCTCTGCATGCGTCTTCCCAATGATGAAAAATGAAATGACTCCTGTTAGCTGCCCCTTAATTTTGAGGAATATAAAATAGTTTCTGAACCTGCATTCAAAAGTGGCAAAAGTGACTGTATCTAGAGTTAGCTTTGAGCAAAAGGTGTTAGTTGCTCTACCAGTTAATGCTGTAAAAGACATGTGGATCTGAATATAACTGACCATTAAACAACATTCAATTAGAAGCTGAGCATGATGTGGAAAAAGCACATTCCCTCTAAATTTAAACAGACACAGACTCTTAAGTATTCAGACCTTTTAATCAACATTACCTCGTTTTTATATATATTACATCCAGATTTTGCATCTGCAACAACTTCAAACTGCTTTAAAATAATAAATGACAGGTTATAGCACCCTTAATGTGCCTTTTCTTTTAAAAACAGAAAGAAATTGCAAAATGATAAGGATAAAGTTGATAATGATATTGATAAATGATAATCTTTGATGTGTTTCCACTAAATGGAAAACGACCAGGTTTTTTTTTAAAAGAAAATTTATTAAATTGTCAAAGTATTTGAAGATGATAAAAATTCAAATGTAAAAGTAAGGTTGCAATATTAAAATGTTCTGAATAGACTGAATTTAGAAGGTTGTAATATTAAAACGTCTCTGAAAATAGAAATAGAACACTTTGCAATTTTTTGGTATTTGTGTGTATGTAGTTATAAGGTATATATGTTATGTATATACACATGTGCATGTGCTTATATTTTATATGAGCACACACATATAAAATGTACATATAGACGGTAAGACAAGTTACCCATTAAACATTTCCTGGCACAGGGAAAAATGGAGAATTTTAAAGTTCTCAGGTCCCATTCTTAGAACATTTACATTTTTTTAAAAAAATCAGCTAATGCTTTGAAGGATCAGCTTTTCATCTGCAAGCATTATCAACTATGTTACACTCCTACTATACAGCACAACAACCTAGCTAAAGCCTTCTTTTCAGTATTTTAGTGACTTGATGTGCTATAAAGCAGATTCAACATATTCTTTGTTTAGAAATTACTCCTGGCATCTAAGGCCTATAATTTGGGGATAAACAGAGACACATTATTATCTAATCTGACTATAAAAGCTTTAAAAATCCTAATTATATTAAGAGAGTTGAGTTAGATGAAATTTCTATAATTCTATACCCTGAAGAAAAATAAAAAGTGCTTGTACAGATCAGTTGCAAGCAATGAAACTGTCACTAGAGGAAGGTTTTTTCCATTTCCCCCCGTTTCCTCCCCTCATCTGTTTCCTATGCAGTTGGGAACATTTTTATTTTAGAACCATGGATGACATATCTGATGTCTCTGTCATTTAAGCTTCACATCTTTGGGAGGGACAGAAGGCCAGCTAGATTAAGAATTTTCTCAATTTCAAATTCCAAATGACGATACTATAATAGATAAGATTTTTCAATGAGCTGAACTAGATAGTTTAACACTAGAATTGAAAGACCAAGATAAATTAGAATATTATAAACTATTGAACAAACTCTACACATGGAGGGACATGAAAGGAAGTTCATAAAATTGAAATTAGAATTTAAAGCGAAATAGAAATGAGATATAAGAATAAGATCTAAAATGGTGCAAAGTTTAATTGTATAGATGTATATATGTATATAAATGTTATTTTCTTTTCACCTTTTTAATGTAAAATGTAAAGACTGAAAGGTATGTCAAAGAAAGTCTACCACGTTCAATATTTTTAATGTTTATTTTCAATAAAAAAAATCTGAATAAAAAAAAAAGAATTTTCTCAATTCCTCAATTGAGAGGTTCAGATCCTCCTGTGATATTCCAAAAAATAATGGAGAGGGATACAAATCTAAAAATGAATCTTAATTTATGGGTGTGGGGAGGAGGGAGGCTCCCACTTGAATTTTAGAATGAGGTTACTTCTCCAAATGTATTAAGGGTGCAACCCATTTACAGAGTTTTTAATTTTTAAAACACATATGATTTCATGTTTTCAAAACACAAGAATGTCTACTATAATCAAAACTGTCATCTAGTAAATTCTCAGTTACCATGCTTCTGCAAAATTCAAAACTGATTTCCTTAAAATGACAATGACTTAAGGATTCCACTGTTGATGAAAGGAATGAATGGATAAATGGATAAACTGTAAAAAGTATGGTTCTTTGAATCAACCAATTTTATAACCTAATATGGAAAAGTTTATAAGGAAATATATTGGACCAGAGTTCCATATCTAACTATGCCTCATTAAAAAATTTCCACAGTAATTTCACATATTAAAAAAACCTGAAGGCTTAATAACATTCCTGCTTCTAAGCTTTGCTGTCAGAGAAAAAAGTACTCAAGAATCTTACAAAATGACAAAATTACTCCATTTAGTTTTAAAGAGGCAGTAACAGTACTTCAGATTTAATTTATTCAAAGCTTAATGCTAACTGATAAATTACATTTTAAAATGCTTTCACAGGAACTACACAGATTATTGAGTTCCCTTTCCCTCCCCTTTAGGAAAAAGCTTCTTTCTATAACCCTTTTCTTTTTAATAAAACAGAAATCAAAAGTAGGACTTACATGTAATTTTCCCAGAATCTGTGCTGGCTAATACTCTCACGAAACAGGGAAGTGGATATACGGAGAAATTAATCGATTACAGAAATCCATGAAGATATGAACACTGAAAGATTCACAGGATGATCTTCTGGCTGTTCAGCAATCTAAAGTACAACAACACATTATTGAGAAAAATGAGTTTTCTCTGCCTTTACTTTCCCATATTAGTTTTTAACATCAAATTAATATGACATACAGGTAATGCATTAAACCTACATTTTGTTATCTATGCTTATAGTTTCATTAAAGAGATTACTCAGTGAATTTACATTTACAGGATATGTTAATGGTAGCAATGCTAGTCTTTTCAATAAAATGCTCAAGAATTACAAACTTATCTTCAATAAAAAAAAATACAGCTTTCCTGTTATCCATTTGTGATCTGCAAAAGCTGAGTCTGTAGTTTAGCAGTAGTAAGTTCTAAAATGCCGCTCTGTACAGGCACAGAATATAGAGATAGAAACAGAGAGAGAGACCATCAAAAAGAATGAACTAGCCAGGCTGCCTTTTAATATCCTGCCTAAGCATCTCAAAATGATATTAGCAAGTAGATAAAAACAGAAATTTTAATATATTTTGAAGCGTATTTCAATAACCTCATGGAAAGATGGGAAGCAAACAAATTTAATAATTAATAAACTTTAATAATACATTAAAGGTATTAATAGCTAATAATATTTCAACATAATTCATACAAACACTTTTTCACATCACCATTAGTCATCTAACTGGAAAATTCATGATGCACTGTTGTAGCATATCTTATCCATATTATGATTTCTCATTATGTGATGTTTACAAATGAATTGTGTGGATTGAAGTCTATTGAAAGACTTAATGGTTAAGGTGAAATTGATACTTTCTCTGTTACAGCTGATTCAGGCATAACACTCTGTTACTTGTAGCCACAGAACCATTTCCTTGAACCATACAGCATTCAGAGTTTTAGGTAAAATTTGATATAAAAATATTCTGGTAGAGGATTGCTGTGAATCTATATGGGAAGAAAAGAAACTTTGGCTCCAGTTTGATATTTTAAAATCAAATAATCACATTTGAGCTGAAATTACTTGGCATTTTCCAGAAAATATTTATGAACAGTAACTGTCTTTTTCTCATTTTTTTTATCCATTCAGAAATGGAGCATTAGGGTGGGGTTGGATTTAAGGGAAGAAAAAGATACATTTGTGATAATGCAAATGAACAATCCTTATGTTTGTGTCAAATGCTTCGATGCAAATATTGTATTGTTTGCATGATGATAACTGGTATGTCTGTAGTCATTCTGACATCACTTTGGCTTGTTGAGCAATTGAACTGAACAAAAAGAAAAAAAAAAACATGACTGAGAGAAGAACAATTCCACAGCAGCAAAACCATTATGTTTCTCTAGATAATTAATACTGGAAAATATTAAATAGAATCATTTCTACGAAAAGCACAGTTTGGTTTTGTCCTTCTTAGAATGAATGCCCGTTTAATTCACAAATAAAGTATAGGAAAAGAAGCTGAACTAGAAAATGGAAATTCTGCCTTAAGACGAATGGGATAGGGATAATAAAAATAAAAGCTGCTTTGAAAAGAATTCTCTCTTGTATTGCTGTTCTCAGAATGGTAAAAACAATACATCTGCAAAATATTAAGTATCTTGTTAAAAAGAAAAGACAACTAAAGTGTTTAGTTCAGGGCTTAAAAGAGGACTAGGAGATTTTGAACACAGCTCTGCTTGCTTTCAAGAATTTGCAATTGTTCCAAAATATTGAAAGAACGAAAGAGAAGTAAATAGGAAGAGATAAACATCTATAGTACAACGTTGGGCTAAAACTTCCAGCCAGTGCAGGGCATACTGACTGTAAATTCTGGAAGTTTCTTTCCACACATCTGGAACACATCAGGTCAGGAAAGTCTTGTCCACCACATAGTAGTCATAAATATGGTGAGTCTGCATCCTAGCTATACATATATAGCCAAGTTCATATAACAGACATACTGTTTAGTAGTTTGAGGCCATGTAATTTTTCCCCTCTACAAATCAAGCCATACATTGGTGTTTTGATTGCAATGTAGTTAGAAAATGAAAATAATCGTAACAATCCATCTTCTATTAACTGTGTTCAATTAAGAGTAACACATACCTATATAAACCACCAGGAGGCACTAAAAATACCTCACAGGATATACTGTATATTGTGTAAAAACTGTCCCCTTTCCCTCCAAGAAGGGTGCAAATCATATAAAACCTCACATATAGGGACGGATATGTTACATCCCAGCTCTCTCTCTGAGAGCTTAAGGGTGGGGACAAGTTTGCACTATTCTGATGTAGCAGACCTGTGGTTACCAGTTCAAAAGACTTAAGATGTAAGTTATATTTATTTTATTTTGTTTTGTTTATACATCAAATTTAGAAACTGCCCATCTAACTCACAGAATACAATTAAAGACAAAAAAATATCCAAAACCATTTAATTATTATGGTTTATGTTATGCAGACTTTAAATACCACGGAAAGACAGATTTCAGCCATTCTTCTCTCTATCCTCTTTTAAAAACAGGAGACTATTTTATGAGACGGGTAATATGATGCAGGAGGTTTACAACCTGAGAACTAACCCTGCAATGTTCTTGGAAGGATGACAGATGTTCACTGGTGTAAAAGCCTGGGATTGAATCCCAAACAGTGCACTCCCTTATTGCAAATGTTTCACTCTCCATTTCTCTCCCTGTGTCCCCTAGATATCTCTGCACTGCATTGAGCAAGCCAATACATATCAAATTTAACACATGATCAATAAAATGAAAGCTGGAATTCTCTGCTCAAGAGGTCATGCTAGGCTAAATTGTAACTTAACCAAGTCCCAAGGCATGGTGTCTCCTCTAAGCTGATTCCGTGTTTCTATTTTATACAGCCATACTGAAATATAAGAATAGCTGACAGAAATCACTTTTTTTCATGGTAAAAATAAATTACCAACCATGAGGTTATAGTTGCAGTATAGCCAGAAATATTATTTCACTAGTAATACAAGTGAAAAACACGATTTTTCATAGAAAACAGTTTCTTACTTCACAATTCAAGAGACAGACTACAGGAGAATAATTGGACAGCTTCCTTCAAAAGTCTACATCCTTAAAATCAGCAGTTCCCAGTCAGGTGCCCCACAGATATATTTATTACAACGTTCATCAACTCAACGCATATCTATCAACTGTTCTGGCTAGAGATGATGGATATTGATAGAAATTGTAGTTTAACACAAATAATCAAAAACCACCATGTGGAAAAAACTTTGCACTGAAAAAATTACTTTAGATAGACACACTACAGGTAGTCCTTGACATGTCCACAATTGAGCTCAAAATTTCTGTTGCTAAGTGAGACATATGTTAAGTGAAGTTTGCCCCATTTTATAACCTTTCTTACCACAGTTGTTAAGTGAATCACTGCAGTTGTTCAGTTAGGAACACTGTTGTTAAATAAATGTGGCTTCCCCATTGACTTTGCTTGTCAGAAGGTTGCAAAAGGTGATCAAGTGACCCCAGGACACTACAACCATCATAAATATGAGTCAGTTGCTAAATGGCTGAATTTTGATAATGTGACCATGGGGATGCCACATGGTCAAAAACAGGAAAAACAGTCATAAGTCATTTTTTTCAGTACTGTTGTAACTTTGAATGGTCACTAAATGAACTGCTGTAAGTCACAGACTAGTCTACATTAGCTTTCCTCAGAGCTTTATACAATGCTTTCATTAGTGAGTCTCCCTGCCTATCCTATTTGTAATAAAAGACATATAAATTAATAATTTAAAATTTACATTTTAGATTAAAGCTGAAATATGTCATTCCACACCCTCTGGCACTTACATACCAATAGTCATTGCCTTGCTGCCTGCCAATTTCCCAATTTCATCCGGATCTCCAAGATCACTTAACAAACAAAATGGATGAATGTTATTTTTTTACTCTAATCAATACCCTACTTAAGGAACTACTACTAAGAAGAAAGCCAAGTGGCCACCAACAGTGGCAGGTCGAGTTACTGTATATAAACAGAGAACAAACTCCACATTCACAAGCATTGATGATGTTACCCATTGGGTAATGAAATGTCTATAAGCAAACAACAAACCTCAAAAAGCACCCAGGACTCAATCATTTCATGAGTTTCACTGAACAAGTTTAAGCATTGAAAAATATTTTTCCCACCAAGACTTTTAAGCTTTTCCCCTATAGAAATTAGCTATTAATACTAGCCTACAGAACTAGTCCTACAGTTCCCAAAGTTCTTCAAAACTTTAAGAACAAATTTTAGGTGGCTGTGTTTAAACTATAGTAGATGCTCATGCTTAGATGAGCAGCAAAGTTCAATTTATTATACAATTGCTAACTATTGATCATCTCATACCAATCATACTAATTCCAACAGAACAAAGTGAAGGAAATATTCCCCTGTTCTGTTCCTTTTAGAGTTTAATAGAGAAATTTCTCTCTGAAATAACTTTCTCTGCATAATTCAGTTCAGCAAGTCACAGGGGTTTTACTATTCTATTTAATTTTGAGAGCAGTGGATAAAGGCATGTTTACAGCAAAGCATTATGTATCTCCACATTTATTTAAAGGAATTCTCACACAGGCTTTCTAAAGAAGAAAAAATGATTTAGTAACAGAATATAGTTTACAGGAACTTGCTAAAAACTAATAATTTAGTTTCAGTTTTATGGCAACAACTCTATGACTGGTACATAGTATTTCTTTGTTCAATGCCACCTGACAAACGAGTGTTAAATCTTGCAAAAACAAAAACAAAAACAGAATGAATAACTTACCAGTCATATATTGTAAAGAGGTTCAAAAACTGTAGTTTAAGCATAGCTATGCTATTGTAATTTTGTGGAATCCTGCCATTTTTAACCGGAAATATATTCTGAGAATTAACCTGAATGTCAATAGAAATAGATTACCCTTTTATATTTCATCACCTGAACATTTAAGTTACCCTTTCAAAGAACTGTAACTATACCTGTTGAATCCAGTTTAAACCCAAATAACATATGATAATCCGTTTAAGGTACTTAAAAGAGAATGGTTTACTTCATTCATAAAAATATGAAGTTGCTTCAGAAATAACAGGATTAGCTGTTAAGTAATGATTCACAAAAATATCATAGTGTACCTGTAATATCCTGTTCTACACGTGACATACTGGTTATCAACAGATTTGTATTAACAAACAAAGATGTTTTTAATGCTCTTCAGTTTCCTAACATTTCTACTTCGATATTAATGCAGTAAATTTTTCCCCACTGTTTGGCAATGGATTTATATACAGTATTTTGGTATACAGTAGTGGCTCAATGAGAACAATATAATTATTGTTCTAATTGAAAACATTAAATGGTTTGTGTTCATTAATTCATACAGACCTCCCTCTCTTCCACTCTTACCACTATATAATAAAACCTTCACAATGCAAATTTTAAGCAGGAGAATATAAAATGTTAATAAGCAGAACAAGATTACATTAATATGTTGTGTTTTTGTGTAACTTCTCACAGGAGAACCATACAATATTGAAAACAAGTAATCCATCTGATAAATAGAAAAGTTCCTTTTCTGAAACAAAAGAGTAACAAAAGTTGTATAACTTGACAGATTGGTGCAAGCAGGCCATGAACATCTAGATCAGGGCTGTTAAACTGGCAGCCTGTGGGCCAGATGCGTCATGTGCTGGCCACGTCCATGCCCGGTTTAGCAACGGGAGGAAAGTCGCTATACATCACATGATGCCATGACAACATGAGTTGGACACCCCTGGTCTAGATGGATCTCATGGAATTACCATTCCTGGTCCTAAAATCTTTTAGCTGATGTAGAAGGTTTCTTGGTTAATGGCTTTCAAAGTATATTCATAGGACATTGGTTGTCTTTACTGCATTCTCATATGATATAATCTGATTTCTTTGCAACTTCTATAAGGAAGCATTATTTATTGCTATGAAGAGTATCTTGATGACAAAATCCAGTTCTTAAATTCTAGAACTATTAAATATCATCTGTATGTTCCATTTTAGAAACTCTTTTTAGGATAGTTTTCACATATTTTAAACAGGGGTGGGATCCAACTGGTGTAACTACCAGTTTGGTGATTTACAATTTGCGCGTGCATGTGTAAATCATCGTCAGCTTGCTGCCTGGACATATGAGCAGCACTGCGCACGGGTGAAAAAGCACTTTTTCCCTCCTTTTTCAACTGCAGCTGTGCCGCGCAAAGCAGCTGTGGGTGAAAAACCAGAAAATAAAGGTCAAGTAAGAGCCCGGGCGGGCAGGTGGTCCAAAACAGCAGCAGACATAGAACCGGTTCTATGTCTGCTGCTCTTCAGAGCTACCGGTTCTACAGAACCGGTAGAATCCCACCCCTGATTTTAAGGGACTTGGCTTAAGAAAATACTTATGCTCTACAAATATCTTCTTTGTTTCTATTTTTCTTTAAAATGAGCACATTTAAAAATGTAATGATTCAAAACTTTAAAGTGGCCAGATCTGTTTTTTCCGCTTTTGTGTGAAAGCTACTTTAAACAGTAGCAGAGAGATGCTGCACTTGTGAGAGACCCACAACACTTCTTCAGAATCATTTTCAAAGCATATATTTAGGCCTAATGTTTAGTTGTTATGGATGACATCAACTTTTTTCACAGATGTGCTACTTTGGTTATGCAAATACTATTCCTGCTAGTAGCTCTGCATGATTTTGAAATGGTTCCAGTGCTGATGAAGCAGACTTCCTGCAGCTAAATATACTGTAAATCAAATTCAGAATTTAAGCAGAAAATTCTCAGTAGCAGAGGTAAACTACTGTACTGAAGTTTCCAAAAATATTGGGGGGGGGGGGTTTGCTGTACCTAAATAAGGAACGTTCAAAAGACTCTTCATGTAGTTGGTGAAAATATAAATAACAACAGAAATGAAGTTTCAATCATCTTTACAGTTCTATGAAAATGAAACCTAGGGTGTGTATCAACTTGATGTTTTGGAGGTTTGGTGATGAAACTAGCCCAACCAATAATGGAAGAAGGGGCACATGCCTTATCAATCCCTTCCTGAAGTTTACAGCATAACTGAAGAAGGTTTCTGCCAACGTTTGGCTTGACTCTCAGTCACTGACTTCAGTAAAATGAATACAAAACATATTTTTGAAAACAAACACAGTATTAAGTGTAGCAATATCTGGCCTTTGGTAACATTTTCAACAAATTCCATCAAATGCCATGACTGAATTACTATCACCATACACTACAAAATCATTCATTAGGAATTATTTCCCCCAAAAAAAAAAAATTAGAGGAACAAGACATTGACAACTTACTTTAAATGTCGTTGATAAATAGAATGATTTCTCTCCCAAACAATTTTGAGGTCCCAGATGTGTTTTAGACTATTAATTAAATAAAATTACCTGTAATTTTGTTTTTCTGTGTGATTCAGCAAAGTATTTTGTATTTTGAGTTGACTTACCAATTTTATATATATCCTGAATGGAATAATTAAGATACGGAAGTGGTAAATTTCTGACTCATATGTTTCCTTTGTAGTGTAACAGAGAAATGCAAATTTTATTTTTTTCAGTTTAACTATAAAGGGAAAGACACATGCTTAATAGCGATGTCCTTTTGTTAGACTAATTATAATAGCAAACTCTGACAGGTTTATGGCTAAGCTACTGGTGCTCTTTTGACGGAACAAAATAAATTTAACTTTATCAAATAAAAACTATTCCTAAAAAGAAGCTAATATGAAACTGAAATACAAAAGCTGCGACAGCATTAAGCATCTGAGTCATCAAATACTTTTTCCAACTAATAATTATCAGTGAATCAGTCAGTTGAATCATCTAGTGATTTTATTTACACTTCTTCTTTTGCTGCTGTTTTAAAAACCTATATGTAAATATTTTTTTGTAATTTTGAAGATATTTCCAAGTCTGCTTGACTAAAAAGAATGTACCCTATGGATAGAATTCCTTGGTTACTCTAACACAGTGAATTATAATGTATAAACATACATAAAATCTTTTATAAATAAATATTTATAAATATTTTATAAATAAAACAATATAGTTAAATAAAAAAATGAAATGCCTAGACACTAGTTCTAGAAACTAAGACTTACTTCCAAAGAAAAGTCAACCAATATCCCACTCATACTCATACTACTATCTGTCTTTCTGAAATTTTCTTAACAAAGGGAACCTTGATATCTACCAATCTCCATGAAAAGCTGTGAATGGTTTAAGTATCTATCTGTACAAAATGTGATCAGTCTAGTCATGATTTAAAAGTAAAATAAGGTAGGGTTATTTTTTGCTTTGAATTTCTCTCTCTCTCTCCCCCTATAATCTGCTACTGAGGTCTTATGCTCAGAAATGGGCAGCTGCAAGGATAATTTGCTGCACATCTTCAATGCACATCTTCAATGCACACTCAGAAAAATAAAGGCATGCAAGTCTGACATATACTCCAAAGATTTATTCTAGAATTATTTCATAAAATATTCTGCATTATGCAGGATAAAAGTCAATGCATTATATCTTGATGGAAAAGCTCCCCAGAGGTAGAAAATTGGAAACCTACTGTGTTGGATGCATGCATTTAATCAATTTTTAAATACCAATACAGAAAGCAGCCTTATGTTCTGTACAGTAAAATTGAGTTATTTATCAGGGCATAAGAGTTAAGTAGCAGGCCAATGTAAAGGCAGATATGTACCCTTACAGGTTTCTTCATGGGGCAGTCTATGTTCATGTTATAATGGAATATCTTAAGTAGTTAAAATGATGGGGGTGGGTGGGTGGGAGAGAGGCAGGGAGGAGAACAGTAGATCAACTAGAAAGAGAAATGTGGCTTCATCTGGTTGCAACTGGAAGAAAGTAATCCAGAAAAGCTTTGCAGAAGGAGTGCATGAGATTAGACCCGAAGCCAAGGTACTCAGTTGGAAAGATGGCTGAAGAAAAGTAGTTTTCATTTCAGCTTTCTGTTTTCACATAAATGGAAAGGAAGTAGCGTCCTGAGTAGAATCTGCACATCTCTTAAGGATTTAATTAACTAAAATAAAATAATGGGTTAATATTGTCCATAATTAATTTTAAAGCTGTAAAAGTGCAGTATTTGCTAAAAATTGGATATCAGTGTCACATTTAATTAACTCCTCTGACTGATGGAATCACTTCTCAGGAGAATAGGGAGGAAGCAATTTTACCCTTTTCTGTAGCCTTTCACACATGCTCACAACTTGAGCTATACTTTGGGAAGACAGGTTAGAAAAAAGGTTTAGTTGTACAAGTTCAAATCTTTCACTGGATTTTATAGTGGAAAACTATAATGCAATGTAATTATCATGAATGGGGTTCATACGCCTTCCATACAAGAGGCAACTACACTGAACCCTCACAAGAAAAACCATGATTGTAAGAAACTTTTGAATGTTACCTAAGAGGCTAAATTGATATTTAGCAACCTTAAAAAAATTCTGCATTATTTACACAGAAACATAATAAAAGTAGAACTAATATACACATTAATTTAATTTAAAAAAACAGCAACATCCCCTCAATCAAAATATACCCTTCCTTAAAGGAATTTGTCATTGTCTGGTAACTTAGATATATAACATGTATGATGATATCACTTGAACTAGATGACCTACAAGGTCCCTTCCAACTCTGTTAATCTGAATACAGATTGACTACATAACTTCTAAAATTTACAGAATCTCATTGAAAATCTGAAACCTGCCATTTTAAACAACCAGAAGCTGAGAAAACTTAACACCGTGCACAATGTTGTTTTGTGGACAGTAATGTTTGCTCCACTGTTGGTGCATGTTACACTCCTGCTCTGTAAACTGCATTAGTTGCCAGTTTGCTTTAGGGTGCCATTCAACGTGCTGGTAATGACTTACAAGGCCCCTTTGGCGGATTGGGTTTTTTGAAGGACCACTTGGTCCCAATAGGTCCAACAGGAGGGGCATGCTCCAGATCCTGTCAGCCAAGGAGTGTATTGTTTTGTTGGGCCCAGGAAGACAGCCTTTTCTGTTGTGGTCCTTGCCAAATGGAACATCGTCCTCCCTCCATCAATGATCAGGTTGATCCCAATCCTGCTGGTCTTTTGCAAGGCTCTGAAAATGTCACCAATAGGCATGGTGACCCAGGAGTGTGACAGATGCTGTATCCTAAACAGCTTTGATGGTTATTAATAGATGTGACCAGAGGTAGGAGAAGAAGCAGAACCCAGAGGCAGACTCAAGAGAGGAATCAGCTAGAGTCGTTATAAATGATCCAAGCCCAACTCCTCTTGAATTCTGTTGATTCTCTTACTTAGCGTCAATTTAGTGCTGAACATTTGTTGACTAGGTGAGGAATAAATCTTAACTGGAAATTTAATGTGTGACACTATCCAACTTATTAATTTTGTAAGTTTTAATATTTTATATTGTTTTTATTGTTTTAAATTATATGGCTTTGCTGTTTTATATTGTTTGTAACTGGGAACCACTCAGACTCAAATATATGAGATTGGTGGTTATACAAATAAAAAAACAAGCAAACAAATAAATGTAAAAGTAAATGAAAACATTTAATCCCTGCCAATAACAATCTATTGTTACAGGCAAGCCATTTCCTTTTTTTTTCTTATGAAAGGAAGAAAAACTGCAGCACCCAATGAGTCATCCTCTATGAGTCATTAGGCTGACAGAATATCACCAACAACTAATGGAGCATCCTCAGGCCAACTAAAAACAAGTAAATGAAAGCAATACAAACATTAATTCTTGACTTAATACCAAGTAAGAGTTTGATTGGTGGTGGCCTTCCAGGGTTTTGGGAAAACATTTTCTCTTGGCAACTGCGTATGGAATTTTAGCATATGTGCTGGTCCCTTTACATTACATTATGTCCTCTGTTTTCTCTGTGCTGTAATTTATTGCTTGCAAGTTATGTTCCCATTAGGAAGAGTTACAGTTCAATGGTAGAGGTCAGAGCTTAAATCCTTACAATTATACCAATTAAGATGGAAGCAAGCCATATGATATATCTAGAACTGGGATTCATGAAAGCCGACACCAAGCTCAGCAGACAAGACAGGCATTCCCTGGGTTACTTTAAGACTGACTTTATGCAAAATGTTTCTGAAAGTCATCTCAAATATTTTCAAAGATAGCCAGCATCTTTTGCAAAGTGTTTTTCTACCCCTTGACATTCCCTATCAAAATGGTCTCTTTAGATACTGCTAATATCTATACAAGTTTATGAGGCAGTTTCACCAATTGTGACTAAAACAAATTTTTGGTTATATCAGCTTTTTCTACAAAGGTTGGTGAGAACCTGTAGTGTATGCATGTGAATATGTCAAAATAAGGACAAATACTTATCTGTGTCTTTATATACTACTCTATTTGTTATTTTTTGTATTTATTGTAATATCATTTTTCTTGATTGCTGAAGATTTTTAAAATACCTACGTGCTAATTTTTACCCACACAGAATTTGTCATTGGGGGAGGGGGGAAGTACTGAGTTGCTTAAAGAACAATTATCACTTCCCTGAAGTTTTCCCTATTGAACCTAAATATAAATATTCTAAACATGTTATCGTAATTTAGAAAATATTTTACTACTCTAAAATATTGCATACAATCATTCCCAACCTGGAGTTCTCTAGACATGTTGAGGAATAGTTACTTGCAAAACTTCCAACAACCTTAGGCATGATTAGTTGCCTCATATTTTGTTTTCCTAACAACCATTTAAATTGACTTAGGCTGACACAGTAAACGGCACAAACTAACCCAAAGAGACTCACCCAGAAGAGGTTATCAGAATCAGGCCTGAACAACATATGACACCACTATTCCTATGGAAACTCACTAAACTTTATTTATCTTAATGACACATGGATGACATCTATACTCATTTTCTGATAACTCTACAACAGAAAGATTGGGAAAACAGATATATATCACATGTATCTTAGATGGAAAAACATACTTTGTACTCTTTGTTCTATCTAGTTGGGAATACGAGGTGCCCATGCATCAACTATCAAATGTACCACACTAGAATGCAATAGAATCTCTGTGCTAGAAGAAAAATCTTGAAAAGTAGCTGGAGCTATAATATAATCAGGGTTACACTATTAATGGAACAGGGCCTTCTTTTCCTAGATTTTTGCACATTCTCTTCTTTTTTTAACAGTAGAAATGCAGGGTGAAAGTTTTTTCAAACCACACAGCTACATTGTTCTATTGCTGAAATTCAAAAACATAGTCAGAACCGCTGTGGTTGGAGGGAGCAATTTAAGGTCAAAACTGGCAGTTACAATGATAAGAGCTGCAGTTTATTGCATGAAGGAGATGGCACTTTTTTTGAGGGTCAGAGTTATTCTCAGTCTGCAATCTAGATACAATACAGCATTCAGTTTACACCTTTCTCTGGTTATTCGTAGTATCAGTTTTTAAATAACCCAACTTCTGACTTTGATTCAAGCTGAAGGAACTAAAAAAAACGTTCTCAGAAGGATACAAAATAATCTGCTGTAAGTTCTTTTTACCATTTTTAATTATCTGAAAGAGAATGATAAAATCAAGACAGTTTCTATGAGTTTCTCAAGTGTGAACAACTGTTACAGATTATTTTAATAACACAAACCACATTTCTGCATGTTGATCAATAATTAAATGCAAATACATGTTTATAATTGTGCGAATCACACCAATTGGACAAATGCCCAATACTCACAATTGGTTTCTATTCTCTTGCACAAGTGCATAAAATCAGAAATATGAGCTTCTGACTGCTCCATATCATATAAAACAGACACTGGAATTTAATTCAAACATTCTACAATTATCCCAAAAAGTTGCTCTAATTGAATTATTTTGAAACAGACATTATAACCAACAAAAGCCCTGCCAGGTACACACAGGTATCCTAACAACAAATTAAGAAAATGTTGCAAACCATTTCCTTCTGGGGACATGAAAGAACAAGGAAAGAGGACTTCATTCTGACAGTTTGTTGTTTCTGCTGTGGCAATTGGGGGGGGAAAAGTCAGTCAGGAAAATGCAGGATATACTGTGTTTACACTTGTCATGACAAGTTTCCTGGAGATTGTGAGGTTTACTGGTGCTGAGCTGTCAGTTGTTACTTTTAAATTGCTGCCTCATTCAATTGCAAGGTCATTGGCTGACCTATATTTCTGAGAGCAGATTCACTGTAAGTTCTATAAATGCTCACTTTTAAAGGGCCATTTTGATGCAAGCCCATTCATCTGAACCATGTGAAGCTTTTACTAATCTTTCCAGTGTTTTGGTCTTATGTTCTTCATGTAACTTTTAAAGGATTTAGGGAAACTGTATGTAGTGTAAATATGTGTTCCCACTTCTGCCATTGGACAGAAGTCTACCAGTACTGCTTTCATTGCTATTGTACCACAGGAAAAAAGTTCCTTTCCTGGGATCTTTCCAACATCAAACAAAATTCTGAGTCTCTCTCACCATCCAAAAGCATCCCACCACAATTTATATGATGGTATGGATATTTAATTAATACAAATAAACTTATGATATACCTTTCCACTGACAACATACTAAAGTCAGCATCTAAAAATAAGGTTAGGTGACAATCTAAAACTCCTGTATTTCTTTCTGCTACCCAACACACACATTTTCCAAAGAGAGAGCTGCAAAAAGCACAAAGGAACAAGCTTCTGATTAATTTTGTTGTTTGATACCCAGAGTCGCTTACTTGTGAGAATAGCAGCTATTTAAATTAGATGAGTACATTTTTAAAAGAATGATTCTGAGTGGTTTTTTTTTTCTCCAATTTTTTTGCAATGCTCTACAAAAGAAAATATTTCCCTGATAAGAAACTGAAATATTCATTAAGGTACACCACAGAGCTTCCCAGACAAGTTGGACTGCCCCTACAGGAAGCATCAACTCTCATGCAACGTCATTCATTCTGCATGTGAAAAGCCAGAAAAATTTTCACTGACATCTTAACTCTTCAAGACTAACATGATGTTAGTAGCAAAACATTCCCCACAAGCTCAACTGCCCTCATTACTGAGCTCATCTGTCTCGATTTGCAAAATTTCTACAGAACTTCCGTGGAGCTTTTTTCACTTTTGTTTATACCACAGCTGCAATCTTAACTTTTTAACTGGCCACTCTTTTCCCCCCAATTTCATGATGAGCAGACAAATCATCTTAAGAAAGTTTCTCACCACAATGTTATTTACAAAGTTGTGGTAAGAATTCATGCATCTTGAGGTTGTTGGGTTTTTACACCCATTTTAATATTTATACATACTGCATAATTCCAGTAATCACCAGTACTTTTTCAGGCTGATTTACCCAGGAAAATGAACTATGAAAACCAGAGAATTATTGCTTGTCATGATACATGGCTCAAATTAATTTTACATTCTTTGTTTGAATGCAGCTAGTAGTTTTCTAAAATAATGTAAACAGCAGTGGGGGGAAGCCAAAGAAGTAACAGGAGGTTCAGAAGTCAGGGAGAAACGGGTTACCATTAACAGACTCTCCCCGCTCCCTGGCCCTTATTATTCTGATGAGTACAGTCTCCCTTTCAGTATTTATATCAGGTGGGAATGTGGCTAAAAGAATTACTATCCCTCTTACTTAATAATAGAACCTACAAGTGTTCTTGGAAATCATGTGATCCAACCTATCGAGCTAAGGTAAGATTTGATGAGATATTTGAGAGATATGCATCCAGTCTCTGTTTGAGGATCTTGCATATGTAGGACCAACAGGCAGAAAATTACTAGAGCGCATCCATAAACACCAATTAACAGTCAGAAGATATGACAAAAACACATGGACACTTATTTTCAACTGGGAAACTGTGCCCATCCTAGACCAAGACAAGTCCAAAAATGCTAGACAATTCCTGAAAGTCTAGAACTGTGACAAATTCATTATCCACAAGCACATAAACATAAACAACACCTACATACCACTCAAAAGAGACAATCAACATGCCCAAAAAGGGAACAAAAAAAGACTAGAACATCTCATCAGCAATCAACACCCGGATGAGCAGAGATTAACACCAAGATTAACACTAGATTAACAAACAAGCAAACAATATTCCAATCAATCCCAATCAAGGAAACTAACAGTAAAGTGCCCAAAGAACTACCAAGACCACTCCCACCAACATGGATGCAGCAAACCACTACAATATAAAATAAGACCAAACCCTATTCTCTACTAGCACTGATGACGTTACCTACTGTGGTAATGAAACATCTGAAAGAAAACAACCAAGCCAAGAAACCACCAAGGACCTCTGATCTTGCATGAAGAACTACCCACTATGCATGGCAGTTTATACATTGTACATTGTAATCTTAGACTACGAGGTCAAATTAAACTTATTATCTGTTGTAAAAGAAAGTTAGAACTAATTTCTTTGTATTTTTTAAATGTACTTTTGGCCTTGTCTTTCTTATAAGGCTACATTAGAAGAATCTTGCAAGTCTGAAAGTATAAATCTCCTGCCATCTCCTTTACAGTTTGATAAACTAGGGAAGGTCCCTTCTGAACCTCCTACTTTATGCACTATCCAGCTATGGGTTATGTCCTATTTTATCAGACTAAGCAACCTAGTCTTTACCCTGTTTCCAAGCTTTTTCCCTCATACCATTACAAATGATTAGGGAAATTCTTTCCATGTTGAAAATTAGCACATCAGAAAATGTTACCAGTAGAACTCTTTCAACTGTGATAATTGGAATTGAAATTTCTGTCACTAAGTGATGCAGTTATAAGTATGACATCATGTGACTGCATCACTTAGCAACAGCAAGCCTGGTACTCCCTGCTGCTACTGTTAAGTGATGATCGTGGGTGGTTAAGGGAGTCCCAGATGGCTTGCAAGCAGACCAGCAGGCAGGTGGCTTGTTTCTTCATACTATCAGCCTTTGAGAAAAATCAAAGTGCAAGCTAAAATCAGCACTAGATGTGACAGTCATTTGCATGTCTGCAACTCATTCCCATGGGTAGTTAAAAGCAGGTTCATGACTTAGATCAGTGAGATAAAAGCACTGAATGGAAAGGCTTAAAATTTGCCTGATGAAGAAATTCGGAGATTAGGTTGAAATCTAACATCCTATTTTGAAACTTCGAATTAGTCTAACAAAATTCCATAACACGATTCAGCAAAGACCTATTGACATGCTTGTCTTTGTGTTTGTGTTTTTTCTAAATGTACCCATTGTTTTTTAATGGGTTATCACTCTGAACATTAAGTGAGTTAAATATAAGGGGGGAGTTGATTTCTGATAAATCCTAAGCTCTGTGTTCACCTAAGTTCAAAGAGATATTCTTATATGCCAATATTCAGTAAGAAACTCCAACTAAACTAAAATTCTCTAATCTTGACTGCTATTTTCCACAAATAGTATGATATATCAAATAACTCAGGAGATTTTTGAAGAATAGAGTCAGAAAACAACAGCTACAATATCAGCAACAATGCCTGCATTTGTAGTGTGGGTAGATTATTTTTTTCAAAAGATGTTAAAGAAGAAATGTGAAAGAGACTGCTTAGGAAGATCTACAGGATAAAGAGCAAAAACAAATCTCATGATGTATAAAGAAATAGTTGAAATGGATTTTTTTTTTTAAAAAAAGTAAATAGTAAAACAGAGATGACAGTTAAATGGAAATACAAATGATAATCCAGGAGAACAACCCGGATAATCACTCCTTACTGGGTTTACCAAAAAGGTTTGCTAAAATCTCGAAAATGCCTTTGAGATGGGAAAAAGACAATTTGAAGAAAGATAAAATCCTATGACAATATCTGAATAAATTACAGACCAAAGAAAGAAGCAAACAAAAAGGGAGTACAAAGTTGGTTTGCTTGACCAAGATTAAAACAAGATGTTTCTATAAAGCTCTGGGAAATCTTTATGGACTTTTTGTTCACACCAGGACTGAAATGTTAATGATTTACAGATTTGCACATGTATAAGTAATACATTATGGGAAGAAGAAACACTTGAATGTAACCTTATAGGAAGTGAAAAATTACTTGTTTCCACATCTTGTGGTGAATATTGGAAGTCACTTCTTTAAATATTTCTTTTCTCATTTTCTTATTTCTTCTTTGCACTGTTATTAAAATTTTCAATAAAAAATATTTTAAAAAATTGCAAATGAGTAATTAGTCTAACCCGATACCTGACCTAGCAAAGATCACCAAAGGATTTATTTGTAAGCACCTTAAGAATAATATCACAATTATTAACAATTAATATGGATTTGTAAAGAACAAATCTCTAATTTTATCTCATGTTTTGATAGGTAACCATTTTAATATATTGTGGAAATGGTGTAGATATAATATAGCTTGACTTGAGCAAAGCACTTAACAAGTACCGCATAATATACTGATTACCAGACTGGATAGCATGATAATTAAATGGATAAATCACTGACTTGAAAATCATATTCAAAGAGTACTGATGAATGGTTCCTCATTAAGCTGAAAATAGAATCAAGATCAGAATCCACATCATAATCATTCTAGATTTTCTGCTTTTCGGTATTTGTATTAAATGACTTGGAAGAAAAGTGTAAAGGAATGTAATAAATTTACAGATGACATTAAGTTTGATGAGATAGTTAATACCGTGGAAGCCAGAAATATAGTTTAAAATGATATTGTAAGTTAAAGAAATGGGTTGAAAATAATGAATGAAACTTAACAATGTCAAGTGCAAAGCTCTTCACTAAGGAAATGAAAATCATTGCACTGATATAGTTTTGGAGATTCTTCCCTTGGAGTACCTGCATAAAAGTACTTGGAACTATAGTAGACTACCAACTATTATAATGAAATGAACCACCAGGATGATTTGGGTGCAAAAAATGCAGCAAATGCAGTTTTAAGTTGCAAGTACAGTGGTACAATATCCTAAATCATTAGGAATCATTCTAAAGTACATTCTACTTTATTTTGCTTTGGTCAGACTTCAGTTTAAGTTCTGTTTCCATTTCTGGACTCCAAACTTTAAGAAAGCTTCAGAGACACTGGAGCAAGTTTAGAAAAGGGCAAAGATCATGGAATTAGAAACCAAGTCCTAATAAATAGACTGAAGGGGATGTGTATGTTCAACCTTGAGAAAAGGAAATGGGGGGGGTTATGCTAGCATTTCTCAAATGCCAGTAACAAATTAAATGGTAAAATGCTTAATAATAAACAGTTCAATAGTAGAACCAATTGCTCAATAGATTAATGGCACAAATGTTCCCTGTACTAAAAATATTTATTTATTATTACTATGATCACATACTGCTCAAGTACAAAAAAGGCTGTTAGTAATAATATGTTAATACAATCTGATTCATAAAAATGAAACAGCCCAGAGTATTTGAGATGAGAGACAACTTTAATTATAATATCTATTTCAGCTAAAGCCTAAATAATCCCTGTATCACTGAAGCATGCTTCTTTTATCCCATGCCCAGATCAATTCAATGGCAAAATCAAAGTTAACATATAACATAACATAACATATATTATGGTATCAGACTCTTGGAAGTAAATTTAACTAATAGCAAGCAGGTGTACGTAAACAAAGAGATCAGTATCCAAAGGCACCCCAACATTACCATTTATTTTAGCACATTTCTCTTCCCATGGAGAAATACTTGTCTGTTTGGAAGTCCTACATAATTTGAGAAATTCATTTAAACAATAAAATGTTTAATTTGTAGACCTTTGCCTGTCCACCAGCATTGTATTACGTTCCTTAAGTGGCAGATCCATATTTAATTTACATATTTTTCCTTCAGTTCAATATTTTGATCTTTGCTTGCCATTTTTCTATCCAACCTATATTATTCTAAACAAAAATAAATGAAAAGTATCGGTGATAGGATTGTTTCAATGTGATTGTTAACATATGCATAAAATGAGTGAATAGCCAGAATAAAAGTATCAGTAATTTGCACTGGATTTAGTTATTTAGAAGATTTATCATTTCTGCTTCTAACAGAAGGATGCTTTTATGGGGAATTACTTAAATGAAACCATATAAAAGATGAACAAATTGCTGAGCACACAATTTGTATCTCAAATAATTAAGCAATTAACGACATTTCTTCCAAAGCACTTTCCTTCTGCAAAAGTTGAAACTCTGAGAAACCGCTTGATCAGCTTGGAATTAATGCACAATAAATCTCTTTCCTTTGTACAGATTCAGTTTTTTCTGATGAAAACACAAAAGGTAGTCTTGCAGTCTTTCTCTACCAATGCACAATTTTTTCCCCATGCAAAACAGTAAATTTATTTCTGTGCATAACATACATGGACTAGCAATATATATTGACATTCCACCTAGATTAGTAAAATACATTTATGCTTTATTGTGCTTTTTATTAAGCTAGGTGAAATGTTAATATATATTGCTAGTCCATGTATGACATGCCAGATGCTGAACAAATAAATTTCCATGTGGATAGACAACGAAATCTTGAATACCTTTAAACTACTTAAACACTGTTCAATTTATTAAGGTTTGAGATAACTTAGAGATGTGCAGGATGGCAGTGTGTCTCTTGCTGTCTTCCTTTATTGTTTCTTTAAATGTTCTCCGCATTGTCCTGGAACACTCCACTTAGTAGATAAAGGTTCAGCAGTATATGGTCTGAAAACAATGTAGCATTTAAAATTTTTAAAAATGTCGTCGCTTACAAGTAGATCCTTTCCAGCTCTGTTATTCCAGGGTACAAAATTTCAGTTGGGAGAAGCATGCTTACCATATTTACAACACACGTGACAAATACACCCTTCTTGCTCAGGTTTTGTACATTGTCAGTGAACCATCTGTTGTGTTAATTACAATGCTTCTCAAAGCAGGTCACTGATGTGCTGCTGCCTTTGCATCAATCATGAAGCTCCTATCTCTACTCCGTAGCAGGTTTGAAACCAAGAAAAAGGAGAGTTAATATAAGCAATGCATTATATTATCTAGTTTATTCTGTGATTCAAGCTCATTTGTTACTGATAATCATGTATTTAGTCATTTATTAATTTTTTTGGCTATATATTATAAATGTATGTTTTTTGTTTAAGTTTTAACTCCATGTCATCTTTTTTTTTAAAATCAGAATTAGGGTGCTTGGCAATTGGCATGTATTTATGACAGCTGTCCTGTCCTGGGGTCATGTGATCACCGTTTTAAACTTCTCAGGCAACTTCTGACAAGCAAAGTCAGTAGGGGAAGTCAGATTTGCTTAATGACTGTATGATTCACTTAACAATTGCTGTGATTCACTTAACAGCTCTGGCACAAAAGTTTATGAAATGGGGCGAAACTCACTTAAGAAGCCGCTGGCACAGTGGTTAGAATGCAGTACTGCAGGCTACTTCTGCTGCCTGCCGGCTGCCTGTAATTTGACAGATCGAATCTCAACTGGCTCAAGGTTGACTTAGCCTTCCATCCTTCCGAGGTGGGTAAAATGAAGACCCAGATTGTTGGGGGTGATATGTTGACGGTGTAAACCACTTAGAGAGGATCCATTTTATTATACCAAACTATACAGTAAAAGCACTATAAAGCAGTATATAAGTTTAAGTGCTATTGCTATTAACAACTGCCTTGTTTAACACCGAAAATTTTGGATTCAATTTGTGGTCATAGTTTAAGGGCCACCTATAGTTTGTTACGTATTTGTGTTCTTCTTTTACAAGGTAGGCAGCGTGGACTCTTCTGAGATGTTTGTTAGGACTCCAAATCCTATGATTTCTAGTTTGTGTGGTTAATGAACAAGGTCACTTTGAGTTTAATATGAAGTGCTTTTTATCATCTGCCATATAGATAATAAGATTGGTACAGACTTCTCAATATACTAAACCGTGGTTTGTGGGAAACATGGCAGTCTATCACCAAAATTTGCAAAGGATAAACAAAACAAAGGAAAAGGTATTCAGGTAATCCCTGACTTATGACCATAATTGGGAACATAATTTCTATTGTTAAACAAGGCAGTTGTCCAATTTTATGACCTTTTTTGCCAACACAGCTAGTAAGTGAATCATACTATTGTTAAGCGAATACAGCTTCCCCCATTGAGTTCTGTCAAAAGCTGACTGGGAAGCAGTGGCGGTATTCTATCAGTTTGTCCCGGCGGTTCAGGTGAACCGGCATTTCTTTTTTTCTCCCGACAGACTATCAGCTGTTCTGGTGATCGATCAGCTGTGACGGGATCCTCCTCTTTGACTTACTGCTTCGCCCAGAAGTCTTCCCTCAGCCTGAGGAGGCAAAAAAAAAAAAAAAAATGGAGTACAAGGGGTGCTGCGTGGCAAAAACGGCCTCCCATGAGGCTTCCCTGAGGCCCAGGAAGCAAAAAAATGGAGCATGGAGGGGGAGTGCTGCAAAAAGAAGCCACACCCACCTAGCCATTCCCACAGACCTGGTAGTAAAAATATTTGCATCCACCTCTGCTGGGAAGGTTACATATGGCATGGCCCCAAGGCACTGCAACCTTAATAATACCATAGAGGTGCTGTACCATAGAGGTACTAGCAATAGCACTTAAACTTATATACCGTTTCACAGTGCTTTACAGCCCTCTCTATGCGGTTTACAAAATCAGCATATTGCCCCCTAACAATCTAGGTCCTCATTTTACTGATCTTGCTAGACAAGTGGTTCTAAGACAAGAACTATTTATACTCAATCAGTTAGGGCTGTAAAACATTTAACTAGTTATTTGTAAAAATCAATCATTTCTCACTATCCCTAGTGCTAGAAAAGATAGCAAATGGGAATACTACTTAACCAACGTCTATGTTCTTCTCTTTTAGGATATATATAACTACTGCTTTTCTGTGCTATTTTTGATGCATACATATTAAAATGGGGTTAAAATGCTGTAAACAAAATGCATATAAAGCCATCATTGCTCTCTTTTACTCCTTGTCCTAAATATTAATGATCCTTGGTTGGCATTTATCTTTCTGCAAGCAGTTGAGTTTTCTTCCCAGTGCTTTGTAATTTTCTTTGGCAAAACTTTTTTTTGTTCTTTCCTTTTTAATAAGATCATTAAATTCTCACTCCATTGGTGACTCATTAAAAATACTAGTTCGGTTTTCATTATTGTCCCAAGATATTGCTTCCACAGCATAATTTCCTTTCCTTCTGACAGTTTTGTCTTATTTTCCCTTTCACACAGTTTGTCTACTCAGCTATATTATTGTGGGGTTTCATTAAATATTTCTGATCAGGAAGAATTAACACTTTTTTTATTACAGTCATCATGTTCATGAATGTTATTAACAGCTCCAAGCTTAATACATAAAGTTTACTTCTAGTGGTCTCTAAGTGAAATCAGGAGAACTTATTCCTAATTTTAAAAAGTTACACAAAATTGGACTGTTAAAAATACTTCAGAGTCAGACCATAATGGTCTACTTGCTCCAGGTCTTCTATGCAATTATAATGATTTATAAAACAACCCCGTGAGGCAGGTTAATCCTGCTATTTCATATGGAAGGTTGCACTTGACATCATTCAAGACTACCTAGGAAACTAATGGACACTTTGGGATTTAAGTTAAGGAATATGCGGTTCATGCTTCATGCTCCTAACCTATCTATTAAAACAGTTTTCAATATAGATCTTATTCTGACCATTGCAAGTGTCTGGAAGATGTTGTAGCATGAATATCAATAAACGGCAATTATGTATGTATTCCAGAGGTGGTATTCAGCAGGTTCTGACCAGTTCTGGAGAACCGGTAGCGGAAATTTTGAGTAGTTCAGAGAACTGGCAAATACCACCTCTGACTGGAGATTTTACAGTATCCTTCTCTTGCTACGCCCACCAAACCACGCCCATAGAACTGGTAGTAAACTTTTTAAATCCCACCACTGATTTATTCCAGTACATAATGTATGGACAAGCAAAGCAAGCAATTGATAATAACTTGTACTGATATTTTAGCTACTGATAAAATAATCTCACAGAAAGTCTATCGTCTCTGTTTGCTCTTCTAAGAACTTTATATTTGGCATAGAGATACTAGAGATTAGGAAGGAAACAGTCACAGAGGAACAGTTTGGTAAGAGATTTTTGAAATATCTATTCCATTCTCCCACCAAAGTTAGCTCTGGAAAGGAGAGGTAGAATTTACAATTCAAAAATGTTACAGTATTAAAAAGCCTAAAGTATTCAAAACATTTGTCACAAGTGAAACATTACTGTAAAATTCTAGATACACTATTGAGCATCCAAGTAAAAGCAAAATAAAAATCTCAGAAACACTGGTAAGATTTAAATTCTGGAAATCCTCAGGAGCTCACAGATTTGTAGTGCAACCTTTTTGTATTTTGTTTTTTAAATGCTTTATAAGACTTAAAATATGCAAACTTCAAAATTAACACAAGGAAAGTGCCTAACCATTCATGGTTCCAAAGCATAATTAACATATAAGAGAGGGAATTAAAAATCTGCTAAAATCAACTGAAAGCTCTATTTTAAAACTACTTTAAACATGGTCTATCTTGATTCTAATAACAAATGAGAGTTTGGTGAACATTCTGGGAAGCCAATTCCATAAAACTAGGTCTCAGTAGAGAGGGGCAAAGACAAATATAAGAAGCAGAAGAAAGCAACCATTTGTTACTAGAATTAATATTACCTTATTTCTATTGTGCTTCTTTCCTTTTCTTTCTTTTTAGTATTAGGTGCAAGGGGAGCCCCATTGTGAAATAGGTGGCAAATAAAATTAACAAACAAACAATACAATTCTCTTTCTTGAGCATTCCTCCCCTTCTATTAATGAAAAAAAAAAAACCCTCACTGTTATACAGTGTACACTGTTCCCAACTTACGATGTATTGAAGCCCAGAATTTCTGTTGTGTTTATGACAATTGTTAAGTTGAAGCACCCACATGACTGACCCAAGTTTACAATATGTTCGCAGTGGTCATAAAGCGAACATGACTATAAAGTGAACATGTTTGCCAACACCACAATCATTAAGCAAACCCATTGCCTAAAATGGACACTTTTGCTAGAAATCAGAAATAAACGTCGGTTTCAAGCAAAAAATCTTTTAAATCACAGTCACATGACCAGTTGGCCAGTTGCCAAGCACCCAAAAAGCAATTGTGTGACACTGGGTGTGTGTGTGTGTGTGTGTGTCAGACGCCAGAACTTCGAATTCAGATCATAAGTATCTTTTTGAGGGTCCACTGTAGTTTCAAGTGACTGGTTGTAAGTCAAGGACTACCTGTAAGGTATTTTCCATGAAAATTATTATTAAACGGATGAGATAGGGTACATGAACTAAAATGCACAAATGAACTGGTAGTGGATAGCTATTTGATCTCAATACAAGTTCTTCTTTAACTTCCCTGTGTGTGTTGAGGTAGTAAATTGCATATTATGTACCGGTGTCATACACAAGGTTCTAATTTGTTACCTATTTCTCTATTGCCTGCATTCATACCCTTTTCCTATGGTTGATTTAGATGTGTAGGAAATGTTTTTGGAAAGATTACCCCATTACCAAGAGATCTGCCATTCTGGCATGTATGCTGAAAATGCTTTTGTCTGAATTCCTCTATGGCTACAGAATGCACTTCTCAGTTGGGTTTGATTCCCTCAGCCCACACATTTAAAATACTGTATTTGTAAAGTTGTATCCCCTTCACCAAATCTCAAATTAATTAACTAATTTTTTAAAAAAAAAAGTTGTTAGGTCCTTTGAATACTCATTAGAATCGGAAGATAGAAGACAAATGGCATAAAAAAACACCAGATCTCTTGGGTCTATAACAGGGGTCCCCAAACTTGGCAACTTTAAGACTTGTGGACTTTAACTCCCAGAATTCTGGGAGTTGGAAGTCCACAAGTCTTAAAGTTGCCAAATTTGGAGACCTCTAGTCTACACATCTACCTTGTCCAGTGAGAAAATCCATTTCACTTACCTTCATTCTATATCACTGCTTTTTAAAAATTTCTATCTCTATCTTAAAATTTCTATCTTAAGCTCACAAAAACTTAAGCAATTTTTTCCAATGTCCTGATTCTGTACAGCAATGACACTAGAAGGCCTCAGAACACACTATCGAAACTGTAAGTCAGTTCCTTTCCACAGTTTGCAAAATGTAGGAATTGTTCAGCAACACACAATGGAGAATCATCAGCAACAACACAGAGTATTGAATAATTTCCCATTAATTTTTCTCTCTCTCTTTATAGAAGGCAAAATAATAACTTTCTGCAAATTAAATTATCATAAAATATAAGGAACACAATGAGTCAAAAAGTGTCACTTCTATAAATAGATTTATCATGAAGTCATTGTGGTTTCTATGGTAGAGGTGACCTATTTATGTCTTTATTTATTCATCTGGGTAACAAGCTATTTAATATTTAGCAACTGCTGTGAGATTTAATTTAATTAGTATTTATGAAGTATTTAATGGTATAGACAGTTATGTAAAAAAACCAACTGTTTGCTTATATTGACAAGAATGTTAAAGCTGAAATTGTTTTTTTCTACAAGAGAAAAAAAAAGCTTTAGAAAAACTTAGGTGCAGTAATTTTGCTAATTTCCGCCATCTACATAGCAATAGCAATAGTTATGTTTTCCCCATTAACAGCTTTTACTGCTGTTACTTAGAAGTCTTTTTCAGTCTCTGCAGCTGCCGCCAAAACGGCTATTTAAGTGTCTTAGGAAATACATAACCACACATGGACAAAATAACTTTAGGAGTATTTGCTATACAAACAATATATGATTGAAACCAGGATTCTAGTTTAAATATTTTGCTGTAATGGGATGCATACTAGCATGCTATAATATTTGCAATTTTCTCTAAATAAAACAGAAATACTCAGATTGATATTCTAATTTCATATATCTACAAAAATCCCAGTCAAATTAAATGCCTTATTTAAGGCTGCAAAATAGGGTAATAACTAGAAGTTGCAACCACAAATTTCCCATATTCAGATTAGGTTTGAAAATAGTTTAAACAAAATAAAACTTAACACTGATCTGATCAGATCAGATGCCTAAGCTTACACAGAATAAAATTTAACTGCATTTATGCATCATATTGTGGTAGGATATTTTCCAGTGTGGGAGACAATCAAATTTCTACAAGCATAAGCTGCAGATAAATTTAAAACAATTACAAAAAAAAGACACACATATTTAGCCTGACCTTAACTAAACTGTGTTTAAATTGTTGTGCATCCCAAATATCTTTTTTTCAGGGGGAGGGGTGTGTCTCTCAACTGTTTGACCAAAAACTGCTTTGTTTTTCCTAAGTATATATTCTTATTTTCTTGGTTTACTTCTGATTTAGAGATTTCTATTCCTTAAACTAGATTTCCCCAACACAATTTTCTCGTAAAGTAATATTCTTGTAAAGTTTTTCTGCTGGATATTTGAACACAATAGTAAATAGTAAAATAGTAAATAGTAAAAAGAATATTCACACATTGCACTTATATAGAAGAGGTAAAGTAGCAATGTATCAATTAACACACTTCAGTTACTGTATGCTCTTACTTTTGAAGTAGGAAAGCCCAGTATCATGGTGAAGGATGGTATATCCAAAAGTTTACAATAAGACTGCTAGATGTCTTCCAGGAAAAAAAACCTCCTCACCCTCCTCTATCTGAGTACTAAGGATCCAGATACAGCCTAGTCAGTCAGGTACTTAAGCTGTGCCAAGGTATCCAATGCCATAGTCTGGATCAGCTATAGTTTCCAAATAATCAAGCCCCATTTACAGCAAAATGCAACAGTTCAGACATGTTATAACTAAGTTCATGAACTATCCCATACCTTCGGGTCCAGAAAAGGTCACAGCTGGCATACAAGATTGGTTGTAGACTCTACCTGCTGTTTAAGCAAAACCCAAACCTCCAGTTGGCAAAGTATGCAAGTGAGTTCCACCCAAAGAAAGCGATGGATTTTCTCTGGAATCAGTTTTCAAAGCTACAGCAATTCCATCTTGCTAGTGTTCACTCTTCGGTCTCCCAACTAGGCCCTAGGAACCATCAGACCTGGGAGAGAACTTCTGCCGCATCACTTCCTTGCTCCAGGGATGCTGCTCTCTAACAGGGTATCAGCATATTGTATAGTTGGTTATTGGCATTCTATACTGGCAGATGGGCTTCCTCAGTGGCTTGAAGTCAACGTTAAGTAGTAGAAGAGGTGAACTGATCCCTAGAGCAGCTCATAATAGAGCAGGGGTGTCAAACTCATATGTCGTCACGGTGGTGTCACATGATGTATCAGGATTTTCCCCCCTCGCTAAACCGAGTGTGACGCATCCGGCCCATGGGCCGGGAGTTTGACAGCCATGCGACAAAGCATCTGAAATCTCAATCTTTCTTCTCCAATCATCATTGCCTACCAATCAGGAAGGAGAAACCCCACAGAATAGTGTCCCCTACTTCCAAGCCTCACAGTTGATCTAGATCAGGGATTCCAAAACGTGTTGCTATTATACATGCCTTTACTGTAATCTTATATATCTTCCCTGGGCTCTGCATCTCCTCAAGAGAGATTCACCTCACAATTTGGCAAAACCTGACCTAGATGGATACCAACCATGTTATCAAAGGCAGCTGATCAAAGGCAACACCGCTCATCCACAAAAGCATCCATATGAATTCAAATTCTTTTCTGAATGCAAATGATAAAGGGTTAGGATCATTCACTCTGGATTTTGAATTCTTAGAAGACAAGTCCAGGAATGGAGTCATACTAAACGAGGGTGTTTTTTTATTGTAATAAAAGCAACAAAATGAGTAACAGGAGAATAATATAACTGAATCAAGTTATAGGAAAGCTAGAGGTATATAAAAGAACTAATAATCACTTATCAAGGAACTGGCTAACAAAGAAAGAGAGGTATGAAAACACAAGCAAAACTATGCAATGGAGCAAAGCAGTTCAAAAATATAGGTGATCCTTGCTAAACAACCACAATTGGGACCAGCAACTTCATCGCTAAATGACACAGTTATTAAGTGAAACATCACACGATCCCACAGGATCACTTGTGCTATGGTCAATCACATGCTGTCATTAACCAAGACATCATGTGACTGCAGCTTGTGAGGTTGCGGCCAGCTTCTTCGTTGGTTCCGCTTGTCTGAAGCCAGCTGAGAAGTGCACAGGTGGCGATCATCAGACAGTAAGTAGGCTGTCTGATCATAAACATCCACCTGTTGGACGTGTGTTTCGATCATGTGGCTGCAGAAACCCTGCAAAGGTTATAAATGCGAGGACCAGTTGTAAAGTTACAGCAGTTACTTTACTGCTGTAACTTTAAAAAAGTCACTAAATAGTGCATTTGTTAAGCAAGGACTATTTATAAACAGTACTTCCTCATGCTTCTGCCTATATTTTCCATAAGAAATTTATCCTACTGGTTTGGATTTGGGAGAAGAAGGGAGTAAGATAAATAGCTCCTATGATCTTTGCCTACCTGAGGACTTGCAGTACTGACTGGCAATAAAGTAAATTCTATCTTCCTCTCTGAGTCTGAATCCCAACCTCATTGAAAGAGGACAGAGCTATCAAATATCTAAAAGTGCTGGGTAGCCCAAAGGCCTCTTAAACCGGGGGTTGCCAACCTTTTGGACCTCACGGACCACCAACTCATAATTTTAAATCCCGCGAACCACTATATAAATTTTGACTGATGGCTTGCTGACATTTTCCCAGAGTCTCTGCAGAAAGCAGCAGAGACCCTGGGAAAATCCCCCCAAAAATCTGCAGGAAAATTCTCCACCCTGTTTTCCTACCGATCGATCATTCTTTATTTGGGACCGCAGGATACTGTCTCCAGCTCCGTTCTCAGGGGGAGGGAGAATTTTGGCTTCATGCAAGGAAAGCAGCAGAAGTAACAGAAGTCTTTCTTTCTCTCCTACAAACTCCGCCAGAAATGAATCTTTGTGAGATTTGTCATGCTGGCACAGCCTCTTGGAGCAGGATGCCTTGCAGGGTCCCAAAGACTCATTTCTGGCAGAGTTTGGGGGAGAGAAAGAAAGACTTTTGCTGCTTTCCTTGCATGCAGCCAAAAGAAGAAGAAAGAAGTGGAAAAAAGCAGCCCGGTGGCCAGGTGAAGCATGTGGGGTGAGTGGGGCAAGTCCCCTCCTCCGCCCTTTCCACCCTCCACTCACTACCTCATGTTGTTCGCAATGCAAGTGACGCAACCTTGTGTTCCCGTGGACCACGTGGGCAGCACAGCTTTGTGTTCCCGCACAGCCTGGATTAATTGCTTTGGGGATGTCATTTCTCTGGGACTACCAAAATTTTCTCGTGGACCACTAGTGGTCCCTGGCCCACTGGTTGGTGACCACTGTCTTAAACAACTACATGGAAAAAAGAAAATGAAGTAGAACACCAAAGATATGAGAATTACTGCACCCCACCGTAGTGCCTTGCCCATGGCAACTGGTAGCAATGAAAGGTGAAGTTTTAAGCTTTTGTATCAATAATACTTCACTTCTCTAGACACAGTAATGGTTGCTAATCTTTTATACATTGCATTTCTCTGAAAGGATGACGAGCCTGAATTTAAATCAACTCCCACTCTTGAAAGGAAGATAAGACAGAAAAAAAACCCACTATTATTTGCCTCCTTTACCATATTCTCAGCAAATTTAAGATAATGTAAAGGTAAATTATTTGAGGGAAAATTATCTCCTGTTCAAGTAAATGCAGTATTGGAAAATAAAAGGATGAAGAAGAGGACATCACTGAAATGTGGGATTATTACTTTCAACCCGTCTTATTCTTTACTTATTTAGGTCTTTCCGAGTTTTTTTTTTTAGTACACTTGTGTATGTAAACTAAGATGTTAGTTTTGGATAAAAAGTGTAATGTCTAAGCTTTGAATATTCATGGATTTAGAAAATCAAATGGTTTGCAATGACAAATCATGGACCAATTAATAAAAATCAGAGAAAATCTGATTACAATGGATTGTAGCCTTTATGCACACAGATACAATAGAAAAACAGGAAGGAATGATATGAATAATACAATTTTCAGGTCAAGAATTCCAAGAGCGTTTAAAAATTCTGTGGCCTATATTTTGATGATTGATTAGGATACTGGCATATTAAGGGTAAAGGGAAGATATAATCATATTTCCAAATTAAAGGCAGACTCTACATAGTTACTTATTATTTCATAATTATTTTGAATACAATGAATTTCTTTCAACCTATTTCTCTCAAAAAATTGTTAACAGCTTTGGGAGATGCTTTGATAGTTATGTTCTGTTGCTGTGTTTAAGCAATGCCTAGTTATGAAAAACTCCAGGGCTTTTTTTCCAGGCCTAGGAGAATAATCTATTAAGCTAAACAGTCATTCTTACTTGACTGTATTTAAATGGTAAATCTATGCCAACTTACATATCCAGTATTTACCAGCTCTTTTCCAATATGTGTGTAAAGAACCCAAATAGCATCTTGTCCATCTTGCAACAGTATGGCATAGAAGACAATTATTTTTTCAGCAAGTGAGAAGATGATGGAGGGAAGAAGAGGAAAATCTTGTCCCCTGTGGCCCCAACCACCTTGGTCCAGACTGTTGCTTGTCTGCTACTAATTCTATGCCATCTGCATAAAATCCCCAGAATCTGATTTTGCCGATGCAAGAAATTTGAAAGAAAATAAAACAAGAACATGTTGTTGTTTTTACAAAATTCCTATATTAATGAAAATGAATGAGAAAGAGCAAACCTGGTGCTCTTGAAAATTTACCCCTTTCTTCACTATTGCATATAACGTATTAACAGTAAAACAGGGCAGCCACAAGTGCTGATGAAGTGTAATTATTCTAGATGCCAGACTTTAGGGGAAAACCCTATATTCAAGAATACCCACACACTGCTTTTTAAAAAATCCTGTGGAAAAAAAGATTCTGAGGTATTAGTAACCTTTCAGAGAGAGAGAGAGAGAAAAGCTGTATTACCAAAGTCTCACATCATGATTTTCCGTTTAGAAAGGAAAAATTTATGAATATATTTATATATATAATATATTTTGTCTACTTCTTTCCCCCACTCAGAAAAAGGTTTAAAAAAGTAAAGGTTACCCCGTCAGTCATGTCCAGTTTTAGGGTATGTTGCTCATCACCATTTTTTGACTGAGGGAGCCAGCCTTGTTCAAAGACATTTTCAGTGGTCATATGGCCAGCATGGCTCTAGGCCAAAGGAGCATGGAATGCTGTTACCTTCCCACCGAAGTGGTACCTGCTAAACTACTTTCATTTGCATGCTTTCAAACTGCAGGAGCTGAGGCAAGTAACAGGAGTTTACCTCATTATATGGAGCTTGGGTCTTGAACCTGGGCTTCCAGCTCTCTTACTGACAAGTTTGGTGTCTTTAACTGCTGAGTCATTGCGCCTCTTTAGAAAAAGATACCATGCAGCAATTAAAAAACATTTAGATAGTTGGTGCTTCTCTTATCAGTGGTGGGATTCAAAAATTGTTACTACCGGTTCTGTTGGCGTGGCTTGGTGGGCGTGGCAGGGAAAGGATACTGTAAAATCCCCATTCTCTCCCTACCTTGCTTTCCAGCTCTGTTCTCCTGTGCAGGGCAACAAAAGAAGACCCAGCTGATCAGCTGGTACTTGGGAGGCAGAGAATAGATGGGGCCGGGGCCAGTCAGAGATGGTATTCCAAACTACTCAAACTTTCTGCTCCAGTTCTCCAGAACTGGTCAGAACCTGCTGAATACCACCTCTGCAGCTTATCCCTTATAGTATCTTCTCTCTTGCATCATGGCTACTTGTGACTGAATATAGGGGGAGTTGTTGTCATTACCACAATATTCTAAAAATAAGCACATGAAGCACAGACAAAACAAGTTTCAGCCAACTTAAAAGTTGAACCTAGGTCATTGTACAGCTTCTTTCACAATCTTGCTTTATTATTTTTAATCTAATGGGGTATTATAATTCTTGCCTCCAACCCACCCACCCATCCTCCTGAAGTAAATGACAACTGAAGATGTGAATGACAGTCCAAGCTAAAACCTGTGATTCGGCATATTCTAATTGCTTGGCTTGGCCCAAGTAGGAAGGAGAGATAGAAGCAGTCCATTATCTCTATTGATTTGCACTACTTTGTCAGCACTAATGATGTTATCTTATTAAAAGAGAGAACTGCCTTTCAGTGCTAGCAATGCACTGGCTCATAAGACCCTCTGGTGAGGCGACTATTATAAATACAGCTCAAACTAAAATCCAAAGCAAACGTTTAGAAGTTAGTTGCTCTCTGCTTCCCCCTCCCCTCTTTTTAATTGGGTTACACTTTTCCTTAATGTTATCTCAGCTAAAGACATTGTGTGGGCAGAATACAGTAGAGCAGGAAACGTGAGGGAGGAATGAGAAGCTTAAAGAAACAATTAAAAGAGAAATTTTGCAAATAAAAAACGATGTCATTGGCAATTTCAGAACAGTGTTATTAACTAACTCTTGAATGCAAAGTAAACTATATGGTAGCATTTATCATTGGAATATGTGACATTTTAAATAGCAACAATTATTCAGCTGTTTCCTATGCAGCAAGACTAGTACATGCATGGAAAATGATGTTTCTACTTGTTTAGTAATAAAAAATAGTAATTTACCATAATGAACGTTTTATACATAATTTCTTTCAGTGTGGACTCTTTGAAATACCCACTATTTAACAACTCTATTTACTAGCATCACTAATGCTCCCCTAGACAAACCTCTACATTAAAAAAAAGAACCACAAGTCTTTAGTGGTTTACTATTTGCCACCCTTTTCCCACGTAGGTGATAGATGTGACTGTTCCAAATCCTGTAACAACCATTTGATTACAGAAATAGGATTTTGCAAATAGTATGCAATTTGGCAGAGGGGGAAATATAGCCAAATTCTCAGTATGATACACGTAAAGCCTCCAATAAAATGCAATTCAGGTCTGTACTCAGAAGCCTGTTGATGCAAAGATCCTTTATGGTATAGAACATGTATAGAGATGGTGAACCTATGACACATGTGTAAAAGATGACATGCCGTGATGTTCTGGGTGACACACCAGCATTCACCAACACCTGACAACTCTTCTCGAAAGCATGCCCTGTTCTTTCCTGACTTTTAGAAGCTGCGGACTCTCGTACAGCATCGAGATCCTCCCAAAATGAATTTGTTTTACTTTTTTTGTGTAATTATTTGATGTTTCTTTAAGTAATACATAGCAACACAATCAAGCATTTTCCGAATTTTTGACATGCCACGCCTAAAAGATTCTCTCTATCACTGTGGTAGTCTGGATCAGAGAGTATATTCTAGCTGTGCAGAAGTGTTATCTTGATCGTAATTTAAAAATGGTTAATAAGTATAAAATAGCAATATTATGTTGTACAGTAGTACATTCAGTTTGTCAAATCAGCCCATAGATTATGAATAATTAAAACACATATTCTAGACTATTTTGATCTAGTGTAGTCCATAATGTATACAGTTATCCCAAATAAGACATTTAAGTGTTTCTATCCACAAAACATTGAAACCACTAAAAGCACATCTTGGCTGGCTCAGGCTTCGATCCTTCTGAGGTTAGTAAAACGAGGGCCCAGATTATTAAGGGCAATATGCTGACTCCATAAACCACCTAGAGAGGGCTGTAAAGCACTGTGAAGCGGTATATATTGTAAGTCTAAGTGTTATTGCTATCTTCATATCTCAACACAAGGTTCTCCTCAGAATACATTAAGTGTTCATATATGTATACACCCAATGCATTTCTGAGGAGAAACATGGCTTCCTGTCAGTTGTTTTATATCTATTAAGGATGAACCACAATCTTCTCCTGAACCACAGTATGAAATAGTGTATCAATACAATATTGTACAGCATCTTTACGTAATTCAGAATTATGAAAATGTTAAATATGAAGTTGCAAATTAAAGTTGACATTAGGACTGTGCAAGGCAGTTGAGAAAAATACTTTGCAATCTATTGCAAAGCACAACTTGAAGCATGAAAGCAGCCACAACCTTTAAAGCCTTACATGGGTGTTTCAAAGCTGCCTTTCATCATTTATGTACGCATATGCACAAAGACTACTTCCATTCAGAAAGCCAGAGAAACAGATGACATATACAACTAGAAAAATGAACTTTCCTAATTAATAAACTTGTTTTATATTATCTTTCCAATCATAAGAATGCCTTATGGTCATTAATAGTTAGTTTCCAAGCTAAAAAAGAATCATATTGACTAGTAAGTCCTACTATATATTCTGGAAATTGCTGCATGATCAAACTACTGAGGATTGATATTTTGTCATACAGTACCAATTTTGTCTCTACAGCTTCTGATGTCCAATATAATTTCATAAATTTATGTTTCAAAAGTTTCCAAAATGAGCATAAAAGAGTATACAAAAGGTAATGAATTAAATATATTGATTAATCTGATGTAAATTCATTCACCTGCTATAAAGACAAATATATGTTTGCATATATGTTCAAAAAGGATGTTTTACGTTAATCCCATATTCCTATGTACTGTATGTGCTAGAATACAATCCAAGACACCAAATTCCAGATTCTATAATCTTCACTTTAATAAAATGAAATATATAGAAACTTTCCCCCTAGCATTGCAGATTAAATCTTAAAATACAGAATGCAATTGATTTAAAGACACAGAATAATGCAATTGTTCATAACTTAGAATGACACATATCTTTTTTTAATGAATTCATTGGAATAAATTTGACATTGTAATCAGTACTATACTTACACATACTAACAAATGATAAAATGTGTTTAACTTAATTTGTGACTTACAACCAAAATTGAGCCCAAAATTTCTGTTGCTAAGTGAGACAGTTGTTAAGTGAGTTTTGCCCCATTTAATGACCTTTCCTGCCACAGCTGTTAAGTGAATTGCTGCAATTGTAAACACAGTGTTAAAGTGAATCTGGCTTCCTCACTGACTTTGTTTTTCAGAAGGTCGCAAGAGGGGAGCAACCATCATAAATATGAACTAGTTGTCAAGTGTCCGTCTTTTGATCACATGACCATACAGATGCTGCAATAATAGTAAGTGTGAAAAATGGTCATAAGTCACTTTTTTCAGTGCCATTGTAACTCCAAAAGGTTTGTAAATGAAAAGCCGTAAATTGAGGACTACCTTTATATGGTCACTAGGAGTCAAGAACAACCTGATGGTTTATAATTAGTCTAATCTAATCTAACTGTCAGTGTTTCAAGTAATGCACTGTCAACCCTGAAGTGAGCCTGGCTGAGGCCATCTTGGAGGCTTCAGGGTTTCATCTAATCTAATCTAATCTAATCTAATCTAATCTAATCTAATCTAATCTAATCTAATCTAATCTAATCTAATCTGAAACACAGTCATCCATTCATAACTACCATTACATCAAAATGATGGATAAAATGGGCATTGCTGTTTCATGATGCAAACTTGCCTTTTTGTATTTTTGTATGCCAATAAGAGGTAGAACTTGTCTCACAATATTGTGATGCACATTCTATTACTTGCTCCCTTGCCATCTGCAACACAGACTAATTATTTGAGGTCCTGGGCTAGTACAGAATGATCAAAACAATCCCACTGGGCACCTAGAGCCAGGGATTATCCACAGTTAATAAATGCTTTGCTTATTTCTTTAAGAGGAAGATGGCTACTTATGATAAAATGTGTTCTTGCAAAATGTTCTTCTCCTAGCATGAACGGAATATGGAGGCGTGTGAATCAGGATGATTTACATGAAGGCAAAAGCATTATGGAATTTAATGGAAAGAAAAGTGGTTTAGGAATATGCAAAAGATTAGATAAATATGTACCATATCTTTCTCTCCATTTCAATTTCCCTGCTAAAGCAATTTTTCCCTTTGACTATGTTTCTCCCACCTACCTTCTCTTTCTCTCTCCCTCTCTCCCTCTCCCTCTCTCTCTCTCTCTCTCTCTCACACACACACACACACTGTAGGGCTTTCAAACTTTTTCAGCCAAGGACCTGAATACTGTAACCACTGATCAAGAGGCAAAGCTGTAGTGATAGAAAATTGGTTAAATTAGAGTGAGCTTTTTCCCCCTTGATGTCTCATGAGATTCTATTAAATTCATGTGGAATCCAGTAGTTCTGCAGAGCAGTTTGAAAAACCTGCTATAGAGTTTCCGCATATGTAGGTTAATGTATTTATATTTCAGTGTGATTTCTGATTAGGATTTTAGAAAGATACAATTATTTTTATAAAGTTCTGATAGGACTGAGGACTTTCTCACAGCGGTGTACTAGTTTGGTATAGTGGTTAAGGTGCTGGGCCATAGAAACCAGGAGACTGAGAGTTCTAGTCCCACCTTAGGTATGAGACTCAGCTGGGTGACTTCGGGCCAGCTAGTCTCTTTCAGCCCAACCCACCTCACAGGGTTGTTATGGGAAACACACAAGGAGGAAGGAGTATTATGCATGTTTGCTGTCTTGAGCTACTTGTAAAATAATAAATGCGGGGTAAAAATATAATAAATAAAAATAAATAAAATGTAAGAGAGAACTAGGATCTCACATATTGTAATACTTCCCTTTACAAAAACCTATGTATTCTCCTGGGATGGCTGTTTTCTGCGTGAAAGGATGTGCAAAATTTTAAAAGATCAATAAAAGTTCAAAGAAGGTAGAAAGCAGGCTTAAAAAACACCAGCAGAACGTATTTCAAAGTACTTATTTAAACAAGTCAGCATATTTCAGTTTTGCATTTAAGAACATCTCTAGATCTCTAGATACAGCTTGATCTCCTATTTTATGCCTTTTCTCTTGCAATATGTTTTCATTCTCCCAATTTTTATTTATTTTATTTTATTTATTTATTTATTGTTTTTGATAACAAAAAAAAAAAAAAAAAAAAAAAAATAAATAATGAACATGAAATGTTGCATATAAGAAAAACCCTAAAAAATAGGAGAAACAGGAACGGCACGGTGCGCTTAGCACCCCCACGACCTCTTAAAGGGTGAGGTAAATAGACATCTTAAATTTTAAAATCGGAAAAACATTAAAAAACATTTCCCCCTAAAAAAAAAAAACCCCACTTGGCATCCTCCAGACTGAAACTCTTAAGAGAGAGTTGTAGGAAGGCAAACACAGAACAGAAAACTGATCTAAAGCTGTAACTACCTCATGCACATGTTAACACACACATCCACACTATTCTTTGCTGCAATGAAAAATTCTAACTCCCTTCCCTCCCCCAATTTTGTTTCCTTACTTGCAACAACAAACAAATCCACATCCACCATCAAACGCAGCTGCCTATATGTCTGCATGCGACTACAAAATCAAATCTTTCACTTTCCATTGTGCCATCCATGATCATTCTTGTCTGAATGTGGTGGACTAACACCGCAACTGCTTCCTCAGTCCTAGATGCCCCTTTAAATATGTAGAAAGCTTATAACACCCCCACCACACACACACACACACACCACGCTCACGTTTGCATTCCAGCCTTTTCTACTACCCCCATCCCCCATATACCAAGCATGCTGGCGTCAAGACAAAGCAAACTCCTTTTTGCATCTCCACACTGGTTTTCTCCCCCTCCCTTGAACGCGAGGGATATTTCTGGTTTAAAAATACACAGTCCTGCCCAATAGTTTGACTCCATTGCCCATTTGTCAAGTGAGCCGCAACCCCCCTCCCTCAGAGGCGCACGCTGTGGCTTTTATTGTAAGTGAATAATCTGTTTTCAAGTGTTCCCTCTGCCATGGCTCCACCCTCCACTGTAAACTAGACATTACCTTAAAGAAGGCTGCATTCCTGTCTAGCTGCTTCACAGAATATTTTTTCTACACCCGCCAGCAGAGTCAACAGCGTTGCACGCTCCCTCCCTCCCTCACCCACCCACCCACCCATTCCCTCACTTACTTCTCCTCCTCATTGAACTCCCCCCTTCCCCACACTTCTCCCCTCCCCCCTGTTCACTGCCTCACTGTGTTTTTGTGTAAATGATCTCACATGACTCAACAAATCCATCTGCCTCAAGCAGGCCACGTTTGGAGGCTTCCCAGGAGGGAGGCAGGGAAGAATCGCTTTGTGGAAGAGACCTGGAGCTTTGCCCTTTCTCTGGCTCAAATTACCCGCCTGTCAGGCTTGACGGATCTGGCTAAAAATAAAAGGAAACGGGCCATGAAAAGCAGATGAATGAGCACAGCAATTCCTTAGATAACATGGGGCCAACGGTTGCCCTCAGCCACCAAAACAGGAACTTCTAATGGCGAATTTGTAAGGGCAAGTCTACCATCCAGGTAACCCTTTGGTAGGTTAGTAAATGATCCTGAAAGGAAACGGACTGAGCCAAGTCAGACACGCAGGGAAAACACAAGATGCTGCGTCTCAGCATGTACAATAGCCAAGCTATACCTTGTTGCAGGAAGGGGGAGGGGGGCAAAGTGGCATTTTTAAAGCTGCCTATGACATCAGTTTTGTGATTTGTGCCAGCAAAGAGCTGAAAGTCGTTTGTGCAAGAGTATTCTCGGAGCCCGCAGTGGGTATTAAGCACTTAGCTTGGCAATGTAATGACACACTGTAACAATCTGTAATGTGAAGCAGTCAGCAAAGCTCTGGCCCCAAAAGCTATTTCTCCTAACTATTAACCATATGTTTGGCTCCTTAGCTATCTGAGTGGGTGTCCCAGCCTACCATCTGCTTCCCATCCACACAAGCAACTGTGAAGCACAAAGAATTTCCCTCTGAAGCTGCATGCATCTTTTGGAATCTGGTTTAAAAAAAAAACCACTTTAAGCAAGAATTGCTTCCCATTCACTGATCTAGGAACACAAAGATTGCTGCTGTATTATGACGAGGCAAAGACAGGCACCCCCTGCTTGTACATGGGATCACAAGCATCTGCATCCCTTGATATTTGCACACTTGCTTGTGGACAGAAATTCGAACTGGCAACTTGAGACAACAATGTTAAAAACGGGGCATTCTCAAAACACTCAGATTTCTTAGAAATAAGTTTATTTACACCTACACACAAGATACACAATGGAGAGCAGTATTCTGGTAATTTGTAGGTTGAGTAGAGGAGCAATACTTAAAATTGGTGAATGACGAACATCTGAGGTAGGTAATCTAGACACGACAAGCACAGGTTTAAAATTTAAAATTATGTCTCCTAGTTTATTGTCTGCATTTTAAAGCAATATTACCCTCTCCTTTTAGGATGAAAATTCAATTCAGAATGAAGCAAATTTAGGACAAGCAGTAAAAGTGCCTTCAGTTTGTGCAGCGTAATCTCTTGCCTTATCATTTACTGTACTGATGCAAACGGCTGCCTCTTGGGTTACGACAAGTAATGCAATCTAAGACTGAGATTCACAAACTGCAGACTATGATTGCGGTGGAGGAGTTGTAAACAAATAAAGGAGGCACAATTATTTTTTAAAAAAACTAAACGGGAGTGCATAGTCTATTGAAAGTTAATCTGGACCCCACTTTTTCTACACAAACTTGCTAAGTTTGAGAACTCCTGTGATCCAAATACTAACTTTTATTTAGTCATCAAATTTTCCTCTGGGTGGTAAACAACAGTATGCAAGAAAGAACAGTATAACAAAGTTGTTTTAGCTGTGGAAAGATTATACCTATTTTTCTACTCCTAGCATAATGGCTTATGGTAATGGCATTGATATGAAGTCTGGGAATAATGCCTCTGAAACTAGTTTTAGAGTGTTAATAGGTTCATATATCATGAGATAGGGGTGGGGGGGTGGGCCACAAGCTGCTATTTGTTTCACCATGTTTGGTATTAATACAGATAATAAATTTCTGGAAAATGGTCCTTGAATAGGAGGAACATTTTGCTGGAAAGTTAGGCTAAAATGTTTACTTTGTAAACAAAATTAATATAAATCACATATATGCAAACATAAATTCTGCTTCTTTGTCTAGTGCCACCTACATTTGAAATCCCATATCAATCATGAATATATTTACACTGTTGCTGCAAACAATAACCTTTTTCATCTGATACATTCATTTGAGGAAACAGAATGAGTTATGAGAAAATTAGCTGAAACATAATACTCGACGACAGGTGGAATTTTTAGTTAAACATTGCACAAAACTAGAGAACCTAAAAATTTTTTGTTACTAATCACTGTGTGCATGCATGTTTCTGTATGTGTTTAAAATGACAATCTTGTTCTGAAAGAGGCACAAAAAAAAACCAAAAGACTCAGGAAACGGATGTTTCTGTAGAAATTAAATATTCTAGAGATGCAACCTTTCCCCACAAACTAATGTGTCAAGGATAAAAATTCACCTTCACAAGGTTCCTTAACAGACCCCATAGGAGATTTACCATGGTTGAAAAATCCAATACTAAGAGGAGAGAACTGACATCAATTCTTATCATGACAGGCAGATGTATGAATGACTGCAATTGAAAAGGTGACTGATTCTCATCCCACTACTGAAATGGAACATATGAAGCTGTTTTATACTGAAACAATTGTTGAGTGATCTAGTTCTGCACCGTTTCTGCTAACCTGCAGTGACTTTCAAAGCAGAGGTCTTTTCCAGCCTCTGCTACCAGGAATCCTTTTAGGAGGAGACAGAAATCAAGATTTCTGGGCATGCCAAGGACTGAGCTCTCCAAAATGAACATCTTTATGAAAGTCAGTATTAGCAATTCTGAAGGAGATGAAGGCGCACAGGTCAAGTAATGGGAGAGAAAAATCAAACCTCAAATGTAGAACAATGCAAATTTTGGTGTCTGACGTGCCTTTTGCCCAGAAGCATGTCTGGAAGGAAGGACAAAAGATGGTCATGGTTTCTGATGCCAACATTGTAGAGGTTCTATAAAACACACACTTTTTAAAAGGATGCCTTTCACATTTTTAGTGACATACTGGACCGCATAGTAAATGCATGAACTTTCTGTAACTTCTGCAAGTGATTGGATATAGCAACAGCAATAGCACTTAAGACTCAAATAGTGCTTTACAGCATCCTCTGAGCTGTTTACAGTGCCAACATATTGCCCCTGACAATCTGGGTCCTCATTTTACTGACCTTGGAAGGCTAAAAGGCTGAGTCAATCTCTAGCCTGTTGGGATCAAACTCCAGCCTGTTGGCAGAGTTAGCCAACAGGGCAGGTATAATATTTGCTTTCTCTTCCTAAACTCTTTCATCTCATCACTATGCTGTATATGATTTTCCTATATTTTGCATCCTGGGGGATACTGAAAATGAGATTTAGGCCATGACACTGTGGACTTGGAATCATGATGACTTGGGACAAGTTATAAAGATGACCACACAGTCGATTAGTCTTTTTCTCAAAGAAATTAGGAGACCATCTGAAAATGAAGGACATTAAGATCTATCCATTGTCATGGTTTGTTCATAAACTGTCTCCCTCATAGTTGCAAAGCCATAACCCTCTATTAAGGGTTGGGGTGCATTTATTAAGATGGTCTGACTGAAGCATTTACAGATCCAGTTGGTTTCTAATGGGCATCCTAAGAGTTTTCCTGACAACTGTCACCTGACAAATATCTTGATATGGTTCTTTAATTATGCTATGGGATAGAATTATTCCTGAATTGTTTACCTGGATCTGCTGGAACTTTGCTAAGGAGCTCTGGGAGATGAATCTTCTTAGGAGATTCCTGGAGTGATCCTAGTAAAAAACCAAGGATAAACAGATGGAGGTTTGACCTCAAATTCAAGGGCATGGTAGCAAGGGCAGTGAAACATTAGTTTATGGTATTTTATGGTATTTTTTAGGAGGATGTCCTCCCTCTGGGGAAGATAATCTCTCACATTCATTCAGATGTGTGAAGTCTTATAAATGGCCAAAAAAATTTACAATTTCATGCAGCCTGTAGCACTTGAGGAAATGGACAAAGATCTCTGTAGAATGAGTTCCAACAGTTTGGATATAGTTTCAGGCATGGATGGAATCTATTGGTCACTCATCTAGTGACTTGTAGTAGGAATTGGATGACGGTAACAGACTCTTCCTGATGCTCTTGGATCTCTCAGCAGGATTCTATGTTCTTGTTTTGGACTGCCTGAAAATGTGGAGCCTTGTTTTGTAGTGATTTTGCTCTTTCTTAAGTGGACAGTTCCAACTGGCAATAGTGAGAAAGGGGGGCGGGATCAAGATCTTAGAAATACTAGTATGGAGTATCTCAGGGCTTGGTTCTCTTCCTGATTCTTAACATTTACATGTAGCTAACCAGCAGGGGAGATCATCTATTGGTGTGTGATACACTGATGATATCGAGCTTTATATATGTGATGGATACAGAGATGACCTTGAAGAAGATAAAAGTAAAGTTTTCCCCTGTCCAGACATGTCTGACTCTAGTGGGCGGTGCTGATCTCTGTTTCTTAGCCGAGGGGAACCTGCATTGTCCAAAGACTCTTCTGTCCTCATGTGGCCAGCATGACTATATGCTGAGATGCACAGAATGCTGTTACCTTCCCACCAAAGTGGTACCTATTTATCTGCTCACGTTTGCCTGATTTTGCACTGCTAGGTTGGCAGGAGTTAGAACTCAACCTATCATGGGGTGCTTGGGTTTCAAACCTGGGTGTTACTTTTCCAGTTGACAAGCTTTCCAGTTGCTGAGCCATCATACTCCCTTGAAGAATATATTCAATAGTTACTACAAAAATATCAGCTTGTTCTGGGAATGCAAGAGTATGAAAGAAACTCAAGATTGCCCACGCTCAATTCTCTTTAGTATTGTGGGCAAGGGAGTGAAGAAAGAGCATCTTTGTCAGACTTTCAAGATTCTTTATTATAAGAGTAGAAATTCAGTAGTGCCAGTGGAGTTTATTTCTTAACTTGGCCTATCTCAAAAGGACTGACAATGTCACCTCTGGATATTATAATTGTACTTATAGATTGTAGGGCCTGGATGGGGTAGAACAGACTCAAGAATGAGTTTCAGTAAGTAGCTGCTGAGACACAGGCCTTATGGCTCCATGACTGGCTTACCTAGTGCACTTAATGGGATGGCACTTCTGTTGAAGGAGCAGGTACATAATCCAAGCACTCATAGTTCCTGCTAAAGAGGCAGGTGAAGGATGTGGCTAGAAGAACCTTTGCCCACTTGTCTCTGAAGTGCAAATTTTCTGAACTGAAGTTGCTGAAGACGGTGACTCAGGCTCTAGTCATCTTGTACTTGAACTTTTACAATTTGCTCTGCAAGGTTGCTTTTTAATACAACCTGAAACAAAGCTCCAGCTGGCACAAAATGTGACTGCCACCTACTGACTGGTACTAACTGGTTGAATGGTTGGTATTTTGTGCGAACTACGCTGGTTGCCACTGGCTTCTAGATACAATTCAATGTGCTGGTGGTCACCTGTAAAACCTATATGAGTTGGATCCTTGTTAATTGCAGGATCATCTGCTTCAAATGGAATCTCCACCTAGTCAGGATGGAGCACTACAGCTATCTAGCCCACTACGCTCCAAGGGGCAAATGTCCCTAAGATGGTCTTCTCAGCAGTCTGCTTATTGGGAAATACCCCTCCCTTTTTTGGGGGGGGGGTCATTTAGAAAGCTGGTGAAAACAATATTTTTTTTGCAGGGCCTTTGGAATGCAGTGTCCTTAGTAGCTGGCAACAATGAAAGATGTGGTTTTTGTCTTTTTTTAACTGCATGTACTTTACTGTATTTTCATACTTTTAATCTGGTACATTGCCCAGAATCCAGTCAGTACACAGCATACAAAAACAATACAAATTATTTTTTAATAATAGAGTAGAAATTGGACACTCAATTTAAAACTGGAGTTGCTTTTCTTCTTTTGCTTTCTCTGACATTGCTCTTCTAGATAGTCTGGACTAGTTGGAACAAACTTCAACCTGGTTTTCACAGACATTAAAGGAAGATCTGGAAAACAGAGCTGCAATTTCTCTTGATGAAATATGCATGTTTAGGATTATTTTTAAATTAGCGTATCTCAGAAATGTTCAATACCCTGCAGATCATCATATGTCATTGAGAATTGGCTCTTGACATCATGATTAAATGAACTGATGATTACCAGGAAGAGAATATTCTCTGTAACACCCTCCAATAGGTTGAATATTCCTAACGGTAAACGCATAACAGTCTATCTGCAGCTCTAATCCCTATATTCTAATTTTGAGTAATTTTACTGTGCTGCGTGTACTTCAATAGTTTAATCTGTTGCTGCTACTTACATATTAATTTATTGTTTAATATTTAATATTTTAAACATTAAACAATATTTTAAAGTTTTTGAAATCATGAAATTGCTTGTCTTTATTATGTCTTGTAAAAACCAAAACAGAATCTATTTCCAATGAGAAGCTGTTCTTCTTTATAATTAATTTCAAAATCTTATTGTATGTATCATTGCTCCAATTTTATCAGAACCCATAGTTCTTTTATAATTTTCTAAGATCAAATCTTTTTAGAATTTTATTATTTCGGATTTGTTAAATTCTTAAGCTTATCATTAAAACTTTCTTTTACTCAGGATTAAAGACAGACCCACCCAGTGTTCTCAAATTTGTTCTTCTAAAAGTAGTAATGAGCAATTTCCAAAGGTGATTAGCAGGGGTGGGCTTCAAAATTTTTAGCAATGGGTACTCTGCCTGGTTGCTGGGTGGGTGTGGCCTAGTTGGCATCCTGCACCATGGCAGGGGGTGTGTTTTTGCCTTCCCTGGGCTCCAGAGACTTTCCTTGACCCTTCGGGGGGGTAAAAATGGCCTCCCCAGCTCCAGAGGCCATTTCTGGCCTTCCTGAACTTCCGGGAGGCCCGTTTTTCTGCCTCCCGGAGCCTCCACACGTGCCCTGCACTTACCTGCTTCCAAAACGGGCTGCGCGGGGACTCCTGGGAGGGGTGAGGTGGGCCAGCCAGGAGTGGGATTTGGGGGTTCTCCAAACTGCACAGAATCTTAGCTAGGGGCTCTCCCAAACCCTGCAAATCTCCAGCAACCCACCCCTGGTGATTGGAAGCTCAAGAATTGTGAGCTTAGTGTCTTTTAAAAGTCTCTGAATTGCAAACAGGATGGCTAATTCTATTGTCTCTCAGCACTCAAATCTGTGGAAAACTGCTATCCTGTGGTCTCCTCTAAAGGAGTAGCCACCCAGAACGTATTATATTATCTCCACTTACCTGGAAAGGTTCCAAGGAACAGGTCTACTCACTGGTTCCTTGGTCTTTACTGTGGTTGTCGGCTCTGCTTTCATAGAGCTGCCTTCAGTTTATCATCTCTCTCTCCCAGAAGTCCCATTATACTCATGATTACTAAATCGGCAGAATCCTAATTTATTTTATCACTCTGTCCCAGCAACTATTCTGTTTAAAGACCTTTAGCTAAGAAGTCCCACTGGAAATTTACACATCTTATTCCACTACTAGTTCTGTCTGGTGCAAATACCATTTTTTGTCATTTTCTTTTTGACAAATTCTTTATCTTTAGCTTACCTACTTTATTTTTATAGCAGTCTTGGAAAATGAAAATGTAACAAGATTAGAAAGACAATGGTAACATCTGCCTGGAATGCAGGTTAACAAATCTGGATCAATCGATGGAGAATATTAGTTTTGGAGATAATAGGAGTTATTCTCCACCAACATGTAGGGGTCCAGTGTCAGTACTACTGATCTAGAAATATTTGAAAGCACAATTTTGGGCTTGGAGTGTGATTTGAGTGTGTTAAATTTTCAATAAAGATTTTTACCCTTTCTTCATCATCAGACAACTTTTTTTAACTATTGGTAAATTTTGTAAGGATACAGCAAAGAAAAGTAGAAAGGGAAAGTAATGGTAACAATCTCAGGGATCTTGTCTAGAAATAGAATAAAGGAGGAAAGTTTGTATTAGGGACAGAGGTGGTATTCAGTAGGTTCTGACCAGTTCTGGAGAACCGGTAGCAGAAATTTTGAGTAGTTCAAAGAACCGGCAAATACCACCTCTGACTGGAGCTTTTACAGTATCCTTCCCCTGCCACGCCCACTAAGCCACGCCTACAGAACCGGTAGTAAAATTTTTTGAATCCCATCACTGGTATGTATGTGTAGATGTAGATACATACATACATACATACATACATACATACATACACACACACACACACACACACACACACACACTTACATGTGAATGTGTGTGTGTATAATACACACACACACACACACACACACATATACACAGTAGTATGACTTTCCTCACCAATCCATTTAGTAGCTGCTCAGTTTTTCGCTTAGTATAGTGTGTAAGACAATCCCAAGTGAAATTCCCTCCCACAATGGTTCATAAGCCCAGTGCATCAGTTGGCACAACAAAGTAAACCAAAACCAAGCCAATTTGTGGCTTACTGCTGTGTTTAAATTACGCTACAAGAGAATAGAATATTTGTAACTCAGGAATGAACTTTAGAGTCCTTGGTGCTCTCTGTCCTCAGAGAGCACCAAGAACTTCACAATGCCACAAATATGAATTTTTATTTATCTGGAATGCTCCCCAGAAAATGACCTGAGTTACACTTTCTGCACAATTCTACAACATACTGGGAAAATTTGTGGTACAGAACTGAGTTATGAGGATTGCCTCCAAAACAGCTGGGTTTACACCTCACCAATATAAGGGTTTTGGACCACAGCTTTGAGGTAAACCACAAGTTTCAACTAACTCTTAAAGTGTGACACACTCAAGCCAACAGCATGTGGAAGGGCAACTGTTTTTGTGATGTCCTCAAGAAAACTTTGTAGGTATCATTGTATATTCTAATAATTGAAGTAAATCATTCTCAGCCATTTGATAAAAAACATATCAATGGTATTTCTTAATCCATTTCCTATCCAATCACCTATTATCTCTTTCTCCTAAACAAAACATTTGTTAAAGCTTAAAATATGAATTATGTTTAGCACCCACAAAAATAAGAAATTAAAAAAATTAACACAAAATTCAAAAAATCAGTGTTGGCTAGACATGCTACAGTATTTGTTACCATAGAAACTAGACAGCAGAATTAGGTTTTGTTATCCAAAGCTATAAAATATTAAAACTTCTTAAATATCTTTGCATGTGCATATTACAACAAGCCATTCTCTAGGATAGCTAAAATGGTCCAGCGTTTTAAATAGAATCTGACTGAAATTCTTCATTTTCTTTCTACCTTAAATATAATTTAAAATTATATAGAAATTTGTGATGACAAATATTAAGGGCACACTTATAAGTGGGAAAAATAAAGCAGTATTCCCATAACATTTATGTATGGGTATAAGAATTAGATTTAAATGTCTGAATTTCTAATCTACTTTAGACTCAAGAATTTGAAGCCACCTTGTTAAAATAATGTAATTAGTGGGATTCCTTTGTTAGCAGGGATATATTATTTTTCCAAACTTTTTGTTAAAATATGTTTTTGTAAACAGAAAGCAGTTCATTTTATCTAAAATGTGGAGTAGCAACACAAATAATCTCTTCTTTATTCAATAAATTAGAAAATATACTGATTTTCCATGAGGAAGAGAAATGTTGACTTTGGGGATTTTGAGCATAAAAACAGGGAAAAATAATAAAGGGTCTCTTCTTTCACCTTCTCCCACCAATGTTTGCATTTCAGCTGTAATAAATATTCATTTATTTAACCAACTTCTATAGCCATACATCCTGTCCAAGTAATTCTGGGCAACTCTAAAAACACATAAAAGCCATAAGGCAATGCCCAATTAAAAATAATTACAGCATCTCATGTAATTGTTTAATAGCATAAGAGCAAAACACATATTAGGTTCTACTAACATCCTGGCCCCCTAGCCTCTAAGGCAGGGGTGTCAAACTCGCAGCATCACACTGTCGTCATGTGATGTATTGTGCCTTTTTTCCTCTTTGGTAAAACAGGGGTGGACATGGCCAGTGCGTGACACATCTGGCCCGCGGGCCACAAGTTTGACACCCCTGCTCTAAGGCAAAAGCCAATAGGGTCAAGATCATTCAGTTCTTACAAAGAGGCTGTTCCACATGGTAGATACCACAACAGAGAAAAGCACAACTCCTGGCCCCAATAAAATAATACTGTACCACAGAGAAGACCTGGAGCACATCCACACTGCCACATTTGGTAAAAAGGGTAGACACTACCAGAACTATGTGGTCCTATGAATAATCTAGTCCTGTGCCATGAAGGGAACCAGTACAGCTCACATGGCAACAATATTATGTGGGATATTGTGGTGTACCCAGAACTGCATGTGCTGCTACATTCTGGACACATTCTAAATGCCTTTCATGGGAAGCCCCACATATAATGTTTTACAATAAACCAACAGGAAGTGACTAAGATACGAATGAGCAGGACCTCCCAATCCAGAAATGGGGACGACTAATGCACAATATAAATTTGTACAAAGGCTATTTTGACTAATACTACTACTTGATGCTTGAGCAGGAACCGTGAGTCCAGGAGGATTCCAATTGCTCACCAATTCTGTGTCGATGACTAACCTAACCTAGAAACTTTGTGAAATCCTAAATAGGAATGGGTAAGAGTGGGGAGAAAATTGGGTCTACAAAATAGGGTCTCTCTCCATGCCAACTGGCTACCTTGATGGTGGCATTGAAAGCCCCTCTGAGAGATCAACCTGAACACTAGACAGAGTTCCAAGATTAACAAGGAGTAATACGTCTATAACAAAGTACTAATGACCATATCTCTCATTTCCAGATCATATTGTGACTACCATAAAAAACAGGTCTAACATCAATAATCTAGATCAAGTCCATGGTTGTTATGAACTTCTGAACTGTCTTCAAGTTCAAGTCCAGATAAGGTAAGTCTAGACAGCACTACTGCCAACTCAGCCACAGAATAGCAATTAAGCACAGCAGCAGCAATCCCATCTGATCTTAAAGCTAAACTTCACCACAGGGTCTACAAAACAGTGCCCATCAGTGGTATATTAACCATTAAGCAGACTAAGCACGTGCTTAGGGCACCAGGCCCAAAGGGGGCACCACAAAGTTGAGAATATGGCTTTGTTTGTACAGTATGTACAAAGGAGGGAGGCACCAAGATTTATCCGCCACTGGTGCCCATGACAGCCATATCTCAAGTCCTATAAGACAGAGCAAATCAGGAAAGTAACTCCACAGGAAGATTTAGAGAATGGCTATAATAACAGATCCTTTTTATCAGCCCTCCCTCATGAATCAGGTAGAAAGAAGCCTGCCCAAATCTCTTCTTAATATTATCTTGCAAGGAGCAAGAAAGGAATGTTTCAGCCTTCTTTGTTTAGGTACTACTTTTTGCCTATTTCTCTCAATGTTATCTCCCTGATACTATACCACTAGACAATATACCCCCACACATACTTATTATCAGAACTACACTATATCGTTTAAGCTTGAAAAGTATACATGAAATAGCAGCTCTTTCATGGTGTGGCACTGAATGAACTGTTAATCATTTCAGTAAATTAGCTCAAATGCCTGCAAATTTAATTGTGACATAGTCATAGCATAAAGAATACAAGAACTGTTTTCCTAACTATGGCTACTGCCTTTTGTACATAAGAAACATTTGATATAAAGCTGACACTATATTCTGTCCAGAAAGCATCCTTCCTGCATTATTCACAGTTGGATGAAAGAAGTAAAAATTCACAGCAGGCGCTAAAATTAGATACTGGTTAAAACAAGGATACTATGTCTAAATTCTTCCTCTGTATACAAGCTACTCAAATTCTAAAAGGAAAATGCAAATTTGGCAGTGTTGACAATATAATCAGATCTGATAAACTTTATTTAAACTAATTTTCTTCAATAGCAGAATTAAAATACTTTTTCTATCCTAATAATGATGTGTGAGGCAATAATTGTAGAAAAAAACAAAAATTCCAAAGCTGACAATTTGTTTGATTTACAGATTTTGCAAACATACCAAATTCACAATTCCTAAATGTACAAACCAAAACAATTTTTGTTCACTATGCATGCTAAAACAATGTGGAGATTTGGATTCTTTGCTCTCAAAAAAATGCTCAAAGAAAACATATTTATAAAAGGAAGCTGAGTAAAATGTGTTTGTGAAAATAGCATATACAATTACATAAAATGAAAACTGCTTGGAAATATATGTAGATTAGGGAATGTGCTTAATAAAATGTGTAAAATGGTTAGGTAGACTTTAAGAAAATAAAACTGCAAAAATGAGGAATTAAAATTAATTTACTTAAATGTATAGATCAGTAGTGAGGGGATATAAAGGAAAGAGAAATCTATTCCTTATCTTCAACAAAGAGCCTTTGAAACACCTTCAAGGAAAGTCTATACATTTTGTAGTTTAGCTTCTCTCAAAACATTTGTGACTGGTATTAAAAGGATGTTAGGAAAGAACATTTCTGAAAGCATCCAAAAAACAAAAAACTCATTATAAATTTCTAAAACTTTTGCATATTAGATTTATATAGCTGAACACAATAAAATGTTTAATTTGGTAACACATTTAATTCCATTTCACCAAATAGCTTGCTGATTCCATCTTTATTATTTGTTTGCATTTTTCTCCCTCAGTCATTCTAGAATCCTTATATTTATCATATATTTTTGACAAAATATAAATGGTAGCAAATGGGTAAGCTCTCCCATTACATTTGCTATCTGCCAGCTTCTCAGATGAGACACCAAGAGACTGGCTCAGACATAGCCAATACTGTACAGAACCTCATTAGATTCAGGAATAGCTTAGACACCCAGGCAAAAAGAGATTTCCCCCAGCCCTTCTGTTCTGATTAAAATGTCATTTTGGGGGAATGGGAGGCAAATCCCTTGAGAAAATGAGAAGAGTAACAAGCTGGAATAAAGAAAAGGAACTAAGGGGGAACCACCACCCCAGCTCCAGAGTCTCTAATTAAAAGTGGCAACTAGAAAGGACTCTAGAGAAAAAAAGATGATTCCATTGTTTCAGAAATACCAGCTATTCCTAAAGTACAGGTGAACATTTTAGCTAAGAATTTGCAATCGGGTCTCTGATTTACTGTGTATGTTGTTGGTAGTATTTCTCTCTAATAACTTCTCTCTTATTATTGTGGGTTCTTTACAAGTACAGTTCCTGTACATTTGATGCAATCTGGCATTTTTTTCACCTCAGTGTTTTCAAAAAGAAGCAAATAGGCACCATTTTAGCATTTGCTCAGAGTCTTAGATTGTTATGTATAGTTTTTGTATAGGATATCATTTTTTAAAAAGTTACCACCTGTGGTTTTGGAACAGCTCTCTAATTTTACACACTGAGGTTTTTTGCATGGAACTACCTAAAATCAAAACAGAAACTTTTCATTTAAAAGTAATAAATAAGAAAATGTACTTAATTTTACATTATAATCTTTGTTATAACCACACTCCCCACAAGCAGGGGAGATACTTTTTGTAGCTCCATGTATCAAAGCTACAATAATCAGAAATTGCATATGTTTCACTTCTCACCTTTCTCCCTTTTTACTCACAAGACTGTGGTGTTCCATCTCTCTAACATACCATGGCTGTTTGAAAGGGTGCAATGTAATGGCATCACCAAAGAAATAGGAAGTGGCAGTAGTAACTACTAGGCAATTATGTCAAGTCAAGAAGATCTTATGTCCAGATCTTGAAACAGTGAAACAGTATTATTTTATTTGGGTCCAGAAGTTATGTTTTCTGTATTGTGGTATCTACCATGTGGAACAGCCTCTTTGCAAGAACTGGATGATCTTGATTCTGTTAGTTTTGCCTTAGAGCAGGAGTGTTGAATTATGGCCCTTTTATGACTTGTGGACTTCAACTCCCAGAATTCCTGAGCCAGCCACCTACAAACATGGCCAGTTCAGGAATTATGGGAGTTGAAGTCCACAAGTCATAAAAAGGCCATAGTTCCCCACCTCTGCCTTAGAGGCTAGAGCCTCAGGGAAAATACTATAGGAATGTGTATGGGGGGAAAGTAAAGAAATAAAAAAAATAGGCAAGATATTATTTACAATGATAAAGTCTGAAAGTCATTCCAAATTGTATTCATGTATTGTGATCAGGGCATTCAGGAACAATATATACAAAGCAACAATTTTTTTTTACTACTGGTGAAGTACTCAGATTCCAAGTACCAGCAATGCAATCAGGAAATCCAGAAACTAATTTCTGGTGTTCTATTACAAAGATAAGTCAATTAGCTCAAACTATGTAATATTATCCAGTATTTGCGGAGGCTGAACCCTTAATAAGTACACTTAGTATGTTTTCAGATTATTAAAAACAAAATCTAATTGTATTACTCTGTCTTCAAAATTCTAACCGAACAGCCTCTTCTCAATGGAAATGTGCTATTCCAGAAATAATTGCACCTAGAAGTTGATCAAGGACATCAAATCTCTTCAGTTTGATATTAAACTGAATTAAATAACTATTATTTTCTCTCATTACATAATGTTTTAGAATAGAATAGAATAGAATTCTTTATAGGCTAAGTGTGATTGGACACACAAGGAATTTGTCTTGGTGCAAATACTCTCAGTATACATAGAAGAAAAGATACATTCATCAAGAGTCAAGAATCATAAGATACAACACTTAATGATAGATTTTAAATTGTGGGGGGAAAAAGCTGCTGCATGCAACAATTCACATACAATCAACTAAGCATAACTTTTGGGTTATTTCTTGATTAGGAAGTAGCACCTGGAACAACTCACGGGTAGCAAACATAAATGACAATTTCCCTTCAAATTATAACCAACAAAAATATTTGTTGAATTTCCTCCGTAACAAAATTTATTTTGTCTAGCTCAAGAACAATATAAAATAATCAGCAAAATTTCAGTTCTTTATTTGCTTATGACCTATATACAGACGTTTTGAATGCAACACTGGAAGTTTTAAAGAAGAGATTGGATAACCATTTGTCTGAATAATATACGGCAGGGGTGTCAAACTCATGTCATTACCACTTGATGTATCAGGACTTTTCCCCCCTTCGCTAAATCAGGAGCGGGCATGGACCATCCATGACGCATCTGGCCTATGAGCCGGGAGTTTGACAGCCTGATATTGGGTTTCCTGCCTAGGCAGGGGGACTAGAAGGCCTCCAATGTCCCTTCCAAGCAGAGGTGCTGTTCAGCAGGTCCTGACCAGTTCTGGAGAACCGGTAGAGGAAATTTTGAGTAGTTTGGAGAACCGGCAAATCCCACCTCTGACTGGAGATTTTACAGTATCCTTCCCAAGCCACGGCCACAGAACCGGTAGTAACATTTTTTGAATCCCACCACTGCTTCCATGTCTGTTATTCTATTCTTGCCACACTAAGCCTATTCTACTTTAACCTAATGCATATATTGCCTGGGAGATTCTAGGGAATGACTATCCTAAATCTCTCCCCCTTCTCATGATCCAGGCCTGGATTATGCTATATTTTATCTTAATCCTGTCCTTCCTGGGAACCTGCTGCTTTATTGTAATCCTGTGGTTCTCAACCTATGGTCCGCAGACCCCTGGGGGGCCATGATGTCATCACAGGAGGTCCACAAAACCTTGAATAAATGTTATGATTTAAATCTTGAGTTAAGTTTTAGCCATAGTCTGTTGCCACAAAAGGTTTTTAAAGGGAGTCCGGGATAAAGAAAAAACTGAGAACCACTGCTGTAATTCATTATATTTTATCTGGTTAATGGAAAACAACTGATTCAAGAATATTAAATTCTACCTTATAAAAGTTATCATTTTAAATTCTTTCTGTAATTATTGCAAAATTTGTGTAATGTTGCAATTCCATTCTTACCACTTAAGTATTTAAGAGATGGGATTAGACCCAACTGAAGATTTTGTCTTGTTTAAATAAATCATTAAAGTATGCTAACAGAAAACATGATGGTTGCATAAGGGAAACTATATACTGTACATACTTTCCTTAAAAATTGTAGTACAGATACAATGAATTTTAACCACAGAGTAAATTATGCTGTCTTTACTGTTTTCTGTTGCTGTCTCTTTACTTGCTTTTATGCCTTTTATTGCTTTACTTCCAATCTTAGGTTCAAAAAATAATCACAGACTCGCTGACATCCTTGGTCTAATTTATAAGGCACTCTATGAGGTTTCTGAGCTATGCATAAGGAAAGGAAGGGGGGGAATGAAGTAAAAAATCATCTTAACCACAGAAACCTAGGGGTAAAAAATAAAGGCTTTATATGTATTCCTGTGAATTCTCAAACAAATGCATGATAATTTGCATGCATTATTTCAGGATCCAATGCTATGCTTCCTGAAAAAATACCTCAGGAATTGTATATAATTTAATGAAAATTATTTAATAGAGTTGAATTGTATCAATTATGATTAACCATATAAACAAGATCTGTCCATATTTTATTCTGATCAATTAAATTCAAATTGCCTGTTTATTTAAAACTGAAAACGAATGCCAGAATAATTTCCAAATTATTAAAATGTTGTAATAATTGTAAATTATTAACAAACCAATAGAACTAGAATATTGAACTAGCTTGACTTAATTCAATCTCAACAAAGACAAATGATATTAGATGAATTGCAAAGCATAAGGTAACTGATGAAATAGGAAATGAGACTGTTTCAAACTCTTCCGCTAATAAAAACATGTGCAACTTGAACCTATTTTTATTTTTCTAAATAAATTGTTCATTTTCTTAGCTCTGAAAGAGGAACTTCCATAGAATCCAATCAAGCTAAAATACATTGCTTATTATTGAATCTACTTCCCAAATTTCCATTTATTCTAACAGTCAAGGTGGGTCACAGAAATTAAAAGAGTATAGTATATAACAAAACAAATGCAACTTGATAAGCTGAGCAACTTGATAACTGGACTGAGAAGAAACATAATTTATGAAGACCAATTTGAGCAAAGCAGATAGATTTTACAATTATATTTCAAATTATTTAAGACCATAAGTGTTCTTAGAATAGGAGGAGAGGAAGAGCACTACCTTAATCCATCCCAAAACATGCAAGATATTAGCCTAACATAAATACCATTATATACATCCTATTAATGTGATGTCTAAATTGCTACATCATCTATCATTTTAAGACTGTGTATTAAACAAAATAAATATAAACATTATGAGTAATGTTCACAAAAATACACACATTTAATGTGATTCCTCCCCTCTTCAACTAATATAGAAATTGTACCAATCAAGATTTGTATTAGAAAAATTGATAAATTGATTCTTAGGAAAACATCCTGAAAATTTTTATACGCCTATCCTAGCGCAGAGTTCCCCAATTTTTTCAGCTTTGCAGACTGGCCTGGGGTGGGGGTGGGGAGACAAAAAGGGGAAGGTTCCATGCATGCGGTGGGCAAGCGCATGTGTGCAATTCCATTTGCGTGAGCGCCAGGGCACACATGCCCACTTGCATAAATGAAGTGCATGTGCACATGCTTGCCTGCTGCTCATGTGAGTGAGAGTGCACACACAAGTGCTCGCCTGCCACTTCCACGGCCCGGTTCTGAAAGGCTCAAGGCCTGGTAGTGGATTGCAGCCTAGAAGTTGGGGACCCCTGTCCTAGAGCCATTGTTTAAGTTATAATTAATGTAAACTGGACATTTGCGGATAAGTTCAAAAACAGAATCTTAAAACTTCTGTTTATTTTAATGTCTTTCAAACTTTAACAAATAATGATAAAATACATTAACAAACCAAAAATAGAATGAACAAGTCTAAATAGTCGTTCTCAGTCTAACCTATCTGTTGGATTATTGTTGTGCAGAAAGAATAGTTTCTTTTTCGTTTGCAAAAGAAAAAAATAGTTTTCATAAAGTGGTAGCTGAATTCACCTACTGCAGCAAAATCCAACAGTTATGTGCCATCTTAATACACAGATATCCTATTGTAATATGCATTTTCAGGGTTTGGATTTCATTTTACCAGATGCACGGAATAATTTACCTCTTGCACCAATGCAAGGGGGGGGAGGAGATGCTAATTTTAATTGGTGCTGTGACAATTCAAGCAGAGCTTACATATATGCAAAGTAAGCTTCTGCGCAGCAGTGTATTAGTGATAACACAAACATCTTTGCGTTACTCAGCAAATTAACACATGTATCATATTAAACTATTAACTCTATAATGACTGAATTTAACAAAACTGAATATGGACATCTATAAAATTTACATGCCTATAAAGCTCACTCCATCAGTAGAGTAACAATTAATTTTCAAAAGCAAAAGGCGAAATGATCAAACAATTCATGGAATGGACAGAGGTCTACTAAAAGATAAGGGCATTTTGAGCTTGTTCTTTATTACAACATTTTTGCAATGCTTCCCATATGGTTTCAGAAAGTCTCCCAACCTTTCCAAGCACTTTCTCAGGAGGCTCTAGAGAGCTGATCAGTGAAAGTTTCTGCTCGTGCTTACGTATTAAAAGAGAATTTTTCCTTCTGTAAAAATAGTACAGTGCATTTCAAAACTAGCTATTCATTGGCAAAATTTGAGACAATTCTTAAAAAAAGATGACAGTGTGTTGTAATCACTCTCTTCTCAACAACTGGCAGTAAGACAGAGAAGGACAGTCTTACTTGCAGAAAGTCCTCACTTAATGACCCTAGAAAGGTAGTCATTGGGCGAAACATCACATGACCAGCTTAACAATGGCAGTTTGGTAGTCCAGGTTGTGGTTGTTATTCCTGTGGTTGAAACAACCTTGCACATCTCCTCACTGGGGTGGCCATGCTTGCCTCTGCTTCAATTTCCACCACCCAGCTATCTCCCCGCCCCCATCTCTGTCCTTTTGGTCGCCCTGAATTCTGCTACCTGCACTTCCCCCTCGTCCTCATTCTCCTGCCCCACATTCTGCTGTTCCTGCCATGTCCAGCTCACCATTTTTTTCTTCATCCTGCTGAGGAGGAGGGGCAGCCTGGCCCTCTGTGAGGCACTGGCCGGCCATGAACCTTGTCAGCAGGTGCTTTGCTAGCAGCATGAGCAAGACTGTGAAGGTCAGCTGGGAGCAGCAGTGTTGGCATAATGCAAGGAGTAGAGGAGTGGGGCAGAGAGCAGGAGAGTGAAGGCAGCAAAATGCAGGGCAGTAGGTGGGGCAGAGTATAGCGAGTGGAGGAGACCAGAATACAGCGTAGGACAGCAAGTGTGTTGAGGATGGTGGAACACAGGGCAACCAAAAAGGCAGAGCAAGAGTAGGTGGAGGGGCAATTAAAGTGCCCCTTACAGTCATAATGGTGGACAAGTTGCCAAGCACCTGAATTTTAAGTCATGTGAGCATTCAGGTGTTGCAATGATCCTTAGTTTGAGGACTGAGCATCAGTACCATTTATTCAGTGTTGTCATAACTCTGAATCATTGCTGAACGAATGGTTGTGAAACAATGACTACCTATATGTGATTACGCTTATTCTTCCGATATGTATTATTTAATCATGTATTATTTAATCTAAAAGAAATTCAATTTATAATACACATCTTTGAGGGTGTGTGTGTTCCTAATGCTGAATTTTAGTTCTCTTAATCCCATTCTATAATATTTCTATTTCTTGGTACATCACAGAAACTTATTTAGTAGTTAAACAAAGGATACTTAAATGTGACGTTCCCAGATAACCTCTAAATTTGCTTCCATCTTTATTTGACCAAATAAATATTAATGCCAGTGGGCATTTTTCAGGTGCAGTCTGGTTCCAAGAAAATCTTTACTAAGATGCTGTAACTCCGTGCATAAATTGCACACAAAATACTTTCAACTGACATATATGCTTTTGCTACAAATAAGATAGTACCACTAAGTAAGAAAATTGCTATATTGAATCCTAGCCAATAATGTTGCTTTACTAATTTGCTTCATCACAATACTAAATTACATTACCCCAACACAGTTTAATGCAGAAGTTCAGTTAGCAATTCAAATTGTGGGTTATAAAGATACCAGTTTTCTTCAACTATTAATATACTCTGCATCTATGAACAACTGATTTAATGCAATTAGCCCCACAGTAATCATAAGCAGGCAATCATGCAAATGTGTAGCTTATTGCTTTAAAGTATAAGGTTAAATAAGCAAGAGAAATTAAATAAAAATGACTCAATACTAGAACATATTCACTGTAATACAGGAATATTCTCAATGCAACATAATCTCATTTAAGTTTTATAAATATTTAGATACTGTACATTAATCTTGTTAAAAGGTTTCTCAGAATTTCATTCTATACATAACAAGATCCACTGTGAGGATTTCTCTTTCAGGACCAAAGTATCTTAAAAATGGATTTATTTCAAATCATAATCCAGAAATAAAACAACAACAACAACATGTTTGTGTTCTAAAGCTGCCAAGAGAGATTGACATGTTTCAACATTACCCATTTTTCAGGTCTAATAGCCATTCTGAAAACCCTTCTTCATGCTTTTCTCTTTCTCTTTAATTTTCTTAAGTATATAACTGTACAATAGAAGATGAAGCTGGTGTAAAACAGAGATTTAAGAATATTTCTATCCTCAAAAGGTTCTCAACTGAATTATGAACTGACCTAGTAATCTTTTTTCAAGATATTGGAATCATGCAGAACAAATTAATAAATGACCAGCATCTATCTTTAAATTTGGTGTATCTCCTGAATCTTCCTAGTGGCATTTTAAAACCATATAGCTTCTATGTATTTCAATAAATCCAAGAAGAAAAGGAAATGTTTGTAGTGTACTTGGCATTGTACCATACAAAAGTAATGAATGATACAATCATTAGACTGCCCCCATCTCCACACCAAATTTAAGCACTTAATTTATTAATTTATTCACTTAAATTATACACACACACACACACACACCACACACACACACCACAAACACCTTGGAAGCTTTCTTCTCGACAAGAAAATTCATTGAACTGCAGGATTTACAAATATTTGACTGATACCTTTTTAACCCCCTTTTCCAATAAATAAGTCTATCCCTGATCCTACCATAGTCAACATAACATATTCTGGCAAACCACTCTATTAAAAGAGGGGATGAGAGGCAGGCAAGGAATCCATAAATCTCATGAGGCTGGTAATAAGAAACCAAATACATTAGCTGTTAGATCATACCACTGAGCCTATTAAATATCAAACCACATTTGGAGAGAATTTCACAGGCCTGTTAAAACCATTCACTGTCATGTTTTCAGAAGCTTAAATTTCTAGAGAACATTGCTTGAAATATTAATATATAAATACACACATACATGGTACAAGCAACAGAAGTAAGAATGCTAGGACTCACAAACGCCAGCTTCAAGATAGCAGCATTTCAGTTCTTTCTACAAAAAAACTTGGAATCATGGGAGAGTCCAAAAGCTTATGAGCTGAGTTGCTGAGCTATTTTGAGAGAAGTAAACTAGAGGAATTCCCAATTTAGCTACACACAGATTTCCTAGCCAATAACACTCTAGCGCCTGGCATGGGATGGAGCACTATCACCAGTTTTAGAATTAAAGTATGGCCTGGCTGGCATCTGAGATGATGTTTAGAAGTCAGAGACATGTATATTACCAAATAAGTCTATTTGAACAGGGCCAATTTCTTAGAGTACAGGTTTCATTTTTTAAAAAGAAAAATAGAGAAACACTTATTTCTTAATTTATAAAGCTATCTCCTGAAATGCAATGTAATGCAATGTGGACCAGCAAAAATGTATCTATACAGAAGACAATGGAAAAGACTGTAATGAAAATTCTTCCTAAGACAACAAAGAAAAAATAACAAATAGATATACAGTAAAAGAGTTGTTCTTCCTTTTTCTTTTGGCAAAGGTTTATGATTTGTGAGTGCAAAAATAAAAAATGAAGGGCAGTTTGAAAATAAATAAATTAATACTGCTATTATAGAAGATATAAGATAGGAATTAAAATCCAAAAATAAATCATTTTTATGGCTTTTACTAAAATAATTGGTCATCAATTTTTTTTTAATCTTGTGAAAAATTATTTCCTTATTTGAACATTTTATACACAATCCTTTTATCCTTGAGTTAATAACTAAGCCATGACTGGACAATACCTTCTATATGTGGCTAACAATCTACTTCATTTATATGATTTATTTTTCAGTACATTTCTCATTTTATTTTTGTGTAATTAGCACTGCCTATACCATACTATCTGTTGGACACAAGCATTTAGGATATTCAAGTGAGAAAATGATGAGACATTATTTGTCATTTAATTCCCACAAAACAATAGGAAATCATGAAATTATAAATTAAATCACACTGCTTTTGAAAACTCCAGTGTAATTTTAAAGGTATTCCTGAGCTAGCCTTCCTTTTTAATGTCCAAAATGGCAGTTCTGACTAGGAATAGCTTTATTTTGTTTTGGTAATTCTTGGAAAACCAATCAACCCAGGAGCATGTTCACACCTACATTACATTCACTGAGGCCAGTGGCAAAGAAGAATTAGTTGCCTCATTTCATCTTATGGGGAATTGGGGAGCATACAACTTTAATAAATTATGGTTCGTCACACAGTCAGCCAGATGTTCAGACCAGATTTGACACTTTTGTCCACCTGTCAAGTAGTTCCAAGTAAAGCTGTGTTTTGCAATTGGCTGATGATGGTGAATATGTCAATGTCAATGCACGTGTGGTTCAACTGTTTCGGGTTGGCATCCAAAGTGCCTATTGCTACCTTTGATTTCTTTTGTTACAGTCGTTCTATTTCTATTTGCAGGTCTTTGCATTTTGCGTTTTTCTCCAGTTATTTTTCTTCTATTCTGCTGTCTCCAGGTAATGCCAATGTCTACTATCCACACTTTTTTGTCTTTCTTATCAATAATTGTTAACTTGTTATGTGGCAGGCTAGCTGCTGCAAGAAGATGACATAGACTGACTACAAATAGCATGACAAAACAGCAACAATTGTGCATTGGAAGTTCTGCAAGAAATACCATTTGCCTGCAACAAGGGACCATAAAGTAGAGAAAGTAGCAGAAAATGAAGAAGCCAAAGTACTCTGGGACTTTAGAATTCAAACTGACAGACACCTGCCACATAATAAATTATTACTGTTGTTATTAATTATGACAAGAGCTTATTGGTAGTCCTTGAAAGTTACTCAGGAAAGTTGCTTTCTTTTGGAACAAAATGCAACTTATAAAACTTAGACTAGAACTAACAGGCCATTGCAACAACATAGTGCTGCCAATTGGTTTATTAGCATAATTCAAAGTGCTAGTCATAGAACATTCTTAAATTGTTTGGGGGAAAAAACTATTGACCATCTCTTCCCATATGACTTATTTTATAGAAATCCCCTTATACCTTACTTATGGGATGCACATAATTACATAATCTGTATAGTAATAACCATATACAAATTTAAATCATTTCTACGTCTCAATTTTGAGGACTCCTAGATATTTTTAGTACGGCTATTTTGAGATACATAATACCTTTTATTTGAAGTTCATTTAATCAAAGTATCACTTTGAATAACTCCTATGAATTCTAGTATATATACTGGAGTGTGGCTAAAGTAGGATTTCAACCAACGTACTTCAGTTTCAAGCTCTGCTCAGCAAATTCTATGCTATTCAATAACATTCTGACTAAGTAAAAGTACAGTGAAAACAAATACTGTAGCTACTCACCAATCCTGATGCACTAAATCAGGGGTCTTCAAACTTGACAGCTTTAAGACTTGTAGACTTCAACTTCCAGAATTCCTCCTCCAGTCATGTTAGCTCAGGAATTCTGGAAGTTGAAGTCCACAAGTCTTAAGCTTGCCAAGTTTGAAGACCCTTGCACTAAATAGTAAGCAGAAATGAAAATGACATACAAGTGTTGGGTGTTACTTTTTTAGTATTATTAGCTTGATTCTCTGAACTTTGATATTTAGCTAAGTAGTAAAAGTCTTCCTCCTAAGTAGATTGTTAGATATAGACTTTTAAATTAAATATAATTCTTCTTTCTTTATACATAGGTGACTGCTAAATATTTCCAAAAAAAATAATCTGGACAATAAAAAATTAAACTGCAGGTTAATAACCAAGCAAAGAATGAAAGAGTGCAAGGGAGTTTTTTTTTTTGAGGCCAACACAAATGTTATACAGAAAGAAGTGCAATGAAAGGCAAGCAACTGAACAGACTGAAAATATCAAGTTTTCAATGTCCATATGGTATGATATTGCTGAAATAAACATTTTGGAAGATGGGACGATCATTTAAGTCTAAAATATGCCTCAAGCAAGCACAGTCAGAAAACCTATTAAAGGAGAGAGATAAATATGCCCCATAATGCATTGTTTCAGCCTGAAAGCCTTATATAATGACATAAAAACACTTTTTCAACACAACACTAATAACAACTGATGTTATTGTAGAGTAAATTGCATTTTTCTCTATTTTATGAGCTTTTAAAGAAGTTTTTCAACAAAAATAGATCTAACCACAAGAAATATTTGTATTCCAGGCTACTAAGAAATTGGTTATATACTGTAGAAAGAGAGAGAAAGATTGGGCCCATTTTGTGAAACAAAATTTACAGAAATGTAAAAATGTATTGCAAAATATTAAGACCCAACAAGATTTTCCAAGAAAATTTTAAAAGGTAAAAAAGGCTCTCTGATCATAGCAATGAGAAAAGGGGCTGTAATCTTTACACACACACACACACACACACACACACACACACACACACACAAGGCATATTATTCAGGTTCATTACACCTCTGAATAGCAAACTCAAGTTTTCTGGCTTGAAGCAAAGTTGCTAACTATTGAAGGATAAATCAGATGTTTTCACACATTTTCCTTTGTATGAGAAAGACTGAAGACCATAAATGAATAAAGTTCTGGCAAGTACTAATAACCTATCAATATTTAGACCCAACAATCAGTTTATAAAGAAACTAAGTCACACTATGTGTGAGTCCACCAGTTTTAAAACACAGACTGCAAAGGTATAAAACAAAGAAGGACTGCAGAGGGCAGGAGCTGATGTAGTTGAGTGATAAAAGTCCTTACAACTTAAGAGTAAGGTTAGAAGCTGAAGGAAGCTGTCAACTAGAAGCTTCATGGTATGAATTCCATGAAAGATAATTTTCTTTGTACTATAAAAATAGGATTCTTTAGTGTCCAAAATGGCATCATCCCTGTCTACTGCACAACTGCAAAAGTGTTAACACGATTTGGAACTGACAGCTCAATGTTAAACAAAGGCTTAATTATGATTTCTATTCCTTTCCACTGCTGTCATCAATAAGCTTATGGTGAACAGCAATATAGGGTTGCACATATTCCTGCAACAAGAAAAGCACAATGGAATGAATAAGTATTTTCTTTTTGAGAATTTGTAAAATTTTTGAGCAGGAAGGCTTGCAACAAATTTGCATGTGCAAGATACCTAAAAAGAAAGAAGAAAAACAGCTAAAATTTCTATAAAACTATGGCTGGCATTACCTCAAGCAACAGGTTTTGGATGTTATGAAATAACAATGATAATAATTATAATGACAGTGGTGGGGATGATGATTATGATAATAATATAGTTGTACTGTTTTTCCCTATGTGCCAAAATGACTTTATTGGCCTTGGATCTGGGCCAGTTACTCATTCTCAGGTTGTTGTGATTAAGAAAAAGTAGAGGGAGTGCTAGGAATGCTACTCTGAATTCCTTGGCTTGGTTTCTTTCCACACCCATCTTCAGATTCTAATATTGTCAGCTTGGAAGTACATCCTGGAACTTTTTGGGATGACCTTAAAAAAAATTAAAGGCTTCTTTCTGTATTTCTTCTATCAAGGGATTATGTAGGTTTCTTTTTTCCAGGAACCCCTTTACTACTATTTGTTGTTCTACTACCCAAGTAGCATAACAACTTGAGCGCAATACTCTGCTAAGGCTTTGGAGTTTCTCATCCTCAGGGAACTACAAAACACGTTTTTGTTTTGTTTTGTTTAAAGCATATTTGTGAACTCCTAAATAATGTGTCAGTCTGATATTTACACTGAGTACAAAGAAAAAAATGCCATCCACTTACTTATATGTAATTTCTTCCTTTAAAAAACCCTAAACCCTGCTGATATGGTCTATCAATATGCATTATTTCACACTACAATTAATCATGCATTCGACAACAATTTAAGTCCTAATGGATCTTAATTAGTCTTGCTCCAACAGCTGAAATTTAAAAATGAAGAATAGAAGGTCTCACAATATACACCGTCATCATCTATCAACATTCGGAACCATCCCCAAACCCCACAGAAAGATCACTCTCTGTGAAAACCTGAAAATGCATATTTATATCCTATTTTTCAAATTAGTAGTCCAAGGCCACACACATGGTTTATTCCCAATTTATCTGACCAATCTTCTGAGGTTATTTAAGACTGGCATTAAACTATAATAGATCTTAATTCTCCAGAAGAGCTCGATCTCTGTTAACTTTACAAACAGCAATAATTTTGGTGTTCTGAGCATAGCCAAGACAACTACCCTTCTAATTTTCCATGGCACAGCATATTCTATGGAGCTGTAGAATATCCAAATACTGGGGAAACTGTTTAGAAAGCTACTTGAGAACATCTAAGCTACTTGAAAACATCTAAGGACCTATTGTCTCCAATGCAGAGACAATCCTGATCTTGCAAAGTAGATGAAAGTTATGAATGAAAATAAAAGAGAATTTCAATGAAAGGATTTATATTAAAAGGAGATCACCACATACATGTTGACACCTTTTTCCCTTGAACTTTTTGTAGTCTTACAAAATTCATGCTGTCCAGGACCCCTTCAGGGTTGAAGAATATGATACAAAGGGTTACAAACTTAGCAGGAATCAGGTCCAATTTTGTTCAATTAGAACTGAATATCTTCTTTTTCAAATACAGTAAGCATTAAATCCTTTCTGTATTTGAATTCCAAGTACCATAACTTCATAACTGTTTCACTAACTTAAAAGAGGGGGTACAGTATTCTCAAACCAAACCTCAGGTATAACCAAAATAGTGAATAGTGAAAGCAAAGCACAGATCAAAGTTGCTGTAGCACAAAACACATCGCAGTAAACAGTAGCAATTCTTACAATATATACCAAAGGATGTGGGTGTTGTACCTCTCCCACAGCTTCTCCCCCTTCACTCCACCCACATCTGGCCACCTGTAACTGTCTCAGAGGAAGTCAACTGTCTCCTACGTAATTTCCAGCTGCACTGCAACAACCACAGAATAAGCACACAACTAGGTGCTTATAAAAAATAAATGTAGATATGGAGTCTATCAAAAGAGTAAATCAATGTCCAGTATTATTTTGCTATTGTGTTTTAAGTCTATTCTACTTTAACTTCATTTTAATTTAAAATGAAGTTAAAGTAGAACAGATCCGATCTCTCTAAGCACTAGTAGGGCATTAGTCACAAATGAAAATTAAACATTCAACATATACAACCACAGGAAAGAAATATTGCTATTCTGACAAGTCTTTTCCACTTTTGAATAAACCACATTAAGCTGGATTATGATGAGAAACAACTTCCTTTTGACCTTCTGATATCACTATGATTCACAATATTTTTCCCTCTATAAATCAGGGTAGTCCTATGCATCTCACAAAATCATTTACATAACAAAATTCCACAGGATAACAATAGAGCTTTTTTCTACTTTTTCTTTATATAAAGTTTCCTTGTGTTAAGTAACACCTTTACATGAATAAATTCAAATTTAATCATTAGAATAAATTCAAAGTTACAATCAACTGCATATCACATAAACTTTTTAAAAATGTCTTGTTTATGAAATATTTCCCTTCTTAAGTGAGACTAACCCTAGTTTTCCAGTAATGTAGACTTTATATATATATCATAAGCAGATACCTAGAGGTACAAATAAACCAATCAGTGAGAAAACAGCCTGGTTGTTGATAAATCAAACATTGTTTGCTCTATCCATTATCAATAATTGAGGATAAAAAGAAAAGCTCATAAATTGACTTTCATTAGTGATAAAAATTTATATCACCAGGATTTTGTTTCTACAACATTCCACTTTTCTATGTAAAATGTCCAAAAGACAATTATTGTAACATATATCCCCAATGTTAAATACAGGTAGTCCTTGACTTGAACGTTTCATGTAATGACTGTTAGAAGTTACATTGGTACTGAAAAAAATGACTTATGATCATTTTTTACACTTATCATCTTTGTAGCATCCCCATGATCATGTGATTTACATTCAGATGCTTGACAACTTACTCACATTTATGATGGTTGCAGTGTCCTGGAGTCACGTGATCCCCTTTTGCGCCCTTGTGATATGCAAAGTCAATGGGAAAGCCAGATTTACTTAATAACCGTGTTACTAACTCAACAACTGCATGATTCACTTAAAAAATGTGGCAAAAAAAGTCGTAAAATGGGTAAAACTCACTTAACAAATTTCTCACTTAATATAAATTTTGGGCTCGATTGTAATTGGAACTTGAAGACTACCTGTATTTTTCTATAACTGTTACATTGGTGCCTCACTTTTCTTCCAAGGATCCTGGAGAAACATCTCAACTATAAAATTATGCAAGTAGTCTTTGACTTATACACGGTCGCTTAGCGACCAAAGTTATGACAGACCTTGCTGGTGGGTAGTTATGACTTGGATTTCAAATTCTGCTGGCTGCTCCTGATCACATTAGATGCTCAACAACCAGCCCACATATATGGCCATTTGCAGCATACTGCAGTCATGTAACCCATATTTTATGGCAGTTTTGCTGTGTTTGCTTAATGACTGCCTCAAAAAAATCATAAAATCAGGTTGGTCACATGGATGACTTGATTTATAAACATCACAATTTATGACCGTAATATGCAGACTCTATTATGCTATTACAGTTGTAACTCAAGGACTACTTGTAATTTGAACTAGACTGATTTGACCAATAGTGATTGCTTAAGAAATATGAAGTCTAATACCAAAAAAAATCTCCCTAAAACCATGAATCTGAATTTTCATGGTTTAAGCACATTTTAGCTACAATAGAAACATGAAAAATAATTCTCAAGGTGCTACTTCTGGGATATAAACTTAACTATTCATTGAACATAATGGTATAGGAATGAAATAACATAAAAAAGATTGAGATGATCCCGATTCCTACTATACTTTCCAGATTGCAACCATGATTCTTGAGATAAAAATAAAATCAAGCCATGATTTGAAGACCTATAAAGAGGCAACTCAGTCATTAAATAAAGTGACTGTTATGTGAAACTCCAACTATGCTTATGATCTTATTTCAGTTTTCCTTTGCAAAGGTCGTAAATGCAAAGATTGGTCCTAAAGTTACGTTTTCATCACTGTTGTAACTAAAGAAGTCACGATACATGGTCAGTAAATAAGTCAGCTGCTAAATAAGGTATTCTTATAAAACCAAAGCCTAAATTCAAGTCACCTTTCCACTAAACACAATGATCAATAAGGCTAGTATCATAGAGATAAAAATTACAAAAAATAATTTAGATGTTAATTCTTAATTAACAGTGCCTGCAGAAAGATTTTGTTAAATCAAACCACATAAATTATGATTTAGGCAAACTGAAATATAGAGTGTTTACACAATCTATGTCTAACAGTACACCTAAAAAGGCCCTCTCTTTTTCAAAGCCCCAATCTGCTTCTTTCTTTTTCCCTCCCCACCCTTCCTAGTGTAAGTGACTGACACTAAAGAAGGAGAAAGAGATGGCGAGTTAAAAAAAAAAAAAAAAAGGAAAGCAAACATTTCAATGCCATTTTTAACTTCAATGCTTCATTTGAATGATTATTTAAAGTGGTGGTTTACTTAACTGAATTGAAACGCACCTGCATAGTGAATCACTGACAAGGCTGCCAAAAAGGATTTTCATCTGAATGCCTCATACAATGGATTCAGCTACAATTTAGATTTTAAAACACACACACACATACACACACACACACACACACACACAGAGGCATTCACGTGTGTGTTAGGTTCCTATTCCATTAGGAACACTTCCAAACTTTCCAAGCTTAGATCCAAGTGAAATGAAAGAGGCTTTAGCCAAGAAATTGCCTCTTTATAGGGTTTCATTGCAACACTATATCAAACATTGCGGATGTAATTTGGAAAGCATACTAGCAATCAGTGGATGACCTCAATCTTTTTAACATTATTTCATTTCTAAAAGTGCTTGTTACCATTATATTCAATGAGCTCCATTTTGTAGTTTATTGTCTTGATGCACAGAAATTGTAGGTACTAACTATGCAGTCCAGGGATGTTAAGTCCTAAAATGCTTTTGATAAATAAGAAAGTTGTTTTTCATACATATTAGCCTATCTTGGAGGGACACTGGGTAAGATCCAATCCAAAACAAACCCTCACAGACCTCAAGAACCAAGAACCATTCATTCAACAATTCCTAGAATAACTGTTCATTTTGTACCATAAATGGGGAACTGGTAGCTCTGCTGGCAATGCCCAATCTTTCACGATTGGTCAGACTGACTGAGCTAATAGGAGATGGAATACAATATTTGAAAGTTTATTCTTTCTAAATAGGAAGGCTGTATATTACTGCCTTCAAAATTAAGAACAATACACTATAGCCTTGATGGTGAACTTATGGCAGGCATGCTGGAAGTGGCACGCAGAGTCATTTATGCCGGCATGCGAGCTGTCGCCCGGAATAGATCCACTGCGCATGCGCACACATCCACCAGCTGATTGTTGGGTATCTGCCACGCATGCACCAGGGAGACATGCACGCATGCACAGAGGCACACAGTGCGTGCATGGGGGCCGCATGTGCAGGGAGGCAGAGGAGGTTGCGTGCCCATTGCATTATGGTTGCAGGCATGCATATGTGCGTGGGCATGCACTTTCGGCACGTGACGACAAAAAGGTTAGCCATCACTGCACTATAGGTAAGAAGCTATGCAGCAAGTTTCTCTTTGAATCAAAAACTCAGGAAAGTTCCCAGTGGCTTAACAGAAAGAAAGAAACTCAAAAAGAACCTGCCATAATGGATCAAGCAGTTAAAAATGGTGGTGGGTAGTTTGTACTTTCAGGGTTACAAGATTGATGTTAGCTCTCTCCAGTAAACCAGACAGGAAACACTACTAGTTGTACTTTATTGTATGGTTATATTAGCAGAATCCTGCAAATCTGAAAGCACAAACGTGCCATTTTGAACTGCTTGATCCATTAGACTGTTCCTGTCTCTCTTATGTGATTGCTTTGTAAAGCAGCATCTCTTCCCCTTACTCCCCGAGAGCATCCATACATTCCATTAGAGCAAGGGAGGGAAGAAGAAGGGAGAAGGAAGGAAGGAAGGAAGGAAGGAAGGAAGGAAGGAAGGAAGGAAGGAAGGAAGGAAGGAAGGAAGGAGCAGGGAAGAAGGAACAGGGAGGGAAGGAGGGAGGGAGGGAAGGAAGATTTCTGATATTCACTGTCAACTTCCCACAAGGAAATCAATGGGAAAGCTGACAGGAAGTTGGAAATCACTCCTGCTCCCATTGATTTTTTTGTCCACTTGTGTTTCATTAAGAAAATATCTCTGAAAAGATGCCTGAATTCTGAAATGTATAAACATTTTAAAATTTGCATTGTAAAAGAAGAAGTTTGCTGAATTACAGTAAGACAGGAGTCAATCAGGTACACTGTAAGTCTCCTTAAGATATTTCTGGCTCCTAATGTTCTTGAAGAAAATGCAGAGTGAATAGAGAAGGATAAAAAGTGTAGAGAATTTTGCAAAAGAAAACAAAAAAAATCTAATAACTTCATTGTTATTTAATTGTAATGCATTAAACAAACTATGCATGGTTCAATTCCCACAACATATTAAGTAAAATATAAACAAATCACATTAACATGCTTAGAATACAGTATGTGTGCCTGGCCTGTATTTGCTGGTCATATGTTTATTCTTTCTTTTCTAGAAGATAACTGTTCTTGTTCCTTCACTGCTCACACCACCAATAATACTTAGTTGGCAAATGGCAGTCACCCCAAAATATCCAAACAGTTCTGATATATGTTTGAGCCTAATATCACCTATGGTTTGGTCCATTTTCTTTCAAAGAAACTTCAAAATTCTCAGCTCTTTCATTTAAATTATCAAAATAAGAAAATCAATGTGTGAGTAATTTTCATTATCAAATAGCCAGCTGATGGCATTTTTGGAAATATTGCACTTTACTCATTTTATGTTTATGGGTTGAAAGATCTGATTCCCCTTTTGGGCTGTTCAAATTATTTTTAACTGCAATACTAATAGCAATGTATAACACTGATATGTTGCAAGCTATATTAGTTTCAGGGGTGGGATTCAAATTTTTTTAACAATTGGTTCTGTGGGCATGACTAGGTGGGTATAGCTAGGTGGGCATGGCCATGTGACTGGGTGGGCATGGCTTCTTTTTTTTTGCAGCACTCCCCCATGCTCCATTTTGAGGCCTTCTGGGTCTCAGGGAAGCCTCCTGGGGGTCATTTTTGCTCCCAGAAGGCTTCCATGGGGCTCAGGAAGAAAAAAAAATGGAACCGGGAGGTGGGCAGCACCCGTCCCACTGAGTTTTGAGGCCTTCTGGGCCTCAGGGAAGCCTCCTGGGGGTCATTTTTGCTCCCAGAAGGCTTCCATGGGGCTCAGGAAGAAAAAGTGGAGCCTGGAGGGGGCACACAGCCCTCAATGCTCCATTTTGGGCCCTTCTGGTCCCCAGGGAAGCTTCCTGGGGGGCATTTTGGAGCATGGGGGATGCTGCTGCTGCGCCCCCCTCCATTTTTTGCCTTCCTGGGCCTCAGGGAAGCCTCCTGGGCGAAGCAATAAGATAGCAGGGGAATCCTGGCACAGCTGATCAAAGGAACTGCTGATCGTCAGGATAAAAAAAACCTGGGCAGGGACGAACGCAGTCAGCGATGTTGGGCATGCACATGTTGTTGTGCATACACGATAAGGGGGGGTGGGGAGGGGTGGATGGAGAGGGGCGGGGCCAGCCAGGAACACAATTTGCCAGTTCTCAGAACTGCACAGAATCATAACAACCAATTCTATAGAACCGGTCCGAACCGGTTCTATAGAATTCCCACCCCTGATTAGATTCCTATAGGCTTTCAGGTACAAAATAAGTGTGGACTGCTGCCTATAAAGTCCTTTTTTCATGGATGGGACCTGAAGCATACTCACACTGTCAGATCTTGTGGAATGGGTGGGCACAGAGATAGGTGAATTTCTGTGTGGGCATGCTTCAAATCTCATCCATGAAAAAAAATGCTATCTAATGCTATCTAAAGAGTTGGCTGTTCTTTGGGAAAACATCTTACTCCACTGAAATTCTAATGGCTTTAATTTAGCTGGTTTTTTAGAAGGCGGATCACATTTTTTTAAAGTTGGGAAGCCATACAAATTCTTTAAATAATAAATAAAGCAATTCATCAAATGTATTCAAGTGGCCCTTCTTCCTTCACTTGCAGCTTTCTTCCTTGAAGGAGCTGATGAACCTGCCATCCTGCAATTAACCAGACCCCAACATACTTCAACATAATTGCTGCAGAACAAGCTTTGTTCATAATTAGCTACTGAAAATATATTCTTTTTTCCCCAGGCAGCGAAGAATACTGTAAGAGATGAGGAGCCTATGCCTGTACCTTCACTCTTCAACTGCTTCCGTGCCTCTTTAAAAATGGTTTCTTTCTGCAACAGCCTATTTGATGGTTGCCGAGTAGACAGAGGCAGAAAGAGAATTCATTGGAACTTTGGAAAGATATGTATCCTTGTTGAGGGAAACAATATATTATATTTAAAAGGGGAAACTTTATTATTAAAAAGCTAATTCCAACAGATTCCCAGAACCTCAAGCAATGGGCAAGTTTTATGTATCATTTTTTTCCCATAAAGAATAAAACCAGCTTCTAGTCTAGGGCCTAGGGCAACTATCATTTTGCATTCACATTCTATAGACTATGGAATCTCTATAAAAATGGGGATGACGACTACAGCTGACAAGCTTAATGTTACGATGTAAGGATTCCACTTTCTAAGGCCTTTTTGTAGGCTGGATTTAGCAAGTGAAATTTAAAAAACTGAATATATAGGCTCATAGGAATAACTGACTGGTAAATCTACTTCTTTTGAGGAATCAACTAAAAGAGGAGATGTACAAGGAAAAAACAGAAATATTGAAAGTGAAAAAGTATTAGTTAGAAAGCAAGCTATTTTCTGATCTCCAAATATCCGATAGTCAATTTTTTCAATCTTTTTTTGTTTCCATTTTTGTTTCCTGTACATTTTGTTTTTGTTATTTGTTTTTACTAAATTCTGCTTTTTAGAATTTATAATATTCTTCAATGCACTGTAGCTTTTAGGCCATTTTATTAATATGATTAGCACCAGAGTGCTTTAACTTAAAGAAAAATATACATAATAACGGCAAACAAAATTGTTGGAGGGGAAAAGTACAAGTTAAAGGAAGATGATAAATATACATGATAAAGACTGCATAAACTTCCATACACTGGCAGATATTTCATCTATTGTCTTAATCATCAGTTTTAAAGACGGAATTATACTATAACTCAACTTTCAAATGTGCCAGTTTTACAACCATAAACTGGAATAACTGAATATTGTTTGTTTTCTTCATACTTCTATCTCTCCACTTAAGAGCTTTGTGGTTAAATTTAAGTATTAGTCATTAGATTCCACCAGGTAGAAGAAACCTCAATTGGCAGATAAACAATTATATGAGAAAGACAAATTAATGTTTCACACATCCTACTTGAATTCAACCTACAAAATAGAGAACTGGGAGAGGCAGAAGAAAAATAAAGAAAGACAGAACTGTGATTCTCTCAATCTGCTACAGCTTGGCACCCTTCCAGAGATGCATGGATCTAGCTGCCTGGAAATACTAGGAGTTGTAGTTCAATACATCTGAAGCATGCTAAATTAGACAAGGAGGGGAAATGCAAAATAATTATTCTTTGTCTGATTTTTGTGTTCATTTATTGCGATACAAGGATATATAAACATAAGGAATCTGATGACCGATCCCAGTCATCTAGAGCGCACCAACCCCGTCCCCCCCCCCCCCTGTCCATTTTTCCCCTATTCTTTTTTTTCTTTATGTACCATTTCATGTATCACACATAACTTATCCTTATTATCTTTAAACAACAAAAAAAAAACATCTGTTGAAAATTTCTCTCCCCTTTCTGATGAAGTGAGGTAACAGTCATTCTCAATATTATCCCTCTCCCCAGGGGACACAGTGCCCACCCCTTCGTTGACATTCTGAAAACAGCTTAAGCTTATATGACTTCACTAAGACTTAGCCCATTTGATTGGCTGAGGGTAACGCTATGGTTATCTTGTCTTTTTTCTTTTGATTTTATGGGGAGTTACTGTGATGTTGGCAGTAATCCGCCCTCTTCTATGTATATTTTGTACATCACCCAGAAACTTTCAGGATTGGGTTGTGTTAAAAGTACTTTCAATTAAATAAAGAAACAAATATTCTGAACTGCACCTTCAGTGAACAAAGTGAAAAGAAAGCAGAATACTCTGCTGTAGGGTAACTTGTGAAACGCAGACACATCATTTCTTGTGCGTGAAGCCTCTTAATTAAAAATTTAGACTTCAGTGCATCTCCATAACAGGCTTATGACATTCCAAATTAATGCTATAAACTCAAGCTATGCTCTTCCAGAAAAGAGTGGAAGAACCACGTTTCCTTTAGTTCCTCTAATTGTTAGCTTACTTGTGTATAACACAGATAATCCTTGCTTAGTGACCACAACTAGGACCAGCACCTTGATCATTAAATGAAGTTGTCACTAAGTGAAACATCACAGTTTTACAAAATAAAGCTGATATAACCTGAGAAGATTGAAAATGTGAGGATTAGTAGTAATGTTTTCATTACCATAATTGCGAGGGGTTGCTGAATGAGGACTACCTGTACATCAGGCATCTGTATTACAGATAAATAAATCCATTCCTTTTCCTCCAATAAAACGCTTTGACCTTCATCACATCTGCTTCCACATTGAGTCTGAGTTATACTGTGTGTCATCTCACCCTGTCACATCTCACTCACTTACAGGTAAATATGAACATACACCAGTTGAGGACCATTATAACAAAATGTATACATGTATGTGTAAATGATATTTATATACCACTGACTTCACAAGAACTGTGGGAAATTTACAAAATTCAAATAAATGTATAAGATACATAACAAAAAATCTGGGTATACAACCATTATTCTATCCCAGAACTTGTAATGTTATTGCATCCTAAATGTCAAAAGCTCCATAAGTAAACAGGCTCTACTTAATTACCCTCCTAAAGACTATAAATGCCATTCAAATTTTGAGGAGGACTCACAAACATCATATCCTGGCCTCTCAATTCATGAATGCTGGGATGGCTTCATCTTTTAATTCAGGAGCATCAAACAATTAAGATATTTAAAATAATACATATCTTTCATCTCCACTAAGATTAATACTTAGTTCTAACTTCTACACCATGTTTATTTTTAAACTTAGACAACTCATGACACTAACATCTCATCTTATGTGCAGACTTACTGATTACTCCTAGATTTGCTTCTTTGAAAATATGGACCAAATCTGACCTAAATTCCTGTCCTAAATCTTGTTATCTACTAGGAGACAATTAAAGATCACCAACTTATTTTGCTGCCCTACCTGATTTGATTATATAAATGTAAAAAAGTATATTGCATGAAGTTCAATGTCAGAAAGTTAGTCCATTGATCTGAATAATATATACCCTGTTTAAAAATGGTTTTAGAATTTAACTTAGATTGCACAGTAATCTAAACTTTTACTCTTCTGGATCAGCCATTATATTCCTACTAATATTTTAATACGAATTTATAACTTTGTCAGAGGTGTGTGTGTCTGTTTGTTTGTTTGTGTGTGTGTGTGAGAGAGAGAGAGAGAGAGGGAGGGAGGGAGGGAGGGAGGGAGGGAGGGAGAGTAAATTCTCTCAACTTTGTTATTTTTAAAAATCAGTTATTGATGACATATTGACAGTGATGTTGGAAGGTGTTTTTTTTTTACTATTGTTTATGTCTAGTTTCTATCACTAGCAGCTTTCCAGTAATTAACTCAACAAATCAAGTAAAGTCAACAAATCAATTTTGTTGATGTCAGCAATTTTTTAATGTTAGGGTATGTCTTTTTCAAACAAATTCCTTTATCTTATTTCAGCAAGTTTATCATAATATTGAGATTTAAGAAAACACACATTCTTGAATATAATTATTTTCATAGTTAATGTAACAGTTGAAACAAGAAGCGCTAGTGGTTTGTTGCAGCAGTGTTTAGAAAATAAAACAACAAAATGAAGCGTGCATTTGGACAATTATATCACCTATTTGGAGAAAAATAAAATAACTTTATTCTGAAACATTGCCCTAAAGCAAATCAAAGCATTCATAAAAATTCTACTATTCTTTGTTTTAAAATATTACAATTAAATAAGCATGGCTACTGCTCAGTGTACTCTATTACAGGGGTCCCCAACCGCCGGTCCGCGGACCGGTACCGGGCCGGAACAAGCCTTACCGGGCCGCTGGTTGCTGGGCGCCGCCATCTTTTTGGAAAGCTCACGGAGCGCTGTTTCGTCATAAAAGATGGCGGGCGCAGCGCTCGGTGAGCTTTTCCGGGTAGAAAGCCATTTCACCGAAAAAGCTCACCAGAGCGCTGGCGCCGCCATCTTTTTATGGCGAACAGCGCTCCGGTGGCGTCACCGGAAGCGCCTTTTCGTCATAAAAGATGGCGGCGCCCAGTTGCGCTGGTACCGGCGCGGCGCCCAGCTGATGTCGGAACCGGGCGCGGCGTCGAAAAGGTTGGGGATCCCTGCTCTATTACACCTAGAATTGTATCCAGACCTTCCCATACTTAAGGCACACAGAAATCCGGAGCTTTTATTCCTAAATAATAGCCGTGGCTGCATTTTACCCATTTAATAACTTTACATATTTTATTTATATCCTATTTGCCTCCACAAGATCAAAATAGCATATACAGTTCTCGACTTCTCATTTTTATTCCAGTAACCAATTTGTGATGCAAATTAGGCTAAGATAAATGAGCTTCATTACTAGAGTAAGAACTTGAATCTGGGTCTCACCAATCTAAATCAAGATTCTGTTTATTATCCCATATTGGCTTTCCCTTAAAGGATACAATATCTAAACATGCTAAAAAAAATGTGGCTGAACACACAGAATAATTTTGAAAATACACTGCATGACCAATTTAAAAGCATCAAAAATATAATGAAACAAAATTATGTTAAATTAAGCAATTTTATCTTGCTCATATTCATTTTGGTTGATACTCCCCATTTTTATTTTATTTTTATTCATTAATTAAATTTATATGCGATCCACATAAAGAAGAAATCATAATGAATTAAGGCAACAAGAACTTCAACTTCAGTAGTGCAATATGTAGCTATTTAAATAAACCAATATATCAAAATACCATAATAAAAAGTATTTTCCAATCATAACTGATCCTAAAGTGTGTCTTATTTACATTGTGCTTTAACAGACTACAGGTAGTCCTTGACTTACAGTTGGTCACTTAGCAACCATTCAAAATTACAATGGATCCTAAAAAGCTACATGACCCAGTTTCAAAATTATGGCCGCTGCAACACCTCATGGTCATTCAACCTTATAACTAACCACAGAAACACTACAACACCCTCCCGCCTATCTCCTCCCATCCTGCCCTTGGGCCCTTTTACTCCACTACAACTGGATCCTTGCAGGACTTGCACAAAAGATACAAAGCACACTGGAAGTTAAAGTAATAATAATGCACTACAGGCAAAATATTCAATTTCAATCCAATCAAAAATGTTTCTACCAATCCATCAAAGGAGAGACTGTAGTGAATCAATCAACATTTGACATGGAAAAAACAGTGCAGTTTTGGGTGCAGCTATGGGACAACCCAAAGAAATGCAACAAGAATGCAGCTTGGATAAAGGAGGTGGATAAGTATATAAAAGAAATTGAAATGAAAGTACTCGTAATAACAGCAAAATGGAGGAGAAAATGACAAGGAAGATCAAGAGTTGGTCAGTACTAGATGAAGATGAACTGCATGATTTTTGGTTGAAACAACTGACAGGCCTACACTCACAACAACATATATTTAACATTATAATGCAAGGACGTGAAACTGAAGATTGGTTAACATCTGGTAAAACCTATCTGATAATGAAAAATCCAACAAAAGGGGAAGGACCAGGCAACTATAGATCAATGTTCTGCTTACCAGCAATTTTCAAATTGCTAACTGATGTTATACTTGATGCAGCCAAACAGCATCTAGTTAAAAACAAGCTGTTTCTATCCAAATAGAAAGGAAAGGACTCAAAGGCATTCACACACAAAGACATGTGCAAAGTATGGGGGATATTCAATGAGTCAAATGTGCCTCTCTAGTGCCTTGAAAATATTTTGGCTGATTTCTTTCCTGTCCCCAAACAGTATACACTATTTTCTCCAGCCACCATTTATAACAAACAAAAAAAGAGATCTAAGAAAAAGAGATTTAAAGCAGTGAATGGAGAAAGTGATATATTATTTAAATGCCATGGAAGAAACATATTTACCTACACAATGTAGAAGTTACTGAATGCTTTGTTTTAAATAAAATGTTTTTATCAGGTTTTCCAACCTTCTCTATGAGTTTTTACCACAGATTATGAAAATTTTGCATGGATTTATTTTTAGAAGTAGAAAAACCTTCTGAAACCAATCAGTCATATGTATCAGCAGAAACCAAGAATTCCTTTTCTTCCACAATTCTCAATACTTATATTTCCCTTCCATTCATTAATAAAGTGTATCAAAACAGACTAGTAACAAGAAATATTCCCTCTGCTTCTTTGGATCAAGCAATTTTGTTGACTAAACCATAAAATAATGCTTACCCCAAAGATAAAGGCTGGGTAGAGATCTGGATTTGAAGGGCAAATGTGATTTGGAACATATTGTCACATAATGAGCACCTATTGAGAACATCTTAAAGTCATATTCCACCTGATGTGTAAAACTTCTATTTATTATATATTGTGTTTACAGACAATAAACAAAATACATTTTCAGTTTCCAGCCGGCTGTTTGGTAGACACAATGAATCCAATGTACAATCCTATCTAACTAATTCTATTTTAAGCAACAAAGAAACAGGATACTTATAAATCAGAAAAAATAGTAAAATTGATGAAACTAGTAATTACGCTATTAGATTCCATTTTCAGTCATTGCTGAAACAAAATCTATAGAACAAATACATTGTTACTTTGGTTCTCCTCAGTTATGAATGCATGCAAAGATAACATGGTAACAACACCACAAACATTTTGCAATTATTTGTATGCATATCATAAAAATTACATATAGTAAGATATACTATATGTCTCAGTTACATAAATACGGCACACATCATGTTTAATGAGAAAAGATAATATGAAATTGAAACAGAACAGACAAAAGTATAAATATAATGATTTGAATTGAGGTGAGATAATCGAAATAAAATTGAGAAAATTAAAAGAGGGGAAAAACTATATAGAAAATGTAAAATAGTATAAGATATGGAATAGAATACAAAAAAGAGCATGAAATTGAGTTTTGTGTCTGTATAAAGAAGTTCAACCCGGGACCATGCTATTTTAAAAAAAGATGTTTTACTTGTATTTTGTGTGTGAAAACCCAAATAAAACTTTATTTTTTTAAAAAAATCTACTATTCTTTGTTTTAAAATATTACATCATGCTAGTTCATTTGAAAACAAAATAAAACCCAAGATCTTGGTGATTTACAGCTTTATAACTAAGAGTAAGCAGTGCAAATTCTTCATATGATTATGTGAAAAAGACTGCTAAATAACTACTGAAGGTGACGCCACATGAGTGTAAGGGTACTTAGTTTTAATCTATTGCAGTCAGTTAGAATTAGACCTATAGTTCCAATTGCTGCCTAGGCCCACTAAAAGCAGAAAAACATTCTAGTGCAGTGGTCCACAACTTTTATGGCTTGGTGGCCCAGTGTGGGGGAGGAGAACAGGCCTGCACAAGCAACCTCCATGCTGGCCTGCTGCTCATATAAGTCAAGCGGTGCACGGATATGTCGCCCTGCTCACACGACCCAATTTTGAACAGAGCACGACCCGGTAATGGGCCACTGCCTCGGGGTTGGGCACCCCTGTTCTAGTGCCTCTGTTTCCTGCAGGCCATATTTTATTATTATTTTTTATTTCAACATTTTGTATTGTAGGCTGTCTTGAAAAGTGTTTTCTCACATGCACACAAATCTAATGGCTCATTCTTGTGGAAAACATGGGCTAGGAAAAAGCCCCAGGAGTTTTCAAGCATGTGAACAGATGAATGCTAGGAATAAAAACCTTCTAAGTGTCCTAAAATTACATTCAGATGTGCAATTCTTCATTTAGAAGTCTAAGTGTCAGAACCCATTATGGTAACAAATGAAGAAAACATACTAGGATCAAAAGGGGGAGATAAGGCCAAAGAAAAAGAGCAGTAACAATTCATAATTATCTTGTAGTTATAGCGCTTGTGAGCTAAATAAAGACTGTTGTGCAAATCCATCAACTCTATTCCTTGCTATACAATGTTCCCCCCTGAAAGTGTGTTATGTATGTGCATCCTTAAGTATAAATACAAAATTTCTTGCACTTTATTAGTTTAGCATAACAGAACATCTACCTCTAACACATCTACAATTCTGAAGTGTGAATAGGATAAATAGATTTGAAAGAGGTCCACTCTGAAAGATAATACTCACTTTAGACCTCTGTCAATTGTGTATTCCTAGTCAAATTCAGGACAGCTGTCACCAATTGCCCACAGTACAAACAAATTTAAGCCCCATTACATGAAACTTGACTGTAAGTGACATTCCAGAAGGGGCACAGCAGATTTTTGCTCCAAACGCACAGCCCAACAGCAACCTTGTTGAGGGGAAAAAAGAAGGGGGGGGGAAACTACACTATAAAATGTAGGGCATTATTCAATGAGGAAGGAAGCTACGGCAGCATAAAGAATTTCTTTCAGCAACAAAGCGCTTCTCTCACAATAATCTTCAGGTGGGTACTCTCCTACTGCAGATGACTTAAATTAAGGTAGGCTGTGCTGCAGTCGAGTGTGAGTCAGCAAGAGCTGCTTGTAGGAAACTGCTGACATTTTTAGAAGGCTCACAAACAAAAGTGTGTGTGCGCGCGCCTGTATGCTCATACAGACAAATGGGTTTCTTCTCAGGAAGTGTGGGCACACATACCATTAACATGTAGAAAACCAGGAGCGCACAATTCCTCACTTCCATGTCCAATTCAAAGAACTCACCCTGAATGTTAGCTATAATTAGAAGCTACTTTAAGTCCTTCAGAATCAATTTGTTTAAGCATATAAAACAGATCAAACAAAAGTGTTTGAGTAACTTCTCTTTTTGAAAAGTGAAAATCTGTCCTGCATGAAAGCAATGTGCCCTTTTTATTTTTAATGAGTTGGGGAACTTACTTTGAATTAGAACACTTAAAAGTATTTAATACTTCAGCTGGGAGATTATTTTATAAGCAGAGGTGTAAGGTTAATTTCTAGAAAGATTGATGCTGGGACACAATCTCTCTTTATAACAAAATCTTGTGACCTAAAAGACCCTTGTCTAATGAAAAATGGAAAGAAGGTCACACTGACTCATTAATAGAGAAGATGCAATCTGTACTTGCAGATTATTACAATGTCACTCAAAGTCTTCCGATTTGAGATTTGCCAAAAAGGCAAGTGAGAACAGGAATATTGCAAAATATAGCTCTCTAAGATCTCTAAGAGCTTTGCTTTAGAACACAATTTCAATATACTCCACAATATACAGGGTCACAATATTCAGGGTATGCTGCACAGTATACAGGGTATTCTTTGAAAAAACAACATGCATTTATGAAAGATGTACAGGTACTGAAAAGAGCACTCTACCATCTGTAGGAGAATTGGTATAGCATAATGGATATCCAAGAGATGGAATAGAGAAGTTTTTCAGAAAAATATTTCCACAATCCTTTTTTAAACTAAAAATGCACTGTTGATGAGACTAATAATGTAACAATGAATTACTACATCTGTTCAAGTTCAGCTATTTCAGTAGTGCAAATAAACCTGCCTCCGGGAAAAACATCGAATTTACATATATAAGTTCATAAACATCTAATATCAGCCCCCAATCAGAAAAGACCACTGGGATTTTTTTCCCTGATTAATATTTTTCTGGAAATGTTTGTTCTGGTGGATAGAGCGTCCACAAAATATAAATGTAATCCACATCAAAACATATTAGATAATCTTGGACAAGCAGTTGTCTTTCTCAGTTATCTTAAATTTAAAATACCTGGAGTAGTCATTCTTTGAACAGAGTTATGGAAACCAATAGGGCAACTTTATAATAAATTACTATATTTTAGTGGCTCTACTCTATGTGTGAGGTAAGATCAGATCCAACCACACAATTGTATATTATTCTCCACCTTAATAGACAGGCATTCAAATACTCTTGAGCTCCACACAGAAAGCCAGGATTGAAGTGGAACAAATAATCATGAGACATCTTACAATGTTGATCTACAAAAGCATAATGAGATAATGAATATTGCTACCCTAAACACATATTTAATACAGCAGAACTTATTTTAGAGAAAATAAGGTTGTATTATAATTTGAAAAGCATTTCTTCTCATTACTGATCACAACAAAATATACACATTCCTCTGCTTCTTTGCTTGCTTGTTTGCAAATGATAATTTCTGTTCCAGAACAGGCAGGCTAAGTTTTGATGCTTTTCAACACACCACAAAAATGCTTTAGTCTAACTCAGTGGTAGTCAACCTGGTCCCTACCGCCCACTAGTGGGCGTTCCAGCTTTCATGGTGGGCGGTAGGGATTTTGTCCCCTACTTTATAAATCACCATTACTGTGGAACCGGTGGGCAGTTAGAAAATTTTACTACTAACAGAGATACAAAAGTGAGCAGTAGGTATAAAAAGGTTGGCTACCCCTGGTCTAACTAGAAAACAGAATGAGTATGCTGCAACTCAGCTGGCTAAACTCATTAATTTTATATTTTCTTGAAGCAAGCTTCAATATGGATATTTAGTTCATGCAGCTGCCAAGGGAGGAGGAAGAGCAGATATTCAGTGTACATGAAACAATGGGCATGTTTTGCAACTGCTGAGTAAACATTATTATTACAAACTTGTGGCAAACTTTAATCAGATTTCAGAATGGAAAGATGGGAAATTTAAATAATCCAGAATAATCTAATAGGAAAAATATCAATATTGCTAGCATATTAATTTTAACTATTGAAACATCCTATAGGGCTCAGTCATCCAGGTCATGGTTATTTCAAAGGTGCTTTTTAAGAGGCAACTGGACTTCCTGGATAAAGCACCTCTGGAACAATATTGAAACACCCATATCAGTTTCCTAGCAAAACTCATGGTGCTAATTATTATTGCAGGCTACTTCCAGATTAGTCATTATATTTGAAGTCTTATATTTAAGACTTAGCTGATCAGAAGGCATAACAACAGATTCATAAGGGATACGAAACATTACATGTTGCAACATTATCTTCAAACATTACTTAGTATGAGACAGCAAAAAAAAAAATAATGAAATTTTTCAATAATGCGAAGCAAGCTGATGCCATGCTTCAAATTAAATCAAAGTCTGCCTGGAATTCTGGTGGGAACAAACGAGAGCATTTTGATCCTACGAGGATTTTGAGCAGAATAAATTTGGGCTAGCATCTGTCATCTGAACAATTAAAAAAATGATGCAAGGACAGGTTTTGACTTACATGGTAAAGTTTTTAAAAATGTCTTCTTTTCTGTGTTTTTTTAATGCTCCATATTTCTAAGAAAAGAAGACCATCCACTTAAGGCAGTCAGGCACCAGTTATTGGTAAATGAAGGCTTTATTATTATTATTATTTAAATAAAAGGGCAAGGAACCTCTCAGTTACCACTTAAACCTTTTAAATAAGTCAACTGCTCCAGGTTCTGACCCACGGAGTTTCTGAAAGTGGAAGACTAAAGAGTGGGTTTACCTCAACCCTTCTTAATCCCTTTATTTACATTTAGCAGGCGATCCAAAATTCTTAATGTTATTTGAAGCTTTAAAATTGGGGGGACATTGTGGGTGTGGGTGAGAAATCACACATCTGTCTACTAGAAGAAATTGGGAAAAGTAACCAATCTCATATTTAACTCACATCGCAGGAAATTCTATTTTTCCCTGGAGCATTTGTATTATAGATCTCATGATGCATAATTTGTTCAGTTTTTGACCTTTTTCTGGGACTTTGCATCATTTTAATATTATCAACATTAGATATTATAGTTACTCTACTCAACAACGTGTGCAGTGATATCACATTCGGACTCATTCCACAATCAGGTGTAATGTTCAACAAAAATATTCCTCTTAGGAACACTGGTGTTGCCCTGCTGGGAGACAGCTATCTGAAAATTATATTAAGGCTGTGTTACCCATAGAGAACTCCTGGGTGCAATCAATCAGGAACATTCCTCCAAGACAATATATAGAAAACAGTTTAAAAATTTATATTTATATTTATTTATAATTTTTTAATCTGACAACATTTCAATTGAAAAATAAAATAAAATGTTTGATTCATGAGATACTATATCTTCCCTTATCCTGGAATCTTAACCCTTCCCATCCTTTATTATTAACCTTAGCATTAAGAAATATTAACATATAAACCTCCCCAACTGAGATGGGGAAATGTACTTCCCATGCAGACATTTGCCAAATTGTAATCATATTTCCATACCATTCATAATCTATAGAAAGCAGTTGTTGCATTAGTTCTAACAACTCCTGTACTTCGAACATAGCGTCTAAACAAATGCTCTAAATACACATACCTTCCCACTCACATTTTTATTCATATTAATCTACAATGACCAGCAAATTTCCTACTAAAGAACCAAACATTTGAAAAAATTCTCATGTGAAAATAAACCAATAATGTGATGCATCTGAGAATCTAATACTATATCTAGTCAGTGATCTGCATTATTTTTGTGAAGCTATGATGCTGCTCTGTATATTGGGGTATAAGGACAAACAAGGACCAAATATAGAGGAACAAAATGATAATAAATTTAACACTAGAAGATTCATAAAGGCCCTCTCTTCTAGCATTCCATAGCTAGTTAAAACAATTGTTCCACAATGCTTTCTGCCAGAGCTACTTCGTAAAGCACATTTCTCTTTGGGAGGGAGGAGGAATTGGATTTTTCTTTTAAAATATATTTTAGTCTATTTCCCCCTTAGAATATATTTTTAATATACTACCTAATGTCTTTTGGGATTTAATTTAATTAATTATACAAACAAACCAGAGGTAGGTATTCAGCAGGTTCTGACCAGTTCTGGAGAACTGATAGTGGAAATTTTGAGTAGTTCGGAGAACCGGCAAATACCACCTCTGACTGGAGATTTTACAGCATCCTTCCCCTGCCATGCCCACCAAGCCATGCCCACAGAACCGGTAGTAAAAAAAAAAAATTGAATCCCACCACTGAAACAAACTCACAAATAATTATGAGAGTGACCACTGCTCAGGCTCACATAAGTGAGATTGCTGTTAGCTATATTCTTGAAGTGCTCACTAGCAATATAACAATACCTGAAACTTAGTGTTCAGTTTCCAAAGGCTAGTTGTAAAAACCTAGCAGGTTCAAAAAACGTCGATAAAGTTCTTGATCCTGGTACCAAAATCTTCAGGAATCAAGTTCCTGAGGCTTCAGAATTCTTGTGACTCTGAAGTCTGGAAAACTAAATTTTTTTGAGCTAATTTTTTTTTTTTTTTGATAGTTATGCTCAAAGAATTTGGTTGTACAATTCCAAAATGGGAAAGTTCAGCTCTAATCCCTGTTGCCTAATTTGAGCAATCTAAAGTGAGAAATACCAGTCCAGGCAAAGGGAAAATATCAAAGATATATTTTAGGCGCACAGAAGTTCAGAATGCTTTTTTCTAAATACTAAAGTTCATGCAAACTCACATAGCCATATCAGTAACATTTTTAAAAACTTTTTACCCCTCAGTTTAATTTTTTTTTTTTTTTTTTTTTTGCTATGACATACTGGATAGGCAACAGTATTTTAAAAAGGCACTCCAACCTCAACTTTGGACATGTGAAAATAAAGGTAGGATTTTCAGCAATATTTAAAATACAATACATAGTTACATTTATTTCTGACATCATATACACTGTTTCAATATACAGCAAATTTAAATCTGAAACACTTGAGAACTCTTACAGAAACAGGTGCTGTAACTTCACTTGACACCATAAAGCATCAAACATTCTATTTGCACTCATTATTCCACCATAAGAAAAAGTTTCATTAACATATATTCCTATTTTAGATTGCTATGATTTTATAACACCTTGTTGGAAGTGAGTAAGCATGCACTGGATTGCACTGTAAAATTTCCCACGCATCTATCTAGTGACAAGCAGCAGCATGGAGTCATTCTTCCAGTCCTCAACCCGTCTCTCCCGCCTATACTTTCCAAACATTAATTAGAGCTAGATTTTTATCGCAAATGTTGTTTGCATTTCTGTACTGTAGCTCATCAATGGGACTCAACTGAAAACACCCAACATCTCCACACCATTGCTGAAGGCACTATTTGTGCAGCTTGAGAAAAGGAAGCATGTCACAAAACAAGTTATCCTCAAAACTCAGGATACAATCAATCCAAACTCTTATTCCCACGCTTATAATGCAGTGAGGTTTTTAAAAACACCCTTCTGTTTAACAGTGTTGATATTAAGTATACAAAATTTCCAGTGCAAAACCTGATTTCTGGTTGTATGTACTAAGAGAAGTTTGTAAATGTGAGGCAGATGCGATGCCTTCTAGTAATGTCAGCATTCTTTGAGAAAAAAAAAATCTGTGTTGCCATACTTGATTTCACTGCTGTAAAATAGCCTCACATTTTATGATAAACATTTTCTTAAAATCCACACATGGATTTATGCAGGTGAATGCAACTATCCAAAATGTTATAGTATCAATTCTCATACAAATCAAATTACATTCTCATATCAAAAAGATACATGAATGACTTTCAAAAGGGTGAAACAATTTCAAATGTTTTAAAACTAATCAAGTAAATTGTTAAAACAGTGGATTTAACAAGAGATTCATGTCAAGGAATTCAAAGTATTTTTTTAAAAAATTGTAAACTATAATTTATGTTTAAATTCAGGGTGTAGATTTTAAGGGTCACTTGCCTAGGACCATGGACAAATACCCTGTCTCCCCAAAATAACACCTATCTGAAAATAAGCCCTAGCATGTTTTCAAATATGTGACTAATATAAACCCTACCCCCAAAATAAGCGCGCGACCTAAGAGCCGACCCAGGAGCGGCCGCCCCCCTCCCCTCCGGGTCCCTTGACCCATCCCCCCCGCTCACCCTACCAGGCAAGAGGAGACTAAACCCACCCCAAACCCACCTAAGCCTGCCCAGCCGTCCACTCCATGTGGTTGCTTGTGCCACAAGGCAAGGTGGGGGATGGAGCTGCCCCCCACTCCCTGCACCAGCTTACCTCAGGTCTCCTGCAGCCAGGTCATCCAAGTCCCAAGACTTGTCTTGCTGCAGCAGCACCAGCAGCCATATGAAGCAGGAGTCCACATGTCTGTCGGCCCATTTCTGCTTGATCACAGCCGCAACAGAGCAGGAGGCCGAGTGGTGTGCCGCGAGGCAGACATCGGGATATGGGTGGCCTGGCTGCGAGGGCCCTGAGGTAAACCAGTATGGGGTGTGTGGGGTAGCTCCACTCCCCTGCCTCACGGTGGCACTAGCGCACCATGCTGCCTCCTGCCCCAGCACAAGCATGCAGAAGAAGTGGGCTTCCTGTACATGGGAAAAAAATAAGACACCCCCCCCAATAAGCCCTGGTGCTTATTTTGGGACCCCCCCAAAAAATAAGACCCGTTCTTATTTTTGAGGAAATACCAGTACTGATTCATTCATACACATTTGCATACAAAGTTGAGAATGCTAGGCAGATAAACTTTCTCTTCTTACTTACTCCTCTCAGCCTGCTCCTTACCTATAAATTTCGCAGCTGCTTTCGGTTGTCATGCCTTCAAAAGATTTTTTCAAATCCCACCTGGGAATTGCAAAATTTTGCCCCAAATTTAAATTATGGTTTTCAAATTAAGCAAGGCTGGTTCTGGCTTGTTTAAAGTTTTAACTTCAATTAAATAACATCCTGATTTTTAAATACACTACAGAGAACACTTCTGCTTTAAAATGGAACCATCTTCCCTTGAGAACACAGTTCTTGGTTAACATCCATTCATTCAGCAACCAAAGTTACGCTGAATGAGGAGACTTATGTTGCAGCCATTACAGTGTCCTGCAGTCACATGATCACCATTCTTAATCTTCAACGATAAGCCTAGTTAATGGGAAGGTGGTCACAAATGGCAATCACTTGACATCACACTTAATAACTACGTGGGATTTGCCTAACATGCTTAACAACAGCATTGCTTAGTGATAGAGTATGTTCCCCTGTGTCCAGTTCTTGTTAACTGAGGGACAAATGACTACCACGATTAGGGAGAAGATATATGCATTATATTCAGCTAACTCATTGATGTAATGCTAATCAAACTTTAGTATAATTCTGGAAGATCCCATGACTACTTAGGAACAAAACATCTACCTAATCAGTATCTTGGTATACACACAGGACTGTAGATTCAGCACAGTAAAAACCATTGCATGGGGAAGGCAAAAAGTAGATAATGCGGTGGCTTATTCGTCACAGTGTGCATAGACACCTCACTTAACACCCACGAATCTTACAATAAAGAGGTGGCATGATGTAAAATAAAATCTCAGCTTCTGACACTACATTTAGTTGTAAGAATGCACCTGCACTTTACACAAATCTACAGACACATGAACAACATTCAGACTCTGGGCAACTGTAGCCAGGGATTTTGTTCGCAAGGAAATCCACCAAGTCAAAGTTGGTGGTAGCAGAGAGTATCATTGGAGCACAAAGAGGATGGTAAAGAAAAGTTACTCTAGTACAATTTGTTTTGATTTGTGTGTGTGTGTGTGTGTCTTCTGTGACTGTGCAAGTATAAGAGATGGTGCCCATGGAGGAGGAGCTGGTGTGATGGACTATAGTGAATCAGCAGTTTCACAGGAAGGAGGGAGCACATTCCGGAAAGGGACAACAAGCAGCCCAGCCCAGAACTGGATAGAGACAGAGGAAGAGAGTTAGGATAACCACTGCCTAGAATCTCCCATACGCATATGTCCCTTAGGGTGAGAGTAGTAAGGGTTCAATCTGGCAAGATTCTGCCTCTTGGGTGTAAGAAAATAAAGAACTGAATTGTTCTTCGCCATCCTTGAGCTTAGCCTTACAACAAGCCTTGTCATAGCAGCAATTCTGCAAGAGGTTCCACAAAATTCCAAATGTATCTTTATGGCTGTACAATAATTCCTGAGATCCAATGGATATCACTACACCAAGCTTGTCAAGAATTGAGTTTTTGAATATTTGTGTCATCAACCCTATAATCCAGCTGCCCTGTGCTCTTTTTCAACCGCCTTTGATTTTTGAACATTTCAGCATCTCTTCCAATGATTCTTACTTTCACATTATGTGCCCCAAACACTGAGATTAATGTTAATTATTAATGATTCCACTTTAGCTTCTAGTTTTATTTGTCTCCTAGTAAAATCAATCCAGATATCTACTAGTACAAAAATATTCCTTAAATTGGGGGTATTAATGTACTAGACTCCAGGGGCCCTCTAAGTAAATTTGCATGCTGTCCAATGTATGGACTTTAGCCTGTCTTTAAATGCTATAACATGTTAGCTTGCAAATACTACAGCTCACAATTACTTTTCAATATAATTTTTGTAAAATTGTGTTTCCAGCTGTTGCCTCCGTTGAAAAGTTTATTCCAGATCTGTGTGGATTTCCACCACTGAAAGCCTGATGAATTCTTTCAAACTTTACTTAAAAGCGTTTAAAAAAAGACAGCCACCTTATCACAAAAATAATCTGTTCCACAAAAAGAGAAGCATTTAGCTTACTTCATAAGAGGCACTGCAGTTAGCTATGTGGTTTATATGTTACATTTGTAATAATCTGGGAAAATCATTGCAGTTAACATCTCTCACCTTATACCTGAGTCAGTGAGGGAAACGCAGAGTCTTTCATTAGGCATTATCTTCTTCAAACATCCCATGAGGCAAGGAAGATATTGCAGTGGGAAGTAATTACCCTTTGCAGAGCAACTCAACAGATTAAAGTTATAGAGAAGCCACAATTAAAAACTAAAGACTGCCTATTGTAAGACAAGAAGTACCCACCTATTCTCTTCACAAAGATGCTTCCTCTAATTAAAATCACTTTGTAGCTCAGTTGGTATAACTAATCAATACATCAAAAACTTAGCAAGCAGTGGCCATGTCAAAGAGGCATACACACCCACACCCAATTGCACTTGCTAAGGGAAGGAAGGAATAGGAGGAGAATAATAAACAAGCTCCAAAAAACAAGCTGTCTTTATAAACACACTGGAAGGTGTTGAGCAATTGTAACTTCACCTCCCCGTGAAGTGGTATGTGTGTGTGTGTGTATGTGTCTGAAGGAACCAGCGCTGACCAGACTGATATCACAATGCATCTCAGAATGTGAATCGGAAAATCTAATGGGAGAACTGGGATCGAAGCCCCAGGAATAATGAAGCTGGCTTTATGTGCCTTTGCCTGTACAGGATAGCTTGAATGGCTTATCTGGCAGGAAGCATTTAGCCATCCTGACTGAATAAACCAAACAACACCCTCACCCATCCTTCCTTCTCCCCTAGCCCGTCCCTATTATTCTAGCCAACGCCAAAAGGAATCTGAGCAGTTCCCTTACAAACCAGCCCCCTTTCTTTATTGCAACTTGTGTCTTAAGGCACGGGTGAGCTTTTCCCACCACGCCGTTACCGAAGTCCTCTAGATCGAAGGACCAAACTACAAGGCGTGAGCGTAAAACGATCAGTCCCCATTTGCTTGCAATGGTAGCTGGCGTCTCTTCCCTTCCTCCTTCCCGGCTGGATAAAAGGACTTCGCAACCTGACAGCTGCTGGGGGGAGGGGGGGGAAGGGAACGGTCTCTCTGACCCCCCCCCAATCATTCCTTCTGATGCCAGATTTACTATTCTGAGCTCCTCCTTCTGCAGCTCCTTCAAAACAGCCACCCCTCTCTCGCCTCGGCTTCCACTACTCTCACTCATCACTTTTACTCCAGCGCGACGGGATAGAGGCTCGAATGCAATTAAAACTGACCCGCCGTAATCCGTTCTCCCCCTGCCCCTCTCCCCCCCCCATACACACACATATCCCATCACTGTGCTCCTCCCCAATCCCCTATATAAAAGCTACCCTTCGGCAGCTTCGCTAGTAAAAACTACATCGGTGTCCGTCGCGCCGTCCGCAGCAGGGTTGGCGAACGCGCCGCACCACTCAAAGCGTGGCAGCATTTTCCAAGCCACGTCCGGCAATGCAAGCTTGCTCCTCTCTTTGACCCAGGCGCACCTCCCGACAAGCCAAAACCGCGCGCGCGTGTGTGTTGCGTGTGTTGTGTGTGTGTTTTTGTTCCCGTCCCTCCCCCCCCCCCAAAAAAAGCGAAATCGGGGACAAACTTCACCTCTCGCCTTCGGACGGGAAGAAACCGGGAAACGGGGCGGGGGGAAGGGGGCTCACCTCTTAAGCACCGTAACTTTCGCTGGCTCCGCGCGTTTCCCGCCAGTGTTTTCGAAAGGGGCGAAGAGAGCCGGGGTGGCGAAAGCGCGACCCCAATCTTCTTTTTGAGGGGGCTCCGGTTGCTGAGGTGGTTCTAGCGAAAATGTGCATCGAAAGAGTCACAAGCCGATTGCTTTGCAACAAACCAGCAGCAGCAGCAGGAGCAGCAGCGACCAAAAACAAACCCAGCTGCCTGCTTCCCGAGGCAAAGTCTTGCAGAGAAAAAAAAAGCGGGGGGGAAAGTAACACATATGCATATAAAAAGGGAGGGGGCGGGGAGGTGGAAGAGGGAAACTAGAGGAGAAAGGAGGAGGCGGAGGCTGCAGCAAGAAGGGTGAGGGGAGAGAGAGCGAGAGGATGGGTGGGAAGGGGAGCCGGGCAGAAATTGCTCTGTCGCGGGAGCCCTTCGGGCACCGTCTCTGCGCAAGGCGGCGGCTCGTCGCTGCTCCTGCAGCCCCCGTTCTGTCTGCTGCGCGGACTCTCCCTGTGGCTCGCGCTCTTCCCAAAGGAACGCCGCCTCCTCGCCTCAATCGCTACATTGTTGACATTCGCGGGCTGACATCATCCTCCTCCCGCCGCTGCCGCCACCACTACCGCCACACACACACACACGCGCGCGCGCGCACAAACACACACACATACACAAACATAGGCAAGAGTTGGAGCACCCCGCCTTTCCCCTTCATTCACAACAACGGTGCGGAAATCGCGTAGCGCCTGCTCCTCATGGTGAGGGAACGGGCCAAAGACGGGCGTAAGCCTTCTTTGAGAATCGGGGTTCCTGCGTGGACAGTTCTCTCCGACGGTTCTTGTCGCATGCGCACTCCCTCTCCAGTTTCTCCGGCGCGACGCTTCATCGTTCTCGGGCTCCCTCCTCCTTTTGTGTCGGTGCAACTTTTGAGAGGCATACTGGGAATTGTAGTCCTTCTCCCCCCCCTCCACCCCTCCACCCCGCCCGTGCTGCATGCAGTTAGAAAGAAGCTCAGTTGTGATGCTCTGGCAAACAGTACCCGAAAAATCGTTGTTAATGCCTCCTTGGTATTAGTTTTCTTGGATTCTTTGATGTAGGGATAGGCAGCGTTGCGATCGTGGCCACTAATACTCCTCAGAGAGCTCCTTTGTTGCTTGGAAGGCTCTTTGTCCCGACTGACATTTTATTATTATTTTAATTGAAAACTTAAAGAGAAACCTGGTGGTATACTATAAAATATAGCCCAACCTTGTAGTAGGTTTATTCGCAGAAATATTTTTGGGCTTCACAAAGAACACACTGGATATGATCATTCTCAGCCTTTGATCAAATTCACCTTCTGGTAATTTGTGTGTGTGTGTGTGTGTGTTTATGACCAGCCATAACTACAATAGCAATAATTGTGTGAGTGTGCCAACAGCATGGTCTCAACATTTGTGCACTGGGCCCTAAATGACAGCTTCCCTCTGGATAATAAAAAAAGCATGACTTAATAGTTTTCAGCATCAATTAAACACTTAATAAAATGACTCAGCTTAAAATAAAACATAAAGTAATAAATGTTACCATAACGGATATGTCTTGATTAATAAAAGCCAGTATAAATTGAGAAGGCTTAGGACAATAAACACCAATGGCATGAATATATATTCTTCCTGACCATTTTGGAATATTTAGAATAAGGACTTATTCTAAATGGTTGGATAAAAAACCCTCCCCCCACAAAAAACAGATTAAATAATTTGTATTATTAACGACAGTAACAAAAAGGGGGGGCTAAGCCAAAACTAAGGTAGAAGGCTCCAAATAATGTTGAACTCCAACTGTTGCCCCATTAACTAGAAAAAGTAGGCTTAGAATCTGGAGTTTTAGACTTATTTATTTTATTATTTATTTATTTGATTTTCCAATTGTTTACAAGATAATAAGTATAAATGTATACATAGTTGTGAATACATGAAATGGTTACATATAAGAAAAATAAAAGAATAGGAGAAACAATAGGACAGGGACGGTAGGCACGTTGGTATAAAGTTCTTTAATTTTGCTATAAAGTTATTTATAAAGTTGCTATAAAGTTCTTTAATTTATAAATTAGATGTCTTTTGTATAGATTATAAATGTTTCTTTAAAAATGGGGAAAATATTTGTTTGTTTAGTCCTCACCACTCAATATCAGAAGTTTGTTTTTAAAATATTAACATCATGGCTAGTAGGCATTCCTTCACTTGGAAGAGATCATCTCATTGCATCATCATACAATGCCAGCAGATGGCAGGCATCATCTTAAAAGAGGCATTCCTATCCTGCCCATATAAATCCTTTTATTTTAGAACCTGCTTTTTTGTGATGACACAATAATTTATATCCTTTATTGTACCATTAGTTTTCTGTAGCTAGTATTTCATCATTGAGAGTGTGCTTCTAAAACTTACGACATATAGAACTTGTGGTAATATATTATATATATATTATATATATATATATATATATATATATATATATATATATATATATATATATATATATATATATATATATATATATATATATATAATAAATGCAAACAGCAAAGCCAAGAATTATGATAAACAAAGTCCAATAACTTTGGAAGGATCAGATATGACCAATTTGCAACAGTCATGAAGACTGACCACAGACGTTAAATTAGTTTAGCATAGAGCCAAGAAGATATTGACCAAGTTTTCAGATTATAATAAACCACAATTTATTCAATGTTCATTACTTGGGTTCATAGATTGTGAAAGCCAAAACCCATCAAACTTCCTTTGGATGTAGTGCAAAGGGTGAACCCAGTCAGACCCACCAGTTATTGCTATTTTAATTAGCCCACAGTTTTTACACTGAACTTTGCATAGAAATGCTGCATAGCTTTATGTGAACCAGGACAGGGAGACTGTCTGGTTGGCTGTAAAAAGAGTGTCCTTCCAGAGTTAGAGGTCAAAAGCCATAAAGTAGCAATCAATGAGTGTGGGCATTGGAAGATTTGGAGTATTGGTGGACACCCAACCTCCTATGGAAAGGCTTGATGAATCAAATAAATAAAATAAATAAATAAATAAAGACCTGCCTTACTGCATTTAGCACTTCTGAGAAGAAGTGAAGTGGGATAATATGTCATTTTGGAAATGCTGCAGCATGGAAACCAGGGTTTATCTGAAATGCTGTTACTTTCATGGCACTCAGACTAACATGCTTCATTTTTGCTAAATTCACATGCATGAAGAAGGATGGTTTACATGTACATTAGGATGAAATTTATGACCAAAAAGCTTGTTTATTACCCTTTGTACTAAAAGTGATTATAGACAAGAGATTTCAGCTGTGCTCAGAAACTTCACCCCAAAATATTTAAAGGAAATATGTAATAAGGCTAACAACATTTGAGTGGAATTAGGGCAGAAACCATATATGCATCTATTTGTGTGTCTTTTCTGTTGGAGACACTGAAAACGTCTGAGCACATCTGAGTACAGGTAGTCCTCAGCTTACAACAGTTCATTAGTGACCGTTCAAAGTTCCAATGGTACTGAAAAAGTGACTTATGACCATTTTTCACACTTATGATCTTTGCAGCACCCACATGGCCACATGATTTACATTCAGATATTTGACAACTGGTTCATATTTATCACAGTTGCAATATCCTGGGGTCAGGTGATCACATTTTGCAACCTTCTGACAAGCAAAGTCAATGGGGAATCCAGGTTCACTTAACAACCTTGTTACTAACTTAACAACTGCAGTGATTCCCTTAACAACTGTGGTGAGAAAAGTTGTATAATGGGGCAAAACTCACTTAACAAATGTCTCACTTAACAACAGAAATTTTGGCTCAATTGCGGTCATAAGTTGACTGTATAGAATGTCTTAAAATTGTAGTCTTTGGCATTTTCAGGGAATTTTCAGTTCAAAATTATTTTTTTCTGCATTTTAATTCATCAAAGCTTTTGCATTCAATTTGTTCTTCCTGCAATTTCACAGAAGAGCAGACATTTTGCTAAACTTTAATATGAACAAGTTTGGACTTCCTTCCTTCCTTCCTTCCTTCCATCCATCCATCCATCCATCCATCCATTGTTATAACTATAGCAGATGGGAAAAAACTATTTGCAAAGATATGTAGATGCTAAAGAGGCTAAGGCAAAAGATTGCAATAATAAGACTGAGTGAGTAAAAAACAAGAACTGGTGTAGATCAATGAAAAGAGGAAATTGGTCAATGATAATATGGCTTTATTTATGCTGGCAAAATCAGAAGGGAGGGACTAAGATAACGGTAGCTATGATGCAAATATTTGCATTTTTAGAATGATTCAGAAAGGGGGAGCATTTTACTCTCTATGCTTTGGCATCCTTGGCTAATGCATATTTAGTCCAAGCTGGCCCTAATAGTAAGTCTAAAAACATTCTCTTTTTTCTCCTATTAGTTACAGTTAATCCACAGACTGAACAAAAGTGAGATTTTAGCAATAGAAAAAAGGCCTTCAATGTAGGAACGCTTTTTTGCTGCCTTTTACAGTGCTTTTATGAATACATAATAGCTCTTAAGGTATATGAATATGATGTAAATAATTTTTTACAAATTAGAAAAGCATATATATACTGTATAAACATTCTCTCTCTCTCTCTCTCTCTCTCTCTCTCTCTCTCTCTCTCTCTCTCTCTCCTCACACACACACACACACACACACACACACAGAATGGTGCACTGTGATCTTACTATATATAATCCCCCTGGTAACCATGGATGTGTTTCTATCCCTGAAAAAATACTTCATACATCTGCTGAAATGGTGTATATTCCATGAATGCTTAATGCCTTAATAATGTGGCTAGTCTTTAAAGTATTGTAATAGACTTCACTGATATTTAGGTGTACATGATTGGACTGTTATGTGTGGTTTTTCAGTAGATTTTGCTCGCTTGTTTTCTCTGTATCTGTATGTAAATAAGTGTGTGATAGCAGACAAGTGTGTCTGTGATTTGATGATAATTTTCAGACAACTGTAAGATTCAAACATATCTAACTCAAATCTCCTTCTTTCTCATACATAAAAGTCCATGTACATGTCATTCTTTCACATTAAACATTGTCTTCTACATATATTATATGTGGGTGGGGGAAAACTTTTCATCCCATCATGGGTGCCAACTGCTAATGGATCAAGTTGACAAGCCACATGGATACAGTACATACATGATGCATAACTTCTTGTAGACTGTTGGAAAGTCTACTACTTGTGGATTGGCCCACACCATGTTTATTTATTTTATCAAATTTATTTGCCTCCCAACTTGTAGTTCAAGGTGATATTGTCTTGAGCTGGAATAAATAAACCTGAACATTCTCAGTGTAGATATGATAACTGAATGGAAGAAAATCTGAAAGTCAGCAGAAGATGTATGAAGAAAGTAACAGGGGCCAAAATAATGAATTTTAATCTCACTAGACTAGAGTAATGAGTTAAAACAGTTCCACACAACTGAGAACATCCGATGAGATAGAAAACATATCACTATTATGTGGTTATATATTAATTTTAATCTTAGATCTTTTGGGGATCTGTAAACTGTTCAAGAGTCAAACATAATTGGAGTAGCAGTTATTAAGTGTATTTCATTTTCTTTTATAAATTTCTCATGTCTCTCATCAACTCCATTCAATTCCAGATGTCTTATTTTCCCTTTCCTTTTGACATGTTTACTCTTTCTTCATAGATATGTTTTGTGATTTGGTCCTCAGTCATTCTCCTTATGGACAAGAACATCTCTATATACTTCTTGTGCCGTAAATAAACTTTTTTATTCTACCCACATTCATTCAATACCAATTCCCTATTTACCCTCTCTCTTCTTGTCCTCTCTCTTCCTGTCCTCTCTCTTCTTGTCCTCTCTCTTCTTGTTCCTCTCTTCTTGTGGTTACATAAATTTCTTAAGTACCTCATTTCCACTATATTCATTTTATTTTGAAGTTTCTCCCAATATATTAATTTCCATATAACTGGTAAGAGGCAGATCTTTATACACATACATTTTTGTTTTATGTGTTTGTTTATTAGATTTACTGTATATCTCACTTTTTCTTCAGGAGCTCAAAGCAGTGTTGCCACACTCTCTTTTCTCATTTTTCTCTATAACTGCCCCAAAGTAACTCAGGCTATCTCCATGGTTGAAGGTGAACTAAAACCTGAATCTCCTCAGTGTTAGCTCTTTCCCTTAACCACTTGACCACACTGGCTCTCTGACAAACACCCATACTACCTATTTCCTTTCTATTGGCACTGGCACATTTAAAACATTTTCCATATAGTTTCCCATCCGTAGTACACAGTGTACAAAAATACACAAATTAATCTATCTGCTCTAGTTTTGTTTTAACCATTTATACGTAACTTTCAATTGTTAATTTTCAACTGCTCTAACATAACATAGACTAAGATAGCACATTCATGTTTAGAATCTTTAGATCCATGTTCTTGTTGCATCATATACAGTCTAGCATTAATTATGGATCATTTGAGTTCTCAGCCAAACAGTGTTCGGCTCATAGAAAAGTACTTGTACATACATGCTCCCAAACAATACTCCTAACTCTAACCCTCAACTCTGTGGGTTGGGTTGGGTTGGGCTAAGAGAGAGTGACTGGCCCAAAGTCACCCAGCTGGCTTTTTTTGCCTAAGGAACTAGAACTCAATCTCCTAGTTTCTAGCTAGACCAAACATACATTTAGCATATTGCATAGTCATTCCATTAGAAAACCACATTCATTCTTATTTTAGTATTTCTTAAATTGCGTCATTTGTATCTGACAATTTTTAAAACATCTTCACAGCATTTGTGTCTTCTTTCAATTCCACTTTTGACATAGCATGTCATTCCCATTCCAAATCTCCAAAGTACATCTTACACTATAGCATTTCTTCCTTCATTTCAGTTTCATATCAAATAATTTCAACACTTTTACTTTTAATTTCATTTACTCTACTGAAGTTTTTCACTGATCCATCTTCACCTTTTATAACATCTCAGCTTTATCTTAATTGAAACTGCATTTTCTGTGCCTCTTAACTCCTTGCCTTCTTAGGGTATCCTTTTGCAATTATTTTTTTCTATATCTATTATGCAATATATTTTCTGATCCTCATTTTTGGTGACAACCATTCTCTTATATATCTTATATATCTTTTTTCATGCAGCATCTCTTTTACTTCAACATTCTGCCAAGCACACTTTTTGATATAATTCCCATTAACATACCCATCAAATGTCTGTAGCAACCTGTAGCTTAATTCTTTTCACTGTATTCCAAAGTAGCTTGCACGTCCTCTCTCCTTATATTCATTTTTCTCCATCCGGTTGAAAGATCAATCTGTTGTCTAATTTTTTTTTACTGCTTTTCCCCCATGGAGAAATTGTACTTCTCTTCCTGCAATCATTCTGTTTTCACTTATTCATCCCTGGTTAGAACTAAAAAAAAAGATGCTTCGAACAGAGAAAAAAAATAACAGACAAACATAATTAGGAATAATGAAATTAAACAGTACTTGGAAGCTAGAAATCTTGATTCTATAACCTGCAGTTTTCCTTCAAATAATATGATTAAGCTTGTAGAACACTTTATTCTCTTAACCAAGAAGAATATTTTTTGGTAACAGCTTCAGTGATTAATCTAAACACAATACACAAGATTAATGCCTTTTTGTGGGTTTATACTGGGCTAACACAATTACAGCAACCTTACATTATACGAAACTCGCCTTGTTGTTATGTTGTTTCTGCTTTTATTATTGTCAGACTCTTATTACTCAAGAAAAAATGGTCAAAATATATTCCATATTTCAAATTGAGAATTTGCCTAGCACAGCAACTTTTTTCAGTCAATATTTCAGTATTATAAATGAAGCAGATTTTATTGCACACATTTTTCCAGATAATCATATTTACTATTGTAATTTGCTATTCCTTCCTTCCTTCCTTCCTTCCTTCCTTCCTTCCTTCCTTCCTTCTTTCCTTCCTTCCTTCCTTCCTTCCTTCCTTCCTTCCTTCCTTCCTTCCTTCCTTCCTTCCTTCCTTCCTTCCTTCCTTCCTTGCAAACAAAAAGAAGAAGGAAGCAAATTTGATGGGATATATATTTTCTTAGGATTTTAATCTTTGGGAAAAAAATGGATAGTAACAGAAAAAAAGAAGTGTAAAATCTGGTTGGAAAGGAAATAGATGGGATGAGAAGAGATACTTGTCCCTAAATGCCTACTTGCAGTATACAAACAATGTGACACAGTTACTGCATTTGCATTTCCCCATGCAAGACTTAATGCATAGTGTGGGGTCCTCACAGTTGTTGCTTGAAAGGCAACTAGAAGTTATCTGTGGTCAAGAGGACTTTTGTACAGGTGCACCAGCTGCACCTGTTCCTGGACTGAGAGCCTCTTCAGAGAGTCTTTAAAGTCTCTCAAGTGGACTATTGTAAAGCACTCTAGCAGAGTGGCCCTTAAAGATCACTTGGAAGCTACAGTTAATCCAGAATAGAGTAGCATGGCAGTAATGCCGTGTAATGATATGCACACATGTCTTTCCTCCTTTGTGAACTTCATTGGCTACCAGTTGGTTTGTGGTCCATTTCAAGGTATATAAAGACATATGGCCTGCCTGCTTGTGATATTACTCCAAATTTTTCTGCCTAACTGGTGAGGTCAACTAGAGTAGATGCACTCCAGGCCCCATAAGCTAAGCAGTGTCATCTTGAAAGACCCAGGAAATGTGCTTTCTCAGTTATGATTTCTGCCCTATAGAATGACAATGTTCCCACAATTTTTATTTTTGGTTAAAGAGCTGGTTGTTCTCCCAGGGTTTGGATCAAGATGGAATGTGATTTCTCCAATCACCCACCCCTTTAAAACCTGTTTTCTGGTCAGCTATATATTTTTTCTTTAATACATGTTGTTTTCTTTTTTAATTTTTAATTATTTTTTAAAAATTTTTGTAATTTTAAGACACCAGTGTCATTGTGTCAAGTAGCCTTGAACTTGAAATAATAAACACTTTATATGCCTTTGTAGATTCAAGGCAGCCTAGGACCTGATATATTAGTTCCATGCCAGCATCACTTAGCTTTTTATTTACTATAGCTCAGCCTGCTGGAGGCTTTCTGGTCAATCCCAAGCATTACTAGTTTAAAAACAGGCTAGATAAGAATATATATTCCAGCTGTTAGAAGAGCAGTGCCAATCAGCATAGTAAATACTATATTAGATGATTATATTTGATCTATATAAAGCCCTGTAATGTAAGAGACAGTTTCTGACATTACTAAAATTAAATTTAGTAATTTACAAAATTACATTTACACCCTTGCTATCCAGCTGGTCTAAAGATAAAACTGTCTCTCTCAATCCAGTGCCTTCCAGATTTATTGAGGCTAGAACTCCTTAAAATAAATTCAGTCTACTCTGGGTGAAATATTAAGAAAGCATTTCCTAATCAAGGTGACCAATCAATTATGGTTATTGCCATCCTTCAAGCCAACCAATCAATACTTTCCTTTCCAGTGTTCTATGGGTACTTATCCCATAGCAGACGAACATTCATTGATTCTGAAACTGGTGACCAAACTCATTCATGTTCCTCTCTCAACCAAGGAAAGAAAACGAAAAGACATGCTAGTAATTTTATTCTCCTTTCTTTCTATTTGCCAACCTCCTTTGTCCTGTTACATTGCAAATAAAACACAAGAATGTTGGAAAGCATCCAGATGCTTTAAAGCTGCCATCCAAACAAGATGAAGGCAGAAAAGATCAACTAATTGAGTCCATTAACTATAATAGCAGCCCACTGGAACTCTGACAATAAATAAATAAACATTTTGATAAGACAAGTTCATGAACTGTAAATGGAACCTCTTGAAAATGTACACATAGTCTAGATAGAATTCATGGAGGATAGAAATCACAGAGCAGAGGCATAGTGAACCTGAAAAAGGAAGAAGCTGAGGGGAAAACACTCCTTCAGAAGAAATCAACCATGGAGAAATTGCTCCCAGGGGTTGGGAAAAAAATTATATCATGTAGGCAGTGAGCTAGGTTTCCAAGGAACAATTTCCCTCGTGCAGTGAGAAAAGGCGTAGGAAAAGGATCTGCAAATATTTGATTGCTTCTTGTGTCAACAGGATAATCAATACATTCTTTATAAAGAAAGCATTTGCTTGGCTCAATAAAGTGATTGTTCAGATGACCTCATTGTCTGCCCTAATTATGTATAATCTAATAATATATAAAGAAGCAGGCAGTGAAGAGAAGAAGTTAGAATGGAAAAAAAATATTTAAAGAAGTAAAATGGCAGTACTAGTAGAAATAATAGTAGCTTGATCAACCAATTATGTGTAAATGATAAGTTCTTTATTTAGTGATCTTTGTATGTCATCTTATATGCCAAGATCCAGCATTGTGACCTCAAAATCATAAACAATTAGCAAGTGTTTCAGTTTAGTTGGTAGACTGTTTGCCATTGCTTCAGCTTTACAAACTAGAGTTCTTGGCCATGGAAGAGGGAACATCCTACCACATGATACATAAGTGTAAACCAAATGTGAAATTAAACCTTTTCTCACAGGAAATAATTTTACTTGATTAATCTTGTTACAGATAAAAAGATGCAAACAGGGCAAAAATTATTATAAAGCAAATTCTGAAGCGATTGAATGAAACTTTTGAATCGGCCTATGAACTCATGTTTTAACAACCTTTCCAGCACTGATAAGAACTAAGCTTGTTATAAAAGGAGAGAAGGAAAGGCATTATTAAAGCAGGCCTTTGATTAGTGCTGGATGCAGGAAGACCGTGTCACCGTGTAAAAGGCCAAGTAAAATAAGTTGCTGTCTTTGAGGGGAGGAAAATATTTATTGAAATGATCTCTTTTCTTACATCCTGATAAAATGCCGTTATGATGGCACTCAGAAAGGGCTGAATGAAAGCCAGAGGAATTTCAGAGATGAGCATTTGTGCACTGGAAAGTTCAGTGTTATAATGAAATGTGCTAGCACCAAACAACTCTTTGATGGATGTGACATACGGTAGTATTTCATATACACATACCCTGTTTCCCTGAAAATACAACTTACCCTGAAAGTAAGTCCTAGCTTGATCTTTACACTTGCACTCAATATTAGCCCTACTCTCCAAATAAGCCCCAATTAAGATCCCATCCATTCCAGAGTGTATGGCTAAAAATTTAGCTAGGGTGGGGATGGTGGGTGGTGGAGCTGCCCTACTACTTACCTTTGGACAGTTGTAGCCAGGCCTCGAACACCCCAACACCTGCCTTGCCAGCCCATTTCTTCTGCAGCTGGCAAAGCTTTCCTAAAGGCCTCTGTAGCTGATAACAAAGCTCCGGATCGGCCTTCAGGAAAGCCTGGCCAGCCGCAGAAGAAGTTCCTGAAGGCCTCTGACGGCAAAAAGGAGGCCGGGGGCAAGTGAGATTATCAGTGGATGACATTCCCCTCCCTGAAAATAAGACCTGGTGCTTTTTCGGTGGCAAAAAAATATAAGACAGGGACTTATTCTCTGGAAAACATGGCATATACCGATGTACATATGTCTATGGATTCCATTCAACAAGCATCCTGAACAGACATGCTTCAGTTTAGCAGCAAATGGAAGATAAGCTAGATCAAGAGGATCTAGTCCCATCTTTTTCATTAACAAAGAAGTTTAATAAAGCAATAGACTTTGAGCCTATAATAAACATTAGAAAGTATTCAAGGAATTGATAGGATATTAGGAAGATTCTCTGACTTCCATTTCTATGGAATTCAGACATTCCAGAATTAGGCACATAGAAAAACAAGGTACAGAGAAGTTTTTCTTCTTTTTTCATGATATTATGGTAGAACTTGGTATACTTAATTAAAGCTAACAAATTCAGGGCTGAGAAAAGAAAGCACTTTCTTACCTATTATCTACTATCAGTGATAATAGCACAAGCCAATGTGTTTATTAGGTGTCTGTTAATATGAGGCAGCATGTCCCCAATACTGGTTGCTATTTGGTCTTTGTCTTTGGATTTTGAACTTCCTGGATACTAGATATTTCTGTGATTTGGTTCAGCAGGCACCCTTTCCAATCTGAACCATCTCTGCCCATTGCAATCATACTTACCATAGTTACATTTACCCTAAATGTGAATGGCTGTCCCTTGCTTGTATGGGAGATGGAGTGAGATGGGAAGAAAGACAGTTTTTAAGGACAACAGCTTTGGGGAATGATGCTAAATTATGGTACAGGGGAGCCTTGGGTTGTGACCATAAGTTGTTCCAGGATTTCGGCCACAACCCGATTTGGTCGTGACAGAAAGCACGACCGTTTGCGCATACGCGGGCAAAAGAACTCCACCAAAAAATGGCGCCAAAGGGGAAATCGGCACGGAAAGGGAATCTTTCCACACCGATTTTGTTCGCCACCCGATTTTTGATTTGTGACCCAATTCAAAAATCGAGTGGATTTTTTGTTCGCCACCTGATTTGGTCGTGAACAGGAGCGTTCGTGACCCGAGGTTCCACTGTACTTGCTAATAGTGGCACTGTCATTTGTTTGAGATGTGTGCTAGGTGGGAATAACACCCCCGCCCAAATAACAACAAAAATGGGCTGAGCAATTGCATTTATCCCCTTTGCCACCCCACTTTTCATGTTCTCTATAGTGTTAAAATGCCAGCTTGAAAAATTTATTGAATAGACCTTGTCCTTTATTGTTATTCTGCACTGTACCAGCTGGAGATTTAATGACAAGATTAGAAAGTGTTAGTTAGTACATAAGTTAAAACCATTCTTTTTTTTTTTTAATGCTTTCCGTAAGAGGAAGCAGATTGTTGATTGTTTGCAATGTTGATGATATATTTTGCTCTGTCTATTGTTACAAGGCCACATCATCACCTATATGATTGGTTCCATCTGCTTTCATGGTATGTGTATGCGAGTGAGCGAAGGATTGAGATAGAATACTTGCTATCGGATTGAAGCTTCTGGCAGGAATTTAAAATAGCGAAGAAGAAAAGGAAGGGAAGGAGCAGAGACATTTTGCTCCCCAAAGTGAATAACAAGATGTCTCTCATCCTTGCTTTGCTTGCAGCATCTGAACAGACTGTCACACATTGCTTCAGTGCCCAGTAGCTTGCCACTCTTTCTTACTTGCTGATGCCAGAGAGGACTGCTGATGCCAGAGAGGACTGCTGATGCCAGAGAGGACTGCCTACCTCTGCCAGTGCTAAGAGGGAGAAATAGGATTACTACATACGTAGGAAACACCCAGCTAAATCTCAAAGGTGTTAAAGGGTGGAGAACACAGGGAAGAAATCAATCTGCCAGAATCTGCATATTAAGCCTCCTTGTGGTAAAAGCATTAGTTGGAAGTACAGCTACCTTCAGGGAGTTTTATGACCATGTGTGACAGTGGTAGGATTCAATTTTTTTTACTACTGGTTCTGTGGGCATGGCTTGGTGGGCGTGGCAGGGAAAGGATACTGCAATATCCCATTCCCTCCCCACCCCACTAACCTGCTTTCCAGCTCCATTTTCCTGTCCAGGTCAACAAAAGAAGACCCAGCCGATCAGCTGGGACTCGGGAGGCAGAGAAGAGAGGGGGGCAGGGGCAGTCAGAGGCGGTATTTGCCGGTTCTCTGAACTACTCAAAATTTCCGCTACCGGTTCTCCAGAACTGGTCAGAACCTGCTGAATATCACCTCTGGTGTGTAATGTTGCTGCCACTTAAGTGAAATATGTGAAATGTCATAGACATCAGTTATTTGCACTGAAAGACAGATCCAGGTAGTCCCCAACTTAGGACTGTTTGTTTAACAATGGTTCGAAGGTGTGACAGCCTCAGAAAAAGTGACTTACAACCCATCCTGCAGTTGTCATCTCACCCTAGGTCACATGAGTGCAATTCAGATGGCTGCCTATTGGCTTACCTTTACAACAATTGCAGCACCTTGAGATAATGGGACTGAGATAAGTGACCTTCCCAGCTGACTTCTGATAAGCAAAGTGAAGTAGGGAAACTGGATTTGCTTAACCATGACTTTAACCTCATGAGTCATTTAACAATCGAGTGATTTGTTTAACAGCCATGGTGATTTGCTTAATGATCTGGTAAAAAGGGTGCTACAATTCGGGTGATTATATGATGACTCACTTCTTGACCATATCGCTTTGCGAAAATTCTGGTTCCAGTTGTAACTGTAAATTGAGAACGACCTGTATTACTATTCCCAACCATTCCCCATATATTCTGCTAGGTTGTGCCTTAAATGTCGAAAGAGCTTGTGCAAAAGAGGGCTGTATAAATCCTTCCAAAGAGGCACTTCCGAATGCATGATTGGGAATCTGGTAATGAATTCTTGAATCTCTAAAGCAGGAATGTCAAACTCAATTTCATTGAGGGCAGTATCAGGGTTGTGTTTGACCTCAGGGGCTGGGTGGGCGTGGCCAGGATGGGCATGGCCAGATTGACATCACTTGTGTCGGGGGTGCCTGTGGCGGTCTGAACACTCTGCTAGCAAAAATGGTCTCCTGAGCTCCATTTTTGGCTTCCACAGCCTCCTGCAATTCTCTGCCAGCAAAAACGGAGCACGGGAGGGCCACTCACGCCCCTCCCAAGCTCTGTTTTTACTGGAAGAGGCAATGCAGGCTGGTCCTTTGCTGTTTTGAGGGCGGCCCCACGGGCCAGATCTAAGCACCCCATGGGCCGGATCTGGTCCCCGGACCTTGAGTTTGACACCCCTGCTCTAAAGCAACCTTGTCTTTATCTGCTTTCAGAGCTGTTCATGGCAGTTTTCTGCAAGACGATGAATTGTGTCCAGTGATGTTACCCAAGAGGGCAGAAGGTTGGAAGCATTATCGCATCCTTATGATGCAAGTCTCTCCCCCTTGTATGTATTTTCATATAAGGATAAAAGAGGGAAAGCTTGTAGCATGTGGCTGTTTTCATGGTTTTAATGAAAGTAGTGAATTCCCCTGATAGCATATATATCCATACTTGCTTGCTTTGCTGGACAGAGAGCAGGTGGAGACAACCACAACAGCACCCATACAAGCCCAGAAGAAGATTGCTTTAATTAATTGCACAGAGAAGCGCATGTTTGTATTCCTGAATGTTATGAAATACCCTTTTCCAAAGCTGTGCAACATTACAAAGATCCACACCAATAGGGCGGCATTAATACATTTAAAGGCCCTCACCGCAGCAATAATCTGGTGGCTTAGGCCTGGCCCTGTAATCTTCAGCAAGTCATGGTAATTCTATGCAAAATAAAGTACCAATAATATGCTACATTTATTCATTTAATTTTAGAACACATGGATTTTTGTTTTCCTGTGACATTAACTTTTATTATAAACTTTTAAAAGGGATTGGATTTTCATTGTTTCCTTGGCTTTAGGTACTGCTAATGTGCCTAATGCCATGATGGCGAACCTATGGCACGCATGCCAGAGGTGGCACGCAGAGCTCTCTCTGTGGGCATGCAAGCCATCACCCCAGCTTGGCTCTGCTGCGCATTCGTGCATGCCTCCCACCGGCCAGCTGATCTTTGGGTCTCTGCCATGCGTGGGGGGGGGGCCCACGTGCGCAGAGGACGAGTGTGCACGTGTCGGGTGGGGCGCATGCGGCATGCACGAGGTCCGCATGTGCATTACATTTTGGGGATGCCAAGGTTGTAACTGTGAAAACGGTCCCCAGTCACATTTTTCAGTGCTTGGAAACAAATGTTAAATCGAGAACTACCTGTACTTCATCTTGAAAAAAGAAAGCGATGAGAAGAAATTTCCTAATACATATACAGCATTTTCAAAAAATAATAACGGTAACGATGCAATAATGTTGGGTGAAGGAAGACATTAACATCCAGCTTCTAGTAAGAAAGAAAGTTGGCTGATTGCCTCTTTAATACTATGAACAAAGCACTCCAATATATTGTGTTCTACTCTAGTATATAAATCACAACACAAAGTGCAAGGCAGAGAAGATGTCAGCTCTTTCTATTGTTCCAGCCCCCTCAGTGCTATTCAGTGCTGATGAGTATTGGCTTTGTCTGTGTGTGTGTGTGTGTGTGTGTGTGTGTGAAAAGCTATAGGCAGCTCTTTATTTATTTAATAAAGCTTGTATACCACTCCAGCCATAAAAACAATTCTTAATACTAGGAACTGAAAATGACAATTTGCGAATTTTGGGAAATGGCTCAAGTGTAATTTCACTTTCTGTTCACTTCTGAATATATTTCAGTTTGCAAAGTGTAAAAGAATAACATTTCTGTTCTAGGAAGTGGACAGTTCCCTATTGTTAAGGTTTAAAATGTGTTGGAAAATAAAAAAAAAATATTTAAAAAATATTTTCAATAGGATTTGCTTAAAGTGAAGAGTATGTTTATTGTTACTTTGATTATTAGAAAGAATACTGCATTTAAAGTCATTTTTAATTTATATATTGATGGCATTTTATTTTAAAGAGCTTTTAAAATAAAATCAGGTTTCTCCGTAATTTGTTTTAAAGAAGCACTTGTTGATGGTAGCCAAGATATTTCTTTGTTCGAGAAAATCAGCTAAAGTTAGCTTGGGGCAAATTTAGAAAATGCTGCAGACTTATTGGTTGGGAGTGGGGGAGAAGTAATTTAAGCATTAATAGTACTCCCCCCTCTATTTTGTAGAAGTAAAAAGCCCCAAACCCTAATGCAAGAGATTTGGGAAGTCTTTCCCCCATCTTTTCTTTCCCTTTTTGTAATAACATAATTTATATATTTCTCATATGTGATACAATGCCAATACATTTTAAAAAACAACAACAAAGATGGCCATTCCCTAAATTATACAATTATACAATACAGCTTTTATTTCGTTTAGAGATGACAGACAGAGGCTCATTCTTTTAACTTGTTAATTCTGTTCCCTCCTCCACAACCCAGGCTCACATGTGGTTGAACAATATTTGAAGGCTGATGTGTAGAATTTCCTGAAGAAATTTCATGCTTCATTACCTCCTTTTATGAAAGCAGCAAAGTAAATTGCTGTAATGTCAGCTAATGTGATGAAATGTATTCACATTTTTAAGAAAGAAAAACCATGCTCTAATTTGCCAAACTCTTTCAATTTTTTTTTTTTTTTGGCAATCACCTGTCAGCCTACCTTCTTGAAGAAAATATGAAGGTGTTACAGGTAGTTCTCAGCTTATGGCCAAACTGAGCCCAAAATTTCCACTGCTAAGCAAGGCAGCTGTTAAGTGAGTTTTGCCCATTTTATGACCTTTTTTGCCACAGTTGTTAAGTGACTCATGAAGTCGTTAAGCGAATCTTGCTTTCTCCATTGACTTAGCTTGTCAGAAGTTGACTGGGAAGGTTACAAATGGTGATTGTGTGTCCCTGGCATAGTACAATTGTCATAAACACATGCCAGTTGCCAAGTGCCCAAATTTTGATCATATGACCACGGGAGGATATTGCAGTGGTTATAAGTGCATAAAAGATCATAGATCTTTTTTTTTTCAGTGCTTCAAATGGCCATTAAATGAATGGTTGTAAGTTGAGGCTTACCTTTCCAACATGACATCTTAAGAAGAAATGTCTTTGGAGCAACCACGCTCCTTGCAGATATCTGCTCAGTAGTAGAATGTGGTTAAGCTACACAGTAGAAGCTTCAAAAAAATCAAGATAGCAATTACAATCACTTGATCAATGTCCCACTGCCTTTTTTTTTTTTTTTGTATATGTGACACAAAAAAAGGGGGGCAGGACTTTGATCATGCATGTATGGTTGCCATCTTTATTTTTTAAAAAATTCCCTCCCTCTCAGATTACATGATTGCTTAGCCAGTGTGCCTCCAAGGTGGTCCTCTGGTCTTGGAGGTAGGGAATCAGTTGAGCTCAACTTCAAAATATCAATGGACTTTCAAGCCTAACACCCATGTGATTTTCATTTCTGTGACCAGCTACACACATTGGTCCAAGTCAGGGGTTCAAACTGGCAGCTTGTGGGCAAGCAACACCCACCCCAGCTCCGCAGAAGCAAAAAAATGTCATGATACATCGCGATACGTCATGTGGCACGATCGAGTTTGACACCCGTGGTCTAAGTCATAATGTGGGTGCCAAGTTGGTGCTTAGCCTGGTGTGGCTTTTAAACCATGATTTGTGTCTTAATGAGGTGGTATAATTAATACATTTTCAATCTATTTACTGAGGAGGGGGGTAATCTTTTTTCAGGCTGAATAACTGATTAGTTATCAAATCAAATTTTCTGAAACTTCTAAAAACAAGAGACAAGACTCTGGTGGTGGGGATTTGGTTGCATTTGAAAGTGGCCTTTAAGCCTTTTGGGGGTTCTTTACTTTTTCATGGGGCCCAAGTTCCCATGGGACACAGCTAAGAAACCCTCCACTAAAAAAATTCTGGTTAATAAAACTAATATAGTGCAATATGTATGTCACAGAAGGTAACTATATCACTTCCTTGAGTCTTTTTCAAGTACATTTCAGGCTTTAATCCTGGCAGGTTAGATTCTAGAATTTGGTTTAATTGCTGTAATAGTTATATTACTAAGTAAATATAATGAAGTAGGGTAAAAAGGTTGGTATTATTCAGATTTTATGCCCACCAGGTGGCAGCACTGACCTTGGCTGGTTTTAAAAATCAAGCTTGTTTGGACTGTTAATACTTGGATGGGAGACTATCAGGAAATCCTAGGGCTATATGCTAGAATGAGAGGTTAAATATTAGAAATAGTCAATGCCAAATTACTTGTTGCCAAGAACATTGATAGCCAAACTATTTCCCATTAGCTGAGTTTTACTTAAGGGAGCCTCTTCCTTATTAAGGACATCACTAAATGAATATAAAGGCATATAGGGCTTCAGAAGTCGTTGAACAATTCCTTGGCACCTGCTGTGACATACATATTGCACTAAATTAGTTTTGTTAACCAGAGTTTCTTAGTGGAGGGTTTCTCAGCTGTGTCCCAATGGAACCCCAAGGTGCCATGAGAACTTGGGCCCCATGAAAAAGCAAAGAACCCTCAAAAGGCACCTTTTCCGACCTACAAATTTTATTAAAAGGCATAAACTGGAAAGTTTAGTTTGGAAAGTGTAATTAGGAAAGATGCCACCAGTCCCCTGATTTTCTGGATAATGTGATTCTACTTGCAGCTGAAGCTCCAGATTCTATTGGTAAAGCTGAACACTACTTATTTTTATTCATTTATAAAACAGTCAACCTGCATATAAGAAGTGATATTTAATTGGCTGATTTTTATTTATATATATCATTGTGTATAATATATAATATGTTGGACCTTTACCAGAGAGGATTTCTTTAAATTGACACTGAGTCATAAAGATTATACATTATTGTGTAATCTTACTCTGAGGATAAAAATAAGGCAGGTGTGTATCCTGTATCCTTTATTAAGAATTTTTAATAAATGTTTTCTGTCTTGCTACACTTTTATGTGTATATAATAACCACACTCACAACCAGAGATGTAGTTAACTCATAGTGGAAACACTGCAGAGTACATAAGAATAGATTAATCATGTCACTATGAGGACTTGCAAACCATTCAGAAAATGCTTCTAGTAGTTGCACAGTCCTTGTAATAAACCCCATCTTATCTTATCAGTGAATACAATTTCTGATGTAGCTTGTAATGGCATAATTTTTAAACTTAATAGTTAAATTGGGGTATATCCAGAAAATTATCTTGATGAAGCTCAGTAAATTGTGGTGCAGCAGATTTATTTATTATTACTATTTGTTTGATTTATATGGCTGCCCATCTCAGTAAATGGGTGGCTTACAGTTCAAAACATATATTACTATTAAAAATACAAAAACTTTTTAAAACAGTAAAAACAGTAAAAATCATTGAAACTGTAGAGAACATTAAAACATCTAATCCATGTGTGAACTAGAAGTGCACATATATGTGAATCCACCGAGATGTATAATATGGAAATCTAATTGAATATCAAACAGGTTTCCACACTGTGCATTATGAGAGCTAGGGTTCCTCCTCTTAGGAAGTTGTCTAATTGGGGAATGCGGTCAAATGTGATCATATGAGTTGTCCCTATGGCAGGGTTGTCAAACTCCTGGCCCGCAGGCTGTATGCGCTGCCCATGCCCACACATGGTTTAGTGAAGGGGGGGAAAAGTCCTGATACATCATGTGACACCACCATGACGATGTGAGTTTGACACCCCTGCCCTATGGTCTTCTTCCCTGAACCTACATTGCCAAGCCCACTTCCCCAACTACTCAGGAGGGCTTTTGAAAGGGAAGCATTGAACTTCATAATGACACATGGTTTTAGTTACCACATATACTGCACACCATTATAATACATCTTTGCATTTCTTGTGTGTGTGTGTGTGTATGTGTGTGTGTGTGTGTACTTTGTTGCTTAGTATCAATTCAACAATATTGAGAAATCTGCACAAAGTGCCAATGAATCGGCTGGAAATTTGATAGCCAGCATAAAAAGAGCACACTGAAATTATTGCAAGTAATATCATGAACGCCAATAAAACTCAATTTGAAGCATGCATAGCTTATAGCTTTGTAATTTTAAAAATGATTGCAAGCCTTGGAATTTGATTGCTATGCAAGTGAAGACAGGTTTATACCTCCTCACACAACATCAAACTAGGTAATTTTTTCCTCCACAGGAACTGTTAGACTTAAAAAAGCTTGGAGATTTAAGAGAAGAAAATTATAAAAAGATTTATTTGCTGTGTGGATTTCAAGAAGGTCTTTATGCGAATGTGTTCAGGTAAAATTCAGAGGCAAGGTCTAAGAAGTGGAAGTAAATCTAACTCTGAAGGTATGATTGTCTAATGATGCAAAGAGTATTAAGCCTATATTGTATATATACAAATGGCCAAGAAAGGATTTCTAGTTCCAGGCAAAGCAGCATTTATTGGCTGGTTAGGTGTTTAGGAAGTGCACATTCCATTTGGCAGGTGATTCTCTGCAGGGACTGTAGACCTGCAAAGAAGTAAACATATCTATTCCAGGAACATCATAATAAACTTAGACAGAGTACCTACTCAAGTCTGTTTTATATTAAATGTGAAATTAGATAACTTGGCTGCTGGGCTGACCAGGCAACAAAGATCAAAACTCCACCCAGAAATATCCATGGTACTTAAGTGTTTGGCATAACCTATAGCTTTTCTTTGGCTTTTTTTTCAGCACTGTTTGGAGAATGTTTCTTTAGCAACTGCTTTGATTATTTAACACTTCCTAGAAACATAACCAATTGGTTGCCCTTTGAGTCAAAGGGCAGGTTGTCATCTTGAAAGTCCTGAATGGCGCAGCACTGGGTTGGTATGAAACCAATAACTCTCAGTGGCACCTGCCTGTCCAATAAATTCTAGAAAGAAGAAATCTAGAAAGAAATTCTGGATCTCAACTGCAATGTAATGCTATTATCATAGACCGGGGTGACCCTTCTCTGGCTTCCTCAAGGTGCTTTTCCAAAAACCAATGGGACTTTCTTGGTTTTTTTCTTTGAAAATGTTTTCTTTGGTTCCAAACCTTCTTGGATGAGAAGCAAAATGTTTTAACAAAACATTTAAAAACAAAAAACAAAACCCAAGAAAGTTCAGTTGCCTTTTGGACAAGTATCTTTGGGACAACCATGATCTGGATGATTGAGACTTTCCACAGATGCGTGGCTTCCTCACTTTGAAGGAAAGCTATTCCCTCTGAGTTCATATTGACCCCAAGCCTGTTAGGCATTAGGAAAGCCATTGAGTCTGGCTGTTCCAGAAGATCCATATGAATGGAGATGACTCCTTAGATGGGGTTGTGTATTTTGACAGTTGTGTTTTTCAGCTGTTGCTCTTTGGTACAATATGTCTTTATGTGTATGGATGTATTTTTACATTTATTATTTTTTAATCTTTGTTAAAAGACTAAATTGCAAGCATGAACCAGTAGACTTCGTAATGCAGCATACCTTTTAACATTATTTCCTTTGTTTGGATCATCTATATTCAATTTTAAAAAAAATCAAGAATCATCATAACATAAAAACTCAATAATTGGAATAATCAAAGCAACATTAAAAATATAGAGAGAAGAAAAACACATATAGCATTCATATAGGAAAGGCCTGAATAAGAGATTTTGTGGATTCAGGAATGGCATAGAAAAATTCTCTTTATCTCTAGTGGTAAAAGCAATTTCTAAGAAGCAGCAACATTAATGCCTTAAGTGCCTCTCTCTTATTCTAATGCAACTGTGATATCATGTCTCATGTTATCTCTTAATCATGTTCAGGTACTCCATATACCATTAAATATTTCATATGAATAATTAACCACTTACTGGCTGTCAGAGCCAGATTCAAATGGATGGATGGAAGAGAAAATGGATCACCTTCCTTAGCACTGGGAAATGTAATGATTGCCAACTTTTCCATCATGGCTGAAAAATGACATTGGATCAGAGTGAAGGATGAGGGGATTGTGTTTTGCCTTGGTTGGTATCATTCATTTTTTTAGATATTCAGTTTTAGTTATGTGTTTATAATTCAGCCTAATGACAAAAGATATACATGAAGAGCTTTGTCATATTGTCTTTCACCATGCCACTTGTCACCAACAATTTACTAGTTTCAAAATGGGAACTTTACCAATGATCCCCCTCAAGTGCTCATTGTAGTCGGTGCTATGCAACAAGAGAAAACAAATGAATCTCAGGATTTCAGGAGAAAACAACAATAGGGAAGACATTTACTGCAAATCCAGAAGAGTATCATGAGTATTATCATCCTCATTCAACAAAGGAGATTGTGCAAGTCGAGAATGTAAATGAATTATCTTAATGTGGGATCCTAACATGCAACAAATTAGTATTCACTTGTTGGGCTCTCCTTCACCTACATATTCCAATTATTCCATCTGATTTGATCTTAGGAGTCGGGCTTCTACAATCCAATTCAGAATCTCTTTCTTTGTGCATCATTTTGTGCTATTCTCCAAAGCACCTGAGGGCAGGACAAGAAGCAATGGGTGGAAACTAATCAAGGAGAGAAGCAACGTAGAACAAAGAAGAAATTTCCTGACAATTAGAACAATTAATTGGTTGAACAACTTGCCTCCAGAAGTTGTGAATGCTCCAACACTGGAAGTTTTTAAAAAGATGTTGGATAACCATTTGTCTGAAGTGGTGTAGGGTTTCCTGCCTAAGCAGGGGGTTGGACTAGAAGACCTCCAAGGTCCCTTCCCTTCCCTTCCCTTCCCTTCCCTTCCATTCCATTCCATTCCATTCCATTCCATTGCATTCCATTCCATTCCATTCCATTCCATTCTATTCTATTCCATTCTATTCCATTCTATTCTATTCTTTACTTGGCATATCTGACCAGCCAAAATAAACTATAGAGTTCTTAATATGGAGCTTTTTTGCCATCAAGAAATCCTCTCAGCATTGATGCCATCTCTTCACAAGTACTCTGGAGATGTTCAGATGGACCATGAGAATATGGACTATGTAAAAACTTCTCACAAGCGTATTCAGTGCTTGGTCATGTGAGTTCTTCTATAATATTATCTTTTAACTCTCTTATATTCCGCCTTGCTGTACAAACAGGCTGAATATTCATAATTAAACACAGAGTATTTCTCACCTTTTGAATATCCTTCAGCCTTCATTTCCGGAATATTTTAGTTCCTTTCTTCCAACACTTAGTCTTCCTGATAAGATTTCCTTGTCCCTTCTCTTTCTATCACTTTAAGATGGAAAAGGCCAAGAAACAGGTGCAGCAGGAATTCAGACAATGTTATAATTGTAATAAAGAAAGGTAACAATCCTGAAAGCTTGTTAAAGTTTCCCTTTGTCTTATCTCTTACAAAATTAAGTCAGGGCAGGGTTATTTTTATTTTCTCATACTTCTCAGAACAGTATAAATTTTTCTGCACTGTTTGCTTATTTGTTTCCTGTCCTATAGTTTTCCTATACAGAACATTCCTTTACATTTGCAGGTTTGGCCTTGATGGCCATGTCCAAAGCTTCATAATGTGTTGTGGACAGCTTGCTCAACACATGCACACAAATATGTACTAGAAACACGTGTCTGAGTTCTTCAGCTTAACAATTTAGCAAACACTTTTTTATTTATCTTTTTAAAAAAGGAAAAAAGGAAAAGGGGAAAATGAAGGGAAGGTGAGAATTTGTTTATGAGAGGAGCATCCGTTCTTGCTACTCTATGGAAAGGCCTCTATTATAACTGGCCATTCCAAAAGAAATTAAATTTCTAGAATATCCTTACAAATGTTACCACAGATCCCAGTTGGTGTAGAACAGGGGTGTCAAACTCAATTTCATTGAGGGCTGCATCAGGACTGTGTTTGACCTTGGGGAGCCAGGGTGGGGGTGGCCAGGGTGGCCAGGAGAGATGCCCGCGGCCCTTGCATGCTCTGTTTTTGGTTGCGATGGTCTTCTGCAACCCGCTGCCAGTGAAAATGTAGCTCTGGAGGGCTGCCCATAGCCCCCCCAAGCTCCGTTTTCACTGGCAGAAGCACTGTGAATGGGTCCTTTGCTGTTTCCAGGGCAGCCCCATGGGCCAGATCTAAGCACCCCATGGGCCGGATCTGGGCCCCCAGCCTTGAGTTTGACACTCCTGGTATAGAATCTAAAATGTTAGGTGAGATGAACTTCTACACTTTGATGACTGCAATTGCAGAAATGGGATTTTTCAAAGGTATCTGCCACACAGGTGTTTTTCAAAGGTATCTGGCAGTGACTACACTTACAGAAGAGAAGGCAAGTTGGGACAGAGGACAAGCTGCACCAAAGACTCTGAAGCTCTTTACGTAGTCTAGGAACCACGGATTCTTCAACATTCCTAGGATCAATTGTATGTTGAGCTCACTTTGAAAATATATCAAGAGCTACTGCCAGATGGTGCTGAATGCTTTGGTTACGTGAAACCATTCTCTGTTCATTTTCAAAGAATTGGTTGCACATTAGTCTCTGAGCCCATGTCAGGATGATGGTGTTTATTTTTCAAGGTTTAAATGACTGAGAATTAAATTATTTTGGTGGGCCAGTTTTCAAGTATGGTCAACCAATTAGGTAGAGTATTACATATGTCTAAAGAAAATAACTTTTTTTTTGTAATGGAACCCCAGTTCTATACTGTATAAGTTCCCTGAGGAAACATGACTGGCACCACTAACACAATATAATATGCCATGTGAAGTAAAGGTAAAGGTAACGATAAAGGTTCCCCTCGCACATACGTGCTAGTTGTTTCCGGCTCTAGGGGGCGGTGCTCATCTCTGTTACAAAGCCAAAGAGCCATCACTGTCTGAAGACGTCTCTGTGGTCATGTGGCTGGCATGACTAAACGCCAAAGGTGCACGGAACACTGTTACCTTCCCACCAAAGTGGTCCCTATTTTTCTACTTGCATTTTTACATGCTTTCGAACTGCTAGGTTGGCCGTTGGGACAAGTAATGGGAGCTCAATCCATTATGCGGTGCTGGCAAACTGTCGACCTTTCTGATCAACAAGCTCAGCGTCTTAGCCACTGAGCCACCGTGTCCCTCCAATATAATACAATATAATGTGCCATGTGACGTACTGTGGACTTTACTACTCCTTCATTACATGTGTTACCTGCCACAATCAATAGACTTCCTTGTGTCTGTTTTTTCATAGACTTATTTCCCGCTTCATGTTTATTTATAACCTCATTTATATTCTCCCCAAATAATATTTAAAATAGATAAAATATAAAATCGTAATTAACATGTGAAAATAAATCAAAGGAACATCTAAAAAAAGAAATTTACTCTCACTGAAGGAATTTTCACTAATTATTTTATTCTGTTACTTTAATTGCACACCATTCCTAGACTATGTCAAAATGAAGGGCAAGTTAGGAAAACTGAAAAGCAATAAAATAAGCCTGCAAGCTGAAATAATATGCCCTAGTGAATCTCTTTCATTTGTGTTCTCATTGAGGACAAGTTGAAAATCCAGAGCATAGAGTTATGCAGCACGTTTTTTCTCTCCCACACACATGCCTAAGTGGCCTAATGGAGAATCTTACAAATACAGGCTTATACACAAGGTATTTATACAGACAAAAATATATTGGAGAATTATCCAGCGATAGCAATTAAACTCAATGTTTTTTTTGTGATCTTGGCAAAAAAACCCAAAAAGAACTTGCTAGACAAATGATCGTTTTCCCTCAAGCTCTCTCTGCCTTAATTAAGCATTCTTGGTATAAATCAATTTGCTCTGCGTAGAACTAGATGGGTTATGTCTAAACACAGTTTTGGTGTATAAATCAAAATATATAGTTCTAAGGGAAGAGAGAATACATTTGGCAGTTGAATTCCCTCTTGCAGTTTTATTTCTTTTAACAACTTAGCAAAAGTAAGAAAGGGAAAGTAAGCAAGAGTTGAACCTCCATGTATAGTTGAACCTCTATGTGGTCTCTTTTGCTTGTTTAATTTATTCCAGCTTTAAATAAAATGGATAAATGCTAAGAATGCAAATGTGATGAGTGCTGTAATGACTTACAATGTGCTTAGAGAACTTCCAAATTGTGCTATCCTTTGTATTTGAAATGATGACAGGCATCTTGAGAAGGGTCTGTGACAATTTGCTGCAGTCGACTCACCATGGTCAACACTCCACAGCCAACTCGCTGTGGGAGAACTCACCACAGCCAACTTGCCATAGGACAACTCACTATGGAACAAGAGTTACACTAATATCAGAGAAATGGTAGAATAGAATCATTAAAGAAAGGATCCAATAGGAGGGACATAATGAAACGTTAATGGAAAAAAATTAAATATTTTTTATTTATTTTAAATAATTAAATAGAATTGTTAAATTGTCCCAAAGCGAGTTATCCTGTAGTGAATTGGCCATGGTGAGTTGTCCAACGGCAAGTTGGCCATGGTGAATAGCCCATGGCAAGTTGACTGTGGTGAGTTGGCTGAGAAAAGTTGTCCCATTCCATCTTGAGCATGCCTACAAATAAAAAGGCTAAACTTTAAACAAATTCATCTCTGTCACATTTTGCAGATGGTTTTCATCTTGTACAGAAGGATTGAACATTAAAACCATACCAAGACTTTATAGAGACCTCACATTATTATTGAAGAAATTATTCTGCCTTTTTCTTAACAATAAGATCAGTTTATGATAATAAATATACAAAATGTAAACTCAAATAACCTTAATGCAATTGAAATCAAAATTCAAACTAAACATAGTATTAAAGAAACAGTTAGAAGCTTAACAGATGAGTTGTGTGTTTACCATCTTCCTGAATGCTGGAAGAATAGGACTCACCCATTGTGCTGTCTGGGAATTACAAAAGAGAAGACTTTTTCCTGTGTACCAGAAAGGACCCTGAGGGATTCCGTGTACCAGAAAGGACCTTGAAGAGCTTCTGGTGGCTTATCTAAGTAACTGGACAGGTACTTGAAAAGAGTTTGTTCACCCAGCTTAACCTGAAAAAGAATACAAAAGAATACCCCAAAAGCCATTCAGGCAAGATACTGGTTTTCTAATTTGCTGGTTTCTTTTATTTGAATTTGAGGCAAATTCTGAATCCAGAGTGGATCACTGAAAATCTGAGGGAGTTTGTTTTAATTAAATCTCCCCATCCCAGTTCAAAATTCTCAGTAAGATTCGTCTTCCAGTACGTACTTTGGAAAATCTACCACACCCAATCATAAAAGGGGAAAATAAAAATATTCTAGTTATGTTTAAGTTAAAATTCCTCTGCAGCAAAGGACAATATTAGATTTAATGACCAATAGGTCTGTTTCTTAACTCTTGAGCTTTTTTGGTATCATATCATCATTTTGTATCATATCATCATTTTGTATCATATCACCATCATGAAGTTTGTCTATTCTCTCATTTTCTTTAATATTGCAACTTTTTGCTAATTTGAAAATAACAATAGCAATAGCACTTAGACTTATATACCGCTTTACCATGCTTTCCAGCCCTCTCTAAGAGGTTTAGAAAGTCCACCTATTGCCCCCAACAATTTGAGTCCTCATTTTACCCACCTCGGAAGGATGGAAGGCTGAGTCAACCTTGAGCCTGGTGAGATTTGAACTGCCAAATTTAGACAACCGGCAGTCAGCAGAAGTAGCCTGCAGTACTGCATTCTAACCATACACCACCGTGGCTCAAAATGACATTTGACAGGAATTGTTATTCCTTGCTGGTTTTAAGGTATCCCGTTTGTTTCATCCTGCTCTGCATGTTATCAAAAAGCAACAGAATAATGTGTGTATGATCTTTTACTCCAGGTCTTTACTGAGGATATTTTCAAGTAAGTTGTCTTTTGTGAAAAATCCTCTCTCAAATCCTTTCTCTCAAAGCACACCTTTTACATTACATTTCTTCTGCCATGTCCTGAAATGAATTTGGTGAAAGTTAATTAGCTAACCTATTTTTTTGCATCTTGAAAGAAGTCAACAAGTTAATCCTATAGTAGCTAAGAACAATTACTTTATTTTGTGGTTTCCAACAATTAAAAACCACAAAAATGAAAGTGAAATGCCACAAAGCATAATTTATGCATTCATCATTGTTGAGTTCACAATGCACTTTATTTCTGAGATGCAGAAGAATGCAAAGCTGTGAAAATTACATAGAATATGACTAATATGATTTAAACCAGGGGTCCCCAACCACGGTCCGTGGACCGGCACCGTCCGCGGAACAGGTCCTACCGGGCCGCTGGCTTGTTGGCCGCCGTCATCTTTTTGATGAAAAGTGCTTCCGGTGAGCTTTTCGGTAGAAAGCTCACCGGAAGCACGCTTTTCATCAAAAAAGATGGCGCTTTTTCATCAAAAAAAGATGGTGGCGCCCAGCTGATGCCGGTACCGGTCGCGGCGCCCAGCTGATGCCGGTACTGGGTCGCGGCGCCAGCTGATGCCGGCACCGGGCCGCAGCGTAAAAGGTTGGGGATCACTGATTTAAACTAAACCTAAACTAAATTGTAGAGGAGTAGCCTCTATAACAGAGATCTTCAAACTTGACAGCTTTAAGACTTGTGGACTTCAACTCCCAGAATTCCTCCTCCAGTCACATAGCTCAGGAATTCTGGGAGCTGAAGTCCACAAGTCTTTTTTAAAAAAAATAAAAGTTTTTTTATTTTTATCACAACAACAAAAACAAACATAAAACCTTCTTTCTGTTCCACAGTGTGTCAGTTGAGTACATATTTCTTCGTGCACAAAATAATATCATACATATTTCACTTATATATATTTATAATTGTTCTTATCAATATTTTATATCACATTTGTCATTTATTCTATTATCCTTGACTTTTAAGTCCTTAACTTTCAATAATATATTTCAAGTTCATTTTCTTACTCTATCTAACTCATCTATTTATCAGTAACAATATGTTATACTATACTTATATAATTCAATTCTTTACTCTTCTATCCAACCATTCATAAAATAGATTCCAAATTTTATAATAGTCTTTTTCTTCTTGTTCTCTAATCGCCATTGTTAATCTACTCATTTCTGCACATTCCATTATTTTCTTGATTATTTCCTCTTCTGTTGGAATTTTTTCATTTTTCCAATTTTGTGCAAATACAATCCTAGCTGCTGTTAAAATATTCATAATCAAATACGTTATTTCTTTGTTATAACCCTCAGGCAAAATTCCCAATTAAAATGTCTCTGGTTTTAAGTCTATAGGTTGTTTTTATCATCTTCTCCAGCCACATGTGCATTTTAGCCCAATACTTTTTAGTCTCTGTGCATGTCCACAAGTCTTAAACTTGCCAAGTTTGAAGACCCTTGCTCTATAAGTTCAATGGATCAGTATTCACAGAGTTGAGCACACTGTAACTCTGCTGCTACAAGGACCAGGGATACTTCATTGAAAGCTTTTTGGCGTTCCTATTGAAAGCTGTGATGGCATTAAGACAATTTTGAATATCTTACTTTATGATTATACTTTATGTAGTTAGTACAATCTTATGCCTCTCAGACTTCGAACATGTTGAGACTGATAAGGAGGACAGTTGTTTTGGATGCGGTTCAGGTTGTTTGTCAAAAGGCACATTACTGAAATATTTTATTATTGAACACAAGGCACAAAAATGTATTATGGGGGGAAAATTGCTCCACCCTAATGCATAATTCTTTTTGAAAACCTGCATAGAGAAATACTTATACTAGGAAAAATGTGACTAGAAACAAATATGAACTTTATTACTAATTAAATAAAAAGGCAAACGGATGTACAGTCGAAATGAAATGAGATTAAGTACATTTTGCATAATGAGAGATTTTGGAGAGGTTAGACAATGCTTAGTCTTTGTTCAGCTGTTGCCAAGACATTATAAAATCTAGGGAATAAATTAGGACCCATTTTTCCAGCTACAAGATCACCACCACTCTGTTGTGACACATGGGAATGCTTTGGTGCACACCCCATGAGTTTACCCTAACCTAGACTTCCCTAATTCCAGATGCATCTTGGAGAACTTCTAATTCTCCATGTAAGGATCCCCTTCTCCTGACACTTTGAATTTTTGCAAAGTGAAGGAAGCAAGCCGACACTGGTCTAGAAATTAGATAACCCAAAGCAATGATTCATCCAGCAGCTATGTAACATTTGTGGTTCAAGAGCCCTTGCCAGAAGATGACTAAAATATCTTGGCAGACATTTTAAATGAATCATGACTGGGCCTAAACAAGAGTCTGCATAAGCGAGTTCTCTATTTAATTGAAGGAAAATTAGGAACGGGAAAAAAATAATTCTATTTACCTCGATTGCTGCAGCACTGATGCTGCCTTGGGGGCCTTTCCAACCACTTTCAATGGGGCCAAGTTCTGACTAAAATTCCCTTGTTCAGGCTTGGCCCTGCGATTTTACTTAGAAGGCTTCAGATGACAGTGCCTGGATGGCTGAAGGGCATTCATTCTTGACTTTGCTTTCTATCCCATCCGAGGAGGAATATTTTGAAGCCCCGAGTGACCTTCCCTTCCTTCCCCCCAACCAGAGACTGAACAAAAATGGGAAGACTGAAAAACCAGCCTTTTCTTCTGAGTCTAGACTGCAAGTTAACTTGAGTTAACTTGGGACTTGTTCCTCTTTTTTCAATTTTTATCTCCTACAAAAATCTCAGCATCTTGAGCAGACCATTCATAGGTTTCAAAAAGCTTGTATTTCTATAGAGTGGCCTCGAGGTGGTATTCAGCAGGTTTTGACCAGTTCTGCAGAACCGGTAGCGGAAATTTTGAGTAGTTCAGAGAATTGGCAAATGCCACCTCTGCCTGGAGATTTTACAGTGTCCTTCCCCTGCCACGCCCACCAAGCCACGCCCACAGAACTGGTAGTCAAAAAATTTGAATCCCATCACTGGAGTGGCCCCACTGGCTGGCAACTCAAATGAGGTCTCACAAATGCATGAATGAGGGCAGGAAAAGATAGTAGATGAATGAATATATTTTCAATAGACATTGAAGAGACAACATCAGTGGCAGTGCAGTAGCAAACATCAGTTATTATTATTATTTTCAATCATTTATCAAAGCCTTTAGGAGCACAAGACTGAAGGTTTAGTGGTTACAGAGAAGAACAGATTCTTAAAGGCATATCACCTCCTGTGTGGAATCTGGATCGGGGAATCATTTGCTGCACTAACCAGACATATTGATAGTTTTTATATCCTGCCTTTATTGTTTTTAACAAATACTTTTCTCATCCTATTTTCCCTTCTCATCCTATTTTCTCTGTGAAAGTTGGTTGGATTGAGAGAAAGTGACTGGCCCAATTTGCTTGCTGGCTTTCATGGCTAAGGTGGGACTTGAACTAAAGCAACAACAGCAACCACAGTTGGCTGGATATAAGCATGATAAAACCATGGTTTACAAATATCTAGGATGGATACCCACAAAAACTAATCCAAGATCAAACAAGCAGTCCTATGGCATGAACATCTTTAAAACCCTTTGGAGAAATCCATAGTGATTCGGGATAAAATAGCTATTTGTATAATATAATAGGATCTCTACACATAAAAGCAAAGGAAACTATTCTGGCAAACTGTCATGGTGAAGATATTGGAAAAGGAGACTCAGGTTATAGTCTTCCTTTAGGCCTAGAATCAGCTGTGTGACCTACGGCCAGTCCTTCCCTCTGCCTGAAATCACATCAAGCTCTGCAACAAACTGGCTGAAAAATAAAACTACTTGTATCACTCATAAACAGTTTTATTATGGAAAATGAAGCAAGTGCAGTGCAACACATAAGAATCCTGTACCTTAAAAGGACAAATACCAGGAAACAACAAATCCACTTACAAAAGTCCAACCAAACTTTTCAATGCTGATTGGAAATTCTAAGAATTATAATCCCAGCACAAGAATTGCTGTTTGGGAAGAATCAAGACATTAATTGTCTTTGTGACTCAGTTCACATTACACACACTACCCCATATTGTGGTCTCAGTGGCTTTGCATTACAGTGCCGTATAAAACTTGCTATTCTGGGTTTTAAACCATATTGTTTACTTTATCATGTTATATGAACCCAATCCCTGACTTGTTCAAACAGAGGTAAGTACAATGAATGAACCAAGCCCATATGTGGAAACTGAGTATTGTGTTATGATCAACAGATGGAGAAGGCTGTCCTTAATTGCTTATAACATTTTGGAGGCAGCTGACTTCTTAGCATTGGATGAGGTCAGTGAGCATCAACATATTTTAGTTGCCTTGACTGTTGAGTTTTAACAGCTGGTTGACAGTCCAACCATAGAAGTAAGGTTGCAATCTGAGTGCTGTGAAAAAGCCTCTGATGTCTGATTAAGTTGTTCAGAGAATAAGAACAGGCTGTTTGGCATTTGACCAATAAATAAGTTCTTACAGTCTGAAGAAAAGACACTTGTTAAAAGCAGTGAGAAAATATGGAATATTTAGCCTTTCCATCACTTAAGATTCGTGTGGCTGATCAGCTCTGAATAGTAAAGAACAAATAACAAACCTTATGATGGCCACACTAGTTTTTCTTACAAAGGTTAATATTTGCCTCTGCAGTACAAATTGATTTCTCCATCTTTGATTTTGCTTGATGAAGTTGATGAAGTTAGCAATCCAATCTGTGTGCAAGCTCATATGATTTCACAGCCCATGTTCAAGCCAGATCCAAGCTGAAAATGGATTTTTAAAAATGTCAGCCTACAAGGATGATATGGAAAACAATGTTACATTGGATTTATAAATGAAGTTGCCCGGTGTCTTAATAATTAAAGAGGACATGCAAATAATAATTCAGAAGAGTGACTTGGATAATTCAGAAGAGTGATTTGGATAGTTCTGGATTTACAAAAGAGATTTCTTAAACTTGTGAAGGAGTTTCTGAGAAGCGATAGGTAATAATAATAAATAAACATGTGGAACATTATTTGAAGGTATTAAAGATCAAAATTCTTAAAAGTAAACAGAAGGAATACAAAATGGGTTTATTTGATCAAGGTTAATGTGTGTGTGTGGTGTGTGTGTGTATGTATGTATGTTTCTGGTAGTTCTTAATGGGTTTTAACAAATAATGAGGCTTTAAAGATATATTTACAGATAAAATATAAGATGTGGGAAGAGATTTTTGTTCTGCTTTAGAAAAGTGACAACTTACTGTGTTAAAAGTAATGAAATATGAAACAAAATAACTGCATAACAAAATAACAAAGTTGGAAGGGACCTTGAAGGTCTTCTAGACCAACCTTCTGCTTGAGCAGGAAACCCTATACAATTGTAGGTACATATTTGTCTAATCTCTTCTTTAAAGCCTCCAGTGTTGGAGTTTACACAATTTCTGGAGGCAAGTGATTCCACTGATTAATTGTTGTAACTGTCAGAATATTTCTCCTTAGTTATAGGATGGTTCTCTCCTTGATTAGTTTCCACCCATTGCTTCTTGTCCTACCTTCAGGTGCTTTGAAAATTGGGTTGATCCCCTCTTCTTTATGGGAACTCCTGAGATATTGGAACATTGCTATCATGTGATCCCTAGCCCATCTTTTTACTAGTGTTTTAGCCTCCAGTCCCCTAATTATCTGTGTTGCTCTTCTCTGTACTCTTTCTAGAGTCTCGACATCTTTTTGATATTGTGGCGGCTCAAACTGGATGCAATATTCCAAATGCGGTCTTACCAAGGCATTAATAAAGTGATATTAACTCCTCACATGATGTTGATTCTATCCATCTGTTAATTCAGCCAAGGATTGCATTGGCTTTTTTGGCTGCTGCCACACACTGCTGGCTCATACTTAAGTGGTTGTCTACTAGGACTCCGAGATCCCTCTTGCAATTACTACTATTGAGCCAGGCACAATCTATTCTATATCTGTGTATTTATTTGAGTAAACTTAAAATACATACATTGTATTTCTAGTAACTTTTAATGACTTTTTGTTGATTAGGACTGAATGACAAGGCTTTGTATTTTGTTTATGGCTAAGACATGAAAGAGGAGTTCTTTTGTTGAAATGTCAGGGAAGGGGATAAGTTATTGAAATTGTACAGGCTTTGATGAACAGAGTCATTTAAATATATATTTTCTTTTTCTCTGCACATTTCCTTTTTCCTTTTTACATTTTTCTTAGTTTGTACTTTTATCTTTGTATTTTAAAACTTTAATAAAAATTATTATATATATATATAAAAAAGATAGCACCAAGAGGTCATGAAACTATTAATGGAGAATCACTGAAATCCTTTCAAGTTGACTTGTGAGCTTGAAGTAAAGCTATACTGAATGCAAAAGAAGACATTTCCAGACCCTTTTATGAAACCCTGAGTGTCCTCATTGCTTTTTTAACATGCCACATTTGCTTTTCAAAGGAGGAATAATCATGCCTAGAGCGCATAAGGCTTCTGTACGAAGCTTTACCCATCCGACCTGCTGCTTACTCTGCAGAGAGAATGACTGTGGAGGGATTCTCTCTCAATGAGGAAGAAATTGCAAGTGTGTGTGTGTGGGGGAGATGGGCTGTGTTGAAAACCTAGTGCACTAAAGAGAGAATGCACTAAAAGCAACTTACAGCAAGCAACTTTTGCAAGCGGCAGCATTTTAAGAGCCGTTTAAGAAAAACTGATCTCAGACAAGGAAGCACACCTTTCTGGGAGAAATAAGGGCGACTGAATTCAGAAAACAATCCAAATGTTAGAAAGTGTGCAAAAGTAAGCGTCGTGCTTGCTTGTGTTTGCAATTAAAATATGGTTCTATGGTTTATTGAGTGTTGTTGTTTTGCTCATTTAATTCCAATGCAAGAATTTGATTTTGTAAAATTGTACAATTCTGTTGCTGTTTTATTTGATGCATAGATTGGAATGTAATTATTAAAAGTAAGTGGCGGGTTGGTAGTATATCCACGATTAGAGCAGCTTCGAATAATACGATTGTTGATTTCATGTGAATTGTAAATTCATACCGGTTCGTGTTTAATGTGCCCCAAAATTTAGTTAATGTGAGGCTGGAGCATGCATAATTGAGGCTACTTCAAGCACAGTTGCAATTGGGGTCTTAGACCCCTTCATTGTGCAAGAGGGAGGAAGATCCTCTCCAAGAAAAACTGTACAAATTTAAAAAAAATAGGCTTGACACTGCATTAGAGCAAAAATACAATGTATTTTAATGACAAAAACATTATTGCAACAATGCTAACGTATGACAAGATGTTGGGATCTCTGATTGGATATTTTTGTTTTTATTTTGCTTTCTATAACTATTCTGTGACTTTGTTTACCAAAAATTTACATTTTAAATGTATTCTTTTCATACTTCACTGTAATATTTCATTTACATACCTGCACACATTTATTTAACATTTTTCATTGCCTATTTTCATCAAGCTCAAACCATTGTCACATTTTGAATAGTGTGAATTTGCATAATGTGACCATTTCATGGCATTCATTAACTGCATCAATCAAGATCTACTTGTATTTATTTCTTGCTAAATTCTAATCCTAATAAAACCATTGTCTTATTGGGGGGTGGGGGTGGGGGGTGTTGGTGGAGGGCAGTCTCCCAAATTCATTTTAGCATTTTAGGATGTCATAATTTTGCAAAGTTAGAGAACCCTGGGATAACCAGTTCTTGACAATTGCATGCAATCGGCATTGGTTTGAGAATCAGAGTTTCAAGTTTCGTAAAATGATAAGAATTTGAGATTTGAAGAAGAGCTGCTGAACTGTATATTCAAATAAAATCAGTATGATGCACCTTCTGGGTTTATTGTAGAAGTTTTGTTTTTGAAACTAATATGGTTGAAAGAATAGTTTCTCTGCTTCCATTGTGTCTCCATACTGTTATTCATTTTGGGTAATGATGATAAAGATTTTTTTGCTGGCAATTGCTTAGAAGATAGTTTGCAGATAACATTGCTCACATTTCCTCTGACTTAGATGTTACTTATACAGCTTCTTATAGGGCATAACACAAGTTATGTCTTGTGAGACAAACTGGAATTCCTTTGTACAGATGGAGTGTAGAGTTTTCTCTGCCATGAGTTCTGTCACCTATGGATTGGATATCTCTCTGGTTCCGTGTGTATGTGTGTGTGTGTGCATGCGCTAGGTAACGTGTGCAACTTTGATAAATGCTCCGTGTCTCTATGAGGGCTGGAGTAGTGTGGTCTGCCTTCAAAAAGGCTGAAGTATAGCCCCTATCGAATGCAGCAAGCCATCTCTTAATACAGCCCTATCGGACAACCTTCACCAAATCTCTAACCTCTGCCTCCAACCACTTTTTGGAAAAGCTGTTGGAGAAGGAGATAGGGTCTTCTTCCAGGAAGAATTAGAATAGAATAACAGTTGGAAGGGACCTTGTAGGTCATCTAGTCCAACCCCTGCTCAAACAGGAGACCCTATACCATTTCTAACAGATGACAGTCCAGTCTCTTCTTGAAAGCTTCCAATGATGAAGCTCCCACAATTTATGAAGTCAAGCTGTTCCATTAGTTAATTGTTCCAGAGGAAGTGGATGGTCCAGATTTGGGCTTGGGTGGAAATAGGATTAATCACTGGTTTGTGACTTGGGTTGGATTGTAGCAACACACTTGCCCTGTTAGATCTCTCAGTGACTTTTAATACCATTTGCCATGATATCTCTTTGGACCACCCTGCGAGAAATGGGGATGGAAACAATGTTTTGCAGCAGTTACATAGTGTTCTGACTGGGTGATTCCAGTCAGCATTCATGAGGGAGCATACAGGGGAGGGAGACAAATAGCCAAGCTCTTGATTATTCCATTATGAGGTGCCACATGGCTCAACCCTCGAAGTTAGCCGAGAATTGCACTTGTGTCAGAAGCATCGAGGCACTTTTAGGTTGAAATGAGTAGGTGGTGACATCTCCATTGCCCTGGGGATGCCCAGTTGGGGGCTCCTTTTATGTCCCTATCAGGAGCTGGAGCAAAGGACAGAAGCTCACCCATCCCACAGCAGCACTCAGATCTTGAACATGGACTTGCTAACCTCCAACCCAGTGTCCTAACAACACAAGCCATGTATTTCTGCTTGATCAGCCTAACAAGACAGGCCAAGCTAAGAAACATATCCCATGTGGAACTAAGGAGTGGTTTGTCTGAGACAATTTCTCAAGTTAGTTAGTTTGGGTCAGCTCAAACCTTGCTTCTCTGACTGTTATCTTAGTAATGACTCTTTCTCCAGTCCTTCGAGGTCATTCCCTCTGCCCTTTACATCCATGCTGTTCAATATCTAAACAAACCCTCTGGAGGAAACCTATGTCTGTTGAACTAGACATGGTCTGATATATTTCTTGAAGGCTGGGTCAATCAACTTGAATTAAAATCCTGAATGATGATCATAGGTGTATGGAGTATGGTCATGCTCCAAGAAGATTTGCTGTGATTTATGGGATCATTGCCTCATCCTTAGGCTAGTGAACCTTGCTGTACCCACAGCTGTTCTTCTAACAGCTGTTGGTTCAAAACCTAGTGGCTGAGCTGCTAAGAGTCAAATCAGTAGCGCGACACCATCACTCTGGTTGCATCCTTGGCTGCCAATAGACTTCTGGATCCAGTTCAGAGCGATTTTTTTAAAATTATAAAAATGTATGTGTATTGATATTGATATCAGTGTATTGAAAGGATTGCTCTCCTGCTTGAATTCAGCCTAAGGAGGAGTTGAGTGCTAAATAGGCATGAAGCTTGGAGGCATGCCTTCTTTGAAGCCACTCTGGTTTATAAAATGCTTTGTTATTGTTTACTTTTAAGCAATTGTATTTATTTATTTATTTATTTATTTATTTATTTGATTTGCCAATTGTTTACAAGATAATAAGTATAAATGTATACATAGTTGTGAATACATGAAATGGGTACATATAAGAAAAATAAAAGAATAAGAGAAACAATAGTACAGGGACGGTAGGCACGTTGGTGCGCTTTATGCACGCCCCCTACAGACCTCTTAGGAAAGGGTGAGGTCAATAGTAGACAGTATTGCAAACCACTCTGAATCCTTGGAAGGATGGTGGTGTATAAACATCTGTTTGGTGTGCACCAGTCATTCAATAAAATCCACAAAGTATACCGCAGGAAGCAGGTAGAGAAAGGAAAGTTCTTTAAGGAGGTTTACACTGAAAGGCCAAAGACAAGAAAGTATTTTGCTGAGTTGGAGTTTTAAAGTAATGAGGAAGGGAAGACTGATTCTTGGCTATGGTGGAAAAGGGATGGTGGGTGTTAGGGGTAGAAGAGAGGTTTCCTAGGAAACTAGTTTCACAGAAAATAAATTATAGTTGCAGAGCATGTCTCATTACTTTGTGTGTGTGTGTGTGTGTGTGTGTGTGTGTGTTTGTGTATGTGTGTGTATGAAGTGCTAAATTTTATTACAAGACATTTCAACATTCTCCATAGGGTGTCAGATTGTGTTTTCTTATGGATTAGAACTAGTTAGGTCAATAAATCACCCAAGTTCTGAAGCAACGTTACTTTTAAAAAAAATTGGTATATAAATTCCTCTTATTACTTGCAGAGAGCTTGAGGGTTTTGGATGCACAAGCACAGGTTCTCTGTAGCCTCGTTTTCCATCACTCAGTTCATTTTTTAAATGTCCTTCTGTGAATTATCTGTTTGTAGAACGTTAAATCATAGGCTGGAAGGGACCTCAGAGATTTTCTAGTCCAACTCCCTGTTTAAGGCAGGAGACTTTTTCACTGTAAGTCAGTGAACCTCAAGGGTTAGTTGCAACAGTTTCCATAAAAATGTTATGTCCCAGAAATGTACCAAGTAGCTGCTGCTGCAGCAGCCAACTTGCGTTAGGGAAGACTAAGTGATAAGGAAAAAAAGGGTGTGAACAAGAATCGCATTCTCCTCATAAATTTGAATAGAATCTGAATATATACGTACCCCTGTGAGATTTGCAATAAAAACATCACGTCCTGTTGGATTAAACCAATGGCTTAATTTCAAGCATTCTGTTTTCCACTCTGACTGCCTACATACCTGAAGCAGAACATGAAAAGCAGCAGAATTGTCTCACTGTACCTTCATTTTCCAAGTCACGGAAATTGTTAGTTGATATTTCAGCATCCTAGGTTTGGCAGTGCAGTAGAATAATTGTGCTTTCCCTCATCTTGCAGAGGCAGCTTTTTCCTGCTCTTACTGTTGGGGGTTTCTGGATGCATATTGATTTTTTTTTTTTTTTGTTTATCTCAGACTGTGCCATCATTCATTTTATATTAGTGGAGAAACCATTAGCAGTTTTTTTTTTTAAAAAGGACAAGGAGTAGTGTGCCCATTAGTTTATGCATATGAGAGGAGGGGGTGAGACAATTAAAAGAACATCAGCTTATAAACCTGCTGATACAGTTATTAGTAGACCAGATAAAATACCAAGAGACACAAAGTCCCTTCCTTGCTTCTTTCCCTTTGTCAGTAAATGAAAAGAGGAATCTGGTCTGCCATAATGCTGCAGAATGTACGTGGATTAAGTGCTTTCCCTCTCATATATGCAGAAATTATAAAATGCAGCTGCCAATTCATGTATTAAAATTTACAACGTATGGAGAAGTATGAGTCTGGATGCTTTTAAAAGAAAGGAATCACTTTTTAGTCCCAAAAGCTATTTGATAATATTAAAAATTGTGAGTCCTTTTGGTCACTGCGAAAGCAATTGCGTTGAGTTAATATGGAACAATATTTATCTAACTATTTTCAGATAAGGTGTGTGCGCGATGAGAAAAAGTCAGAGGCTGTACAACTTATGACTACAATTGTGACCGGAATTTCCATCGCTAAGCAAAGTGGTTGTTAAGTGAGTTGCTCCAGATTTGACACAGTTGTAAAGTGAATTATTGTTTTTGTTAAGTGAATCATAAGCAAATCATTAAGCAAATCTGACTGCCTCAAATGATTTTGCTTGTTGGAAGCAACATCTCTCATTTTCTATTTATTTATTCAATTTCTTTAGCCGCCTATCTCAAGCAATGACTCTGAGCAGCTTACAACTCAAAAAATAAGCTACAATTAAAATAATAAAAACATTTTTTTTAAAATTGAAAATAATAAAAAAGCCTCCAAAATAAATATACATACCAGCCGAGATACTTAGCCAATTAACAATGAAGCCAGGAAGAGGGACCCTTAACCAAACGACTGACTTGGGAAACTATGATTTTGTTAATCATGTTTGGTAGTAAACTACACTTGCTACTTTTATACAACCACGGTTAACAAACAACAATGGCAGATTATGCTATGAACATGTTACATTATAAAGAACATGTCACACCATGAATGAGCAAGCAGTGTCTGGAATTTCACATTGTTCTAGGCCAAATTATGGTTTGTATGATCCTAAAAATGTTATGTGAACTTAATATCTTAAAATGCAAGATACTCTTTAGAAAAATGTTACATAAATAGCATTTAGTATTTTAATTATTATTGGTAACATAATTAATGTCTAACAGCTGATACATGGGAAAGCATTCTAATCACACTAAATATTTTATACTGTCCACAGCTTTAAAAAAAATCTTTTTTTTATTGTACGGGATTTGGAACGAAAGAAGAACGAAAGGGAAAAACAAGCAAGCAGGTGCTACTTCTGAAGCTATAATGGATAGAAGAGAAGATACATAGTGAGGGAGACGTTTTATTGTCAGATGCAAAACTCACCAGAAAATCTACTCTGCTTCCATTTATGTATTTTGAGGAGGGCGGGCAGGAAGGAGGAAGAAGAAAGAATACAAGCAAGGAAGCTCACAAAGCAGAAATTACACTATTTATAATTCATCATTCACACATCCATCTCAGATTCTGCAAACTAATCAGGAAGAATTGTCATTCTTGGAAAGATACTAGTTCTGTCAGGGCAATCTAATTGTAAATTGCATTAACGCAGGAAGTCAATCAAGATCAAATGAGGTACTAATACCACTCTGTAAAGCCTTCGTAAGACCACACCTAGAATACTGCATCCAGTTTTGGTCACCACATAATAAAGATGTTGAGACTCTAGAAAGAATGCAGAGAAGAGCAACAAAGATGATTGGGGACTGGAGGCTAAAACATATGAAGAACGGTTGCAGGAACTGGGCATGGCTAGTCTAGTGCAGAGAAGGACAAGGGGTGACATGATAGCAGTCTTCCAATATTTGAGGGGCTGTCACAGACAGGAGGGGGTCAATCGGTTTTCCAAAGCACCTGAAGGCCAGACAAAGAATAATGGATGGAAACTGAACAAGGAGAGATTCAACCTAGAAATAAGGAGAAATTTTCTGACAATTAACTGATGGAACAGCTTGCCTTCAGAAGTTGTAGGAGCTTCATCACTGGAGGCTTTTACGATGAGTTTCGATTGCCTTGGGTCTCCTGCTTGGATAGGGGGTAGGACTAGATGACCTACAAAGTCTTTCCAACTCTGTTAATCTGTTATCTGTTAATTTTGCTAGAAAGACCAATCTTTTTATTCTATGTTAAGAATTTTCTCATGTTCCTTTTAAAGACTAAAAATAAATGAATAGAAATACTATGTATAATTGAAAGAGAAAAAGAGGATCATTCTGTTCACATATTGTATTAGCCACCAAATGGATTGTATAGTTTTGGTTTGATCTGTTGTATGAATCCTACCATTGTGACTTACAAACTGAGTGCAAAATGTGAATTTAGCCAAAGTGGGGCATTAAACAAGCCATTCTCTTTGGCTATTGAAATTCTTTCTGTGCATTCACCACTCCTCCATTATTGCCACCTGAGACCCTGCTAATCATACTGCTGAAAATTGGTGGCACAGTTTATTATCAGGAGAACAAACACATGGGAATTTATTTATTTATTTATTTATTTATTTGATTTGCCAATTGTTTACTGCTTGTAGTAATGGGTCCTGATTGGTTGGTAATGTTTTGTACTCTCTGTTAGCTGGCGGAAAAGCTCGGATGGTCACTCTTTGCCTTTTGGCTAGGGCGGGGCTCGCCTAATTAGGGTCGGTCTTTAGAGCTTGGGTCTCCAGATGCTATCGCTTGTTTTTTTCTGTTTTTTCAATGGAAGAGCTTTTTTGTTGGATTTGAGTTGCCTTGTTGCATACATCTTTTGTGGGTGCGGACTTGTAGTGTAAACTATAAGCTTCACTTCATTTAAAAAATAAACAAAGGTTCCTACATATTCCATCCATGGCTTTCTACATGTCAAAGTGTCAGTACTACTTTATAATGTTTTGGTAAGACCACAATTGGAATATTGCATCCAATTTTGGCCCCCATGATATCAAAAAGATGTTGAGACTGTAGAAAGAGTACAGAGAAGAGCAACAAAGATGATTAGGGACTGGAGGTTAAAACATATGACGAATGGTTGCAGGAATTGGGTATGTATAAGATCATAATGCAAATCGCTATATTTATGAGATGATATCAGATGCACTATCATTATGGCATCATCGTGGTTGTATGCAAACATCACACTTTACTTCTTCTTGTGTCCAGAAGAAGTATCCAAAATGCTTGTCCCGTAGTATCCAAAATGCCTGTCCCATCCTGTAATTCCTGGGCCCTACCAATTTGCATCATTGACTAGCCCAATGCACATCCTCCAAAGAAGAAATATGGTTTCTCCCATTCACTGCAGAAGTTCCTTCTTTCTTGCATTGCCCAGTGTGTGAAGGCAACTCAAAAGATAAGAACTGAGATTGGAAGAGGGAGAAATTGTGCCATGGAATGGAGTCTATGTAGATGACAGACTTCAGAATTGTTTATAGAAAGCCATCCATTTCTACAGTTGGATACTTTGTTGGAAGGGGGCAAGAGGAAGAGGAAGAAAATCTGATATTGTTCTCCGCTCTTATTGTGGCCAGTGGCTTTTTGTGGTAAACCAATAAAGCTCTCATATGAGTAGCTTCAGACATTGCTACAGGTTTCTTTAGTTTGCAGGCTGTAAAGTCTTCTCTATCCTTGAGTCAGCAGAAGATTCCACCAAGGTAAATTTTGCTGTTCCCATTACCGATACCTATCTTGCCTCTGTTTTCAGCCCCTCCATGCCAATGGATGCCATAGGCCAACAGATTTTAGAGATCCTAATAAGCAATAGCACTTATATACTACTTTATAGTGCTTTACAGCACTCTCTAAGCACTTTACAGAATCAGCATATTAACAGAATAATAAAGTTGGATCTGTAGGTGATCTAGTCCAACCCTCTGCTCAAGGAGGATACTCTACATCATTTCTGACAAGTGGAAGTCCAGTCTCTTCTTGAAAGCTTCCAGTGATGAAGCTCCCACAACTTCTGAAAACAAGCTGTTCCATTGGTTGATTGTTCTCACTGTCAGAAAATTTCTCCTTATTTCTAGGCTGAATCTCTCCTTCATCAGTCTATTGCCGTCAACAATCTGGCTCCTCATTTTACTGACTTTGGAAGGATGGAAGGCGGAGTCAACCTTGAACCTGTCAGGATCGAACTCCTGGCAGTGGGCAAAGTCATCCTGCAATATTGCATTCTAACTTCTGTGCCACTATGGTTCTTGTTGTCTTTAGACATCTTAGGGCTGCCCATGGATGGGGTTAAAATAAGGATGAAAAGAAGACCTTAACATCTGTAAATAAATGCTAAAATATCTCTCAAAAGCCGGAGGTGAAATGAAGGCAATATTATGGGACAAGTGGGAAATTGCTGCTAAGGAATTGTTATTCTACAGTTAGGGACAAGTGAGGACACCGCTTTAGGGAAAGGGCAGCACAATAACAGCAAGAAGAGGTGATTAGGCACCAGTTCTTTAAAATGGGCACTCACATGTTAACTCAAGTGCCTTCTAACTGTGCAAACAAATGTATGTGGTTTGCCAATTTACTTGCAAGTGTGTGGGTGAAATGCCTCCTTGCTATCTTCTTTGATCAAGATTTTGTTTTTTTTTACAGTTACTAGGGAAAGGTTGCACCCATCAGCATAAAGCTGATAAAACTGGCAATGAGCAAATCTGTCCTTTTTTTTTTTTTTTTTTTGCAATCCTCTTGCAGAAGTGGGCTGCCTAGTGCTGTTCCATTATCTCATCTCCCTGCACTGCGGCAACAGCCAGCTCAGTATTTCCCCCCCCCTTTATTTCCTATCAATATAATTATACAGGCATCTAAAATGCAGATCCGGCTACCATATCATGTCCACTCAGAGCATTTAAGAAAGAAATCAGATTCATGAATCTTGTTGTCAATAGACTTATCTCATTTCTCATGAATAACTGGCGAGACCCTTTTAGCTACTCCAAAGGCTAATATAACTTTAATGAAACAATGTGAGCCCCGGAGAATTTCCGTAAGTTCAGATCAAGAACTGTTTCACAGCTTGAGGTCCTCTTCACAAGGTTGCAATCCAACTTGTATTTTTAAAATTTTTGTTATCGCATTAAATCTGGCTTTTATTAGTTCTTACTCCTTGGAATTACAGAGTTAATGTGGTGGTCACTTCTGTCCTAACTTGTGAAGTTGGTTACTTCACAACCACAATAGGATTGTGGTTGTGAGGATAAAATAAATAAATAAATAAAATAAAAGAAGATCCCATGTAATTTACTTGGAAGAAAGGAAGGATACGCATCTAACAAATACATGAAGATTAAGGTTTCTCCTGTCCAGTTGTATTCGACTCTTGGGGGATGGTGCTTATCTCCATTTCCAAGCCAAGGCAGTTAGCATTGTCCAAAGATGCTTCCATGGTCATGTGGCCAACATTGCTATATGCCAAAGGACCTTGGAACACTGCTACCTTCACACTGAAGGATTCAGCCAATTGGACTCAGCATCAACCCTCTGCATAGCTGACTTTGGGAAAAGCAGGAAGACATCGGGACTAGATTCAGCAGTCCATCTGCAAAAGACAAAGTCCACTCTTTTGAAGACAGCAAAGTCCACATTTTGGGCAGAAAGGATTGCTGGTTTGAAAGAGGGGTCAAAAAGGCCATTTATGTCAAAATTGAACAGCCCTCTCTCAACAGAAGGGGGCGGGATACGACATCATCTATCTCCAGTCTACAACACAGTCCTTTCAACTGTTCCACAAAAAGGCTCCACACCCATTTGCACTACTCAGGTGACCCTGAAGCCACAGATAAACCATCAGGTGGCCTCAACGACTCTTTAAAAGAATGCAAATGACTAGCTGTCTGCAAGGAGTTGTCAGGCTTCAACAACACTACTGCCAAAATGAACACAACCTCTTTCCCCCTGTTGGGTGTAACCAATGCTACCGACGAAACAAAGCTCGATACGTCATCGTAGCTACCGGCCAGGAGACACATAGTCACATCCTACAGATTGGGGTGAGTGATCCTTCCTGACGACCCCAGGTTGATGACAGCTGATAACGCCAAACACAACCTCTTCCCCCGTCGGGTGTAACCAACGCTACCGACAAAACAAAGCTCGATACGTCATCATAGCTACCGGCCAGGAGATTGGGGGATCATCTATTCGGCACGGCTGGCTGTAGGGTTGCTTTGTCAACTGTTCGGCGTTTTGCAACTATCTCGGCAAAACACCTGTCTCTTTCTCAATGCGCCCAGCCAGGGAACATTTCGAAAGATGGTATCAGCTGGTCGGCATGTCATATGGGGGATCAGGGCAGAGAGAGACCTGGGGTAAAGGGGAGGCATTGTCTGGGGGCTTTTGCACCGTGGAGAGAGACCCAGGGTAGGGGGTAGGTGTTGTCTGGAGGCTTTTGCACCATAGGTAGAATGCAGGTGGGTGACGGATGTTGGGTAGTTATCAGGGGCAGGTGTTAGCTAATGATTGGGGGTGGAACAGGATTATAAAAAGCACTGAGAGGCAGAAGCTGTCAGCGCTGGCTTTGCTCGGACTTACCATTTTTGGCTGCTGTTGGAGGAAGCCAAAATAAACACACATTGCTACACCAGGACTGTGAGTAAAGTGTTTTATTGAACCGGTTTCAGAGACCTCCAGTAGGAGCTGACAGGCGTATAAATCCTTCCATTCCCCACCATCCAGTCAGAGCTGAAGAAGCTTTTTGGATGAGAAGTTAAAGGTCTTCAAAGAAAAACCAGAAAGTCCAGTTGCCTCTTGAAAAAAATAAAAAGCACCTTTGGGACAAAAGGAAGACAGTTTCATGACTGAGGACTTTATAACTGATACCTCCTCAACTTATGAGCATAACTGAGCCCAACATTTTTGTTGCTGAGCGAGACCTTTGTTCAATGAGTTTTGCCCCATTTGACGACCTTTCTTGCCACAGTCATTAAGTGAATCACTATAGTGGTTAAGTTATAACATGGTTGTTACATGAATCTGGCTTCCCCATGGAGTTTGCTTGCTACAAAAGGTGATCATATGACCCAGGGACAATTGTCATAAATATGAGGCAGTTGCTAAGCATCTAAATTTTGATCATATGACCCTGAGGATGCCACAATGGTTATTCAGTGTGAAAAAGGGTCACTTTACAGAGCCGTTGTAACTTTGGTCATTAAATGAACTGTTGTAAATTGAGGACGATCTGTACATCTGTTGGACAGAAAAAAATGCTGATCTGAAGTTCAGTTCAGTTTGCAACTTTATATGTTTGCTGCAGAAACATGAATATAGATTTACAATGGCAAACCTGGCCACCAGAACCTAACATGGGGGAACAAATGACAGATTTGAAAGAGTCAAATCATTACCGATGCTAGAATGGTTAGCTTTAGGCAGAGGCCAATGTCTACATTTCTCCAGAATGCCTCCTTGTCGTAACTTTAGATCCTGGAAATTTAATTAATTTGCAGGAGTGGCATACAGAAGGGAAAGAGAGGACACCAGTGTGGCCTGCCTCTCTTCCAATATGATCTGGTATAATGGACACACACTTTATCCATGTGGAAAATTCAAAATAAAGTGTTGCAAAAATTATAATACAATAACAGATGAAAGAACGCAAAATATAGTGAAATGTTAAAAGCTGATTCAATCAAAGTATTCACGGAGCATGAATACTTGTTCAAGGGTTCAAGGAGGAATGATAGAAGATATCCAACTTCTATTTCTCATTGCTCTTTAACTGGATACTTGTAAATATTTAAATTTTTTTTTTGGGGGGGTGGGGGGAATTGGCTGGAGCATCATCCATACTGCCTTGAGCTGTACAGAATAAAGGCAGAATATAAATCTAATAAAATAATAAATAAATAAATAAATACACTTGCAAGCAGCCTTCCTTAGATTTCGTAACATTTAATATAATTTAAAGTTTACACACACACACACACACACACACACACATGCAAGCAGCCTTCCTTAGATTTCATAACATTTCATTTAAATTAAATTTAAATAAATAAATAAATAAATAAATAAATAAAATAACACTTCCAAGCAGATTTCCTTAGATTTCATAACATTTCATTTAATCTAAAGTGTATTCATTTATTTAGTTATTTAAATAAATACATCTTCCTTAGATTTCATAACATTTCATTTAATTTTGAAGTGTATTTATAAATAAATAAATAAAATACACACATACATACGTACATACATATATACATACGTACATAAACTTGCAAGCAGCCTTCCTTATACTTCATAACATGAATTTATTTTATTTTATTTTAATTTTAATATTAATTTTACAATTAATGATTAATTTTAAAAGGCTTGTGCTCCATGAAGATGTTTTTAAATAGTTTCTATTTCTGATAAATCCTTTTAGCTAGTCTGAAATCAACTGTATAATAAAATGGGACTAGCCTGTTTCCATTCTCCTAACCTCCATTCCATATACACACGTCTTTCTGGGCACATAGAGCTCTGGATTATACAGATGTGACCTGGATTGGGCCACCTAAAAATTCCAGGATTGTTCACTAATCTGCAACATTTGAAAACAAAACTATTCTGGAGGAATACAGTGGCAAACATCTTCCTTAAAAATACCAAGAAAACTGTATGGAGGCCATCATCAGGACCAAGTTTCTCACAAGGGCATTTTCCCTCCCTTTACTAGAGAGCACTGTACAGAGTTCAGTAGGAATTATTTCTGAAGAAGCTTGCTTGGGACTGCATTGTAACAATAGTACACAAAGGCTGGCTGGGATTAGAAAATCAATATTGACGCAGATGCACATGGGATTGCAATCTTAAACATACTTTCCTGGGAGAAGCTTTAATTGAATTCTACAAGACCATGTTTTGCACAAATATGCTTAACAGCTGGACTGATTTCTCCCTATTTTATGATTGCTCAATACCCTATCCAGATGCTTTTATCGTAGCTCCCAAAATTCACTTTCAAATCTATCTTTGCTCACCTAAATTTTAAATGTCTTCCTTTTAAGCCATTTTTTGATCAAATTATATGACAGTTTTTTGAATGTTGACTCTAATCCTAATTCCTAATTCGCTTTCATTAATTACAGAATCCATCTTGCTGATAATTTAATTTAGATCATGAATCATCCAAATGAAAAGCTCACTATCCCTATATATCTGGTTCAGTTGGCATCCTGGTCCTAGACTAACAGAGTCTGAGATATTTGAAGCTGGGTGGAGGATGCATTTTCACAGAATGAGTGCACAACAGTGAAGGTGTGGCTCCTGAGCCTTGCTAGATAACTTCAGAGAAATACCTGGAGCATGCTAACTTTGCCAGTGTATGGCAAGAAGCAGAAACAATTGGCCCCCAGACATATAGCAATAGCACTTAGACTTATATACTTCCCCATAGTGCTTTACAGCACTCTCTGGGCAGTGAACATATCACTTCCAACAATCTGGCTCCTCATTTTGCCAACGTCAAAAGGATGGAAGGCTGAATCAACTTTGAGCCCCATGAGGATCAAACTCCAGGCTGTGGGCAGAATTTGTCTGCAATACTGCATTTTAACTACTGCACTACCAGGGTGCCTAGGGGTTCTATGTGATAACTAGGACCTCAGATGGCATTTTTCAGCTTTCAAAGCTGTATTGCTATGTAGGCTTACTTACCATGGTGCACCCTATACTTGCACATGGTACTGCATTTCGTTACTTTAATATATGTGGTATAATCTATTTCTCTGTGGAATCCTTAGGGCTCTCTGAACTGGTTTGTTGCTTGCAGATGTTTGCTCTCTGTTTATATACAGTAGCTTGCCCCTTCAGTATTGATAATTTATCTCTATGAAAGTACTGAACATATATAAAACCTTACAATGAATACTTGTCATGCCCTTGTTAGAGTCTGGACTCTGTGGGAGAGGAGGAACAGCCGACAGGGAGTGGAGGTGTGGTTCCCGAGGTTGTGGAGGAGGCTGGGGAAGGGCAGAGGCTGGCTGGGCAGCCAGAGGAAGAACCAGGCTCATCCCCTCTTCATACTAGGACACTCAGGGAGGAATGGAGAAGGAAACAACTTGGCTTACGAGAGAGGAAGCAGCCATGATCCCCCTCATGGGTTGCAGCTGTGGAGAATAGTATATAAGAGAGAGGGTTAAAACACAGTGTTGCCAGAAGCAAAGCGTGTTTTATTTTGGGCTGAAGTTATCTTGGTTGGCGTCCTTCCAACTGACTGTGCCTTGTTATCTCTTTGAAGATGGTAATTACTTATCCTGGTCCATTGTGGAATTTCCTTCATTGTAGTTTGTTTTGGGTTTTTTATTTCACCTCTATCTGCTCATTAACTTCGGACTGTATTGCTTTCCTTTAAAGACTATTTTTGAATACGTTTTATCTCCAACTGAGAATTATTGAACAGTGGGGCCAAGTTGGAGGCATTAAAGGACATTTATTTACGTTTTGGATTTTGTTACATTTGTGTTACACTCCGGGTCATCACAATACTATTCAAGTATTGCCTCAGGGACATTGATGACAGTTCAAGATTATTAAGACCAGGGGTGGGATTCTCCCGGTGTAACAACCGGTTTGCTAATCGCGTGCTTGCACAGCTATCGCAATTTCTTACCTTCAATGTTACTTCAGGGAAGTAACACAGCTGAGGCGTGTCAATCTGCTCTGCCGCGTGAATCAGCTGAGCAGTTATAGGTGAGTACAGCGCAGGGGCGGGCAGGTGGGCTCACATGATCGTTGGATCGAACCAGTTTGGAGCCAGATGATCATCGCAGCTAGGGGTTCGCCCGAACTGGTCCAAACTTGGAGAATCCCAACCCTAATTAAGACTATGACATTATAAAATGAGGTAGGGGATGTATGCATCCTGCACATAGGATGCAATTTTAGAAAGAGAATTGAACTTCAAGGAAGTCCTACTTTTCTCTTAAAAATATTCTTTTGGCCTTTACAGTTAAAAGCACATGGAGAACAACTACTGTATTTTCATAAGATCAGGGGTGCTGACAGGGTTGTCTGCAAGGTGAGAAAAACACAATGGCAGACCCAGTATTATGAGCAAACTTCTGTTTTAGGTGCTTTATCAGGGTAGCTCTAGATAGGCACATTCTTTTCTTAGTGTCATCCTTCTCTAAATGAAGTATAGCAGTGTTTCTCAATCTCAGCAGTTTTAAGATGTGTGGATTTCGACTCCCAGAATTACCTGGCTGGCATGCTGACTGGAGAATTCTGGACGTTGAAATCCACGCATCATAATGTTGCTGAGGATGAAAAACACTGCAGTGTGGCAATATTATTGCTCTGTATGTTGTTCAGTCAAGCAAGGCCAGCTGAGATTTCGTAAACGAAGAATTCTGAACATTTAAACAGTATTATATAAACCTCTTTTCCTCAACCTGTTTCCAAATCAGCTTTCAAATTACAAGATCCCATGTTTGGGAAAAGGGTGTTGTTGATAGAGACGAAAGGGGAAAAAAAATATTCTGTAGGCTTTTTCATACAGCTCTTGTTAACCTTGAAGCAGACTTCACATGTTTTCTCCCATGCTCTCTTCAGCTTGGCTGCGTTTTCTTTGTTTAGAAAAAGATCTGCCATAGCAATCAAGGGATAGAGATGTAATTTAGACATACAGACGAAAGTGCCTGAAACCACATGGAAACTGGTGGTAGCTCTTGAGTGTGTGGAAGTATGGCACAAGGTGCTTTGCAAGGAGAAGTGAATTATGAAGCTGGACATTTATTTACTTGTTCTTGTTTACTTTGGATCAACACTTGTTATTTTTCTCTTGATATCTCATGCAGAATCTAATCATTGCTGTCCTCCAACTTATCTCCAACTGATTTTGATGCGGTCAATTGAACAAATAGCAAGATTGCCATGGATGTTGCAAAATGAGCTGTGAGATCGTTAAGCTGTCAGAACCAGGCAGATAAATAAACTCTACCTAAGGATAAGATCGAAGCTTGCACAGATTTACTGTTACTTAGGAGCAAGTCCCATGACTTTGACTAAAAGAATCATAGAATTGGAGTAAGCTTTAAGGAAGGGTCCCCAACCCCCGGTCCATGGACCAGCACTAGTCCGCAGCATTTGAACAACTGCAAGCAAGCGAAGCCCCATCTGCAGGATCCAGATAGTATGCAAAGCCATGCCCCCTCCAGGCCACAAAAAATCTTTCTCCACGGAACCAGTCCCTGGTGCCCAAAAGGTTGGGGCAGTGGTGGGCTTCAAAAATTTTTACTACCAGTTCTGTGGGCATGGCTTGGTGGGTGTGGCAGGGGAAGGATACTGTCAAATCTCCATTCCCTCCCCACTCCTGAGGGAAGGTTATTGCAAAATCCCATTCCCTTCCCACCCCACTAACCAGCTTTCCAGCTCCATTCTCCTGTGCAGGGCAACAAAAGAAGACCCAGATGATCAGTTGGGACTCAGGAGGCAGAGAATAGATGGGGGCAGGGCCAGTCAGAGGTGGTATTTGTTGGTTCTCCGAACTACTCAAAATTTCTGCTACCAGTTCTCCAGAACTGGTCAGAACCTGCTGAATACCACCTTTGGGTTGGGGGCCCGGTGCTTTAAGGTATGCCACAGAGGTTTTGCTTCAAATAAAAGGTCATATCCAGTTCTCCTTAGTACATAAAGAGCTGCTGCCAGACTTCCAGAAAGCAAAGAAAGAAACCTTAAGAAATAAAGGGATAATTCATTGTAATCTGATAATCAACAAATATGTGTCTACTACTTTCACCAAGCTAGAATGACCGTATGCGTGATTTAACTTCCAAACTGTTTTAACATCCAAACCATAATCTAAGTTCAAACGTTGCACTACATCATACATTTTTTAAATAAAATCATTTTTTATGATCCTACCAATTGTGGCTTCATCATCAGGCCATGATTAAATAAAGCGCTATGGGTGAACTCAGCTACGACTAGCCTGTGGAATTTTTGAAAATAAGTAGGAAAATGTTGCAAGATTACACAATTTGTTATACAATGTGCTACTTGCCCTAGATCAGCTTAAGTATTAAATATAGGGAGCCAATACTGTTATCAGTAAGCTTTCTATAAGTGCCCAAATAGAGAGTTTAAAAGTGCTAATCTTGTCCTTGCTGCAGACTGCTTATGTTCCCTTCCCAGGAAAAATTGCTTTCTGACCTCATATTTGATCATCCTGATTAGCTCATGGAGACTGTGGAATGAATAATTCATTGGCTATAAGATGACCTAAATGAATAACGGCAACAAATAATTTATCCATTGAAGGAAAACACCTGGTTCTTGTGATATGTGGCTAAACATAGGGCTGTAGTTCCAATCCTTTTCATCCATTCTCAAACAGCCTTGTATCTTAAATCATCCAGTTATCTCTTATTGAAGAATTTGTGGCACCTCTTAAGTTGTCTGCTTCATGCCCTTTCTTCCGACTTGGCTCTCAGAACAGAACATGATTTAGATGGCTGTAAACAATCCTAAGAGACTTAGGTTTAATCCTGCACTTAATCATGAAAACACAGAACAGTTAAGAGGTAAAGAGAGGGCTGATTTTAACCTGAACTTCTAAAAATAATTTGTCTAACCTAAACTCCTTATAGATGGACCTATATCATTTATATAAAGCAATTTTGCTTTGCCTTTCAGCCCTAATTTAGAGATACTTCATGCAATATACTGTAGATTAAACCTGCTACACAGAGTAGGATAAAATATAAGATATTAAAATATATTAAGGAAAAGTTTCCTTTGAGTCAAACACAACTCCTGGTAACTTCATGGACAGATTCATGTAATTTTCTAGGCACAAATATGAAAGTGGTTTGCCATTCTCTTTAGAAGGGCTAGTATGGAAGTTTTCAGTACTTTCTTATGTAGGATGTACTTACTGGAATATTATCAGGGCACAAATGACTTACCTGGCTTTTATACATCCCCTTCCCCAGGAAAGATAGCTTGCTTAAGATGCCAAAAGCCTTAAATAATGCTGTCAAACATCACCCTTATCAAATTACAGGTAGTCCTCGACTTACGACTTACAACTGAGCCCAAAATTCCCATTGCTAAGTGAGATATTTATTAAATGAATTTTGCCCCATTTAACGACCTTTATTGCCGCAGTTGTTAAGTGAATCACTCTAGCTGATAAGTTAGTCACATGGTTGCTAAATAAATCTGGCTTCCCTATTGACTTTGCTTGTCAGAAGGTCACAACAGGGGATCACATGACCTTTTGGGACACAGCAACCATCATAAATATGAACCAGTGTCCAAGCATATGAATTTTGACCACATGATCATGGGGACATTTTTTTATAACTTTGAAAAATGGTCATGTCAGCTGGTGCTCCATTCAAAATCCAAGAAAGAAATACTTAGACTCTTTTAATTAGAGAAAAGATATCTTTTACTGGAAATGAAGTGGAAGCAACGAGAAAATTCTGAATCTGAGGAAATAGGCGCGTAAATCGCATATACAAAGTGATGGAAACGTTCCCACCCCCAATAGTTCAAATGATTGTTCCAATTAAAAACTGTGAAGAACATCATGTGGACATCTTCAGGTGGTGATGAAGTTTCTGTCTGTTGACCTTGGCATACTTTGATAAAGGTTTGCAGCTGCGCAGAGAAGAGAAAGCTAAGCAAGAAATAGAAACCTAAGCAAGAATGCACTCTCCCCCCTCCTCATTTATACAATGCTAGTTTATACCACCTCCAGCTCGCTTCCCAACTTGTCCTCCCTCCTCCCCCCGTTACTTATGGCAGCCGAAAGATGCAAAGCAATAGTAGAAGATCTTGAAGGCTGACAGGTCATAAGCCACACTTTTTTTTCTAGTGCTGTTGTAACTTTGAACAGCCACTCAGTGAACTGTTGTAAGTCAAGAACTACCTGTATTGCAAATGGAAATCATAAAGAATAAATTCATTGCCCCATTTTTCTTTTTCCTATCTTTGCCCTCTTTTGTCTCATTTTAACTGTACATTTGTATTAAGAAGCCACTTAATTTGTAAAGTTTCACAAATGCAGTGATAAAAATAACGATATTAGCTTCACCTTAAAATGGACTTTATGTAAAGACTTAAGTATCACTACTTAGGCATACATTAACTGCATGTATGGGGTTTTGAAAATAATTACTGTAATTAAAATAGAAATAACAACACATGGCACCAGAGAGGGAGAGCAGCATTCAGAGATAAGCTAAGTGCCTGCTCCATCTGTTCTCTCAACTAGAACTTCTGCCAGCCAAGTTCAAGACCTCTGCTTTCCATCACTCTCAGTTTTTTAATATTTAAACTGGATTTGGATAGACTGTCCTGCTCTGTTGATAGAGGAAGTCCATCTCTACGGGAGGGAGGATACATGATTGTCCTTATTGGTAACAGGAACAAAAAAACAATCCCGAGTTTCAATGAAGACCACATTGTTTATGGTTATCACAATGTTCAGATGCATTTAGATAGCCATTCTATCATTTTGTAAGCGGGGTAAAATGGAAGAGCAGCACTGAAAAAAAACAAAAAAATCTCATGGCAGAAAATGTGTCTTTCAAATTCAAAACATTGCTTTGAATAAATACACTGACTAGAAAAAAAAAAACAGGAGAAAAATGAACCAGGAATGCAAGCACCAAAGACAAGCAAAACTCCCATCTGCTCCATCTGCGTGGACCTCGCCTACAAGAAAACACTGGGAGGCAGAAGCTCCCAGCGTTGATTTTGCACCGAACTTTAATCCAAAGGACTCATTGAGTGCCAAGGCTCCAGCCTAAATAAACATTTTTTTTCTGTTTACTGGTTCCAGAGCAATTGAGCTTCTGTTTTGCCTAGGTCCGGAGCTTGGACTTTTGAGAGGGTGGGTGGGGGAGGGCAAAATGGACTTATAAATTGGCCACACCCACCCAGTCACATGACCACCTAGCCACACCCACCCAGCTGGTCATTGGGCAGATCAAACTATAGTCTGCCTCCCCCCCAACAGTCTGGGGGACTGTGAATTGGCCCCCTGTTTAAAAAAATTGAGGACCCCTGTTCTATGAGCTTCAGAAATCTCTGATTAAACAAGCAATAAAGATTCCATTCGTCTCCTCTAGCCCAGGGGTCCCCAACCACCGGTCCGTGGACCGGTACCGGTCCGCGGAACAAGTCCTACCGGGCCGCTGGTTTGTTGGGCACCGCCATCTTTTGATGAAAATGTGCTTCCGGTGAGCTTTTCCGGGTAGAAAGCTCACCGGAAGCACTTTTTCATCAAAAAAAGATGGCGGTGCCCAGCTGATGCCGGTACCGGGCCGCGGCATAAAAAAGGTTGGGGATCACTGCTCTAGCCCACAATAGCAATAGCAATAACACTTAGATTTATATACCGCTTCACAGTGCTTTACAGCCCTCTCTAAGTGGTCTTGCAATTGAAATTATACAAACCATTAGTAGTACTGTTCTATCCCACTTCCATCACTACTATCCTCATTTCTATCCAAGGTAGCAGGAAAGCTGCATGAAGGAATGGAGAGAGAAAGGATAATTTATAAATGAATCCATAGAACCACAGTGATGTGACATCCTGCCAAGGAGTCTATTAAAGAGAAGTCATGTTCTGGAATTGTAAGTCCCATAATTACTGGGTCTGAAACCCAGTAATTATGTGCTTCTGTCTCTGGATAGAGGTGGCTATGTTTGTTTTTATGACATTGGGCTTATTTGTTCCCAGTCCCAGATCCTTCAGCCTAATCCAAATGTCAGGCTAACAATTAATGATCATTGCTGGAAAACAGATTGCTGGTGTAATAAATATTTTAAAACTTTTGAGAAAGCAGTGGCTTTTTATTTAAAAGGCATCCTATACATGTCATATTGTGGGCGTGCTGGTAAAATTCAGTCTTGGGCTGCTCACAGTCATGAATCAAATAGCATGAGCAAAGAAAGTCCAACAGAACAGGGGTCCCCAATCCACCTTCCATGGACCAGCACCAGTCTGTGGCTCGCCAGGAACCGGGCTACACGAGTGAGTGAGGTCTCATCCATGCATGCACAGGATCCAAGCTGTTGAATATCCAAATGAAGGAGTGAAGCCAAGGAATGAAGCCAGCTCTGCCATTACGGCGGGAAAAATACTTTGTCCTGATCGGCTAAGCCATCTCACAGCTCCCTATAAAAGAGCAAGCTGTCAGACAGGCAGTTGCTGGCTTGTTGTTAATAAAGAGCTTGAACTTGAAGATTGGTGTCTGTCTCTTCAATCAGCCCACAATCTAACACAAGCAACATGCAAAACCACACACACACCCGTCCACAGAAAAACACCCCCTCCCCGTGGAACTAATCTCTGGTACCCAAAATGTTAGGGGCTGCTACAATAAAATGTCCAGAGAACTAGAGCTCCAAACTACAGATAGTCTTTAACTTACAACCATTCACTTAAGTTCAATGTTACAATGCACTGAAAAAACGTGACTTATGATCAGTTCTCACACTTTGGACCATTGCAGTATCCCCAAGGTCACATGATCATAATTCAGGTACCTGGCAACTGGCACATATTTATGATGATTGCAGCACCCCTTGGTCATGTGATAAACCATTTTTAACCTTCCAGCTGGCTTCCAACAAGCAGAGTCAATGGGGCAAGCCAGATTCATTTAAGAACTGCATGATTCCCTTAACAACTGTGGCAAAAGGGTCACGAAATGGGGCAAAACTGTCTTGATTAGCAATGGACATTTTAAGCTCAATTGTGGTCATAAGCCAAGGACCTGTATTCTCAAGACCCCTTGCAGGAAGATCTAATGAAAATTCAGACAGATCAGAGTGAAGCTAGAGTCAATACGGTTTAACAGAGTACACATTCACCTCTTCATCCCTATATAGCTCAGCTAATCAAGCAAAGTTTCAAAGAACAGGTAGGATGAGCACCAAAGATCCTTCAGGATGGCTGCTGAATCCAATGTCTTATTGTAAAGGCTCAAGCTCCTAATGCAAAGAAAGTCTCTTTTTCCTGGGAAATTTGCCAAGTTATCCCAGGTGCTAGCCGTTCCTAGCTAGCTAGCTAGCTAGATAGCTAGATAGATAGGCTAGCTTTTAAAGTTCCTGTTCAGATGTGAAGGTTACAGGGGATCCTTGGTAAGATTTGGAAAACAGTACCCAGTTTTGGTCACCACAATATGAAAAAGATGTTGAGACTCTAGAAAGAGTGCAGAGAAGAGCAACAAAGACGATTAGGGGACTGGAGATTAAACATACAGAGAACAGTTGCAGGAACTGGGTATGTCTAGTCTAATGAAAAGAAAGACTAGGGGTGACATGATAGAAGTGTTCCAATATTCTGTTATTCTTCATTAATTCAACCAAGGTGTAAAAAAATTGGTGAGTAGTTCTTCCTTCTCCTTGGTACATTGCTAAGATAAATGAAAATACGATCTCTTTGCTTACAGCATTGTTCTCATTGCATTATAATGAAGAAGATTAGATGGATAGCATCCAAAAGAAGCAAGTGCAGATGGATGGATGGATAATAGATAGATAGATAGATAGATAGATAGATAGATAGATAGAGAGAGAGATAGATAGAGAGAGGATGGATATATAGGGTGTGAGAGGACAGATGGAGAAATTTCCAGAATCATCTATAACATGGGTGTCAAACTCACGGCGTCACGTTGCCATTACGTGAAGTATCACAATGTTTGCGCCCTTCGCAGATCTGGCGTGGGCATGGTTTGACACCCTGATCCATAACATAGCATTGCTCTGCTCTTTAAACAAGAACCCTAGAAGTAATTGAAACATGAACTTGTAAAGAGACAGCCAAAGCACGTTTCCAAGATCCTCCTTAAGCAAGCAGAACAATTTTAGGACTCACACCAAAACTGTAGACAAATCAATGCCATGTGTGCAAAATCACACACTGTGACGATGATGGGAACCATGTTAACAGCTTAAATTGTTAGACAACCAGATGGCATTACTTACAGATTGGAACCCCAGCCCTGCCGACTGAAGTTATTTCTGTTTCACAGCCTGCTTCTGATTATTCTTGCCGCAAAAGCTTCACAGAGAGGTCTTTGGGCTTCATTTTTAATTAGCAACACTTCAGGGATACTGATTGTCGGTGGATTCAATGTAACAAACAGTGTAACACTTTCCCTCACGTGATTCCGGTGCAGACACTCAAAATAGTATTAGGCAGAATGTGAAGCTTTTCGATCTTTGCTAAAAGGTGCTACAAACATATGCATAACACACCTATCTTCTCTAACAGACATTGTTTGGTTTGCCAGGAGCCATAATTTTTTTCCCTTATTAGTAAAACATAAAATGTTGTGGTTTCTCTCTGTTAGAAAATTTTCTTTGGTAGAAGGAGGGCTGCCTTCAATTTAAAGTAACAGAATGGAAACATTCTTTTCTAAGGATTTTCTAAGCTGTTTACTCAACAGCATCTTTTCCTAATAATGATTATTTGCCGATCCCTGGTTCTTAATTACTTTTTGAAATGATTATTGGAAAGCATTCTGGGGACCTGTATGTGCAAAATGATGTCCTGTAGAATTAATATTTAAGTAATTATCTTTAAATTAAGCATCAAAGCATTATTGCCCACTGCGATTGTATATTTTAACTATTCAGATTTGGCTCATAAATGGCAGACTGAGTTTTGGGCTGACTCCACAAGAACTATTCTTATTAAGTTATTCATATTTCAGTATGCCTTAGTAGCATATCATTAAGTTTGGGCTAAGACAGGGGTGTCAAACTTACATCGGCACATCATTGTCATGTGACATATCGGGACTTTCTCTTCCTTTGCTAAACCAGGAGTAGGCGTGGCCAGCACGTGATGCATCTGGCCAGCAGGCCGAGGGTTTGACATCCCTGGGCTAAGGAATCAGGTTAGAAAGTGGGAGATTGTGAATCCAGGTTTTGCCTCAGCCATGAAACCAGCTGGGTGACTTTGGACCAGACACTGTCTCTCAGCCTAACCTACCTCATAGGGTTGTTGTGAGGAAAATAGGAGGAGGGAAAAGTGTGTTGGACATGTTCATTGCTTTGAGTTACTTGTAAAAATAATAAAGATGGGATAAAAATATAAATAAATAAATAAATAAATAAATAAATAAATAAATAAATAAATACATAAATAAATATCTACATGGTCATATCAATATAGCATTTACCAGAAACTACATTCTTCTGATTCTTTTGAGGAACAGATTACAGATTGTTCTAAATTACAGCGGTATTAAAAAATAGTTAGGGATTCTTCCTGTTACTCATTCATTTGCCTACCCTTTCCAAATAATTTCAAATGACATCATTTTCTGCATTTTTAAAAACCTGTGTAAACTGTTTTGTGTCTTTTTCTGGTTCTTTGTTTTCCTAAATTCTTCTCATCCCTTTTGGCTGACCTAATAGGTATATTTGTATATTAAGCCAATTGAAAACCAGCAGTGGGACAAATCCCAAGCTGTGTTGAAAAGTAATTATTGGGATTACTGCAGAAGTCATTTGAGCAAGCAGTTTCGAAGTCGAAATGGCATGTAACTTACAAACTGCTGTATTGATTTCCATATAATTTAGAATGCATACTTTATTCCCCTTTAATGGTTGGGCTTTCCACTAAGTTGTATTATGTTAGAAAACAAATAGTTATGGGCATTTCAATAACGAAGAGGATAAAAGAGGAGAACTCAAATCTGCTGGACTAATTTCAATAAAATTTGAGAGAATCCATCCCAGGGTGCCAGTTTTACTTCTCCATGAATTCCATTTATGATTTTCTCAAGTTAGGTAATGGGAGCATGGAACTCCAATTTTCCTGAATTTTGATCCAGATGCAGAAAGTTGTTGGAACAAGCAGCACCTTGGAACGATGAGGAAGGTTAGCTATCCTGCTTTCTCAGATGAGCATCCCAGACATCCTTGCACAATCCTAATAGAAAGCTACATTTTCCACAACACAAGACTTTCCCTGGAATTGGAAAAAATCTGTAAAAGAGCTCAGTTATATTACTGCTTGATTCTTTATGTAGTTCAATTAAGAAATGTTGGGATTTTATGAAATCCAGTTCACTCTCCCTCAGATTTCTGAGGAATATAGAGTTAGGCCTACCTTATCCCGGTAACAAAAATGCTGACAAACTTAATAACAACAAAAATATAGAACGCCTTCTGCAGCTGGTATCAGCCTGATCAGTTAGAGCTATTATAGCAATAGCACTTAGACTTATATACCACTTCACAGGGCTTTACAGTCCTCTCTAAACAGTTTACAGAGTCAGCCTATTGCCCCCAACAATCTGGGTTCTCATTTTACTGGCCTTGGAAGGATGAGTCAACCTTGAGCTGGTCAAAATTGAACTCCTGACAGTGAGCAGTGAGATGAGCTGCAATACTGCATTCTAACCACTGCACCACCATGGCTCATTATAATGAAACTGCAAAAAACCTCTCACTCCTTTGAGGTTCAGGGGGCTAAAGCATTGGTGGGATTCAATTTTGTTTTACTACCGGTTCTGTGGGCGTGGCTTGGTGGGCGTGGCAGGGGAAGAATGCTGTAAAATCTCCAGTCAGAGGTGATATTTGCTGGTTCTCTGAACTACTCAAAATTTCTGCTACCAGTTCTCCAGAACTGGTCAGAACCTGCTGAGTACTAGGTGAACCTGGGCTAAAGCAAGGAGAAAAATTGGGCTGGATCTGAAAATAAGGCTGGACCCTTTGTTGCTAAGTTTTTGAAAACTTCTGAAATAAAATTGATAAAGGGAATATTTGTACCTCAGGACTGAACTGTGGGGTCTTTGGTGCTCTGTGAGCTTGGTGGTTTTCTTGCAGATGTTTCATTATCAAACTAGGTAGCATCATCAGTGCTAGCCTGGAATAAAAGATTTGCAACAAAAACACCAAGCTCAGAGAGCACTGAAAATGAAATTGCTTCAGATAGACTTCTCCCTTTTTATTTATTACTTATTTATATATTTATTTATTCATCACATTTCTATTCTGCCCATCTTACTTATGTAACTATGGATGGCTTTTAGGGCATCATTTATATTGTTCATAAATAGGAACAACATTAAGTTTTAGATTGGACTATGGTTGTTTTAACAAGGGAGGCTGCCTGGAGTCTTTCTTTTTTTTAAAAAAAATTATGGGTGGGTGGATAGAAATAACTTTATTAAATTTAAAAAAAATGACGACTAGTCCTGAGAAATAGAGTTGATGATTTGTGAAAAAAAATTGTATAAATGCTTAACTATTGTATTTTTCTTATGTGCTTCTAAACCTTTGTGTAACCTCAGGAAAAATGTGTTTAGAAATCTTTTTGAACAATACCTGAGCTTTCTTGAGTGACTAAGGTGAGTCATCTGAGCAAATTGGCCACGAGAGAGACAATAATCTGATGCATAAACAGTTACAAGCTGCATAACCCTTTTCCCCCCTTTTCACTAAACTTTGAAAAGCCACCTAAGGCCAAGGATCAAAGCAATGAAATGGCAGAAAGCATTTTGCTGAAACAATAACAAACTCAACTTCCTCAGACGTCAATGGGGCAAGTTTATAGAACGGATGTATTTATTATCATTATTATTTTGCAGCTGTTGAAAGGGAACTCATAATCACCCGACCTGCAGACTGAAAGCTGAACCTGAATGTCAGTCAGTCTTATCACCATAGTCATGCACAATATAATTACAAGGGTCACTAAAAAGTGTCAGAGGCAGAACAAGATTAAGGTGGCAGCGAGTACAGTTCATAAATGAATAGCTATTTAATGCTTACCAGAAGCAGTAAGCATCTGAAGTTTGTTGTGTCTTGGTTTGAGGTATCTGTATTATGACATCTGGGGTTGAATTCTGTTTCTGCTTCCATTCGTATACGAGGAATTTCTCTACCTCTTCCTTTTCTTGCAACCTCTGTTCTAAGGCAGAAATCACATATTGCTAAGCCTTGTTTTAATCATGATTTAGGCAATACATTTCAATGGGCTGGCTTCTCACCCATCTACTAGGATTCCAAGTCATGATTTGCAGACCGTGATGGATTGGGTTTGGAAAAGATGTAAGCCCAGTAAGCCAAACAAGTGTTTGGCTGAAGCTTCAGAACATAGCTGAAACCTGAGATGCTTTTTACATTTAGTAACTTCTGCAATCCAGATAAATCTTCTTTTCTGTTTCTTACTTGAGCATTAAAATCTGTGGAATGAAAACTCTTGATATATTTTTAAAGCCTGCTTCTTAAAGGAAAAGTCCTCGCCATCCTATAACTTATAGTTACATTAACTTCAACTTCAAAATAAGTACAACAAAGAGGTAGTCCTCAACTTACAACTCCCGTTGAGCTCAAAATATCTGTTTCCTCAGTGAGACATTTTGAGTTTTGCCCCATTTTACTACCTTGCTTGTCAGGCTGGACTGCAGAAGTTACCAAATGTCATGGTTGTTAAGTGAATCACTGCAGCTCTTAAATTAGTAACTCCGTTGTTAAGTGAATCTGGCTTCCCCATTGACTTGGCAGAAGGTGCCAAAAGGTGATCACGTGACCTGCAGCTGTCATAAAATATGAGTCAGTTGCCAAGCATCCTAACTTTGATCATGTGACTAGAGAGATGCTGCAATGGTCATAAGCATGAAAAACGGTTATAAGTCACTTTTTTCAGTACTGTTGTAACTTTGAACAGCCATTAAGTGAACTATTCTAAGTCAAGGACTACCTATATATCAAACTGATAAAGAGTGAGCTGAAAAGGCAAACATTTCTCCTCACCAACATCTCAATTTATAATACATCAAACCGAGCATAACCTTGGAAAGGTACACACAAGCTTTCAGTTTGCTCCTTGATAGCATTTATCAGTCAGGTGTGGGTTTTTTGTTTTTGTTTTGGTTGTTTCTTCTGTCAAATCTTGAGATCCAGCAGCTGGCTGTAGCTTGCAAGTACATTAATAATTTCATAAATCTGCTCCTTCTATGAATACTGCCACTGTTTTACGCTGAGCCACTTTCTCCCTTTTTCCTGAGATAAGCATTAAAATGTCACATATTTCTGTCAGAAACAGCGACTGGAACAAGTCAATGAAGGTGGAGTGAATTTAATTTTCTTAATATAAGCCAAAACTAGGCTTACGTTAGAATTGCAAGCACTGCCCTATGTATCTGTCAGGCCTAGGATAGAGCTGAATTTCGTTCACAGTTATCGATTGAATAAAAATTAAGTTAACGTTACCTCATGGATACCTTTGCTGTTGTTATGCAGTTGTTTTTATCTCTTCACAGGAATTGCATCCATTCAACTTGAAAAAGCAGATCAATCAGAACATAACACAAATATTTCCATATTTTGCTCTTCTCCATTATATTTCTCTATTATAATTCTCCCTCCTTTTGTTATAATTCCAATACAGCATTTCATAAACATGTAAAGGCTACCAACGCCCTGTACAAGTAATCCTTGATTTACATCCATTTGTTTAGTTGCCATTTGAAGTTATAATGGCACTGAAAAAACTGACTTCTGGCTGGTTTTCACATTTACGACTGTTGCAGCATCTCCATGGTCACATGATTAAAATTCGGACGCTTGGCAACTGACAGGTATTTATGATGGTCCTGGGGTCATGTGATCATCATTTGCAACTTTCTGACAAGCAAAGTCAATAGGGAAGTCAGATTCACTTAACAACCAGGTTACTAACTTAACAGCTGCAATGATTCACTTAACATCCCTGGCAAGAAAAGTCAAAAAATGGGGCAAAATTCATTTAACAACTGTCTCGCTTTGCATCAGAAATTTTGGGCTCAACTGTGATCATAGGTTGATGACTACCTGTGTTTACTTCTTCCATTCAATTTCCTTCATGGTGGTAAACTTTGTTTTCTAATCTTATATGTAACACATTCATTTTGCTGTGCTATGGTTGTTTGGGCCAGAAGATTATCCTCTCTTGAGAGCAGAGAGAGAAAGAGAAAGAGGAGATAAATGGTCCACTCTGAGATGGGAAAGAATATAAAACTCAGTTGCTGTAAAATGTCAGCAGTGGTATTTATTTATTTATTTGTTTGTTTGTTTGTTTATTTATTTGATTTGCCAATTGCTTACAAGATAAGTATAAACATGAGCAAGAATACAGGAAATAGGTACGAATAAATGGGGACAATAGGACAGGGATGGCAGGCACGATGGTGCACTTAAGCACACCCCTTACAGACCTCTTAGGAATGAGGTGAGGTCAATAGTGGACAGTTTGAGTTTAAAGGAGTGGGGGTTAGAGGATGTGACAACAGAGTCAGGTAGTGCATTCCAGGCATTGACCACTCTGTTGCTGAAGTCGTACTTTCTGCAATCGAGTTTGAAGCGGTTTACACTGAGTTTGTATCTGTTGTGTGATCTTGTATTGTTGTGGTTGAAGCTGAAGTAGTCATTGACTGGTAGGACAATGTAGCAGATAATTTTGTGTGCTACGCTTAAGTCTAACCATAGGCAGAGTAGTTCAAGGTTGTCCAAGCCCAAAATCTCAAGCCTGGTGATATAGGGTATTCTGTTGTGAGCAGAGGAGTGCAGTACTTTTCTTGTGAATACTTCTGGACTTGCTCAATTGTATTAATGTCCAATATGCAGTGCGGATTCCAGACTGATGAGCTGTATTCGAGTATTGGTCTGGCAAAAGTTTTGTATGTTCTAGTTAGCAATTCGATATTTCCAGAGGAGAAGCTTTGTAAGATTAGATTTACAACTCTTAATGCCTTTTTGGCAATGCTGTTACAGTGAGCTCTAGTGCTTAGATCATTTGATATGAGAACTCCAAGGTCCTTGACAGAGTGAGGATCATCAACAAAGTCATATCCACCTAGTTTGTATTTGGTGTACTGATTTTTTTTACCAATGTGTAGGACAGAGCATTTGTTGGTCGCGATTTGGTGTTGCCAGACATTTGACCATTCAGACACATAATCAAGGTCTCTTTGAAGGATAGTAGCAGTGTGGTGTTGAATAGTTTTACTTCATCTGCAAAAAGGACACAGTTGCTTATAAGGTGATCACAAAGGTCATTTATATAGAGTATAAAGAGGGTGAGTCCTAGAATGCTGCCTTGGGGAACACCCCTGTTAACTGGAGTAGGGTTTGATATAGCGCTCCCTATTTTTACTATTTGTTGCCTGTTTGATAGGAACACAGTAATCCACTTATGAAGGGATCTGGAAATGCCATAAGAGTTGAGTTTTAACAGTAGTTTGTCATGTACCACTGAATCAAAGGCTTTGCAGAAGTCTATGTAAATTGCGTCTGTAGCTTTACCTTGGTCAAGTAGAGTAGTCCATATGTTTTTGCAGTGTAGGAGTTGAAGATTGCAGGATAATTTTTTCCTGAAACCAAATTGTTTTTTAGAGAGTAGGTTGTTTGACTCTAAGTGGAGAGTGATGAATTTATTAAGGATTGATTCCATGACTTTGCATGTGATACAACACAGTGAGAGTGAACTTTAGGGTTGGAGGGAGAGAGAAAGAGAGAGAGAGAGAGAAAGAAAGAAAGAGAAAGAGACAGGGGGCAGGGGAAGCTGCTTGGGGGTTGCAGGGGTTCAGGAGAGTCCCTAGCTAAGATTCTGCACAGTTTGGAGAACTCCCAAATCCCACTCCTGGCTGGTCTGCCCACTCCACCTCTCCCCTCCCAGAGTCCCCACGCAGCCCATTTTGGATGCAGGTAACTGCAGGGTGTGTGCGGAGGCTCAAGGAGGGTGAAAAACAGGCCTACCAGAAGTTCAGGAAGGCCAGAAATGGGCCCGTTTCTGGATTCCAGAGAGCCTCCAGAGCCCAGGGAGGCAGTTTTCGCCCTCCTGGAGGCTCGAGGAAAGCTCTGGAGCCCAGGGAGGGCAAAAACGCCCCCCGCCTTGGTGCAGGGGACTGACTAGGCCATGCCCACCAGGGCCATGCCCACCCAGCAACCAGGCAGGGAACACTTTGCTAAAAATTTTGAAGCCCACCCCTGGAGAGGGTGGGGAACTTAAGTGAAATAAAATGCATTTGAGGCTTATTATAAAGTGTTGGATAACATGGATTTGTTTCTTCAAAGTCCCAACAATTACTTCAACCTTTATCACTGAAATAACCAACATGGTCAAGTTGTCTATCCAAATACATGCAAAATGTTAAATGAAGCCCATACTTTTCCATTTTTTCCCAGTTGACTGATGTGCAAAGAATTAATTTTAAAGAGATATTTTTCATTAATTTCCTGGCATTTAAATAATAATTATAATCTGTAAGTCAATGCTGTCTTTGTTCTTTAATTTCCCTTAAAATTGCAGATTTCATTAGCTGCTTTCACTTGCTTTTGTAGCAACCCCTGATAGGAATTATTTTTCCTTAAGCAACATTTACCATGTTTGAATTATATGTTACAGTACTCTACTTCATCAAAATCTTTCTTGTGTAGATGATGGTATATTTTACATTTTAAATCTCCAAAAGCTCTTGTTCTTGACCTATCAATAAGATTATTGCTTGTATATCATGCTATCACCCATTCTGCTAAAGGTATATAAAAAAAACCTAAGGGAATTCAGACATTTTACTCAACAGTTTCACTTATGCTCATGAACATTTACTTATATTAGAATCCATGCCCCACCTACATTTTTACATATAATATTTTTTTTTTAAAAAAAGAAACTTCCAACAGTGGAAATCAAAGCCCTGCTACCACCTTTATTACTAAGAATTCCTCTGAGCTTGAAATAATGAATGCCTGCTGATCAGTATTTAGTTTGGAAGCATACCCAAGAAAAAGGTCAAGATAAGCAAAGATAGTAGAATCCTGGAGAAGAAGGGGCAAGAACATTTCAAATAGGAATTTGGACAATCAGTGTTTTATAACTATCCATAACCTTCAAGACAACAATGTTATGATCAATCTATTGCCCTATATTTGAGTACCCTGTCCTTAAAATTCTAAATGTGGCTATACAACCATAAATGTTGGAGGTTTCTGGACTAGCCAATGGCTAGTGTTTTAAGTGTCCACCAAAATTCAAATTATGATGAAATGCTCAGGATAAATCTATAGATGGATTTGATATTGGACAGACCACATGCAATGAATTATACAGGTTTTCATAACATCTTCCCTGCTTTTCTGCCTTTATCGTCTTTTCTGTCATCTATGGCCACCAGATCTGAGTTACAAACATATGAGCAACCACTAGGGACAGAAAACATTTATTCTCTGAAGCTATCTAAGAGTATTTGGTTTCTGGGAGCCCATATGTGATAACAATACAAAAGGAGAAAATATAAGAAGCTCTTATATTAAGCTCTTATGTCGACTTAACAAATAGTTTTCAGGTTGGTTTTCATTACATTATTTTCTAAACACCAGAAAATTCCATGAACCTGAATTACTTATCTGATTTCACAGGCAGAAAAAGTCATTACAGAACAAAATGCTGCAATGTACTTTGGGCCTGTGATATTATATTTCGCAAAAGATAGTGTCATACCTGACAAGCCATTGAGGAAATAAAAACAGTTAATAATTATGAGGCAAATTGCATTTGAGAGGTAACAGACTATGTTATCATGCCAAACTCCATAAAAACTCATTTATATCCTGGTCTGCCATATCTATGCTGCTAAAATTGAATTAATAAATAGATGATAATACAGAGAAAGAAAAAAAAACTTTGATTTTTGTAGTCGTGATATAGCAGCCCTTTTCATATTCACATCCTAAAACGAAATTTTAGCAATAACTTGTTTATCATTTATATACAATTCTCTTTCAGACTTTAAGAATGCTCACTGTTGAGGTAATTCCCCGTTAGGAGAATGAACGCATACAGGGAGACGTAGTGAGAGTGGTGAAGAATAATACCCAAACAGCACACAGATACACTGTACAGTAAATGCAGGTGTTTTACTTCTAATAAACGATTAAACACAGTCCAAGATAAGCAGTCCAAGTCATTCACAGGTAAAGCAGTCAGTGTTCAGTTCAGGGATAATCCAAATATCAAAGTCCAGTATCAAAAAAATTCAGTAACAGACTTACATGAATGATCAGTAACAGTCATTAGGAGGAATAGCAACTCTCTCCAACAGAAGGAAACAGAGACTCACTCACACTCTCTTCTGAGACTAAACAACCTAGGTTTCTGGCTCCATCTTATGGCCGTTTGAGAAACCACACCCAATTACATTTTTAACATTCTCTTAAAGACATAGTATTAAAATGTCTATCCTAGTTTATATATTTCCAACCCAAGTAACTGTTAGGTGACTTACTTTCCTAACACTCACAGTCAAAAATTATTTTATCTATTGGTAAATCTTTCTAGTAGTTGTATACAAGAAAACCACTGAGAAGTATATCCTTCTGTCACTAGGTTTTCTCATGATTTTATTTTGCATTCTTATGCACAGGGGGTCAATCTATTCCCCAAAGAACTTGAAGGCAGGACAAGAAGCATTGGATGGAAACTAATCAAGGAAAGATCCAACCTAGAATTAAGGAGGAATTTCCTGGCAGTTAGTGTTGAGGTAATTCCCCATTAGGAGAATGAGTGCACACAGGGAGACGTAGTGAGAGTGGTGAAGAATAACACACAACCAGCACACATATACACTGTATAGTAAAATGTAGGTTTTTACTTCCAATAAACATTTAAGCAAAGTCCAACAAACAGTCCAAGTCATTCACAGTTAAAGCAGTCAGTTTTCAGTCCAGGGATAATCCAAATAACAAGGTCCAGTATCATACACAGTTCAGTAACAGACTTACATCAAATCCAAGAATAACGATGATCAATAACAGTTAATAGGGAAATGCAGGAATGGCAACACTCTCAACAACAGGACTAAACAACCCAGGTTTCTGGCTCCATCTTATGACCGTTTGAGGAACCACACCCAATTACAATTTTAGCATTCCCTTAAAGAGACAGTATTAAAATGTCTATCCTGGTTTATACATTTCCAACCCAACTGTTAGGTGACTTACATTCCTATAACAGTTAGTACAATTAATCAATGGAATGACTTGCCTCTAGAAGTTGTGGGATGCTCCAGTGGTGGGGTTCAATTTTTTTTACTACTAGTTTTGTGGGCATGGTTTGGTGGGCATGGCTTGGTGTGGTTTGTTGGGCGTGAATTTCCATTCCCACCCCACTCCAGAGGAAGGACACTGTAAAATCTCCATTCCCACTTGTTACGTACCAACATAGTCCTCTTCCCAGTCCACAATTCAGGTGGGAGTTGAAGCCGCTGTTCATTGGCTGGCTGGTCTCACACCTGCAATATAAAAGGGGCTGTGAGAGGCATCAGCTGTTGCCCGCAACCACACGCAAACAAGTTAACTTGTGGCAACTGCGGGTAACCAGTTATGTTCAGTAAACGTTTTTAACTGTTAAAAGGGTTTGCCTACAATTCCTGGCACTGCCAACTTAACACCATTCCACTCCAGGGGAAGGTTACTGCAAAATCCCCATTTCCTCCCCACTCCTGGAGGAAGGTTATTGCAAAATCTCCATTCCCTCCCCACCCCACCAACCTGCTTTCCAGCTCCATTCTCCTGTGCAGGGCAACAAAAGAAAACCCAGCCGATCAGCTGGGACTCGGGAGGCAGAGAATATAGATGGGGGTGGGGCCAGTCAGAGGTGGTATTTGCCGATTCTCCGAACTACTCAATATTTCCGCTACCGGTTCTCCAGAACCAGTCAGAACCTGCTGAATACCACCTCTGGGATGCTCTGACACTGGAGGTTTTTAAGAAGAGATTAAACAACCATTTGTCTGAAATGGTATGTTTCCTGACTGAGCAGGGAGTTGTACTAGAAGACCTCCAAAATCTCTTCAATTCTGTTATTCTGTTATTCTTCTTGACAAAATTCATAGCATTTCACAATATTAGCCGTTTGTGTTTACTTATCATTTCTCTTCTATAAAATGCTTCTTGCGCTGGCAACCACAAAAGTATTTTCAAGTACATATCTGTTCCTTATTCTCAGTATGGCATGCCTACCAAAATGATTTTAAAAATCTACCTTAGCTTTTTTTTAAAAAAAAAACAAAAACTACCGGTTCTGTGGGTGTGACTTGGTGGGTGTGGCAGGGGAAGGACACTGTAAAATCTCCAGTCAGAGGTGGTGTTTGATGGTTCTCCGAACTACTCAAAATTTCCACTACAGGTTCTCCAGAACTGCTGAATACCACCTCTGCTTGCCACCCAAAGCTCAAGTTCTTCTGGCTTCAAAAGCCTTGTTTTTCAGCAACATCTACTCTTTCATCCAAATTAAACAACAAACTGCAAAATATAATTTCAATTCAGATAACCCCAGGCTTACTTTTATTTCTTGTAACATATTTAACTCACATTTTTCTTCACCACACAAATGTAGATATAGAGTATCTTTCTGCCATTGTTTAATTGGTACATCATTGTCAAAATGGGTATTGTCTAAATTCTAAAACAAAGACAACATTCTGGACAAAGCCTTCATATTAATCACAGAAATTTTCCCTAGCAACAACAGTAATATTTTCTCCCATCTTAACGTATATTTTTAAACTACATTCCATGTCTTAACATAATTATTATGAAATAACATGCAATTTGTATTTGTCATATTAACAGCCAAGTATTTTACCTTCTTCTTGTTCTTAAAGCTCATTTTATTCATCAGTTCTGTTTGATCTTATATCTTCATATTTTTGTTAAGATCTTTGTTTTCTGTTTCTTAATTCTGAAACCTGAAAATACACCAAATTCCTTTATTCTTCCTATTAATGTTTCAATTGTCTCTAAAGGATTTTGCAAAACTGGCAGCAAATCAAAAGCTCTTAATTCATAACATTATACCCACAATCTTCCTCTCTTGTTTTATATCTTTATTCAAAATTTCAAGGACCAAAATAAACAGAGATTGAGACAGTGGACTGTTTTGGTTTTTTTTTTTTTTGCTTCTCTTTCATAAGACTTGAGATTATGTGGTTCTTTCATCTTGGCCAGTTGCTGTGCCATGTGTAACGTTGTGAATTCTGCTTATGGTGGCCTTGTATTGGGATGTCAGCATTCAGCTACCTGATAGTATTCTGTTGTCTACATTGCCAGCATATAAATTAGAGTAGAAATCTTTGATGCACTCTTAAGATTTCTGGTTGATATGCTGTGATTGAGTCATTCTATTCTTGGCCTTGAAGAACTGCTTCTGTCCAGCTATAGTTCTTGTATTATTTTCTGAAGTCTTTTTTAATATAAACTGTATAAGCTGACAGTTGTACTTTCTAATAAATTCCTTCAATTGCTTTCAAATAGTCTTGTTTAGTTCAGTATAGTCTACATTGTTTCAGGTTGACTGTTCATTGTCATTGTCTCTGCATCATTTGTTTAATCTTTTCTGATATTTTTCTTTTTGGACTGTTTTTTGGTACCATCAATTTCAGTTCTGTTTTAGCAAACAGCACAGTTTTAGTTATACAGTAAGTGGCTTCAGCTAAGTTCTCATACAAGTGATTGAGTGTGCAGAAACAATATGATAATCTCACATGAAACTCATCCTTGTAACTCTTGAGTATTTTATAATTGATGCAGCTGCTACATTTTGCAACAATATTCTCTTCTGTTCAATGCTGATTTTTTAATGTTGCGCATACTAATGAATGATCAATCCCAATACTGGATTAATTGAGATGAAATAATCCATATAAATGATTATTATGATTATTGCACAAAATAAAATCTACTTTACTAATACTGACATTTGGACTTTTCCAAATCCATTTGGGCTGCATTATTTTTGAAATACCAATTTAAGATGAAAATATATTATTCTGCTACAAATTCATTCATATCCATCTCAATTATCAAATATAAAATATCTGATATGTGTTGTGGGGATATTTCCCTCCATTCCTTGCATTTCATGTCATCCATAATGATTTTAAAAGTATGTTTCTTCTGGTTCATTTTATGTATAATCATTTCATAAAATTCTTTCATTTCTTCATCAGTTGGGTTTCCCTGGTGGATTCATGTGTGTATATTGAAGAATAATATTGAGATAATTATACTGTTAGATAGGCTATCTGTCTATCTGTTGAATTCTACTCAGCCTATTTGTAGTCTACTGAGTCTACCTTTTGATTCTATTTTTATTTTATGGTAATATAATAAAGTGACCATATTTAAACTCAAGCAATCTCACATCTTTACATTAAATGCAAATTATCCAATTATACTCTATATGATTTATTCCAGCTCATACATTTTGATTCATCTCATAGGGATCTAACATTTAGCATGTTTTGCAATTGTGAATTTTTGAAGTTTGTGAACCATTACCTCCTACACTGATCAAATATAGATTGGTAGATTTCTACAAGTGGTTTACAGTTCAATACCTGTCATACTAGCATATGGTTCAATGGTAATAGTAGCAAAAAATTGCTATGGTATGGGGGGAGTTCTTCCATCTACTATTACTACAGATCTCTGTGTATGGTTGTATGTATGACAGTCATTGGTTAACAAGGGTAATTGGGACCAGAATTTCTCTTGCTAAGCAATGTGGTCATAAAATGCATCGACACATGATCACATTTCTTAGCAGCTGATATCCAGCGATTTGCATTATTGTTATTATCTGAATCTTACTGGTCATTAGGTGAGGACCTTTCCTGATCCAACCTATTCCTGGCTTGGTCCTTTTCAGTCATGAAACTCAGTAAGATAAGGGATTGCTTCTTCTTGAACCCCTACTACCCATCTTTCTCCCCTACGGCTTTGGACTTTGGTCATGCTGTACAGTGGCATTCTTTGGCAGAAGTGATGGCGCCAATACTGAAGTGAAGGCCTGGGGTCCTCAGCACACTTGGCTGACCACTACCACCCTTAACCTTTACTTTAGTCCCAGCGCCATTGGTGCTCCTACTGCTAACAAGGAGTGCCACCACAAACCCACATCATGACCAACTACCCCATTACCACAGCAAAAAGCCCCAACCCCCTCCAGTGTGCTGTGCTCCATTGACCCTACCGCATCCAACTGACTGTCACCATCTTCCATTACTGATAAGGTATGCATGGCTTGACCCTATGTGAGGCAGCTGCTGTTCATGTCAGGCCTTCTTCCTTTACCCCCCCCAAAAAGTTCTTTATTTTTATATTTTTACACACACACATGAGCAACATGATTCCGGATTATAACACTTGTACATAATCATACTTTCATTTCCATCAATCTTATATAATATCATTTCATATCATTATCCATTTCACTAATCTTTTAATAAGTTTCCATTTCATATTTCAATTAATTAATTCAATATCAATATCATTCCATCCACACATAAATTTTCAATTCTTTATCCCCTATTATTTCCATTTTCAGCCTACCACCTATTTTATTTTACATTACACATTGTCCTTAATTTTCTCTAAGCCGATATATAATAAACAATATAAAAAGAGTAAAAGTAAAATAAAGCCAATATATTTAGGATCCACATGGTATATCCCCTCAATCTAATTTAATAATTTTCCATTCCCCTACTTTAATCATAATAAAATATTCTCATTATACACTTCTAGTATCAATTAAATAATCAACTGTATATTTTGAAATGTATATATTTTACAGCATCCCCCTCCAAAAAATCGCTAAAATAACTTCTTAATATGTCTCATTTTATCTTCACTTTTCTTATAATCATTAATAATCATTTTTTTCTTCCTTTTTGACTTAGCTAAAATTTATCTATATATTTTAATACATTTCCATTCCCTTGTTTTTAATCCTCCAAAGAAAGGGTTCATAACCGCATAATTTACATACAGTTATATATATAGTTATACAATCCTAAAATAATTCCCAACAAGTTTTAAACTAAATACCAATATAAATTCCCATGTGGTATCCCCCTTATACAATCCCTAACCCTTCTCTCTAAAACTTTCGCTTTATCATTTCTTTTAATTTTACCCAGCTTTCCCTTTTCTAAGTTTTCCCGGTCTTTCTTCTTTTTTCCTTCTGATATTATTTTTATTTCCCTCTTCCTGTCAGCCATGTTTTCCCCCACTCTTTTCAGTTCTCTCTTTTGGGGTTTCTTCTTATATAATTCCTTCTTCTTCTTAGTCTTGGAAGCCTTATCTCTTTTATTTGTTGTCTCTGTTGTCAGTGTGTCTCTATTTTAAGTCCTTTTATGTCCTTTGGCAATGGTCCTTGTTCTCCATATTCATCTGGTCTGTTGTTTTCCTCCTCTAACTCGTCGGCTCTGGGCTTTCTCTGTTCTTCTGCGAGCTGCAATGCCATTACTTTACTAATCATTATATCTAGCAGTCTCATTCTTTCTTTTAACATATATCTCACAGTTTGCAGCTCCGACTTAAATTTTTTGCTTGTTTCTTCCATTTCTTTAATCTATTGGATTATTCTTTGTTTTATTAAAGATCCAATTTTTCTGTTATAGTCCTTGCCAAAAATCTCTGTTTATCTCACTTTCTCTTTCTTCTGTTTTCTTGTCACAGTCAACCTCCAAGAGTCCCAAAATATTGCATTCCTTTATATTTTACTGTAGTCCCCCTTTTTTAAAATAAAGCTTCCAGGGTTCTTGTTGTATTAATAATCTTTTATTCCAATTCTTCTCTCTTTCAAATATTTATACGACCAGTAATTTTCCATAAAAACATGAGGAAAATCTTTAGCCATTAGGTCGTGCTCTATATCTCTTTCTTTTCAAAGTTTTTATTTTTAATTCTCTTTTCTGTAGAATTAACGTTAAATTTATCCATTCCAAATAAGTCCAGCATTTTATTCAATGCCTAATTAATGTCCAATTCTGTATATTATTCCAAATTTAATCTGATTTCATATTTCTTTTATTTCTGTTTTTTTCTTCACCTTATATTTTTCTCTTATTCCCCATTCGCTGCTGCCATTCTTCCAAATGAGAGCTCTTTCTTTCCGCTTTTTGGGGTTATAAAAAAAAATATTCAAAGTCTTTTATCCAGTTACACACCGCTCACCATTTCCACTCTCCAGCACAAACTTAAGTCCCGGCAGTTTCCCGTCTTCAGGGCAGCCATTAAACTGCCGCTTCTCCCTGTCTTCTAGGGGAGTAAATACCAAGCCAGGGAGGGGAGATGAGGCTCCCCTCAACCCAGCTGGCTGTCTCCCCCTCTTCTCCCACCCCTACAAGGTGGGTCAGGTGGTTCCGATCCCTCAGGGACCCCTCCAACGGAGCAAGCACGGATCAAAGCCGCGCACGATCGCGGTCTTTAATTCATCTTCAATGGAAACGCCACCAGAAGTCCCATGTCAGGTCTTCTTTCTGAGGCTATGAGCACTGTTCTCGTGTGCTTTGGAAAGTTTCTGAGGCCTTCTGAATCTTAGTAAGAAGGGCGCAGTAGCCTTTCTCTATATTGTGTGTGCCTTTCTCCAAATCACATATGTTGTTTTCACTATTCTTCTGAAGTCTTCTGAGAATTGCACACGATAGCCTTGGGGATAAGGCCTGGTGTGGCCAGCAGCTTCCTTGCATAGGGCCAGGCCAGTTACATTTTGTCAGCAGCCAGAGAAATAAGACAGCAAAGGATAGCTAAGCATGGCACTACCAGTGAAGGGGCACTATGAAGAGTGGGATAAATGTGGCTTTTGCTGCTGTGCTGGGGTGACTGGCCACAGTGAGAGGCTTTAAGAAGCATTGCTTGGCAATGGTGGTAGTATTGGGAGTATTGGATCTGAAGTAAAGGCCCAGGAGGGGTGGCAGTCAGCTGAAGCCCCTAGGCCTCTAGTTCAGACCCAGTGTTGGCACTGCCATCACTGTTGAGGAATTCAGGGCAACTGAAAGAGTAGAGATATTAGGGGAGACTGATAGTTACTTTGGGTACTGGGCATAAATATCATTCACTCAATGCTGCTGACACTTTGAAGGTTGCTGAATGAATGGTTATTAAGAAAGGGCAACCTGTATATACTCATAGATTTTTGTACACTTTAACATTTTTTTCTGATCTTGTAGAATAATTTCATTCCTATGTTGCCATCTAGTGTTCAAAATATGTAAAGCATATTGTAGGAGATTATCTTTATGTCTAACTAGGAAATGTAATGAAAAAGTCCAAAATCACAGATTCAAAGAAACATCTCTTTTAACTATAGTATCTTTAGCTGAATTTTTGTAATCTTTTTCAGCTTTAGGGTTTCTCAGATGTTTCATCAATTATAATGGTTTAAAATCCGAAAAATAGTGGCAGAGATAGAAAAATGACTATGTCTATAGCAGGGAATCCTTTCTCTTTGATGGTTTTTTATTGCAAGTTTTACAAATAGCATAAAAATTAATACAAACTAATAACAAATAAAGGCAAATAAGGGAGAAAAGAAGAAGAAAGAAAAAAGACGTGCAGAAAGGAAGAATAAAAAGCTTTCAATTTTCTTTGCAGCAGATATAGGTACAAAGTTATTTCTTATTCTGTGATTACAAAAGAAAGTCCACTCTTTTCTATTACCCAGGTTTTTTCATCAAAAGCAAGCTATGTATTTTAAAGATATGATAGAGCCTTCAGGCATTATAGATTGACTTTGCTCCAGTACAGAGAAAAATGCCAATAGGGAAGATTCAGTCTCCTTCAAGAGAGACTGAAGGAGCTGGACATGTTTAGCCTTATGAAAAGAAGATATGACAGCATTCTTCAAATACCTGGAAGGATGGCACATAGAAGAAAATCAAGATTTATTTATGTATTGTGTTAGGTTGATATTCCATCTTTCCTCAATAGCTCAAGGCTATATGCACATTGTAGCTCTCCAATTTTCTCTCATAACATCAATCCTGAGAGTAAGTTGGGAGGAGAGGCTGATTGGGTCAGCCAGCCAGAGAACTTCTATGACTGAATGTAGACTTGAATCTGGCAGTCCCTGGTTCTGGTCAAATGCCTTAACCACAATAGCCCAATGTCTTATTCTCTATCATCCAGGAATACAGGATACAGAATCCTAGCTTTATGCTATATGAGGTGACTCCTACTGATTATTATACCCCCCAACCTCATTATGGTAATAGTTTAATCACTCACAGAGGTTGTGAGCTTTCCTCTTTGGATGCATATATATAGAGGCTGGACAGCTATTTACTTGGTATGCTTTCACACGAATTCTTGCTCTATGAAGGGAGTTGGACTTAATGACTTTCCAACATCTGCTGTGGGTATGTAATGAATGGTTTAAAATGATTTGTGTAAATGAGACACATCTTTATCATCCTTCTTCAAAAATCATTGATTTGGTGATTCAACACTGAATCATGTTGCTTCAGATTTGAGGGCAAAAAGATACTGAAACCAAACAGATTTTTTTTCTGGCACGCCTTCTATTTTAACAACAATAACAATAATAGTAATTTTAAAGTCCAAATTGAGTGGTGGAAACATCATAAAAGCAATAGATACCTAAGCTATACCTGTGATTCAATACTCTGCAGGAATAATTGACTGGACCCAGATGGAGCTGGACAATTTGGACAGAAAAACAAGGAAGCTTATGACTATGAATCATGCCTTGCATTCTAAAAGTGATGTTGATCGATTATATTTACCAAGAGCAGAGAGTGGTCAAGGTCTCCTACAAGTAAAGCAGACTGTAGAAGAAGAAAGACACAGCTTGAATGACTACATCCAGAAAAGTGAAGAGTCAACAATTAAGGAAATACATAAAGGAGGCCTTTTGAAGACAACCAAGTCAAAAGCTGAATACAAAAAATAAGTAATTGAGAAGCGAATTGAAAATTGGAAAAGCAAAGCTATACATGGCCAATACCTGAAAAGTATTGAAGGCAAAGCTGACCAAAAGCTTACTTGGAACTGGCTAAAATCAGGAATACTGAAAAAAGAAACTGAAGGCTTTATTTTGGCTGCTCAAGAACAAGCTTTAGCCACAAATTGCATGAAGGCAAAGATTCAGCATGTCACCACCAATAGCAAATGCCACCTCTGTAGTGACAAAGATGAAACAGTTGACCATTTAATCAATGGGTGCAGCAAAATTTCACAAAATGACTACTTAAAACGCCATAACCAAGTTGCTAAAATCATTCACTGGAAACTGTGCCAAAAGTTTGGATTTGAGTATAGTAACAACTACTGGGAACATCAGGTTGAGAAGGTTCTGGAAAATGAAAAAGTCAAGATCTTGTGGGACTTCAGAATTCAGATGGACAGGCACTTGGTCTACAACACACCTGACATAAGAATAGTTGAAAAGAAAAAAGGCTTGGTTCATTGACATTGCAATACCTGGTGATGCACGAAGTGTAGACATGCAGCAAGAAAAAAATCACAAAGTATCGGGACTTACAAATTGAAGTTGAGCAACTTTGGAAAAATAAACCATGTGTTATCCCAATTGTAACTGAGCCCTTGGAGCAATACCTAAAGGGCTACCTCACTATTTGGAAATTTTGAATTTATCAGACTTGAATACCATGATTCTACAAAAAACCACCCTACTTGGAACAGCTTATATCCTCCGATGCTAACTGAACAGTTCCTAAGTCTTTGGTTAGGACTCGAGCTGTTGAGCTATCAACCACCCCCCGAAGGCTGTGAATCTCACTAAAGATTAAATACTAATAGTAATAGTAATAATACTCCTTTTATTTCAGTGCAGCATCTTTCTATTTCTTTGTAGAGATGGAAAGCACCCGAACATGGGCAAGTGGAAAGCAGTCTCTTTCCCGCTAAGATGATTTTTTTCTTTGAGATGTTCATAACTTTGGATCACAGTTCGTGTTTTTGCAAGGACTTTGGACTTCATTAGCTCTTGGAAAGGAGTTCATCTTGCAGAAGGTAAGCCAAAGAGATGGTGTTGAATGCCTAGTGAAGCAGCCTCACTTTTGTGTATGAGAGATGCTGTTGCTTCCCGCAGGGCCAGATGCAGCTAGTGTTTTACCCTCCCTTCCTTCAAATAGCAGTGTTCGGGGCGGGGGTGGAGGGAAGAGAAGGTAAACTTTACTTAACCTAATTAATTTTAATCACAGCTTTCCAATCTCATACTGTGTAAAGAATTACAAATGGGAATGCATTAATAGAGGCAATGACTCGCACTGCAAGATCATTTTGACTGGTGCATTTATATTTTCTACATGGGTTTTTACAGCGATTGTTAGAATTTAAAGCAAAGCAGTTTTGTCCTTCCAAAATGGCAGAAATTTGAAGAGACCAATTGGGATTAGTCCATTGGTTGAATTGAGTGACTTGAAATCAACTTTCATTTCAAAGAACTGCCTGACTCCCAATGAACAGACAACCCCAGAGAAAACAATTTCCAGTTGTTATAGAGATAATGCACTCTTAGACATTGGCATTCTTGTTGTTAAACAGTTTTTTAAAGACTGATTGTGCCCTTGGGGTTTTCCACTTAGTGGAACATAACATTTTTGCAATAAGAGTGTGTTAGCATTTATGCAACTGTTAGAGATGGTTGGACCATTCAATAACTCATGAGTGTCATCTGAAAGGAAGAATTCCACTAGTCACTTAAGTCACGACTTCATTTTCATTGTCATGGCTGCCATCTTGAATGCCTAGACCTCCTGTAGATGGCCTACTCAGGAAGCAATGAAAGTTCTACACCTTTGGAGTTACATAAAACCTAGCTTTTCTTCATTTCTTCAAACACTAAATCCAAGGATCTATAGCTTCATATTCATATATTTTACATCCAGCTTATTATTTCTTGTTCAAAGCTTTGTGTGTGTGTGTGTGCACGTGTGTGCATGTGTGTGTGCTTTTGCTTACTTAGGATGTTTGATAAAACACTTGACTAAAACCTGATTATAGAGCAATTTAACAGACCATTCAAGGTGAAGTGTCTGTTAAATCTGGAAAGTTACTTTTTGCACATGTATTATAAGCCCACGAGGCATGTTGTGTGCATGTGTAAAAATATTCACTTGATTCTTCAAGCCAGCAGGACCTGGTGCTATAACTTCTATCTTCTCTGTCATTCCTGTGGTTGCTAGAGATAGTTGGGGGGGACCTATGTTGCTTCTCAAAGTGAGTTGGATGAACTTGCATGATCTCCTGCAAACCCTAGGACCTACAGTGCCCCTCTGCTTCAGATGAAAGTTCAGGAGATATTGCTCCATTTCATTTAGAAGATACCAGTTTAGAATGACCAAAGGGGAAGCAGCCCAATTAGGAGAGCAATATGGTTAATAAGTCAAAAGAATTAGGTTTTGCACTAGGTGCTACCTAGTTAACCTTCAACCCTGGAAGCCCTATTCCTCTTCGGTGTTTTGGAACCAAACATCTATATGTAAGCAAATGGGCTATTTTGAATATTAAGTCTATTATATTCTTGGCAGAGACATCAGATGGTATTTAATGGATACTTAGTGGAATAATGGTTGAAAGAACAGCCACTACATTGATTACAAAGGAGTAATTCTTTTTAAACTGAAGGTTATCATCAGGTATAATGTCTAGACTGCTTCTCCTGATAATGATTAGTTGAATATCATATGCCAACAAACTCAACAGCATCTTGGACTTGTTCCTGCTGAGCAATCTAAAAGGGAATGTGGTCCTGCCGGTAACATGGATGGAGGAGGATGGGAGCGTTAGTGATTAATTCTCTTTGGTTGGACAGGCAATAGTAGAAAGCAACAATTATTTTGCTTTTATTTTTCCTCCATTGATTATTATTCCAGATGATTCATTCTACAGCAATCAAATGTGAGCTGGAATGGATATTTTAAACATGCAGCGTAACTTCTCCCTTTCTATTGTTCCTGTTCCTTTTGAATGCATAATATTCTTCAATTTGACTCATAGCAGTTATCCCACCACTGAATTTTGTCTGAGCTAAGAACTCAAAATCATCTTATTTGCTTCTCATATTCTGAATATTAGTGCATAGGCAAAGAAGACTATAGGCTTTGCGGTCCATTCTTTTAGATTCTTCATTCAGTGATTTAAGAAACTCCTTTTCAGAAACATTTTCACTATCCACAATACCTTCATCTTTTTTGAAGTTCTCACTTGAGAATTTTCATTTCTAGCCACCATGGGATTCAATTAAAAGTCCCCTTGGTCGAAATCATTTCGATTTGGCCAAACATGTTATTACAAAAAATATTTCTGTAAATACAAAACCACCTCCTCTGTTGGGAACAACTGTAGCCCAGACACGAGATCATGACAGCTGAAGGCAAAGTAAGCCTCCATGTTCCTTCATCCTTCATCATTCAGGGCAGGGTTTTGGGGATACAGAAATAGGTGCATAGACAGACAATGAAACCAGTTTCCATTGGGGTAGAAATGCATAAAACTCCAAAACAGAGGGGAGATTTCTTTTATGGCTGTGGATTATTCCTTATTCCTTCTTTTTTTGTATTTGTAAATCCATTGGGAAATGGTCTCTTTAAGGCTTTTTGGACATTAAAGTTGTGGGAGAGAAATGTTTATCTTTTAACTAATCCACATGTTCCAATGTTATATTCTAGGCTTCTCTCACCACTGCTGATAACCACCAGTGGGGCTTTATATTGGTGAAGGGGGGTGGGGAGGAAGAGTGAGTGAGTGAGAGAGAATAAGAGACTGCATTTCCTCTTAATCTACACATATTGGTCTGCATATGCAAAATGCTGAAGCTATTCACTTAAATAATCCATAACATATGTAAAAGTTCCATTGCAAGATATTCTCTGTGGAACATTAAATATCCTAGCCATTCATCAGATAACTACTAGCTATTAACTCTTGGCAAGTAACATTGGCTCATGGACAAATTGCAGTACAAAGGATTCTTGGTTCTGCTTGGATTCAGATCTGTAAATTCCTGTTATATTAAAAACCAATACTTTAACTTCAGAAAAGATCCTTCCACAAAACAAAATATGTAACAAATAAAAAATGTATTTTTTAAAGAAAAATACAATTATGAAATAAGTGAATGAGACCTATTTAAAATTGGAACTAAACCAAAGATTCATTCATTTAAAATTTTAAAAGTGATACAATTGCCTTCTACTTTCTTCCCTGAAGTCTAATATTTTAAATGATTATTATAACAAAGGAGTTTACTATTATTTCCTTCCTTTTATAACATTTCTTTGTTCTTTTATGCCCCTTGAATTTTTTTACTTTTTTGGGGGAGGGGCAGCACTTACTTCCAAACATTTCTAGTCAGTAAAGTAAGTAAAGTAGTTATTGAAAAAAAGGGTATCAGACAAATAAAGTGCAAACTTCTTGAAGCAATTATTGCAATTGATTTCCTCATAAAAGGTTAATAGATGCTGCAATTCAAGATTTTACTGTTAACCTACAAACACCTAGAATAAAGAATATTTAATGTTTTCTGTCACATGGCAATTAATGTAGAAACTTAAAAAACTGAAGTGAAAATCTCTTTCCATTTACTGTGAGAAAACATTGGATTTAGTGGAGTATGTTCTCATTTAGGGGAAAAAAGTTTAAAAAAAGATAAACAATTTTTCTAGTGCATAGCAGAGGTGGTATTCAGCAGGTTCTGACCAGTTCTGGAAAACCAGTAGCAGAAATTTTGAGTAGTTCAGAGAACCGGCAAATACCACCTCTCACTGGCCCCACCCCCACCTATAATCTGCCTCCCAAGTCCCAGCTGATTGGCTGGTTCTTCTTTTGTTGCCCTGCACAGGACAACGGAGCTGGAAAGCAGGTTAGTGGGGTGGGGAGGGAATGGGATTTTGCAGTAACCTTCCCCCAGGAGTGGGGAGGAAATGGAGATTTTACAGTCTCCTTCCCCTGACATGCCCACCAAGCCAGACCATGCCCACCAAGCTATGCCCATAGAACCAGTAGCAAATTTTTTTGAATCCCACCACTGGTGCATAGGCTTCCTGTCTCAAGAGAGAATTTCTCACTCTAGAAAGAGGCCTGAGGTAAATTACCATGTGTTTCTAGGGATGAGGGTTGCCCTTCTCTGAATCAAAGGTTGCTTAATCTTACTTCCTATTGGCATGTGCTTTATTAGCCTCCCTTTGCATAGATTAGGGCTATATGGGGTCAGAAATGGAAGAAAACATAACATACGATCTTTGCATTCTCCAAGATCAAATTGAAAAAAACAGATGAATAAACTGTACCTTGAGGTGCATTTTAAATATAAATCAAAATTTCTTTTGAATCAAGTACAATTCCTGGTGACTTCATTGATTTGTCCAAGCAGGTTTTTTTTAAATACAGGGGTGGTTTGCAATTATTTTCTTCCTGGTTGATTTCCCAATTCAGCCTACAGGCATGAAAGCCTCTGCTGGTCATCCAAATGTTAACTAGGGTCTTTTGTTTCTTACCCAGACAAGGTTAGCCATGTTGAAATTTTCAAGAATTAGCTCTGGCAATCTTCAAGCCAAATAGTCTTTTTTTCCTCTAAGCAGAGGATACTTTTTATTTTTTGCATGTGTACCACATTGAGAGCATTAATAATGCAGAAATTGTGAGCTTAAAAACTGACTTGATTCATGTTTACAAACTCTGGACTCTAATGTTATTGTTTTGGCTATTTTGTGAGAATTATCATAGTAACTTATGAATCAAGAATTATAACTAGCATTTTCCACTTGTTTACTTAGAATTAGGTGACCAAGCTGGAAACAAACATACATGGGCTACAGGCCCAGAATGAATGAAAGAATATATACTATTTTTATTTTTGCTTTAGTTCGGCTTTCGAGGGAGATACAAAGTTCTGGTTCTTGCTTAGAGCCAGAAGAGCAAAATCTTTCTTTGTCCTCATTAATTCCATTTCTTATATCGTCTAGATTCTCAATTCCATTCTACCAGCACATAGCAGTTTCTGAAAATCTAGAATGTAACTTGTCACCAATGGTGCAGATTCATTCATTGTAGACCACAAAACTGTGGACTCTTAATTTTCCTCCTTTTAATATAGTGATTATAGCCCAACACATAGCACACAATAGACATTATTATTCCAGATCTTCACTTGTAATTGCAGCCTATGACATAACAGATTAGACTTTAATGTTGTTTTCTCTTTGGAAAAGCAGAGCATCACAACTGCATCCACTTGGCTAACCTGAGAGATGTACGTAGTAAACAGCAGTGCTTTAGATAACTTCTGCTATTCCAGTTCTTGATTTCTCCTTGCCAGTGACTATAAATATGCATACCCTTAAATTGATACCAATGTTTATTTTAGCTACCAAATCAAATTAGCTAATATGGGTTTCAGGAATTATGTCTGTCCTTAATTTATGTAAAATAATTTTGGTTTTAGCTCTTATAACTTGCCAAGAATAATTTATTTTAAAGCCGGTTTTCAGAGCATAGACCCTGATGCTTGCCAAATTAAAGAACACAAGAGGGGAGAAATATTGCAATCCTGTAATGTTACCTCCACTGAGTCCAGACATTGCCAAATAGCAAGGCTTCAATTCTATATGCAGTAATAGCAATACTTATATACCACTCCATAGTGCTTTACAGCACTCTCTGGGCAGTTTACAATGTCAGTATATTGCCCCCAATAATCTGAGTCCTCATTTTACAAACCTCGGAAGGATGGAAGGCTGAGTTAATCTTGAGCCCCATCACGATGAAACTCCAGGCTGTGGACAGAGTTTGCCTGCAATACTGCATTCTAACCACTGTGCCACCAGGCCTCTAGTAAATATAGCAGTACTTGTTTCTGAGAAGACAACAGAATGCCACATTCTAACTCTACGCATACCAGTTTTGTGAAGCTGAAGTTACATTAAAATAGTATTTGGGGGCCACCATATCTTATGTTTTCTTTCATGCTTTGAGAAAATAGCTAACACAGATCAGATGGTTTCAGAATGTTCTATAAAGGACAAATTTATATAACACAAACCTGTACTGAATACCAAGATTTCAAAGAGTGCTTGGGTACTTTAACAATAGCAATCACTGCTGTAAAGTTTCAAGTCATTCAATACCCAAAGTTGTTCCAAATGCTTAAGAAATGTATCGCCATGTTGAGGCTACAACCATATATTTTTTTCATGACAAAAGGCTATGTTGAATGCAGGTCTTATTTGCAAGGAAGAGGCAAAGGATTTGGCTTAATATTTCATATAGAACAAAAAATATAGCTCCACCACTCATAGCTACCTTTCAATGTAAACATTTCAGTTTATAACTCCCACCAGGGCAAGCCCAGTCCAGATAGTGCTGCCAAAATTTTAGTTATAAGATTTTGGTGGACATGAAAAACAAGCAAAACTATACTGAAAGTTTCATTAGACCTAATACACTTTCCATCTAATATTCCGCCCCCACCCCAACATTCCAGTCCAAAAATGTAATTTCCGTCTGTGATATGGTTGCCATATTCCTCATAGGTTGGAAAAAATATTTAAACAAGGAAAAGTGGCACCTCTGAAGAAATTGCTTACCCCTGGCATCTGAAGGTGAAATTTAATGTATTTCTACCAAACAATTCTAAGTACAGATTGATAGGTATATTTTTCATTATTTGATAAATGTGGTTTTTTAATTAGACTTGTTTCAAAGACTTGATTTGCAAAACTCATATGGTAATTTTCCACAGTATTTTTGAAATTTGGAGCACAGAGTCACATATGAAACCATCATTTTGTTGTGGGCCTTGTTATAAAACAAACAAAAAGAGAAGATAAAGAGAAGAACTTACTAAATTGAGGATGTATGTTGTTAACACAAATAATTTTTCAACCAAGTTCTAATTATTGCTTCCAAACAATGGAACAGAAATGCTTGTATTTTGCAAGCAAATTCACTTAACCTCTACAGCAGGGGTCCCCAACCGCCGGTCCGCGGACCGGTACCGGCAGCGGAACAACCCTTACCGGGCCGCTGGTTGCTGGGCGCCGCCATCTTTTTGGTAAAAAGCGCTTCCGGGAAAGCTCACCGGAAGCGCTGTTTCGTCATAAAAGATGGCGGCGCCAGCGCTCGATGAGCTTTTTGGGTAGAAAGCCATTTCTGCCGAAAAAGCTCACCAGGCTGGCGCCGCCATCTTTTACAACAGCGCTTCCGTGACGTCACCGAGCGCCGTTTCATCATAAAAGATGGCGGCGCCCAGTTGACGCCGGTACCGGGCGCGCGCCCAGCTGATGTCGGAACCGGGCGCGCGCGTCGAAAAGGTTGGGGATCCCTGCTCTACAGCATAAGGCGATGAAACTACTATTCTTGTCAAACACTAACTAGAGGTCTGGAAGGTTGCTCATGATGATAAATCAAGGAAGGGGGTCATATAAAAGGATTGGGAGGGCCTGAAAGGGACTACCCTCTTGATGTCTCTCCCACTGCATCAGAATGCTTGAGAGATATGTCTAAGAAATCCCTTTGATATAGAGGAGCCAAATGCATGAAGAACAACGCAACTAGAAGAATGCATTGTTCCACCAGCATTATCTCTTGAACTTGATGTAATCAGGAAATGTAGTCCTGGAAAATGACTGCTTTGGCAAACAGTTCAAAAGGGAAGAAGAACAAAAACATTTTAAAAATAGAAAAATTCTATACTGCTCCTATTGCATGAAAACCTAATGATCTTACAATATAGCAGCCACTTAATCAGTTTTGGTAGGGTAGCCATCACACAAGGGGCATGCAAACAGCCAGAGTTCATTATATTTTGCTTCATGGTTAGTGCTGTTGATTATTCATGTAGCCGCTCTTAACTTTCTCAAACAACTCAATGTTCACCCAAAGAAAACCATACTGCATTGGTTTTGGAAGAGCAGCAGGTATATCTACACATTCAGCACACACCAATAAGGAAGTTGTCATATTATGGGATAATTTAAAAAAAAAAGAAGTTCCTGTGCTTCACTGTCAATCTGGGGTTCCGTGAATCATGATGTCCCTTGACGTTTCTGTTGTTGATTTCGGATGACCTCCAACTGTTTTTTGCATTGCTGGTAGTAGGTGGAGAGACTTTTATTTTCATCTAAAAGCTTTTTATGCTCTTGTACTAGACGTGATGTATTTTGCTGGTCTTTTTCATCCTGGTCCAGTTCTGCTATTAGTTCTTGCCTACATTAAACAAGAAGGTTACTTAATTAATTCACAATATTAAATAGGCAATTTAAATATTCATAGTCAATGTCATTGGTAGCTAAATTCAATAAGTTGATTAATTATTAGTGTGCCAGAAAAAAAACATGATGTATGATATACAGACTGGATTACAGACTCATTAAGGTGCAAATACCTATTTTTGCCTACATATTTATATATCTGAATGCTTCTAAAGTTTTAACATCTGTTATGTTTAGCCAGCACAATGACAAGCACTGTAGGAACTGTATGAAGAGTAACTGGAATACAACAGACTGCTATGCAACATAACATATTCACACATACTTTATCTGTGTGCATGTAATCTATGTATGCAGTAATCTATGTATGCAGTAAAGTATTTGACAATAAAAGAGGAAAAATACCCATCCTTGTTGAAATCTCCCAGTATCTTCTTTTAATATGTAGCTTTACATATGTTTAATTGGGGATGTGTGTATCAGCGCATCTCTCTGTGTTTTTCTGTGTGAATGTATGCATGTCTCCTCCTGTCTGAGCCCATGGTGTGGAGAAAGACAGAGTAAAGGAATAACTGCCTCAGTGAAATTATGTATGACGCAGAAACATGGGACATGATGAAAGTATTATTGGAAATAACATTATCTTGAGATAAATGGAAAGATTCATTTTATGTAATAACATGGGATACTTATATTGCACTGAACATAAAATAGAAAGTATTTTCCTTTTATATCAGTGAACAATTTGTGTTCCTAACAGCCTTCAACACTTTTCTATGGTCTTACAAAACTGCTAAAAAGGACACCTAACTAACTATATTGACTTATTTTGGTACACATTCAGGTTTTGTCAATTTTACACCATTACTAAAATAGCTTTTCATCTATGGTGAGATGAATAGTTGCTAAAAAAGCAAAAGTAAGAGTCATGTTGATTTCTCCCCTCATGAGCTTCCCTTCATTTAACAGACGAGGTAAGCATTCAAAACACTTTAAGTCTCTATTTTGGATTACTAAATAATTCTAGTAGATCTGTGATGAATTATTTCAGTTTTCTCTAGGACTCCAAGGCACCTTGTACACGGTCCACTTAGGCCGTGTACTTTGCGGGATCTCCTTATGAAAACAGGAAATACTGGCAAGCAATTTGAATGCTGAACTCTTTTTTTTTTTTAAATTACACTAAGAGTCAAAAGTATTTCTTCTACCATCAGTCATACATTAATATAATTTACTTTGCCTACGACTAATGGTTGAAGGAGAATGAAGAGAACTGAGGAAAATGTTACGAAAACAGTAAAATGCATTTCCTATTTAGGAAACAAGGGTTTATTATGAGTCTGGAAACAGTATCTCAAACATAAGATTAGCCTTCCTAAACCTGGCACCTTCAGATTAGTGGTTCAGGACTTCTGACACAGGGTATCTTACTCACTTTGAAATGAAAATATTGTGCTTTGTCAAATTTATGAATACAATTCAATGTATTTTAAAACTTACTTTCTTTGCAGCAATAAGGCAATTTCTGTTTGAACTTTCATATATTCTTGGGCCATTTTACAGTGCTGTTCAAACACAGCCATAGATTCTTTTGAGTTTGGGCATGGTGCTAGAGGCTGAAAATAAAATAATACATACAGATTAAAAATCAAAGCAACTTTTTATGAACATATGTGCAAATATGTTTTAATAAATTATTCCGACTCTTGGAAGCATGAGAATTAAACTTTGTCCATAATATATCTTGTTGCCAGAAAAGCAAGCAAAATAAAGGTATTTCTTTATTAATATAGGAGTATCTGTCCCAGGCAAATAATATCAGGTGATCTATACAATATATGTAATGATAGACAAAACATGCTGCTGTCTGAACCTTTCTGCAAAAGACAAAATATAAAAAACAAGAAAAAAGAATTAAAAAATAGAAAATAAGGGAGGCGAAGGTGCAAATGAATGATGAAAAAATAGAAAAATAACTACCAACCTTCTTCAATAGTTATAAACATTCAATATTCAAAAGTATTTCTACAATCATAAGTAGTTCTAATTATCAAATCCCAAAATTAATATAGCATTTCATTTGGTTTATAGCAAAAAGTCCAAAAGTAGTTAGACAAAATCTTTCCTTTTAAACGTCATTCTTGACAAAATGCATTTTAAATGCATTTTGCTCTCACCACAGGTTTCCTGTTCTTTCCCTGGAATGGAGCACCAAACAGATTCCAGCGAACCATGTTGAGGAGTTCAGAATATGAGATGCACTGTGGCAATGTTGGCATGTTGCAACCTGATCTTGGGAGGTGTTACATTAAAACTGCAATTCATCGTATCAGGTCACTAATTCTGACTTAACACAGGATCTCATTGTCAATAGTTAGCTCCTGTGCCAAGCAAACTAATTGGAAGTATGCACCCTTTAAAAATACAACCCATGATGACCTCAAATCAGGATTGCGTTACACATACAAATTGATATAACTATCTAAGGAAATTTGACAATAAAATTACACTGTAATTTACCTGCAACTGATGATCTAATGTAAGATATGCCATTGGGATGGAGTTATCAGACCCATTGGTATCTGTTGAAAAAATACAGATAGTATGAACTGTAAAGACATGCTAGGCGCATCTACTTGTCCTCTTATTGTATAATGGTATATATACAGGTCTACCATAAGTACTTCTCTAATTAGCAACTAAGCTAGTATAATCACATAAAACAATATGATAGATAGCTGAAATGCTGCAATGCTAAACGTACTATATTAGTATACTATGTTAACTTTTATTACACCAATGACAGTTCTAGTTATAGTTCTAGTTATCATGAAGGATTTACTATGGTAGGAAAATAAAGAGCTAGAATGGTAACTGAAGAAGATAGATATATGAGAAATATAAGATGTTAAATTTTGCTTTCTACTTTTATCTACACCTAAACGTAAGGTATATTTTATTTTTACATAGTAAAAGCATACAACTTGGCAATAGGCACAATACATTAATTCCATTCAAATATACATATGTTCAAATGAGTTTCTGTTCTTCTGGGTCAAAGTATATTTTGAACATGCAACATAAACTTTGCAGATTTTATGTTGTAAAAATAAATTATTTTTCAGCTGCAGGGCTGTATAGTGTGTATGTACTGTACACGTTGCTAAGTAATGCAAGTTTCTTCAGGAAAGAGTCAAAAGCAAGGTTATATCTGAAATTTTTGTTCACACGTTTTCAGCAACTGCACCCTGTAGTATTTTCTCAGAACTGTTTAACAAGCATTTATCCTAAAGATATTTATGGGGTAATAAAAGAGAAAATCTGATTTAAAAAAAATAAGAATGCTTGACTATCAATCTGTATATTTTTCAGGATTCTATTTTCTGAATTTTGTGTTGTTTATATGCTATGTGGGAAACTCATAGCTCACATACTGTTCCCAATTCAAAGGGAAATATGAACGAATAAGAAACTGCACCTCCATTTCAGAAAAGGCACTTGATCCTGAAGTCTCTTTGGGGGGCCAAAGCCCACAATAAAATGCATCCCAATGGTGCACTTGGACTAGGAATGTTTGTCTAAGTTTAAAGGCATTAGATAGCAAAGAATATATATCTCATGATTATTTTTTTTTGAAAACTTATTAAATACCCAATGATTGGTCTTTACGATCTTAATTACCACTAGTCATCTATTGTTCTATGTTGATCAGTTTTTATTAAGAGTCATCATTTGAAATTATTTTGTTACTTGAAATAGCTTATATGTCATTTGTTTCTTTGTTCTCAATATGAGTATTTATATCACAAGACAGAGTATAAAATAGTAACTTTTCATACTAGATTTCAGGTCTGTCAATGGAGAAAAATGCATGAACATTATATGAGCATTGCTTTCTAGTCTGCCTTAAATGAAAATATATACAATTGTTCTAATTTATATATCAATGTCTTTGCTTATGTTATGTTAAAATACAGCGCGTATTCAGACCCCCTTCACTTTTGTCAATTTTGTTATGCTGTAACCTGATTCTGCAGTTGTTGAAATTCATTTCCCCCCCTCATTAATCTACACTCAGTACCCCATAATGACAAAGTGAAGAGAACTTAATTATCACATTGGCATAAATATTCAGACTCTTTGCAGCAGTTGTAGATTAATGAAAAACAAACAAATGAATTTCAACCACTGTAGAATCAGGCTGCAGTGTAACAAAATGGGCAAAAATGAAGGGGGTCTGAATGCTTTCTAAATGCACCGTAGTTTACCAAATATATTGTAACAAAAAGTAGCCATCTAACTTCAACATTTGGGAGATAACTTTACAGGTTCTCTTAAAATATCCACTCATGATCCAGCACCATCTGAAAAAGGGCAGGCCAGTAGGCAGGTCAGTCCCCTGATAGCATCTGCCTTATCTCCCTTCATGACTAGGAGTAGCAATGGGACTCTTAAATAGTATATGATGGCACTTGTCATTACTTTTTTCCCCCCACTCTATTTACAGGGGTGTGAAGCATACAAGAACCAAGCAAAGATGGTGAGGCTATAACAATATCCTCATTTAGCCCATGACAGATGCTCAGCAATGTTTATCAACAACTTTATAGTTACAATCTAAAATTGTAATTTTCAGGCCTGGTGAATATACATTACCATGTTAATTACCAACACTCCTTTCAAAGCATTAAATGATAAACAACCATAGGGTCAGGGATTGTTTTACCTGCAGAATCATCAGGGGTCCATGGTAGATTACGAGCAGGCTTTTCTGACGTTGGTCCCGAGGTAGTGATCATTCTCACACTAGGACTAGATGATCTACTGCTGTTTCTGCTACCCTATAGCAATAATTAAAAATAAACAAACTCTTACTACTAATGCAAACAAATGACAATACTGTAAATACAAAGTTCTTCTGCGGATTAATTAATCACACAAAGATTTTGTTATCTTTACCTCACCTATAAGCAAAACCAACTGTAGTCCAATGCAGACATTTTAGTGACCTATTAGAACTTCTGCCTAGTATAGTTATGCTTTACTGCATCTTAAAAACTGTATTATATAGTTAAAAAAGTACCAAATGGGGGAAGGGAAAACCAATTTAGGAGGTTTATTATAGTCTGGTGCTTTCTAGTTTACAAGGAAATTGGACAAGAGGGTGCATAGTATATAAAATCAAATAAGGAAAAAAAGTGCATAGATTTTTTTCCCTCCTTTCTTTTATCTGACTTCTAAAAATATGTTTATTTGTGGAAATTAAATGCAGGGAAATTCAGGACCACTACATGGAACAACATTAAAAAATTCGTAACTTTTTGAACTTTCTCCCATCGGGTATGTTGATGGCTACTAGTTTGGAAAGGGACTAGAAAAATTCATGAAAGAATTAGAGGTGCAGTTGTTAGAACGCAGTACTGTGGGTTAATTCTGCCGACTGCCAGAGTTCAATTCTCATTGGCTCAAGGTTGACTCAGCCTTCCATCCTTCCGAAGTGGGTAAAATGAGGAGCCAGATTGTTGGGGGCAATATGCTGACTCTGTAAACAACTCAGAGAAGGCTGTAAAGCACTGTGAAGTGGTATATAAGTCTAAGTGCGACTGCTGTTGCTAAAGACTATTAGTCTTGATGGCTGTATACCAGCTTTAAAAGTAGCATGTTCTAAATAGCACTGCCACTGAGTATATATTCATTATTTATTAGACTATCACCTTGTTGCATTTTAATCAGACTCTTGGAAGTTTAGAAATAATGGGCATAGTAATAAAATATGAAAAGTAACTGCAAACGAAGATTGGGGCTAACCTAATCTGAAGTGGGAAGCCATTTTAAAAAAACGATGCCTCCGAGTATTGGCTCTCCTAGTCTCCTGATAATGGGGAATAATGAGCTCACTTTCCTGATCATAGAAGTTGGTCTGATTCCAGTGGGAAGAGATGGTCTTGTAAATAACCTGCAGCCAGGCAATAAGGGCTTTTATAGATTAGCACCAGAAGTTTTAAAATCAATCCTGGAAACTAACAGGCAAGTAGTGCAGGGCCTGCAATACTGGTGTCACATACTCTCAGCAGTGACTGCCAGTGAGTGCCTGTGCCACTGTATTTTGCACCAATTCGAGCTTCTCATTTTTTAAAAATATGTAGTCTACAGAAAAATGATGATGAGGACATCTTAACACAGGTACAGTAATGATAGTGCATCAGCTGAAGCTGAGCAAAAGCCTTCCTAGCCATGGCTTCCACTTGCTTGTTTAAACAGAGGCCATGAGTGTGGGAGGAGTACTAAGAAGTGGACTTGCCTTCCCAACATTAATTCATTAAAAGGATGACTATTATTATGTTGAGTTTGGCCCTAAGTCTTCATACCTGTTTAACACCACATAAATAAAAGGAACTTAATCAAAGAAAATTTGATTAAAACGTGTATAAAAACTGAAATGAACATGGTATGTAGCAGGGAAGGCAACATGTCATCGGATGATTTACTCAACAGTATGGTGAACTCTACATGTCAGGCATTATATCTGAAACATCCTTTTTTTCTGCCATCTGAATTGTTGCCACGAGAACTATGGTTTTTTTTCTTATTTGATTATGTCACCAGCCACAATCATTCTAAACTAAAACAGCTTTTGATTAATCTAAGGGCTACTTTCTTAATAAATATAACAGGCTGGCAAACAAATCTGAAAAAGGTGCTTTACACCAGGGATCCCCAACCTTTTCGCGCCCGCTGCCCGGTTCCGACATCAGCTGGGCGCCGCGGCCGGTTCACCAGCGTCAACTGGGCGCCGCCATCTTTTATGGCGAAAAGGCGCTTCGGTGGCGTCACGGAGCGCTGTTTCGTCATAAAAGATGGCGGCGCAAGCGCTTCTGGTGAGCTTTTTCGGGTAGAAATGGCTTTCTACCCGAAAAGCTCACAGCTTGGCGCCCGCCATCTTTTATGACGAAACAGCGCTTCCGGTGAACTTTCTACCCGGAAGCGCTTTTTTACCAAAAAGATGGCGGCGCCCAGCAACCAGCGTGCCCGGTAAGGGTTGTTCATGCGCCGGTACCGGTCCGCGGACCGGCGGTTGGGGACCCCTGCTTTACACCATGTATGGCATAAACAAAACTTTTTTTCTGAAGCACTAAAGTAGCCACATTGTTTGGAAGGCTTATAGAGCTGTTTATAAATGTATATGCTGAATCTGATTTCTACTTCAATTTTTATTATTCTTGATTTGCGAAATCAAGGATTTTGTGTGCAAACATATGTCCACAGACACTCTCCTGTAATTTAATCATTACATTACAAAGGTCATATCCACCTATAACTGTATATAAACCCTGCATCAGTGGTGGGCTGAATTTTTTTTAACAACTGGTAATCTGTCTGGGTAGGTGTGGCCGGTTGATCATGTGGCTGGGTGGGTGACATCACTCATCACACCCAGCCCCGCCTCCCGGCCACTCACCTCAAAGGAACAGGTAGGATTCAGCCATCACTGGCTGGCCCCGCCCATTTTTAGGCTGATTTTGGTTGGAAAAATGGCCTGAAAACAGCCAGAAAAACAGGCCATTTTCAGGCTGTTGTTTGGGCCTTTTTCAGGCTGTTCTTCCAGATAAAATCGGCCTGAAAACAGCCCCCAAAACAGGCTATTGTTTGGCTGTTTTCAGGCTGTTTTGGGGGGCTTTTAAGACCGTTTTTCGCACAAAAACAGGCAGCGGCGGGGCCAGCTGGTGGGCCAATTTGCCGGTTCTCTGAACCACGCAGAATCGGAACAAGGGGTTCAGCGAATCCATCCGAACCTGCAGCAGCCTACCTCTGTCCTGCATTCACACTCTAAAAATTACCATTTAAAAATGTTACTCAAAGCATAAGTTCTGTATAAAAAATTGTTTATAATAGCGGTTTTTCCCTTCTTCCTTTAGTGCTTTCACTTTCAACCATCAACTAATACAAATGAGATACTCTGTATCTGTACACATTCATGTAAGAAATATTTTGTAACATTTTATCTTATTTCTTATTTCCCTTAACCACTAAGTCATAGTAACTTTTTAAATATATATCAATGCTCAGTATTTAGCAGTAAAGAAACACAAGTGTTAAATTAATCAAAGTTATAGTTCTAAGCATCCTTTTTTGACACAAGCCTCACTGAATACATTTGCATATATTTCCAAGAGAGGATCAAAACTTTACTGAACCCAAGAAATACGTAGTCCACAACAGTTTGATAACCATATCTTGCATTTCCAATGTGTAAATCATGTAGTCTTTTAAATGTAATTTACCTAGAACTAACTCTTTCAATTCAATGGATTATTAACAGAATTATAAGCTTGGTAAAGGCCAAACTGAAAGAAAAAGTACATTTTTTTGTTAAATTAAATGGATTTTCTTTAAAGGAAAAAGATCCTCCACAATTTACATTATATATTCCCAATCCTAGTTCTCCTTAGATATATTTATGTATTCCAATTTTTAGATATTCAGTTTGATAGGTGACATACATTTCTTAAATTTATAAAATTCAGGCAATTTTAAAGGAATCATCCGCATTGGATAATTTACCTGGTTGGAATCTGTTCCAGCTACACTAAGATCTTGAATGGATCTGCGCCTCTGTTGTCCGTTGCCTGCTAGGATGAGAAGGAAAAAGAAACTACTGAATTTACATCAAGTAAGAATGTTGCAAGAGTGTGTACAAATCCAGCAAAGAGATAAAGAGTCTGTTTGTATATGCGAAGGAGAGGGGAGAGCAGAGACAGCTGCCACACCCACCCAACCAGCTTGTCAACAGAAAGCCTATCCTAAAGCAGTAAATCCTCCTGTCCCATGAATAGTGTCACTTTTCTTCACCATCTTCTGTCAGTGGTGCTTTAATAGGCTTAAGTGTTGGGTGGGCAAGCGTGGGGGTGGCTTTGGCACTGATAATGACATCTATTTCAAGGAGGTTATGTTATGGGGATTTCTCATGCCAAGGTTGCCAGTTGTATAGTTTCCTTGGTTAATCAGTGAAAAAGTGCAGCTTCCAAAATAGTTTAGGAGATTTTTGTCCAACTTGTGGTGTTCCTAGATTTCTTATTTGAGAAAGAATCAACTGCACTGATTGGATCCAATGCAGAAAGAAATAGCTCTTCAAATCAGCACTAAAGTTTTAAAACACTAACTTGCTTTTAGTCACAGCTCTGAATATTATCAAATGTATTAAAAAATGGTCAACAGATCCATAAAAAAATATGATGACCTGACAAGGCAAAGAAAAGTTTTCTCTGCCTTTTGGTATTATAATGGTCTTTGTTCTTGGGATGTGATATCAGCTGTCCACAAAGAAAACATCCCAAAGTTGAAATTAACAGCTGACACAACACTCTAGAAACTTAGCCTTTGAAGACTGTGTTACATGAACAGACCAGTAGCAACTATTCTAGCATGGAATTCAATTAGGGCTATCATTTACATAATTTCCGAATGTCCCTCATACAGCTTTTTACAATGTATGACTTCCTTTTAACTTTACTGAAAAATATTTTTAAAATATTCTAACTTCTAAAATATATAAAAACATTTTACATCTAAAAATGTATTAAGGGTTTACTTTTTAAACTCACCGATAAATATATCTGTGTAGGTATTTTTTAATTGCAATAAAAAATTCAGTGAGATGAAGGGAATGGAAGCTTAAGTACTGTAAACAATTAAATATCTTTTTTTTAAAAAACAGTATGTTGCTTAATATTTTGGAATGTGTCCAATAGATGCAAGAGTGGAAAAAATATATTTGTGCCTTTCTTATCCTCCTATCTCTCTGCCCTCTCGAAAATCTTCCCAGGTCAAGATGAAGTTTTGCAGTTTTATTCCTGTTACATGAAGCAAAAATTCAAAATGGGAATACTCTTAAATCAGGCAATTTTGTACCCAGGCACCAATCAGAAGGGAGTTCTGATTTCCAGGATAGGGTAATACTAATACAAATACTTCCATATTAGAAGCATTAAAGTACTTCCGTGGCAAAAGGATTTGCTGGTGACATCACCATTGCCCAGGGGGATCAGCACTTGGGGGTTTCTTTCATGTCCCGTGAAATTGCCCACCAAAGTGGCATTTATCTACTTGTGGTTGCCCACTTTTGAACTGCTGGGTTGGCAAGAGCTGGAGTCTGTGACAGGAGCTCACTGGCTCCAGGGCGGCAATGGATTTTGAACGTGAGGCTGCAATGGATTTTGAATGTGAGGCCAGTGTTTTAACCTTGTGGTTCACCTCGTTCCCTTCCAGGATAGGGTATTGAAGAGCTACCAGAAGGACAAGATGGGTGGAAAAAATGAAAAAAAAAAATGATGGAAGGGGCATGTCTCCAATTCTTATAAACAATCAATTTAACCAGTGAATTTTGTGCAGAGCTTCGAAAGTATGAATTGGAGAGGATTGAATCAAATTACTTTTTGAAATGCAGGCTACAAAGTATTTAAGGTGCTTTGTTGGGTCAGATGTCCTCAGTTCATTTTGGAGAACACAGAAGAAAATTTGGAGATAAAGGGTTTTTTTTTGGTCACCTAGTTGTAGTTATTAGCAGCTTTTTTTACATGTTTTCCACTAATTGACTGGACAAGATACGCAAAGTAAATACAAACGCTCAGGGCTTTGCAACTTGTACAATTCTTTAAAATAGGATTATGCTTGATTGAATAAAATTGTGTGTTACTTTTTCACCAAAAGAGATATTATTGGCTATATGCGAAAATTTGCATATAGGTCCAAAGTTTTTGAACTTCTGGAAAGTATGAAGTATAGAGAAAGACATGTATCACATTTTCAGGCAACTAAATCACCCCCCCCCCCAAATATTATACTTTTTGATGCATAAAACATGTTTTTATTAAAGCCGTAGTTTATTAGCAGAGCTATGCAAATGCTCTGCAGTCTGAGCAATTTAGCATGGGCCTCAAAGGTGATTAATCAGTAGATCATTAACAGATTTACAAAACCTAGCAATTCAGGAAAAACCTCATTGTTTTGTAATAATGATGCCCACATTCACTTTCTAGAAATAGCTCAGCTGAAATAAATTTGTAAAAAGTAGCTGGAATATTCAAACTGAGTTTGGATTAATAACATTTTTGAATTTAGAGAACCTAAGATAGGGATTGCAGAAACACTTATCATGCTCACACATAATATTAATAAGTCAGATTAAAGTAGAATTATAATTGAAAACATATATTTTCATTCAGGAAAGTTGTGTTCAGTGCAGACTGAACTGCATTAAAGGAGAAACTCAAACCAACAGAATGTGTTGAAGCAGGTGGTTAGGCTAAAGCATTTTTTTTTTTGCTGCTACCTATTACAGGCTTTTGGCAAACAGCTCAAGCACAGCCAAACAAACAGAGTAATCTATACAGTAAATACTTGTTGCTCCTGAATCAACAGTAATAGTTGAGGAATCCAACTTTAAAAGCACAACTTTCTATATTGTAGACTTTCAATTACAACATTGCTCTAATTTGGAACTGATTTTTTTATGTTAATGTTTTCATGTGGAATTTAAAACAATGGTATTAATATACCCAAGATGACAAAAAGAGAAATATTTCAAGTCCAACTGATTGTATAATATTGGGGTAAGAATAGTGTTGCATGAAATATACTGGATTAATGTTTCAAGATTGACGTATTCAGTTGGGTAGCATATACATTTAATAAATAAATAAATAACATCAGGATTTTGGAGCCTCTTTTCTAAAATAAGATTCCTATACTGTTGGAAACTATTCCTTAAGTTTTCTCTCCCACAAAAATTTGCTTCTGATTATGGATGATATACATAAAATACTGAATAACTAAACCTGCTAGAAAAAAACACAACCTTAACATGCATAGGTAATCCTCGACTTATGATGGCAATTGTGAAATTCTGCGGCTAAGTGATGTAACCAGAAATGATGACCTCGTTGCTTTGCAATGGTATTCCCTGCAGTCTCAGTTGCCATCGTTTAGCTAATCCCATGGTCATTAGGTGGGTCGACTTCCTGCCAGCTCCCCATGACCAATGTAAGTGGGGAAGCTGGAAGGAATTCGCAAGTCCCAGGTGGCATTGCTGGGAGAGGGAGGGAGGGTGTTTGTGGGAGTGCAGGGAGGTCATGCATGGTCCAAGGAGCTGTGTGAGTGTTTTTGCATGGGTTGCAAAGTGTGTGCGAGAGATGCATGAAGTACCAGGCATTATGCAACAGGCACAAATCAGGTGTGTAGGAGGCATGGTGAGGGATAGGTAGGGTGCACGAGTGGCACATTGACTTTCTGAAAGGAAAGTTGCAAATGGTGATAATGTGATTGTCAGGGCTGCAACTGTTCTACCAGAGGCCACTGACAAGCATGTTCACTATCTCTGTGTACATTCCAAGTCACTCTAAATAATCCTTTTCTTTCAAAGCTGTCTGGATCTCCAGCTTGATCACAATACCAGAGGGGGGAAAGATGGTGGTGAGATCTTCTTACATTGAAAAAGAAAAACAATCTTGCTACATATTTGTTCATTAATATGAAACATAAACATGTGATAAAAAACTCTCCTCAATTATTTTTGGCCAGTGAGTAATCAATCACCCATGAACAGGAGCAAAAAGTATTTAAAGTCATTATTCCAGCATCTGTGTCAATAGATTCACACAGCTGGCATGCAATACCTGGTTTGATGATCTCTGGGACATCCAGAATGTTGCCAAATGAAGCAGTTTTACGATGGCCTCGTTTAGGTTTGGAAAAGGCTGAAAAAACATATATACACATACAATACACATGCAAACGACTATAATGGTAACACAAAATCATTCAGACTAGAACTACTCTTTTATAAACTTAATTTGGTTAAACTCATGCAAACAAAGGACATGCAGACTGAACTGCATAGCTTTCTGTTCATGCTTAAAACAGTAAAGCATTTGTTAAGAGCAACATTCATAACTAGGATCAACAGTATAACAATATACATTATTAGTTATAGTTAGAGACACAAAATTCAAATGAACAGAATAGAAAGAGTAACAAGGAAACAACAACAAATCCTAGCTATGAGCGACTAGAATTTTTTTCTGACTGTCCTGGTAATGTATATTAAATGCATAGCTCTTCACAATTTGGGATGCAAAATAAATGTAGTTAACTAACATAACTAAACTTCTTTAAAAAATAACCAAAATGTAAGGTACATACTATGACCCAAATATTTTGTCTATAAATTTTTGAATTTTTTTTTGAAAATTATTAGATTCAATATTTTTGATGTTTTAAATGTAAACTAATTTGTTACTCTTGTGAAAGAGGCACAATCAGCTATTGCCATAATATTAAGGATAACGTCACATAATTAATAGATTTAGGAAGGAGTACAAATACTAGCTTGCAGTAAACACTGGAATTAAATATAGCTGCTAATGATACCAGTTAACATAAAAAGATATACAGAGGAGGTGATGTTTAAATGTTAAGTTAGAACCTGTTTTAGATTAGGCAAATGCTACCAATACGGCAACTAATAATAACATATCCTAAGGGAGTCCTAACATGACCTACTAAGGACACTTTTTTTTTTCTGGGCAAGGTTGTTGAACTGGCGGAATGGATCTGAGTAATGATTCTGTACCCTGCAGTTAAAGATTTAAGTTGTGTTGTTTTACTCTCAGCAATTTGTATAATAGCACACAAGTGAGATCTGCTTCTTCCACTGGTCTTCTAATATAATTTAATTTATTCTTAAAATATTCCAGCTACAACAGGTTTTGATTTATTTTGCAAATCTGAGCTTGTTTTTATTACATAAGCAATATTCAAGAAATTTGTTTCCTAACAGATATATATATGGATATAAATCCTTATATCTGAAAATTTGTCCTGATAATTATACTTATTATGTTGCCAAAACTGCCCAATCCTAACACTAAAGTACTGCTTCTCATCTTCACTATATATATCCCACTGACGTCAGAAGTTGGTGTCCAACGAATAAGAAACCAGAAACAGTTCCTGTGTGTGTGTGTGTGTGTGTGTGTGTGTGTGTATGACTTTACAACACAGGTAAAAGGTCGTTGAAATATTTAACAATAGCCTGGGACCCACAAAACATGGCAATGCAACTGGACTTATGACATGAAGAAGAGGGCCAAAACCTATTTTTGTTGGCTTTTCTTTAATTTTTACTTCTCTGAAACCCCCTTGTTTTCTCATTCTTCAGAATATTCTATCTTCTTCTTCTTCTTTCTATTTAGCAGGCTGCCTTGGGAAGTTGAATCATTTAATCTTGCCCAAGTCAATCAATTACAAACAGGATTTGATTAAGTGATAATACAAGGATCACTGTTTGACTGCTCATGAACGAAGTATGAAGACATTCTAAGTATTTACCCACTGCTGTAATGCTTAGAATAAAAAAAAAAGACTAAATCTCTGTGATAGAGATTTAATTAACTTCTATAAAGTTTGGCCAATAATTCATTAGACATAAAAAGAGAAAGATTACTTCATAAAAAGAAATGATTCCTTATTCAGGGCATGTTAATAGATTTTGAATGTCAATCATTGTCTAGCATTTGAAATACACCATACAGATTGATGGACTATTATTATAAACTAATTTTGATTTTTATTATTCATACTGTAGCCTATAATTTTGAGCCTTATTAACATTATAGCCATCAAATTAAGTCATTTTTATGCTATAATAAATTAGCACTAGAATAGCTCTTAAATCAAAAGAAATTGATAAAATTATCCCATAATGGTACTCTGCCTAGAGTCACTTCTTGTAACGTGGGCAATCCATATAAATTTGATCAGTCAATTAATCAACAAATAATAGTGAAATATGAACAATTATTAGCAAAATTAAAAATGTTATACAAAAACCGTGACCTACTACTCAGGGACAGAAGATGCCTGGTTTAGTACCCTGTTTCTCCAACAATACGGCCTCCCTCAATAGGAAGTCCCAGCATGTTTTATAGGCATGAAATGAAATTAAGCCCCTCCCCCCAAATTAAGGCCTATATTAAAACATGCGAAATGGGGGGAATGGTGGGGGGGGGGGGGCTTGCCATTAGGAAGTACTTTTGTTGCACCCCCAGATATGGTGCTGCCTGCGTTGACCCTGATACGAAGTGCCCCACCAACGCCGAGGTCAACATCCAAACCGTCGCTGCCCGCCCGAAGATGCGGGGGGGGAATTAAGTCACCCCCGAAAAGACGGCCTAGCCATTTTTTCAGGGCTCAAAAAAAAAATAAGACCTGGCCTTATTATATGAGAAACACGGTAGATGTATCCTATTGATACAAAAAATAGAAAATTTCAATGACTTCCTTGCTTCCTGTGTAGAATGCATCTCCTTCCCTCTTTTGTGCCAAAGGCTGAGCTGTTGAGCACTATCAAATCAAGAGATGAAATTTACACAAAGAAGCTTCATGGAAAGAAAAAGGTCTCCATTGAAAAAGTCAGTGTTTATATTGGAGGATGACAATGTCTGGCAGTATTATAGGACACTTACGCTTGTTCACACAAAGATCTTAATGTTTTGTAACATTTGGGAAGGAATTAACATAAAATGCAATCCAACATGTGACTTGCAGAGAAATGTATATGATTTTCCTTATTTTAGCTCTTATACATCTAAATCTTAGAACCTTATTGAAATTATAATGTGGTGTTTGCAGGCAGCAGAATGTCCATGGACAATTTCTTTAAAACCTATTACATTACAAAACATAAGCCCCCCAGTACCATCATTATTTTCAAATATACTTCAATTATTTTGTCCATTGTCTTTCTTCAAGCATTTTGCTTTTGCTTATTTCTGATGGGACAAAGATGAGATTTGGCATTTTGGAATGTTACTCCAACATTTGCCTTAAATGCTTGTTTTTTACCATCATGTTTATGGTACCTGGCTCTCATCACTTTGCTTCTGTGAAACTGGCATTTAAAGGAGAATGCTGCAATCTTAAAAAAAGTTATCTGGTTTGCAATTCGTATTTCAACTTTGCAACAACTTAATCTTCTTTTAGTCTGACTGCTTTGTTTGGGTTATTATGAGAGTGTTATGGAGTAGCAACAGCCATGGAATGTAGCTATTGTACAGGTGCACAATATATTCTCAAAATGCCAAAAGTACTCCTAAAAACAATTGGGAAATTAAAAAATAATACCTTTACCTGCAGAAGCAGCAATTCTTGCTTCAATTTCTGACATGTCAGCACTCATTCGCTTGCCTTCTCCTGAAACATGAGCTGACTGCGGTCGCCCACGAACATCTGACAAGCTTTCCACACTACTACCACGAGATGGAGGTAAACTCAAACGTCCTGATTCTCCCTGTGAAAATATAATTGTACTGATTTCAGAAATAAACAAAAATTAGAATATTTTTTTATTTTTCATTTTTAATACTGACCTATACATTATCATAGAAAAACTGTACAAATATATATTTTCTATCTTTTTTCATTCTAAGCTTTAAAAATAGTCCATGACGACTCTTAATATCATTTATACCTGGGGCAAATCATCTTCTGCTTTTAGGAGTGGAAGTTTTTATTTTTTTAAAATGTTATTTTGTTGCCACAAGGCCCACAATAGATAAAGCAAAGTTTTGGTTTCCTGAAATGGATGAAGTTAGGATTTCCTTCTGTGTTTTCTGCGAATCTGAAAAAGTTTTGGGTGGGTAAGGCCAAATAACAACAGTAGCTAGGAAGTTACCAAAATTTTAGCAGTCTGATTTTAAGGATAGAAAATGATATTTGAGGGCGCCATCCTGCTCATAACTTTATAAATAAAGGATTATCATACCATTTTGCTTTTAAAAGAAATGATCTCAAATACAAATTTCTACATTCTTACCACCTGCTTTGCTGAATTTTTCATCTGTTGGGCCAACTTTGTTTCCAAGCGTTTAATGGTATCATTCGTAGCAGTTCCTTGAAAATCATTTGCTTCTATGTTGATATCACTTTTGTTACTGGTATTTGTGGAAGTCATGTCCATAAATGAACCTGTGATTTTTAAAAATATTCTTAAAGTTATGATTATGTGATTTTAAAAAAATCTGTAATATCCTCAGTGTCCCCATAAAAGCTAAACACTGAAAAATCTCAGCTCTGTGCACTTGTGCCACAGCCCTGGTATCTGATATCCTTGCCTTGACTACTGTAGCCCTGAAGCTTCCTCCCACTAACAATGTGTTTCTTTGTGAGTAAAAGATTATGCTTCCTGGCTTAAAATGTTTGAGTTTGAGGTCTGAAACATATACCGTATTTTTCAGAGTATAAGACACTCCAAAGTATGAGACTCACCTAGCTTTTGGGGAGGAAAACAAGAAAAAAAAAAACTGCCTCTGCCTCCCAGTAATTTGATTCCTTGCAGCAAACAGCAAAAAAACCTGGTAAGCTTCAGCATAGCCTGATTGGCACAAACAGCTGATTGTCTGTTGGATCAGCCTCCCGACGATCAGCTGTTTCAGGCTGCAGGGATTGCCATCACCTACTGCCATCTCCGCATGCCCCATTTTCGGCCTCTGCATCTTATTTTTGGCTTCCATGCCCCATTTTCAGCCTCCGCGCACCCCATTTTCTACCCGTTCTGATCTCCGCTGCTCAGAATGGGCTGAAAACAGGATGCGGAGGCCGAAAATGGGGTGTGTGGAGACGGCAATAGGCAATGGTAATCCCTGCAGCCTGAAACAGGAGATTGTGGGGAAGCTAATCCAACTGCCAATCAGCTGCTGGTGCTAATCAGACTGTGCTGAAGCTGACCAGGCTTTCTGCTGTTTGCTGCAAGGAGGCAAATTGCTGGGAGGCAGAGGCCAAAGGATGGGGGCCGGCGGATGGGCGGGGCTTCGGCAACATATGCTGTATAAGATGCACAGACATTTCCACCCACTTTTGGGGTGGGAAGTGAGTCTTATACACCGAAAAATACGGCAATCTGATTACCTGTACTAGTAGCAGAGTTGCTTTGGCCTTCATCAGAATACTGACAGGGATACTGTAGAGGTTCATCAGCTCCTGGAAAATACTGCAATGAAAGAAGAATATATGACTGGAATCTTGTAATTTCCCTTATTACAAGGACCGTTTGTAAGAAAAGTACCTAAAAGCCGCTAGATTCAATTTGTTTCCAAAATAATGATGTAAGTTGTGAATTTATTATTTAATAATTGTAACATGAAAAGCCAAACCAGGATAAGCAATTAACTAAAGGTATTTAATAACAAAAAGGGCTAAAATATATTACTTTTTTAAAAATCAAATTCAATTTTTCTGTTATTTATAGCACTGAAAAAATGATATTTATTGTATCAATAAAAATACACTCTTCTAGTATGGCTACAATGAATCAGAAATTTCTATTTCTCTACAAATGAAAAGCTTCATTTGAACCAAGAGATCTCTGATTAATTTGCCTATCTAACCAAAATCATTTATTTTTCTGGCTTTTTAAGAAGCCACACTTTTAAACATACGCAGAGACCTTGGGTGTCCTCCAAATGTTTTGGACTATAGCACCAGAACTACACTTAGTTAAAAAAAAACACCCATGCAACACCTTCCTGTCCTTCCTTTCATCGTCTTTCAGATTATTCCTCTTTACAACCGTGTCAAAGAAAGAAAGGGCAGGAATAAGAAAACAAGTTTGATTTTGGAACAAAGCACTAGATTGGGTTTGGTTTTGTGGAAAGTATGTGTTAATTCCATGTATTTTACATGGATTCACATCTTCTATTTTACATTCCTTCTAGAAACCAGTCTATTTCAGCAATATTTAAGATTTAAATATTATACCTGCATCAAATGTGTCATTATTTTGACTATTTCCTCCATGGAAGGTCTCTGCGAAGGATCTTTAGACCAACACCGAGTCATTAAGCTCTCAATAGGCTTTGGTAAATTTTTTATCAGCGGTGGCCGTGTACCTATTAAAAATATACAATGTTTATAAACAGTAACATTTTAAAGAATTATATGCATTTCTGAAGAAATTATTTGGCTCTAATTTGACTCAACTAACCTATCCTTGAAGACTTGGTAAAATATTTGCTGAGACTATTCTGTTTCCCTATCCAACTTTACACATTGAAACTTGTCATAATCCTGATCATAAAAAAATATTTTGCCCCTTTATTGATTTACTCATGATGAAGAAGAGACTAGTTTCCAAAACAAAATTTGAACTGAAATTCATATTCAAATGAGAAAATGCTGGAGCTCTTCTAAACTAGCAGTGCTTGCAATGCTTAACCTTCAGGCATTGTTTGACTACAATTCTTATTGCTGGTCCAACTAGAATTAATGAAAGTAGGAGTCTGATGATGTCTGGAGAAATGTACTGTACTTGATATGCATTCTTTTTCAAACTGTTATTCTCATATATGAAGAACAAAAATAAGTATAATATGGCTTTATTATAATATGGCTATAATATAATATTATATCAGGAGTAAGATATAAGCACCACATTTCAATATTTCAACCTTGAACCTATGTTCCATAGATTTTGTCCCAAGCTTGAGGAAAAATAGTTGTCCTATCCTCGAAACAAAGCAGTTGGACACAGATAATCAGAGTTGGAAGGGACCTTGTAGGTCATCTAGTCCAACCCCCCGCCCAAGCGGGAGACCCTACACCATTTCTGACAAATGGCAGTCCAATCTCTTCTTGAAAGTCTCAATTGATGGCGCTCCCACAACTTCTGAGGGCAAGCTGTTCCATTGGTTGATTGTTCTCACTGTCAGAAAGTTTCTCCTTGTTTCCAGGTTAAATCTCTCCTTGTTTAGTTTCCATCCATTATTCCTTGTCTGGCCTATAGGAGCTTTAGAAAATAGACTAATCTGGCTATGCCAATACTATAAATGTGCTGTTTTCTCCCTCAAAGTGTTTCTAGTTTAACTAATAGAGCAGCAGAGACAGGCTCCACCTTGGCCATTGTTGGCTGATATTGCCAGGGGTGATAAAGCGGTGGGGTTGAAAGCAGTGTCTAAATTTATGGTTGTAAGAAAATATTACTGCACTGCTATATCACATGAATTTACGTAAACTAATTGAGAGGCTGCACATGCATTAGAAGTAGGTCAGGCTGATCCCAAAATAAGCTCTGATAAAGACTAACTTCAATGGCCAGCATGCCTAGAAATAGGCTTACTGCTTTTTAAAATTATTTCTTTGAGGAATTTAGGTTTCTGAGCCTCTTAACTTTTATCAAAATATAAAATACAAAGAAAAAAATAAATAATGGGAAAGTAGAAAAGGAAAAAGGGAAGAGGAAAAAATGTAAGTAAAAGGGGAAAAAAGAGAAACACACTGAATTCCGACTTTTTTTAGCATGGTAGAATAAGGTAATAACATATAACATTAACTTTTTACTTTTACATAGTAATATGTACTAGCCATTTCTATAACAACAAATCTATCTAATTAGCAAAACCCAAAATCAAAGTTTATTTTTTTCCACCTCAAGTCCAAAATCCAGAAGGACTTTGAGGAATTTAGATTTAATAGGTAGTGTTTTATATGTTTATTATATCTGATGTACCTTTTTTTTGTTTTTAGGCAAATTGTATGCATTCATTATTGCATTACATAAACATTTCTAATAAAGTTAAACCTTTTTCAAATAATGAATTGCATTATGAAGACTGCACTGTGTTTGTATTTTGTTCATGTTCAAATCTCTGAATTTTCAGAATATATTCTATAAGTACAAAGACTAGCGTATTAGATCTGAGAGCTTGTTGGCTTCAGTTTGTAAATGCTAGAGTATATATTCTGTGTGTCCTCTTGTGTACTTTCCCGGGGAGATTTAAACCTGTTTTTGGTTGGTTTAGCATTGCTGTCTAGCAAAATGTTTTCTTGCTTTTTTAAAACTGAAATCAAAGGGGAAATGATTATTTATAGTATGTTTTATTGATGAATTCTAATGCTATTCCCATAGGAGTAGCACAAACAGGCACACAAGTCTATATGAAGGAGAAAAATTGGTTAACTGTGCATGCAAGATGTGAAAAAGTAAAAAAATAAATAGCCTACCCCAACCACTTCACTATTTTCATTTAGGGACCTTCTAATGTTTTTGAGAGAGAAAGGATGAACACATGGTACGTATAAGAAACACAATTCTACCTATTTTTGTAATCTTGGAATGAATAAAAAGGCCACTCTTTTTACAAATGATCATTGCTTGCTGATCCAGAACATTCAAAATATTCAGTTAGTCTCTTTAAGGCAGATCCAACATGGACCTATCAATGGAAGATTTTGGATGGGGCTGTTTTGCCCCAAACTCAAAACAAAAGCCAGTGTCTGTTTCATTCTAACCCGTATTAAAAAATATTCCTTTTTATATTTAGCTGTCCCCAGTGTATACAAAAGTACAAAGACGGGTTATTAAGTAAAATAACAAGAGGTAAGAAGAGAGGCTTGCATTTCGTCTTTTTATTTTCTATTAAACTTTAGCCTTGGCTGTCTATGAAACTGAGGCAAATATAACTTAAACAATCAGATTTGCCACCAACATGTCTACAGTGGCTTTTCAGAAGGCCATTCAGATCTGTCAGTTTCCTCAGGTATTAGGGTAGGATGTTAAGGGAGCCCTACATATCTGTTAGCCAACCAAATTATGTATTGAAGATGGTGGAGGCAAGCCAAACATATAACATGTCCTTTTTTGCATCAGCACATCTAGAATACTATATAGAAAATCAGTGGCAAAATTCAGCAGCATTTTCCATAAAGACACTTGTTCGTCACTTAAAATTTGAGCTTACCATTGTGAACTGCCCACATGATCCGGAAAGCAGGACCACCAATCTCATCAAAAGGTTTTCTGCGAGTAATTACTTCCCAAAGAATAATACCCCAACTGAATACATCACATTTTTCACTGTAATTGCTACCTGAAAAGGATAATTTATACATGTTTTTTAATTAAATATACCCTATTACTAACAAGATTATAGGTGTTGTCTTAATTATAATAAAAATATTAAATTAATCTGGTTGTAACCAATTCTATAATTGATTCTTCAATATACTATAAAATAGGTTGATTTAAACATGTGCTTTCTAACAGAATACAAACGGGTGTGAATCCAATGACTTACATATTCATGCACATGTTGTTCAATGAAAAACCATCTCTATTTTTCTTCAATTACACAATGTGATTCATAGCATCAAACCTCAAAGTACAAGAAGAGAGGAATTTTATGATCATATGCTGACTAATTGCCACTATAATCCTGTTTTATTGTAATATTGAATGCAAAACCCATTATACAACTTTCATGATTTAAATTTTACATCAATTTAACTTATTAATGAAAAAAGCTTGAAAAACATTGATTTCAAATATCATGTGATATTTTCTAGTATTCCAGTATAACAATTGAATTCTTTTCTTAATAGGAGATTATTTATTTGAAACATACTGAAAAAATATATTTACTTTTTAGAATTTAATCAAAGGCACTTCAGTGCTAATAAGTTTGTAATACAATAGTTTGTAATACAATAGTGTAATATTTCCATTCAATGATTGTAGGGCTACATACAGGTGTACATTACAAACAGATACAGATTCCTTTCCTCATATACACTGTAAGTCATTCTATTCCAATTATGTAATTTAAATTAGGATAATTAAACTGCATTAATTTAAATGGTAAACTTTCACAATATAAGTCACATCATAACTACTCAGTTGACTGTGTCTTTTTTACTGGCTTCTGAAATATCTTTATAAACAACAGAAAAAAGTATATCTGCACCAAATGAATCTCTGCATCAAAATTACTACAAAAATTACTTGAGAATGGTAGTCAGTTTCAAAACACTTCGTTACCTTCAAAAACTTCAGGTGCCATCCAAGCAGCACTGCCCTTATTATTGGTCATGTGAGTCTGAATATCACAAGCTGTACCGAAATCACATATTTTCAAAACAGTCCCTCCTGCCACCAAGAGCAAACTGTAAAACAAATATAATTTAGTTATAGTATGTATTTTGCCAAATGAAGTGTTAAGAGAAAATATTCTCCAAGCAATGTATGTACTGTGTCTGTAGATTTAACACACAAAACAGAAAAGTAGATATAAGATTTTTACTGTAATTAAAAACAATATACTTTTTAAAGGGGCATAAATAGATAATATTAGTAATTTGTAAAAACATTAAAGAAAAGTGAATTTGGAAAGACAGAGGTCAGTCAACATTGAAGAAATTACAATGTGTTTTAGTATAAGAGAGAAGGAAATGTTTATTCTACTGTGCAGTACAATCTAATTGAATGGAGCAACTAGGTTCATACTCATTTGTTATTGAATGCAAAAACAAGTAACTGCAATGTATCAGGATCAAGACTGATTTTACAGGAACAACTATTCTCAATATCTAGTTTTAACCATTCGTTCATTCATTCAAGAAAATTTATATCTGCCCAACTCATTTCTCAGTGACTCTGGCTGGCTAACAAAGATATAAAATAAAAAAAAGCAATATATTAAAAAAATAAAAAAGCAATATCCCACTTCTAGTGAAAATACCCCACCTGGCGACAATGAGTCATTTGATGGGTCCATCCCACTCTATTTACTTTTAAAAGAATAATTTTATATTTCATTTTATCTTGCTTTTATTTTGGTGAGCGACACAGAAAATATGTCCAAGTGATTTATCTGAGTGATAAATATAATAGCAAAAATGTATTTCACAAACAAGGTAACTTTGCTTAACAGATCATGGATGCCCATTAATTTTAATCACAATATCATAAATAAGCTTCAGATCTCCTGCAATTATTACAGCTGATTATCAAAGCTTGCTTTATAATGAGGTGGGCAGCATATAAATGTCATAAAAAATAAAAATTATACCCTTTACTGACAATGAAATATATTTACATAACATTCAAGTAACTTACATTGCACCTGAGAATTACTATTACAAACCACAATGTTCTCTAGGTTTATTACAAAAAAGCCTTTAAGAATGACAGTGTCTTACAGAATTCTTGAAAACCTACTTTGGTGGTTTTAGGTCCCTGTGTATGAGTGCTTTCGGTTTCATGCTGTGAAGGTATGCTACTCCTTGGGAACATTGTAAACACCAACTCATTGCATGTGCAGCAGTATAATAAGGTAGAGGCTCAGCACCATGTAGGACTGAAAAACAAAGGTACAAACTAAAAAGAATTTTATTGTACATTACAGAAGATATAAAATGGGAATACTATTTCTGAAAGGTGCTCCATGATTTACGAAGTACACAACAGAAATTATTTTTGTTCCTATGCTTCTATAACAAAAATCTTGGGTGCACCCCTCACAGACCTCCAAACGTTGTCACAAACTGTAATGTCAGTATGACTTACAGGAAAAATGATTAACTGTGTGACCAGAAATAATCTGTTTATATATATAACAGAGAAAAAGAAAAAAAATTCATAAAAGTAATGTAGGTAAATATTTAATTTCTGGCTTCCCTTTTCTTTATATTACAACTGATTTGCAGTATATGTTGAACATGGTAATAACATTTCAATTATTTTTTTGTCTCAATCTCATTTGCTGCTGAGTCATCACTACAAGATCAGGAATGCCTCTCAGCCCCCAACAGGAAAAAAATCATCAGCTTTATTTTAAAGGAATTGTTACAGCCTGAATTGGGTAAAAATCTAAATCTCTCCATCGACCCACCAATTCATCCAGTATACCACTTGCTCTATGAGGCAGACCCTAATGCTTAACAAAAGCTATAAGTGTAACAATAAAATTCAACCCAGAACAATCAGTGCCATAAAATTATTATAATAAATAGGAAAGTTACACAATAATGTATTAACATAAAATTAGGTGGCAACATTTTAGGCAGTGTTCTGGACAATGCAATTCAAAAATGATGCTCACCATTATAGAGAGAACCTCCTTCAGCATATTCCATTACAAGACATACCTAATGAGGAAAAAAAGCAGAAGACCAATTTATTATTATTTTTTAATATGAAAGAAGTATTTAGAACAAGGATTCTTATGAAATGCTCCCATCTTATTTTAATAATATATAATTCTGTTTTAATCCTAAAACTGTGCAGAAACAACTACATATACAGATTTGGTCAGATATGCAATTGCTCTATTTTTCTTCTTATTTTCTACTTTATTCAAGTACACAACTGCGTATGCACATTAACACATTAAAAATCCTGATAATACTCTTGTGGTCATCTACAATATGTTTCAGTTTTTAACATGTATGCATGCGGATAAAGAAAATAAGTTTTAGAAATTCTTCATTTAATGAATAGAGTAATGAAACACTGATCAATAAATCTATAGAACAAAGCTGGAATAGAAACTGGAAACCTGTCTATTTCAAACTAAATGCGAAAGGACTGCTTTTCTCATAAATGAAAAACCCAACTTAGAATAAGTAAATAAGCCAAATAAAACTAAAACAGATACAGATATTTCACTTAAATAAAGAGACTGTCCAAAAGTTGCTACTTACTGGATTTAAACAAGCTCCATATAACTTGACGATATTTGGATGGTTAACACGTGATAGCTGTCGAAGCTGAAATTTTAAAAAGCAATGTATTTAAAATTCTCTTACATAAAACTTTTTTTATATAAATGATCATAAAAAGCAGTTTAATGATGTATAATATTCTGTATACACATAGGAATGAGTAGCACATCAGTTCTACATTTAAATTAGTCAGAGTGCGTTGGCTAATACAGAAGCTACCTTTTAAAAAGAATTTCTGAAAAATTTCTGGGCAAATTGTCACTCTCTAAGTGGATGTGGGTATGCTAACTTATCAGATGTGATTGTTAAATGCCTATGATGATACTACCTTGATTCGTATTTCAGTTCAACAATGTTCCCTATGACTTTCGGTTACGTTCAATCTATTCTCTATGCTGGGAGCATATTATAGCATCAGGATATAATAGGTCTATACTTGATTTCAGAAATATGTTTATCAGTTCTGTCTTGGGATAATGCTGTAGTACAATTTCTTTATAAACTACGGCATCTCTTAGAAAGAGTCTCCTACATCCACAAATTTCCAGCAAACAATTTGGAAGACTAATACTTCGCTTGTTATCAAGAGGAAATGATAGGCCACATGCCTTCCTTTCAAGAAGTGCAGATAATTTCTAGATAGAATGGTTTGCCTTTCACTTCATTCCATACTGTATACCTAATTCTGAGCTTCTGCAAAGTCAAGTACAAAGCAAGCTACTGGACTGGGCATCTTTCAGACTGCCAAAAGATTTAAGGAAGGAGCAGTTTCATTCCATTATTTTTTGAAGCTTTTAGAGCAGCAAAAAACCTTCTCACTGTTTTTATGAATAAAATTAATTAATTAAATTAAGGACTGATTCCTGTCTTTTATAATGGAAAAAAGGTAAACTAAGGATCCCTACTGTGGCTGAAAAAAAAAGATACGCTCAGGCGATCAGTTTTGATGTCGATCAATTCAAATGAACATTTATACCTAATCAGATCAACTTACATACAGCTACAACAGGGTGATACTTAATTTTTAAGCTTAAGATGCTAACAGGGGACAAGTGCCTTAGATCCAGCAATTGGCTTTACATAATTTAAAATAAACCTTTACATCGTTGATTTTGTTACATGTGTATATATGAATTAGAGGGGTGAAGGGTTTTAGTTTTGAAAGCAAAAAATCCTGTTTTTAAAGACATGGAACTATAGACACCGTTTGCAACTCCTTAAACCAAGAACACCTGTGTTTTTTCTGTTGCAATATCTGCCCTCTGGGATGATATCCTCACAGAGATCCAAATGTACCATGTTCAGGAAGTTTTTAAAGACCTCGCTATTTTCCCAGATTTTGGACAAAATGGAGACAGAGCCCCTGCTGGATGTATTTTCTTTTTACAGAGTACGTTGTTTCTGGGACAGTTCATTTATTCTTTTTTTTACTGTGTTGTTTTAAAACTTTGTAAAAGACGCACAATAGCCATAGCTTCTCTAAGAGTTAGAGAAAGGTGCTATACTTCTACCTCTGCACATCCTGAAACATATTTTACTTTCAAATCCAAAGCACAGTATAGTCCTAATCCTTTTAGAATATTAATTAACTGAATGGCATGATAATGAAGTACTCATAGATTTAATACAGAAAGGAATAGAATTTATTGGATAGTTTTAAGTGTAAGATGTATGCATTAGTATTTCCCATCGGAAAGTTCTGCCCTAAAGATCAACCCAAATATATTCAACTTATTTACTTAATGTATTTTCAAATAATGCCTCTGCTCAATAACTTAAGTGGCAATAACCCTATGTAAATATACTTTACATTTTATGGAAAGGAAATAGGTCATTTATAGATATTAAGCAGTATGTTAGAAACATGATTTATTCCTGGTGGATAAACTGCTTGAACAATTTCAGGTGTACCTGAAATTATGATTATGGTGATCCTAAATGGAGTCTCTGAAAAAATGACATTTGTTATTTATAACATAAATAAAATACTGTCATATTCATACATTCTGTGTGAATTAGTTACAAATGTTCAGTTCTAGTAGTAAGCATATCAAATCACTAGGAGGAGGAAGAGAAGATCTCTGCACTTACTGAAAACAAAAGGGGAAATATTAATTTGCTTGGGTCAATATGACCAAAGAAGCAGAACACTTATTTGAGTCCATGCTGGTATCACTTAGAAAATGCAGTATTCCTCAAAAAAGAAAATACCAATACACAGGGAGCGTGCTTTTCAGTGATCTCCTGAACTGTGATTCCCAATTCACCTTTTATCCATAACCCAAATTCATTTCAAAAACACTATGCATATATAAAAAATATCCCCTGAATAAATCCATGAATACCAGTTCTAATTGCAGCTTACAGACAGTTACATTTTCACTGTACATCTTTTTAAAAAATTATTCTGGTACCTATCAAATTCTTTTGAACAAATTTTAAAGTGAAATTATACCTCTACAATGAAGGCTTTCCGTTCAAATTCAAATCAAATTCACCTATCAAATTCTTTTGAACAAATTTTAAAGTGAAATTATACCTCTACAATGAAGGCTTTCCGTTCAGATTCACTTTCTATTTGTTTAATGGCCACATCTTTTCCCCGCCATTTTGCTTTGCAAACTACTCCAAAGGCTCCTCGTCCAACAACCTGAATAAAAAAAAACAATTGGAGACTTTGAAGCAACTATTAGAAACTTGCAACTTTTCTTAATATTCTACAATGTCATAGAAAAATACATATTTATATTCTACAAAAGGTCTGTCCAAACTTATAACCTGTCAACTTTGAGAAGCTCTTTACAGTAACCTGCTAAGCATTTGACAACTTTCAGTTTTGGTAGTCCAAGACAAGCAACAAAATCATGATATTTTACTTAACTTTTAGGCACAATTGATGAGATGAATAACTTGTAGGGTGCTGTTATGATGTCTAGAAACAAACCCAAAAAGAACCTTAGAAGAGAGGAGCATACTGGAAATATATGAACCAAGACCTTTTCCTTTTCTCTTATCTACTGCAGTGTGGAAGCTTAACACAAAAATATTTAATTTCTGCTAGTCACTGTTTATTGGGGGTCTAAAATGTATGCCTATGGAAAATTGCAACTCAGATGGTATGAAATTAACACTACATTCACATTTCATATTAAACCAAGGCTTAGCCATAATTTATTAAACAAGCAATATTGGCCTGGTTCTCACATCTCACAAAATGAAATCCAAACTAATTAGCATGATGATGTGTACCTAGCCACCAGCTCATTCAGCCCGGAAAGAAAAGTTAAATCCCACAGAATCTAATGAGATATCCTCACCAAAAATGTTTCATAGGAGTGTGTCTTTACAGCAAAAGGAACATCAGACTTGACATAGTAAAACATCCCAAAAACGTTTTTTTATACAAATTAAAAGGATTTTATTGGGAGTACCATTATTATAAGACATAATATTGCATGGTTATTATTTCTTCATATGGACTTCAGTGATTTTAACACTTCCAAATTCAATATAGAGAAGGTACAACAACTGTCAAAGGAGTTATAGGGCTGTGCATATTTCTGCATTAATTTATTTAAAACATTTTTTAGTTAACTTCTGAAATCTGATATATTTTAAAGTGGTTTATAATGTAAACATACAATTTTAATGTTATTATTGTAGAGTAACATTATAAGTTGAAAATTTTAAGTGTTAAAACCAGCCAAACATGCACCTTTTAAAACAATAGTATATAAAAAGCTGTACTATTAAAAACACATTTTTGTTAGGTCATTTGTTAATTCCACAATACTGTACACTGTTGAAAAGATTTACTATCAGATATGTATAATACAGCTTATCTTTAAGTGTGACTTCACTTATGCTATTACTAAGATCTTTCTCCAGTATTACTTTCCTTGTAGAAAATAGATTTGTAGATATTTATTAGATCTGACTGAAAAAACACCTACTCATACAGTTTTGGAATAATTTTAAATTGTATAAAACCAGTAGGCAGATATATTTTTAAGCAGTTTTCACTTATTTCTGTAGGACATACAAGTACTGTCTTAGTAATGAGTTTTATCATCCTGTCTGGTTTTCAAAATACAATATCTGGTACATAAACTTCTACTGGTAATGTATGATCTATACATTTGTTTGGCCATTTAGATCCAGAAGATTTTCTTCCTTAGAAGCAAACATCTGTTTTGTTCTTATTATATTAAATGTAACAGATTTTTCTTTAAAAAATTATAAAATATGCTGTAAACAACTGCAAGATAAAACAACTTTCATGATAGAAGCTGCAACTGTTTAGGGAAATAGGTTGTTTTTGTCTGTTCAGTCATATCAATTTGCAACAGGTGAGCTTTAAAACGAGGTTTTAGGGTAAAAGCCTGGCCCTAAGCACTTAAAGTGGAAATGCAATTTTGCTGCATTTTTAAAAAAACTATTTTTGTTCTGTCAATCCAGTGAGCTTCCTAAGTGTGAATTTGTACCTAGATCTTTTCGTCCTGCTGTCAACATTTTGCGCGGTAGGCAACACACACACACACAGACATCCGAGGAAGTTTCTTCGAAATACAGGAGTTTCTCCTGAAGAGTTACGCTTAGGACCTCAGGGACGGGCTTCCCCCTCCCTCCCACCACTGCAGACCCTCTCTCACCTCTTCCACCTCTATCTCTTTGTAGTCGATTTCTTCGAAGTTGAGCACCGGGGGGGTTTCAATCATGTCCACGGAGCTGGGAGAAGACATGCCTTCCCTTCCCACGGGGTGCAAGAAGGGGGGACCGTCTGACGGGGGACGGGGCGGAAGGGGCCCAGGCGGATCTCGAGGGGCTCCCCTCGCCAGCCTGGGTCTCCGGCTCCTCTGCTCAGCAACCTGGCGGAGGCACCCCCTGGGCCGCGGAATAGCCTCATACGAGGCTGTTCCGCCCGGGCTTTATTGGGGCCGCCGGGAAGCCCAGGCCGGGGGACCCCGGCTCGTCATTTTTGCGACTCACGCTGGGAAGCGCCCACGGATCCCCTTCTCCCCCACTTTTTTTTTTTTTTTAAACCGCGCAGGCCGCGGTCTTTCCGGGGTCGCAATTTGGGAGTCGCGCCCCTGCAGCAGGGAAAAAAAAAAGACCAAGAGGAGAATTGAATGGGGAGGATGGGAGCCGCCGCTCAGAACTGAGCCGCCGCCGCCGCCACGTCTGACATTGGGGAAGTTGCATGGGAAGGGGCCGGCCGGCTATAATCTTCACTCTTGGGGCTCCGGTCCCCCTTCTTGCTTCGCCAGCAAAAGGCCCCACCAGGACCGCGGCCTGGTAGCAGAAGCGGCGGCCCGCCTCTTCCTCCTTCCCCGCCTCCCTCTTCCTGAAACTGCGCCGCCTTCCTCCTTTGCGAACCTCCCAGAAGGCAGCCGAAGGAGGTCGGGAGCGGGAAACGCGATTCTGGATACCCGGAGCCGCTCCCTCGCTCTGGAAAGAGGGCCGGGAGGGTCCGGTTTGGCGGCAGCGAAGGCTGCGAAGGTGAGAGGCGGCAGAAAAGAGAAGCCGCCGTCGCCGCTGCTCCCTGTTCGGCGAGTTGACGAGAGACTGGCGAGGGTTGCCGTTTTTCCAACTCGGCATCCTCTTAGGACGGTTTTCGCTTGTTTGCCATTTCCGACTGGAGAGAAGCAGCGAAATAGTTTTTTTTTTTGGTTTGTTTTTTTCTCCCGGCAGCCGGGGAGCACTGTAAAGCCACGACATTGTGCATGGAAAGGGAGCTTTCGGAGGAATGCAGTGCAGAAATTAAAGCCATTTGTTTGCCATTTCTGACTGGGGAGGCAGCGAAAAGAGGTAGAAGGAATTAGGAGTGAAAAGCCACGGGATTGAGCACGGAAAAGGGGCTTTCGGAGAAATGCAATGCAGAAATGAAAACTCCCATTTCCGTACTCAACCTCGTGGCTTTTTACTTTTCACTCCTCCCCGGCTGCCAGGAGGGGAAAAAAAAAATCCTTCCGCCTCTTTCGCTGCCTCTTCCCCGGTCGGAAATGGTAAACAAACGGCTTTAATTTTTACACTGCATTTCTCTGGAAGCTCAGAGAGGCTCTTTAGTGGACTTTGAGCTTCCCGGCAACAGCGTTTATGCGGCGGGAAGGAGCTTAGGCAGAATGGCTGCCTCAAAGCTCCCTGGTCGAGGGATTGGAAACTTAAGGCCCTTCAGCTCTTACTCCGTTGTTGGTCCTTCCCGCCAACTGCTGAGCTGGCAGAAAGCACGTCAACCCAAACCACGCGGCCCTCGCAGCCTTGAAGAGAGCGATCGCTTCACCCCTATACAGATTCAACGTGGGAGAGTGAGTTTCAGTGCAGTGATTGGCTGAGGCCCTGGTTTCCTTTCCCGCCCTCCTCGTATCGACCGCCAATAACAGAAAGGGTCGACTGCTTTCTATTGCTTGGGGAACTCTGGACGTGCGCCTGAAAATAAGAGGTGTACTGTAGTCATCTTTACAGTTGCTGAATTAAAGACGAGAGGCCTGGTGGGAGGAAAGAGATAGGATGGAGCAAAAGATGGATTGGAGGTTTAAGAGCAGAGCCCCCTTCCTCCCACAACACTCACATCCCTTGCTGCACCTCTCTGACAAGAGATAAAATGAGATAAATTGTCCCAGGATTCTGAAGATCACCATACCTGCATCAATATTCCCTGTAATAAAAAAGGGGGAAAGCCACCTATTGAGTGGGATGGGTTTGCAAACTCATTTTTAGGGTTTTCTCCTGCTTCTTCCCACATCCCTCCTATACCCCAACTATTTTAAAATTTTTGACATTGATTTATCAATCTTATGAAAGATATTTCTTGGTAGCGTAGGAAATTAGCACTCACCCCTCGCCTAGAAAAAATGAAATATCCCAGGAAATATTAAAAAGGCAGAATATTTTCACTAAAAAGAGTAGAAACTCAGAAGCGGAAACTCATCTCAGAAGCAGAAGCTCACCCCCACCTTTATTAATGGGTGGGCCATTAAGGCCTGGGCCAGAATATTTTACATAACAAATATCTCCAGGTGGAGCTATAGTAGGAATTGCCCAAAGCCCTTTCATTACATAGTCATCCAGCAAGGCTCAACCAAGCCGGGCACTCAGGATAGCCTACAGAGTTGCCCCTGCATGGCCCTATGGGAATCTGACAACCAATCAGAATATAAGTTCAAATTCAAATCCCAACAGAGGGTATATAAGGGACTCTCAGCATCTCAGCCCTTTGACTTTTCCTTCACCCAACATCTTGAAGCATGTCATCATCCTTTTCATTTTGGAGGTCCAAGCCATGTGGTCCTGTTCACCATTAAACCATCTTTCCAAACAGCCTCCATGTTTCCAATGTCCTTTTCCCCACTTAGAACTGAACCCAGAAGGATATTTCTTCCAACAGTAACAAAGATTCAACGACACTTTGAAACCCGTGGCAATATAATTGAAAGATGGAGCTGGCAACTCAAATGTACTTTTGTGGCAAAATTGGAGAAGCCCAAATGGTGTTGGTCCCATCACCAATGAATAATAAAGTCGGCATGCGAATGGTCTTAGGGAACCTCCTCACAACAAGTGAAAAATTTGTACTGCAAAGTCTTTCCCCTAGTATTGACCTTTCTTTTCCCTTTTCTCCATTCCTTTTGTTTTCTTTTTGTTTTACTATAGAATGACTGTGACATTATAAAAGAGAAACGAAACATTAAAAGTTGAAACATTAAAATTAAGACCAACAAAAAAAATTAGCTAAGAAAGGAACCAATATATAAAGAAGGTGGAGGTGGGATCTTCTTAGTTGACTAACCACCTCTAGAGTTTGATTTTTGTTTAGAGATGTTGGTTTTTTTGGAAGATAGCTGAATAAAAGGGAAGGGTAGACTTGTGTGCAAGAGGAGTTCACATGATAGTATCATTTCTCAAGTGTCAGATATTCAGACAGGTGTCCCTATGTGAGCAAAAGGTATTGTAGCCCAAGCCAAAATAGAGGGCTGGGGAGTTAGTATGATGGTGTGGGCTTTCCAAGTCCTAATCCAATATATTAGCTACTATGCTGCACTGGCAGATCTTCGAAGAGGAGGATGAAAAAATATACCATATAATAGTCTGGATTAAAGATTCACCATTTTACCCAAAAACGGGAAACTATGCCTCACGGCCATTAAGTTAGGAATCTCACTGCATGAAAGTTTAATTGACTATCCTAATAGAAGAAACAATACAGCGGGCTGTCTTCCCCTCCCCCCCCGCCCCTGAGTCAGTACTAATCCGCCTCGGAAGGGAAAGGCTTGCCTTCCTTGGTCCACGCCTACTTCCATTTTTCTTAAAGTGGTAAGAGGGGATTAGCCAAAATTGGGCGAAAACTGGGAGTAATACGGTTGATTCTCCCAATCCTCCTTGCATTCATGCTACTTAATTGACCTAAAAAGACAATGCCTGCTTGTGTTAGAATAATGTGAAGCTGTGTCCACGCTACTTCCATTTTCTTGTGGGAAGAGAAGTGGGGCAAAGTGGGACAAAAGCTTGTCTTCCTCTCCTTGCTTCAGGACTGGCAATGGAGGTGGAAGTCATGGTGTTTTGCCATAATGGAAGAGCCCTAACTCTCCTGCACTGCCAAAAGGCAGGCAGCATTAAAAATTTGTGGACAAGGACCTGGATTATGTTTGTCATAGTATGAGATGGCACAGGGCAGCCCTCCCCATCTCAGAATGATTTGCAACAGGCTGGCTTGCAATGGCAGAAACTGAAACCCTTTTAAAGTCAAGCAAGAAAAACGGGCAGAAGTTATATTTTGGTAAGCTGGGGGGATGGGTTGAGGCTAGCATTATGTGCCAAAGTCCTCAACAGTTGGTGATTATTAGTACAAAAGGATGTATGGTCATATCCATACATTCTACAAATTTTTCCCTTTTCACCTTAACCATGACATTGAGTGGAACAAAATCAGGTTTTTTTTGGTTTATGCTAGTAACCTATGTGTATTTATTGGGCAGGCTGATTAAAAAAATGCCCTTATGCCCTATTCTCAGTGGTTCTTGTAAAGACTTATTTGACATGCTGTTTGTGATATCTTTTTCTACAGCTGGAAATCACAGAGTCAGCACTTTATATCAGTGAAGGAGAGCTTTTACACAGGGCATCTTTTGTGGACAAGTGGGTTGAATTGTTGAGGGTTATATGTCAGACAAACAAATAAAACTCACCTTTAAGCATAATGGTCAATAAGAGCCACAAAGTGCTGAGTGCTTAAAAACCAACAATTCACCTCCAGAGAGATTGCTAACTGCTTGAAAATGCGCTCTCTTTTGGTCTGTGAGTAAAATATCATACTTGGTAGTTGTAGAGAATTTCAACAACTTTCATCCTGCTGGGAAAGAGATAATTGGTCTGAACCACCAAAATTGTCATGTCATGACTTTTGATTTAGGCTCACGATATCTTTGAAGTTGTTTTCTAAGCAATTCACACACACAAACATATGATTGTGTTGCCCAGTCAGTCTGCAACACAAAAGCTTTTTCTTTATGCTTTTATTTTTAAAATGCAGTAGTGTTAGTAGCACCAGATAAATAATACTGAGATTCTGTGATAAAACTATAAGTATCCTTCCTGATGGAAAAATTCCTGGGACTGCCAACCAAAAATTCTTCCACCTTTTCTTCTGTTGACAATTCACTTTAATACTGTGGTAAGGGGAAAAAAACAGAAAAATCTGTATTATCTGGATCTTCTGTACAATTAATGAGGCTGGGTGATTAAATCATAAATGCTTAACTTGAAAGCACTCCCATCATATTCATATAATTCTGAAGAGAACTCAAACTTTAATGGTTATTCTTGCTGTTACATTGGGTGCAGCAAGTTGGCATAAAAAACTATATGATTAGAAAAGAGCATCTTTCATTCTACTGTACTCTAAAGCTTCCTTCAAATGGAATTTAACTCTTATTCTGTATATGGGACTCAAGCGTGCTCTTAGAAAGTGGTTGCTACTACTTTGTTCTAGAGTTATTTTTTATTTTACGACTGATTTACAAAACACAGCTGGGGAGGCTAGTCTTGTAAATTCAGTTGGGAGAAAGACTGTACAATTGAAATTATAAGACTAAAGAGAAACTAATGGAGAGAAATATTCCCGTACTTAATTATAGATTACTTTGTTCGAGGACTTCTTTTTAAAAAGATATATATTCTGTAATAGATTTGAATTTGTGGCTCAATGGGAATGAAAGCATTTGGTTCTGTAATGTCATAGAGTACTTGCTGGGTAATAGATTGCTTATGTCCTGACATAAAGGATTTTGTCATTGTATTGTCTGAATAATTTCCCCATTTAATCAAAGGTTGTGAAAAGTATAAAATATATGCAGGGTTATCTCTGATTTATCTCTGAAGTTAACTAATTAATTTAAGCAAACTTGAACACAGTTTCAAGGCTGACTTATTACTGATCCTAGTCAAAGATAATCCAATTGAAACTGAAATCCTGCCAAGCTGACAAATTCATCACAAGGTTACATATTTTAAAATTGCCATTTTTGGAGGGCAGGGTGTTTTTTCTTACTGGAGAAGAAAATTGCCACCCACTCCAGTATGCTGGCAAAAATTAAAATCAGTATTTACAACTAAAATAGTGGAAGATAACAGTGAAGGCAATATTTTTCAACCTTGATTACTTTAAGATATTTAAGATGCAGGGGTGGGATTCTACCTGTTTGGTTGTTACGATTCTGCTCAGTTCAGAGAGCCAGCAAATTGTGCCCCTGGCTGGCCCTGCCGCTCTCCACCCTCCCCTCCCCTCCCCGCCTAGTCAGTCCTTATCTCGCATGCCTGACATTGCTGACTGCATTCTCCCCCATCCCAGTCACTCCTTAAGATATTTCTTCCCCCCTCCTGACGATCAGCTGTTTCAATGATCAGCTGTGTTGGGATCCCCCTCGCTGTCTTACTGCTTCACCCAGGAGGCTTCCCTGAGGCCCAGGAGGCAAAGGGGGGGCTCGCAGGGAGGAAGAGCTGCGCCCCCTCGCGCTCCATTTTTTGGCTTCCTGGGAGCAAAAACAACCCCCCAGGTGGCTCCCCTGAGGCCCAGGAGGCAAAAAATGGGGGGGGGGGTATTGTGCTGCAAAAAAAGGAAGCCATGCCGACCTAGCCACGCCTACCTAGCCACATCCACAAAACCGGTTGTTAAAAAAATTGAATCGCACCCCTGGATATATGGATTTCAACTCTTACAATTATGGGAGTTGAAACCCACTTATCTTAAAGTTACCAAGGTTGAGAAACATCGAATTAAGGCAAGAAGGAATCTAAAAGGTAGGGCCCAAAACTGACATTTTGGGCTAAATCCAGAAGAGAATCCTACTGCTGATATGCTAAGGGGCAAAAGGAAAATCCAGTTCTGTGGCGTTATAAATACAATTGATAAGTTGAATATCAGAATCATGATAAACTTGATGTTGTCAGAACAAAAATGTTAAAAATGAATATTGACATTTTTAGAATCAGTGAAATGAAATGGTTCTGAATTGTCTCAGAAGACCACTAATTCTTTTACTGTGGACAAGAAGATAATAGAATAAATATATAGAATATCTGAGGAGCTGCTACAGAGAGGAGGGGGTCAAGCTATTTTCCAAGGCATCTGAAGACCAGACAAGGAATAATGGATGGAAACTGATCAAGGAGAGATTCAACCTAAAAATAAGGAGAAATTTTCTGACAGTGAGAAATCAACCAATGGAACAACTTGCTTTCAGAAGTTGTGGGAGCTTCATCACTGGAAGCTTTCAAGAAGAGACTGGACTGCCATTTGCCAGAAATGGTGTACCATCTCCTGCTTGGGCGGGGAGGGGTTGGACTAGAAGACCTACAAGGTTCCTTCCAAATCTGTTAATCTGTTAAATGGAGTACTTTTAATTATTAACAAATAAATATGAAGGTCAGTGCTTTTGTAGAACCATGGGAATATTATGGTGATCCAAGTCAATGCTACAACTACAGGTGTAAAGGATATTAATAATGATTAGTTCTATGTGGACTTGTAACAATTTTTAAAAAAATGTAAATATCAAAGGAAGATGTTACATTCATCTTAAATGAATGGAATGTTAAAGTTGGAAATAGAATCTGGAATTTGGCAAATGTGATCTTGACATACAAAACAAAGTAGATAATATACTACTCTTCCATCAGGATTCTTAAGTGATTATAGAAAATACCTTTTTTTGACTGGCCTTAAGTATTTTTCTCCATGTGGACATCATCAGGAGCAACTTCATTTGACTGTATTTTGCAAATAAATATAAGGGAGCTCAATTCACTCAAGAAAACGAAGGCCTGGTGCTGACTGTAGCTCTTCTCTTGAATGGAAAAAGAGCTGAGGAAAGGCAAAAAGGAAAAAATATCTAACTAATTTCCAAAGAAGAGTAAAAAGAGAATGGAGATATATCAGTTCAAAGAATTTGAAGATACAGTTGATTTGGAATTGTAATATATTTAAGAAAGTTAAAGAAAATTTAGTTAAGCATTTTTGCAAACATGCACAATATTAAAAGCCAATATAAAAATTAGGAGACTAAATGATTAGATCCTATTATTATAAATATTAGCTTAAAAGAACTCAAAGAAGCAGTTACTGACAGACAAGCCTGGCAAACTGTTATTTATTGTAATGGTCGCCAACCAGTGGGTCGGGGACCAGTGGTGGTCCACGAGAAAATTTTGATGGTTTGCAGAGAAATGTCCCCACCCAAAGCACCCCCACATGGCCCGCCTACCCGCTGGTCCCCACCCTTCAGCTGAGCACAAACCTTACCTTGAGTAGAGCCATACGAGCTGGAACTGGAAGGTAAGACCACCGGCGGGGGAGGGAAATCTGCCTCTGGGTAGCTTGCTGATTTTGGTGGGAAAGTCGGTTCCATATTCCAGAGCTGCCGTAGTCATAGGACTGGCCCTTTGGTCATCCCAGAGCAGCTGCTTCTCCACCCGGGTACACCGGCCTGCCATGGATTGGAGGAGCTGCTCCGGGATGACCAAAGGGCCAGTCTTGTGACTGCTGCAGCGCTGGAATATGGGACCGACTTTCCCATCAATGTCAGCAACGTCAAAATTCACAGTAGTGGTCCATGGGATTTAAAATTATAAGTTGGATGGTCCCTGGGGTCCAAAAGGTTGGTGACCCCTGGTTTATTGGACCATGGTGGAAATTGAACAATATTTCCTTGTCATGCTCCCCAACATACCTATTTAATAGACAGTTTTGGGTGTAGTGAGTGAGGTTCTGAATTAAAGGAGCAGTCTTAAGAGGTTCTGACTTCAATATTTAGGAGCAAGTGGGGTCTTCGATAGTTGCAGATGGAGCTCAGAAGAAGCAAAACTTATTGGAGGTTGAGCTTGGAAGTTTGGAGCTGTCAAATAATCAGCCAGCTGTGGATGCAGAGGAGGAAATTGAGACACCTGACTTAGAGGTTAAACAGGAAAAGTTCCTCACTTGGGCGACAAAATGAAAATCCTGAAAGGAAAGAAGCAAGATTCAAGAAAAGTCCCTGAGTCAGTGTGATGAAGGAGAAGTTGATAAACAATGTTCCAAAGTTGAGGCTAAGCACGCACTGCTTCTGATTTCTGGCTCTTGTGGAGGAAAAAAAGTTTTTTTCCCCTTGAATTCTTGCATTCTTACAGAGTTATGAGATGTGGAGCCATCATAAAGCCCTTTTATATAAGTTTGACCTTTTGTACGTACAGTTGCTATCAGAGGACCCAGAACTTCTGTTTTGCTTGATTCTATTTCTGATTCATCTAGTAATAGAATCTGATTTGGAGGGAAATTTTTATATCCTTTCATAAGGCAATTTTTTTGAAAGTTGCAACAAAACTAACTGCTAAGAAGCAAGCTGAGGATGACCAATGCAGAAATATCCCTCCCCCTTTTTTGGGGGGGAAACTTTACTTCAGTAGCTAAGATTATTTCCTCATATTTATGTCTTAGAATGAGAAATGGCCTTTACGGTGACCGAGGCTTCTGATTATAGCAAGACTTACTCAATTTCTGATCCCACCTCAAGATCTGGAGTTTGATTCTTGAACCCCAAGTAATCTAATCCAAACACAGACTCTGTCTTCATTTGTTGGTTTTATCTGTTTGTTTTTATTTGTATACTTCTTATTATTCTTTTGAATATTTGGAATGAGCTGACTCCAGAAGAAATGCTGTTTGCTAATCTTCCCCAAAGAGAACATTTGAATACTTTGGGTCTTATGTGCTTTTCTGTTTGCATGTGTTAATTAAATCATTTATTTTATATTTTGAGAAATCGTTGTATGTGTGGCCTTAAGAACATTTACTACACTGCACTGTTACCAGAATTTTATCCATATGTATTAGAATGTTCATATGAGTCTGGGTCACATTTTAGAATATAGAATTGTTCCATTCAAATCTCTAGAGCCACAGTAATATACTTTTCTGCCTTGTGAGCTTGAAATAAGTGTGACCTTGTTGGAAGTTAAAACCCACCCCTCTCCTAGAAAAATGAAATATCCTAGGAAATACTAAAAAGGCAGAATATTTCCCCTAAAAAGAGAAGTAGAAACTCCGAAGCAGAAACTCACCTCAGAAGCAGAAGCTCACCCCCACCTTTGTTAATGGGTGGGCCATTAAGGCCTGGGACAGAATATTTTACATAACAAAGATCTCCTGGTAGAGCTATAGGAATTGACAAAAGCCCTTTCATTACATCATCATCTAGCAAGGCTCAACCAAGCCTAGGACTTAGGACAGCCTACAGAGTTGCCCCTGCATGGCCCCATGGGAGTCTGACAACCAATCAGAATACAAGCTCAAATTCAAATCTCAACAGAGGGTATAAAACCAGACACTTTCAGCCCTCCTCCTTCTTGCTCTTTTCCTTCACCTTGAAGCATGTGATCATCCTTCCTTCTTTGGAGCTCCAAGCCATGTGGCCTTATCCACCATTAAACCATCTTTCCAAACAGACTTCATGTTTCCAGTGTCTTTTTCCCCACTTGGAACTGAACCCCAGAAGGATAATTCTACCTAAAATTCAACCTAAAATAACAAAACCCCACGCTGGGTACCTTGTTATTGACATATATTTTCTTAGTATAGGACTTGCTGCACATCATTAGTGCCACATTATACCAAATCTTGGATTATGTTATGCAATATATGAAGCATAGCTCTTAATGTGGAGACAGTTATTTTTCTTCCCACTTGTGTCAGTAGCAGAATAATTTCTAGATCTTACCCAAGACCTGGAGTTTGATTAAGTAAAGTCATTAATTGGCTATGATTGGATTATTTATTTAAGCATGAACAGTTCTCCCTTAGCCTCAAAGCCCTCTATAACCGATACAATATATAAAAACAATAGAATTTGTTCATGATGAATCCTCCTCCTCCTCCTCCTCCTCCTTTGTGGTAAAACATGGTCAGTGAAGTATGTGGGCCTAAACTTGAGGTCTTTTGTTTAAGCATTTGTCCTGGAATGAGCTTCAGGAGAAAATTTATTCCTTGCGCCTAAACATTTTTGAGAATTCAGCCCAAGTATATATGTATTGGGTTTGTTTCAGGATGTCTGCAAAGATAAGCACTCAGTTTATTGCTTAATATCAAAACAAACATGCAGCAAAGGTTCTGAAATTTGTCATTCCAGCTAGTTTAAGAGGGTTGCTGTGGAGACTCTACGATCCATCAAAAATCCTATAAATTGCCTGCCCCTAATCTGAGAGGAGATGGGAGGGAAAAAGCAAAGCAAACAAAATCTCCGGGTTTTGATGGCTTAAGACTTCTACTGAGAACAGTCATGATAGACATGAATCACTCATGGATGGAAGCCCAGATGACCTCCTTTATCCTACTTGTAGAGCAGATGGTCTTGCAGTTCTTTCTCACAGGGTGCTTGGGTGCAATCGTCTCCGTGAAGGGTAGAAAATACCCCCTTCAATGCCAGTAGAGAGTAAAAGTGGCAGGTTTCCAGGATGTACACAAATGTATTCCTTCTCCATGGGACCCATGTTCCACCTGTGATCATTTTAGTTTTGCTGCTTGAATATCTGTGCACTGGCATATCTGATTCCATTGTGTCAAACATTACTGGCAGAGCAATACTTCTAAAAAGTCCTGTAGACACTCTCATAAAACATCTTGAAAACAGGAAAAATATAATGTATACGTACATTCTCATCTCTTATAGCAAGTTTTGCAATCTAATAAATCTGTCATGGTAAGAAACAGTTGTTTAAAAAAGAGATTACCCCTGGGTTTTATATGTTTAATTAAAGGGCATGTCTATATGTTTAGGCTTCTGTTTTCCTTTAAATTTGATTTTTCAAATAAAGTAGGCATTTCATATAATGTACTACAGTACATTATTATTATCTAAATAAAATATAACAAACAGAAGTTGCATTGATTTCCATTTTCTTTTTGAGTGGGAAATAACACATTATTTTTCCCACAAGGTGGTACTGTGGGACCATGATTACTTAACTTTTTACTTGTTGTAGATTCATTTGTTCTGAAACCCATTTTTACACAGTTAAATGAGAGCATTTGAAAAATTAATCATTTCTGAAAAATACTGTGATCATCATGTTACTGTTTATATTTTGTAAATTGATTATAGATTCTATTACAAGCCTTTTGCAACACTTTCTTATACATTTTTTATTTTTAAAACTTTCATTTGCAGAAGTTTCTTTGTGGAAAAGAATTTTTTAAAATGTTTTGAAATGCAATCAATGTTTGCTGGAAACTTGGATTAAAATTCTGAAAATGCTTATTGGGAAGGGGTGTAATGGAATTCATTGTGATTGTTAGTTGTACGTCCTGTATCAGAAGTTTTGAAGAGTAATCCACCAAGTGCAAAGGCAAGGTTTCAATTTATACTAGCATACATATGTGAACATATGGTGTTGCAGTGGTTAGAATGAAGTATTGCAGGGAAATGCTGCCCACAGACTGGAGTTCGATCCTGACGAACTCAAGGATGACTCAGCCTTCCATCTTCTGAGTTAGTAAAATGAGGACCCAGATCATTAGGGCAAAAGCTGTAAACCGCCCAGAGAGTGCTATAAAGCACCACAGTATTATAAAATGTGGTAATAAATGTATATTTATTATACATATATATAACCACAGAGCCTCTGTCGCATAGTGTTTAGAGTGCTGTACTGCAGACCACTTCTGCTACTATCGGCTGTTCAAATCCCACCAGGCTCAAGGTTGACTCAGCTTTCCATCCTTCTGAGGTAAAATGAGGACGCAGATTGTTGAGGGCAATATGCTGACTCTGTAAAAACCGCTTAGAGAGGGCTGTAAAGCACTATAAGTGCTATTGCTGAGTGCTATTGCTATATATTGGGAAAATGTTAAATGTTAATTCCATTCACATCACGTAGTAAAAGTATTATGCAAAATAATATTAAATCATATGATACAGGTAGTCCTTGACTTATGACCTCAATTGAGCCCAAAATTTCCATTGCTAAGCAAGACAATGGTTAAATGAGTTCTGCCCCATTTTATGACCTCTTGTGCCACAGTTGTTCAGGGAATCACCGCAATTAAGTGAATTAAACAGTTAAGTGAGCCTGGCTTCCCCCATTGCCTTTGTTTGTCAGAAGCCAGCTGGAAAGGTTACAAATGGTGGTCGCATGACCATGTGCAATTGTCATAAATACATGCCAGATGTCAAGTGCCCGACTTCTGTTCTTGTGGAATGCTGCAACTGTTATAAGTATGAAAACTGTTCATAAGTCAATTTTTTCAGTGCTGTTTTAACTTTGAATGGTCATTAAACAAATGGACTACTTGTATTTGCTTCTGTATGGATCAAGAAAAATTACAACTTTCGATAGGGGCAAGTGGATTAAGGGTAGACAGCACAATTCTAAAAGTCACAAGGGAGAATTCTGGTGAGGGGAACAGGAAGAAACACACAAACACTTCAATATAATAATTTGAGTACATTGTTATAACTGGCCTCCTGAAATGTTTATAACATTCTCAATTCTCAGTTTGGGGTTCCGGACAATTAGCCAACACCATTTTGTTTGAACAAATTGGGCTGTCAGCATAGAATACCTCACATGCATTAGTAATAAACAAATACTGTACACTTCACATTTCAATTTTGTTTTTTGTTTTTTCCAGCTTATTGACCTGTCAGAGGTGAATCCATTCTTTGATTAGTTGGTTAGATATTCAGGAGTACTTCTGACAGGAACAATCACAGCTCAGTTATGCTACTCAGCAGCATAAAATGTCCTGCCCTTTTGAAGCCCAAATCAGAAGAGGAAAAAAGTCACAGATGTACTTTCAGCTCTTCTCTTCAGGACAAAGATGGCACCAATATGCAGGTAGTTCTTGACTTACAACAGTTCATTTAGTGACTGTTCAAAGTTACAACAGCACTGAAATAAATGATGTTTGACTGTTTTTCAAAGTTTCAACCTTTGCAGCATCCCCATGGTCATGTGATCAAAATTCAGATGCTTGGCAATGGTTATTTATGACTGTTGCTGTGTCCTAAGGTCATGTGATCCCCTTTTGTGGCTTTTTGACAAGCAAAGTCCATGGGGAAGCCAAATTCACTTAACAACCGGGTAACTAACTTATCAACTGCAATGATTCACTTAACAACTGATGCAAGAAAGGTCATAAAATGGGGCAAAACTCACTTAACATAAACTTTGGGTTCAATTGTGATTGAAAGTCGAGGACTACCTGTATTCATATTTACTCCATCACACATTGCACACATTTGTTATTGCTCTGGATCAAAAAATTTCAGATTGCTCTTCAGTAACTATGAGGAAATTATTAATCATTATGTTGAGCCTTTTGGCTTGGAACTTGCACTCAGATATATTTGTTTTTAGGATTCTTAGAACAGAGAGGAAGATTCTGGAGAATTTTCTAACCTAATTTTATGTTCTCCTCAAAGAAGATGGAGAAAAAGCTACTGGAGTACTGGAGCTTCAGGAAGGTCTCGGGTTGAATTTGGAACCTTACTTATCAAGGTGGCGCAATGGTTAGAATGCAGTATTGCAGGATAACTCCCATTGCCAGGAGTTCTATTCCTTCAATCCTGATTAGCTCAAAGTTGACTCAGCCTTCCATCCTTCTGAGGTCAGTAAAATGAGGACTCAGATTGTTGGGGGAATATGCTGATGCTAAGAAAGAGCTGTAAAGCACTGTGAAGCCGTATATAAGTCTAAGTGCTATTGCTAAATGACTGTCTCTTATCTATTATGATGTTAATTATTATTATTACTTACTACAGGTTGCTAGCCATGGTCCTGAATTCAAGCCAAGGATCTTGGAACTGGACCCGCACAGCTGTCCGTGGTACTAGATGCCATTCTAGATCCACATCATTTTCTTGCTGAGGTAAAAATGGGTGGAGCCAAATATATGAACAGTGCAACCAGGTTCAGGGAATGTATATTTCAGCTGCTCGCTGCTGCATGTTATGATCTCTCTCTTCTCTTCTCAATAGTTATTGTGTGACCAGTATGTAATCTGCCTCAGGCTTTGCTTCATGAAACTGTACTACACCTCTCTAGAGTCAACAAGTTTACACTTACTTTTATATATTTCCAGTCAGCAAGTGAAGTTTATGCTGGAAAGAACTGGAGCCCTAATCACACTTACCTGCATATGTCACCTGAGGATTATCCAGCTAAGGCCTGTTCAAGGTACATGATTCACTTCTCCAAAGGGAACCTTTTAGGAACAGATGGGAACCATTACTCAAATCTTTCTCTTTCCCTTCCAAATTCGATATTATGTCAGATGTACTGTAGTTGCTATCAATAAGTTTTCTTGCTGAGTCTGGAAAGGGACAGGAATAGAGATAGATGTTCTGACCCAAATCTTGTTCCAAGGAAACAAACAGGAAACAGAGGTAACAGCAAAACCTTTTAATGATTCTTTATGAATTCCATTCCTTCACAATTAAAAGGCTGTTTCGAATTAATTGTCTCTGATAAGAATGAGCTTGCCAAGGTTGTGCAAGGCTGCCAAGAATACTAGATAAAGTTAGTAAGAAATATTTCAAACACAAAGAATCTCCAAACACCAACCAAGATACTCTGAACGTCCACAAGGCTTGAGTGCAAAAACTTCTTTGCTTCCTGCAAAGAACTCCAGTTTCTCAGCTGGCTTTTATCTCTTAAGGGAGGGGCCATTGCCTTGCAGCCTTACTCCCGAGTTGCCCATGCTGCTGCAGCTGCTCTTTCCTTCGAGCCCTGCGCACACACGCACTGGGCACAGGCTCCTCGGGGATCTCTTCATCACTGCTGCCAGCCTCCACAATCTCCGAAGGCAGCATTCCATTCCCTGATGGTCCTGGCCCCATCCCTGCATCACACACAGGCCCCTCATCTGAGTCCTCACTCTCCAAGACCTCAGCCATCCGCACCTGCTGCCAGCAAACCACAACAATAGGCAAGAACAAGTGTCTCTTTAAAACAAAGAAGACATTGGTTGCCATCTGCCCTAAAAGCAAAGTGACAGCAGAAGGAAGAGTTGTAGGGGAGAGGAAAGAAGAAAAAGAGCAGACTTGGAGACAGAAAATGAAAATCAGCAAAGCAGGTAGGAATGGAAGGTTGGGAGGGAATCTTACCTTGGGCCTTTTTTGATATCAGAGGAATCCAGGAAGCTAAGAAAGGAAAAGCTGAACTCGAGTATCAAAAACTGGATGTTGTGGAAGAACCACCATAGGAGGAACAAATAGGATTATGTGAAGAGACTGCATAGGCAATCTATTGATTCTAGAGGTAAGAGGTCCCTATTACCATATTGTTCCTTGTATGTAGTTATCATATGTGTATTGATTTGTGGTTTCTTGATTCACATATAGAGTCTATATAGAACTCAGCAAATGTTAATATTTTCCCCATACTCATAGGTATTTTCATCCAACTTTGAATATCTTTTATCTGGATAATACAATTTGAAACTAAACAAATTTGTTTTTCTAAGAATACTTATCCTAAGGTATTTAATAGAATCGGGATAATAAATAAATCCTATTTTTTCTTTATTTATAAATTTAAAATGAATTGTATAGATTGTCATAACATTAGACATTCCAATTTATTGTATACTCAGAAAGAGACCCATGATCTTCACAGGAATGTAGTACACTTCTGGTCTCAGTTCAAAGAGCTGGATAACATCATTTATAGTTCTAAAGGATCACTATTTCCCTGTGTTTACACCTGGACTTTAAAATCAACAACAAGGTCCAAATTTTGAAGTATAGCTGCCTGGGACATGGGTTTTTCTGTGATAGTTTCGAGATCTTGAATGTCCTCCTTATAAAGCCTACTTCATATCACAATCTTTTCTCTTCTTCTAATATGCTCATATTTTGATATTTTAAAAACTCCGCCATAGTGTTTAAAATTTTGTTTTATTCCTGCTGTTTTACTTTTGCTCCTGAAAGCTATTAATGTTTGCTCCTTTGTATTGCTAGCTGTTATTTTTATTTAATGATTGCTATTTTAAATCATTTTGTAGGCTACCCTGGGAAAAATTGTTTATAAAGGCAACACATACTTTTAAAAATATATAAATAAATACCTGATTGAGAGATAGATAAGCCACTGTTAACCAGATAAAGAAAGACAGAGTACTCAGGACAATTAATATGTGATGGAATGATAGATTGTTTGCATTCTACTAAAGTAAGTAAAAAATTAAGTAGGTACTTCTTTACAGAGAGACTAAGAGAAAAATAGAAGAACTTGGAGAGTGAGGAAGGGAGGTTAAGAAAATAGACAAGTGGTTGCTAATGGGTGAATGTATAAAAACAAGAAAATAAAATAAAATAAAAAGAAATAAGATGTATATAAAAAGACAAGCATAGGCTGTTCTTGTGACAGTATTCCATACTTAGAGTAACCACTGAGGAATTTAGTAGATATACTGTACCATTCTAAGCAAAACCAGTACATTCTTGCAGTATTATTCAATAACACTTAATTGAGGACCAGTTTGTCCAGGAATTAAGGTATTGGACTATGGGTGGGGAAAGTTGAGTTCTAATCCTGCTTTAGGCCTAAAACCAGCTGAGGGACTTTGGGCTGGTCACTCACTCACCCAAGAAAGAAGGTAATTGATGTAAAAAAAAAGTGGGACTTGTTTAGGCAGTCACCAGGAATCAAAACTACCACCAAACAACTTAAATTGTTCATTATATTGGATGAGAAATAGAGTAAAATAAATTCAGCCTGTCCTCCATTTTGAGATGCTAGATTTTCTAGGCAATCTGAAAGAAGAAAACTTCTATATCAGAATTTTTCAGTTTATAATTCTGAAGCAGCGGTAGTGATATTGTAAGTAAGGATAATAATTCTCCAGACTGAATAGAAATTGTGCCACTTGTAACCAAATAAACCCAGTTACACGACATTTTCTAATGTTGGTCTGCAGAGTGAAATCCTAAATTTAAGTTTTTTTGTTGCATTTATATTCCACTGTAATCCAATGACACTTGACTCATCAGAATGTAATTAATCTATAAAAATATGTTAAAGTTCATTTACACTTGGTTAGCATGATTATAATCACTGGTACATCACAGCTTGATTCATTTCACACTGTGATTAATATGGGAGGACTACATTGTCTTGAATTCCACCAATGCCTACCCAAAGGGATTTCAGGAGTACAAGAAAATAATGGTGAGCACATTTTGAACGGTCTCTCATTTAATAGATTAAATCTCCCAAATATAACCCTGTCTATAGAAAACCACCTGGGAATCTTGATTCTTTGGATCTATTATCTTCCAGTAATGAAACACTTAATGTTGGATTCATGGAGGTAGTTATTCACCTGGGAAAATTCTCTCCAGGAAATTGGTCTTGGCAAATATTCTTTGTTATGTCTTGGTGCCTTATGAGGAACATTCTGATCCTTGAATCCAGATGGGTTATGGACCTATCTATGCATGAAGGTACATGTTTGTATGAAGCATGTTGATGATTTCCAGGTTCAAGTCCTGCAGGCATAACATTATGGATGGGTCAGGTCTGTTTCTTAAAAACCAGATCCTAAATATGATTTCCTTTCCAAATTCTCTTTCCAGGATAATACTTTGCTCAAGTCCTTCAATATATGAAGATTTTAAAGATCACAAAATAATGTATATATAAAAAAAACCTGTAATTAAAAAATATTGATATTCAAATGTCATGAAATGTCAAGTTTAGGTTATAAAGTATAATCCTAAGCTTTCAAAAAGCTGATACATAATTTTCACATGAGAATATTTAAATTGCTTATTTAGATGATTGGCTGTTATGTTGTTTGAAGTAAAGGTATCACACTTTTGGATAGAGATTATTAATTAAATATTGCATCTGGCTTTCTGCAAATAATCTATTTCCATTCATCTGTAGCAGTATAAATGAAAGTATTGATGTTCATAAGAACATATAAAATTTAAATCAAAATAAATGTAAAAATTGTTTATATGCAATTTCCTGCCTTCCCAATCTCTGTTTTATCAGAATTAATGCAACATACACAATAGGAATTCCATCTTGCTAAGATGTATTTTGGTTAATGACATCTTGAGTTTTCAGTGGCTTTTAAAACTTTCAAGTTTTTTTGTCTAAGTCTTTTCCTTATACTTTATAATTATACTTTTCTTTAGAGCATGGGACTATTTAGACAGTTTAAATGCCTCTGAAAATAAAAACATAGAACTAGACAAACAATTGGATTATGAACACTTAACACTGTTAGAATACCTGTTGATAGGTATCCTGTAGTGCACTCACACATAGTTGACTACAATGTGTTTTTTGCATGATCTCATGGAAGATGAAACTTCAAGTAGAGCAACTTCAAATGGATTAAAATTGTCAACAGCCCTTAGAATTATTCAAACAGTAGGCAGAGCTGGATGATCAGATTATTTAAATACTAATTCTTTGGAGAAAGTAAAGCATGACCATTGTTGCATAGCATATGTACGTGAATTAAAAGTTACACAACTAACCATTAAAAAAGCATGAACAGTGAATGTCAATTAGGAAAGGCCATGCCACATTGACTTTTGGTATTGATAAAAGTTTAGGGAATATTTGTTTTTGCAGAGTATTTTTCAATGCAGTAATAAAATAGAACCGAATTTGGGAGAATGGATCCCTTGCAGATTATAAACAGAATGTGAAAGCAGTTTAAAAACCAGAGAGATTAAAAAAACACCCTCTGGCTGAATGGAACTTGGTTGCTAATCCATTTCAAGGAAATTCATTATCTAGGGAAATCTTATGCTTCTTGATTAAAATGTTGAGAATCTCTCTGCTATTGAGATATTGGTATCCTTAGAAGGTTGTGTTTGTAAATTGCATTTTTTTCACTTGCCACTTCACCCCAAAATAAGGAAAAACTGGAAGCCAACAACAGAATTGTATAACATATTTATTTCCCAGTATATAATGTGAACCTAATTTGTTTTGGATAATACTTCAGCTATATAATCTGATATTCCTTTTGTAATACAAGTTAAAAACCTTAGCCTTAGTTTTCTTTGTCCTGAGGGAGTCAGTATTAGTTGTTCACTCATGCTTAATGTTCTAATGTTCTGGCTTCTTTTCTTTCGTTCTCAAAAGCCCAGTGCAAGGATGGTACAATTGAAGCCTCACTTCTGAACACAAATCCTCTTATGTGCTTTCCATCAAGAGCTCTTATATCTGCTAATAAAGGTATTTATTATCTCAATACAACACACTAATCCAAAGCGAAGCTTCTGTCAAACATGATACTCCATATGGTAAAATTACGGTTGCCTTGAGAACCTTACATTTTGTACTTTTAACATTTTTATGTTCATTGACTTGATAGCAACCAGTTTCTAGTTCAGCATCTGTTTATCACTGAATTATGAAAATGGCAGAACATTTCATATTTCTGCCCACAAGAGTTAAGCTTAACCTGGGGGATCCTTCACCTTTTCCTATTTAATGAAAATAGAATATTGGGCATAATCGGGTATTGTTGTAGATTATTTATATTTCATATCTGCCCATAAAGTAATTTAGTTTTCAGGTCAGCTTTAAACATGCAATTAAAATCATGACCTAAGACCAAAGCAGTAGAAATAAAATGACAAGAACTGTGAGATAAAAACAATTCAAATTTATATAACAAGATTTCAGGCTGTTTACTTAGCACCACAAGGGTAATGATAATTTTTGGATACTTTTCTACAAAACAGAAACCTCAGGTTAGGTGTACAAGTGTTCTGTAAGGCATTGCATGTTAGGAATGTCTGAAAAGAAACTACAAGATGCTCTTCATTTGTAAATACCTCATGCATGCTTATAGGAAGACTGGGATTGTTCTTGGTGACCTACCAATGACCCTGATCCTAATGGAAAGAAAAGCCTATATGTGTTCAGGATGCTCATGTACTATAAAATGTTCACAAGATGGGATCTCTGCTTCTACCACTACTACTACTTGCAATTATTTTTTAATGTATGTTTGGATTGTTTGGATTGATATCTCACCTCTTCTTAGCACACCCGCCTCCCATTCTTTCCCACAACTTTGTGAGGTATGGTCTGAACAAGAGTGATTGGACCAAAGATTACTTCCATGTCTGAGGTTGGATTTGACCCTGTGTCTTTCTAGTACCAGTCAAACACTAACCGCTACACCACACTGCCATCTATACTTCGTGCTAAAGTTGAGAAAGAAAAATCTTTACAAATGTCTTTAAAAATGCATTCGGAATCAATATTGAAGCCATATATTTAATTCTTCCATTTTTGGTCTCTCTATATATACACTTTTAGAAAGTAGAATCCTGTGAATTTTGACAAAGTTAATGCAGATCCTTACAAGAAAAAAGACCTCCAACTTCATAATTGGCAATACTGTAACAGAATGGCAGAGTGCATATGATAACGAATATACAGAACAGAATTTGTGATTTACTCAGTTCTATTTCTTGTCAACAGCTGGAAAAATAATGATTTTCAACACTGCCAGGAATGCAAAAATTCAAATTAAATTAACTGACTCTGAATACGCCCAGTTTTGTTTTAATAAAACTTAAAAGATTTTTCTTCTTCAAATCATTGTGCCTGTTTTTGTACACATTTATAGAAATACATAAGGATGCATAAGCCAGATGGCTTTCATTCAGATCTTCTAAACCATGAAATCATATCAACAAATGAGTAACTAATTTTTCCTTTTGTATAGTTATGAATAAAAATTAGTAAAATACAAAAGCATCCTCTTATCTTCAAGGGCAGGCAATTAAACTGGCATTATCCTCAAGTACTGCATTTAATAAAAAGCAGACTTAATATCTTATTCATGAGGGCACATTAAGAAATACACCTAAAAACAGGAAGGAATCATAAATATAGATTTGCGTTTAGCATTTTTTAAAAAATTGAAGGGTCATGCCCCTGTTGGAGTCTAAATCTGAGGAAGAAGATGAACAGCTGACAGGGAGCGGGAGGGAGTTCTGTTGGCTGTGGTGGAAACTGGGGAAGGACAAAGTCAGGCTGGGCAGAGCAGGGAAGAAGTAGAACAAGGGAGAGGGGGTTCAGAGGAAGACCAAGGCCCACTCCCTCTTCATCCTAGGACATGCAGGGAAGAATGGAGAAGAGAGCAACGTGGGTTGCGTGGCTTATGAGGGAGGATAGGGCCCTGATTCCCTTCATAAGGCACACCTGGGAAGGGAGTTTAAAGAAAAGGCAGTTTGGGAGGGGCATTTGTCAGAAACAAATGTTGAGTTTATCTCATGTTGGCTGCTATTATGTGAGTTCCTGGTATCCTCCAACTGGTTTGATTTACTGCCATGTTACTTCACTTCTGGAACTCCTTATCTTGCCCTGCTAGATTCAAGACCTTATCTTGGCTTGCTGAATTCATAGTTTAAAGTTTTCTGTTTATAATATTTTGGACTGGAATATCTGTAGTCAAAGGCTGTTGCAGGTTGGTGGGAGAGTTTTTCTCTAGACCTGAAGGTAACAAGGACATTGGGGGCAAAATTGGAGCTAATAAAGAGACCCCTACTTATTATTCTGGCTGTGTCGCCTTTGTGCCACGCCCTGGGTTATTACATGAGGGTTTAAAACAGTGGTTCCCAAAGTGGGCCGTACCGCCCCCTGGGGGGCGGTGGGATACCTTGGGGGGGGGGCGCTAAGAGGCGGCAGTGGGGCGTTCGAGGCTCTGCAGGATCATCCCCATTGACTGTTGCACCGCTCAGGAGCCAGCGCCTCGAATGCGGCAGCTCCGATGCACCGCATTGTAATGGGCTCCAGGAGGAGAAGGGGATGGAGTGAAGTGCAGTAAATTTGAGTGTGCTGCAAGAGCAGCGAACAGCCATGGAGCCGGCTGTGGTGGGGCCTGGAGGGTGCGCACAAGAGGAGAAGGAGGGGAAAAGGAGGAAGGAAGCCTCCACCACGGCTTGCGCTCATTCCTCAGCCAACGTGGATTTCCAAAAACTCGCCAAGAAGAAAGAAAAGAAGCTTCTCACACTCTCGGAAAGCCCTGCATGCTCTCTACTCTTCGCTATCCTTTTTTCTTCCTTCCTTTTGGAAATCCGGGCTAGCTGAGGAACGAGCGGAAGCCGCGGTGGAGGCTTCCCTCCTCCCCCTCCTCTCGTTCTTCAGCCAGCCCAGATTTCCAAAAGGAAGAAAGAAAAGGGGACAGCGAAGAGCCCCAAGGAGAGCACGCAAGGCTTTCCAAGAGAGTGAGAAGAGACACAGACAGTGAGGGAGGGAGAGAGAGAGAGAGAGAGAAACAAACGGAGGGAGAGAGATTCGGCTCCATTCAGCTCCCCTCTCTCTGTCTTTGCCCAGTTTTGCAAAGATTCAGCAGCGATCTAAGGCAGCAACCTCGTAGCATTGTGAGGTAACAGCCTGACTGTCACTCCTTTTGGAATGCGAGGTTTATTTTTGTATCTTTCCAGAGACAGAAAGGACGTGGCCAAATTTCCTTACAGTTATTCCCTGGCTGTGGGAGTTGGGAAGGGGGGTGGGGAGTGGGAGAGAAGGAGGGAGGAAGAGGCAGAGAAAGAGAGAAAGTTAGAGGAGAGAGAGAGAAGGAGAGGGAGAGAGAAAGAAAGAAAGAGAGATGAGAAGGAGGAAAGGAGGGAAAGGGAAGATAGAGGGAGAATGATAGAGATGGGAGTGGGATGGAGGAGAGAGAGAGCAACCTGTTTCCATAGAAAACACAGAAAACCACAAAACCTGGGGGGTGGTGGTCATGTGACTCAGTGGGAGTGACATTGAGTTGCCACGCCCACCCATGTCTTGGGGCTCCCGGTATTTTGTTTTCTGTGGGAAACAGGTCCAAATGGCTCTTTGAGTGTTTAAGGTTGCAGACCCCTGACCTAGGGGGAGGCAGAGGAAGGGGGGCTTTGACCACATGCCCAATATCCAGGATCCTGCTCAGCCAAGCCTGCCCCTCTTTGTAGTTGCAGTGCCCGACAGCAAGTTCACAGGGTGCCCCTCCTGCCAGGGATCAGCCTCCCAAGCTGCCCCCCCTCTCAGGGCACTCACGTCGTAGAGGGCGGTGCTGTTCCCTCCTTCCTGGAGCAGGCAGGGCTGAGGAAGCCCAGGGCAGGCAGCTTTGCTTTACTTTCCCAAAGTGCCGCAGCTGTCGCGGTCTGTCTGTCCATCTATCCATCCATCCAAAAGGTCTGCCTGCCTGCCTGCCTGCCTGCCTGCCTACCTGCCTGCCTGCTTGTCTTTCTGTCTACCTACCTACCTACCTACCTACCTACCTACCTGTCTGTCTGTCTGTCTATCTATCTATCTATCTATCTATCTATCTATCTATCTATCTATCTATCTATACCTATCTATCTATCTATCTATCTATCTATCTACCTACCTACCTACCAATATCTATCTACCTGCCTGCCTACCTTATCTCTACCTACCTACCTATCCATCCATCCATCCATCCATCCATCCATCCATCCATCCATCCATCCATCCATCCAAAAGGTCTGTCTGTCTGTCTTCCTGCCTGCTTGCTTGCCTGCCTGCCTACCTACCTACCTACCAATATATCTATCTACCTACCTATCTACCTACCTACATGTCTCTCTCTCTCTCTGTGTCTCTCTATCCATCCATCCATCCATCCATCCATCCATCCATGTTTGAAGCACTGGCCCCGCAGGCACATTGGGAAAGTAGAGCAAAGCCAGTCTGGGAGGGAGGGAGGGGGAGAGAGAGAGAGACCAGATGCATCAGATTGAAATCAGGTCTAGTTTAGTCTGAGCCCCTTTTCCACATTGAAACATCTTTGGCTTCTATTAAACGTTTTGTGGACGAAACATGGTCAAGACTATCAGGAAGCTCTCACATTTTGTTGAAACTTTAAACAGGATCCATTGGACCAGATCTCCACCCTAAAAAATTACTTTTCCCCAATGTTTTAAAGTGCCAATTCTGAAGAAGGCAAAACCAAAATGTACTGGTAAATTACAAGAACACCCCCCCACCCCACCCCCACACACTCACACTCCCTTCTAACCCTGCTGGAGCAGGTTATTGGACTAGAATAGATATCTCATTATCTTTCTCCTCCCTCCCTCCCTCCTTCTTTATTTCTTTTTCTTTCTGTCCCTTCCTTCCATCCCCCCCTCTTCATCTGTCTCTTTTTCTTTCTTTCCCTTTTCTCATTCTTTTCTTCCTTCTCTCTTTCTCTCTCTCTTTCTTTTCTCTCTCTCTCTTTCCCTCTCTCAGGCTCACCCCATTGACTTGGTGCACTGTTTTGCTCGGACTTGCTTGGGCAGGTCCCTCCAGTGCAGCGGGCTCAATGGGGTGGACCTGCGGGGCTGGCACCTAAAATGCGGCAGTGGTGGCACGTTTGAAAAGTTGAGCAAAGCCAGAGGTCAGTAATTTTTGCTGCAAAGAATCACAAAAGCTTCTGGGTTGTGCACAAGAAGGGACACACATGTCAATGCAATTCAGCAACATAAAATAAAGAAATAAAAATAAAACAAATCAACAAGAATCGGCAAAGCATCTCTGATTAGATTTCATTCACTACTAGAATCTAATCAGAGATGCTTTGCCGATTCTAGTGCAATGACCTGTTCCAGCAGGGTTAGAAGGGAGTGTGTGTGTGTGTGTGTGTGTGTGTGTGCATGGCTGTCAAAACTCCAAAAACAGGTCAAGTATCTCTGGGGAGGCCAGCCATAAATTAAAACACTTGCTAAACAACCAGCCATTAAGTGAGGACCACTTGTATTTGGTTTGCCAGTCATCTGGCCACGCCCACCCAGTCACATGACCACTAAACCATACCTATCCAGTCACGTGACCAGCAAGCCACGCCAGCCAGCAAGCCACACCCACCCAGTCACATGACCAGCAAGCCATGCCCATCCAGTCATGTGACCAGCAAGCCACGCCCTCAAATTATGCCATGCCTACAGAAATCATGAAATTAATTATTAAAATTAATTATTAATATTAAAAGAAAAGTCATGGAATCAATTATTAACCAATCCATCATCCTTCACTTAGAGACAAATAACCTACTCTCCAATAAACAATTTGGTTTCAGAAAAAAACTATCCTGTAATCTGCAACTCTTACACTGCAAAAACATATGGACGACACAACTCGACCAGGGCAAAGCAATAGACGCAATCTACATAGACTTCTGTAAAGCCTTTGATTCAGTGGTACACGACAAACTACTCCTAAAAATAAAATCCTATGGTATCTCTGGACAACTGAATAACTGGATAGAAGCATTCCTGTCAAACAGGCAACAAATGGTCAAAATCGGGAGCGTACTATCAAATCCAGTACCTGTCAATAGTGGTGTTCCCCAAGGCAGTGTTCTAGGACCAACTCTCTTCATACTCTACATAAACGACCTCTGTGATCATATTAAGAGCAACCATGCGTTCTCTTCGCTGATGATGTAAAGCTGTTCAATACCACAGACAATACTGCTACCCTACAAAAAGATCTTGACTATGTATCAGAGTGGTCAAACAAATGGCAACTTCAAATCTCAACAAATAAATGCTCTGTCTTACATATTGGCAAAAAAAATCAGAAAATAAAATACAAGCTGAATAGTCAAGATCTTGTTGATGACTCAAGCTCTGTAAAGGACCTTGGAATACTCACCTCTAATGATCTAAGTGCTAGAGCCCACTGCAACTACATAGCCAAAAAGGCATTAAGAGTTGTTAACCTAATCCTACGTAGCTTTTTCTCTGGTAATATCACACTACTAACCAGAGCATACAAAACATTTGCTAGACCAATACTCGAATACAGTTCATCAGTCTGGAACCCACACTACGTATCTGATATTAGCACAATTGAGAAAGTCCAGAAATATTTCACAAGAAGAGTTCTCCACTCCTCTACTCGTTGTAGAATACCTTATGCCACCAGACTTGAAATTCTAGAACTTGAAAACCTTGAATTACGCCGTCTTCGGTCTGACTTAAGCATGGTATATAAAATCATACATTGCAATGTCCTACCTGTCAATGAATACTTCAGCTTCAACCATAACAACACAAGAGCACACAATAGATACAAACTCAAAGTAAACCGCACCAAACTTGATTGCAGGAAATACGACTTCAGCAATAGAGTGGTCAATGTCTGGAATACTCTACCCGACTCTGTAGTTTCTTCCCAAACCCCAAAAACTTTAACCTTAGACTGTCTACTATTGACCTCACCCCTTTCCTAAGAGGTCTGTAGGGGGCGTGCATAAGTGCACCAACGTGCCTACCGTCCCTGTCCTATTCTTTCTCTTATTCTTTTATTTTTCTTATATGTACCCATTTCATGTATTCACAACTATGTATACATTTATACTTATTATCTTGTAAACAATTGGCAAATCAAATAAATAAATAAATAAATAAATAAATAAATAAATAAATAAATAAATAAATTTAAATCCCACCCCTGGGTGGGGGGGGGCACCGAGGATGAGTTTCTAGCACCAAGGGGGCGGTGGACTGAAAAAGTTTGGGAACGACTGGTTTAAAATATTGATCTTCTTTGTAAAAATGGCTATTTTTGAAAATGCTTTTGTTTGGATAGCATGCAACATTGTTTGTATGAGACCTTGCTTGAGAGACTCATTAATAAATACACATTTAAAAAAGAAATTGTCTGAATTTGACTGAAGAGTAGTAAAGACTTAAAAAGCTCTGTGTCTCTCTGCTGCTGTCTGATTTATAATGGAGCATATAGGAAGACCGGGGCTTCATTGTTTTTGTCTTTTTTGTCTTTTGCTTATCAATTTATTATGGTTGAACTTTTAATGTATGTGCCAACAAGTCAGTGTTGTCTGCTCTCAACCACGTAAATAGATTTTCTCTATGACAATTTATGTCTTAACCTGGTTCTTCAATTTTCCAAAGGTATATCCATCACCACTGTAACTGAATCCTTGCTTCTGCTTATCCTCTTCTTCTCTTTCAGAGAAGAGAGCTAGGTCTTCAGATATATTCAAAACAGAATAATTTAAACCTGGTTATTTGTGCCTCTGTGTTGATCTATTTCATGATCCATTTGCAGGTAATCCTCAACTTATGACCACAATTGAGCCCGAAATGTCTGTTATCAAGCGGGAAAGTTGTTAAGTGAGTTTTGTCTCATTTTGTGACTTCCTTGCCGTAGTTGTTAAGTGAATAACTGCAGTTGTTATGTTAGTAACAAGGTTGTTAAGGGAATCTGGCTTTCTCATTGACTTTGCTTGTCACAAGGTTGCAAAAGGTGTTGCCATGACCCTATTTACGACTCTGCAACTGTCATAAATATGAGTCAGTTGACAAGCGTCTGAATTTTGATCACATGACCATGGGATGCTGCAACTGTTGTAAGTATAAAAAATGGTCATATGCCATTTTTTTCAGCACCATCGTAACATTTAATGTTCAATATGTTGTAAGTCAAGGACTACTTGCATTTGTTTTATTGGCTGCCTGTGGTATTCCCAGGAGTTTTCTACAGGACCAAAGTTCAAAAATGCCAATATTCTTCTTATCCTGTTTCTTTTTCAAAGAGTAACTTTCACTTCTATTTAGAGTTACGGGGAATACCATTGCTTGCATTTTTCTGATTTTTGTAAGTATAAACACATCAGGGCTTCTGAATAATTGCCCCCCCAAATAACTGCTTTAATCATTATTTAATGAAAAGCAGTAACCAAGTGCTGCCAATAAATAAACATAAATACAGGATGGCATTAGTCAGCAGTTACATCTTTCTTTGAACTCGCAGGTTGGTTTGAATTATGATACAGAATAAACAGGATAGCAGTTATAGGAAGATTATAAGTGTTTTGGCAAAAATATGTTATATAGCTTTCTAGTAAAAGCATGTCACTGGGCAGATGTGCTTGATTCTTACATGTATCTTCCTAACCAATAGATGTGTCTTTCTAAAAATGTAATGTTAAAAATGTCATATAATTATATCTGGATAACTTAGTTGCTTTAACTTTTGTGATCTGGTCTTGATTGTAATAAAATGTTTATTCATTCATACATGGAGAGCAGGACTTGGCTCCAGTACAGCAATGAAGATTTCACTGGAAATACTTTATTGTTAAAATACAGTATATCATATAAATTTGTTCTATATGAATTTTGAAAACATGTCTCTTTCAGGAATAACTTCCTTTGTTTATACCATGTACTTCCTTTTAATTTTTATGGGGAATGTAGTGCATAGTGCATCTTCTGCATATTAGAATGGGTGCCTAAATGGATTTATTGTTCATGTACATGATTATAGCGAATCTCATGTTGTCTTGTCCTTGCTAATTTCTCATTTTGAACATAGTGTATTACTATGGTCAGTGATTAAAGTTGAGTTTGGTTTTAAGACTGTTGGAAGAATAAAGTAGAAGATAACCAGTTTGTGTAGTGGTTAAAGGCACTAGGTCAGGAACTGGGAGACCATAATTTCTAGTCCTGCCTTAGACACAAAGCCAGCTGGGTGACCTTGGGCCAGCCACTTTTTTTCAGCTCCAGGAAGAAGGTAATGGCAAATCTATTCCAAAAAACTTGCAAAGAAAACTGCAAGGACCTGTCCAGCTAATTACCAGGAATTGAGACTGACTCAAATAATAAATACAACATAAAAACGTTGTGAACCACAAGGAGTTCTACAGATTTTATTTTGATAGTTGTTGCAGACTATAGGAAGCAGTGTTCATATCTGTTTCAAAGCCCTTGAGCCAGCACTGTTTCCATGGTGATGTGGCCAGCATATGTCACAGAGCACAACTACCACCCCACCAAAGTGGTACCTATTTATTTGCATTTTTGTGCTTTCAAACTGCTGGATTGACAAGAGCTGGGACAAGATGAAGGGACAAGGACAGGAGCTCACTCCATCGTGTGGTGCTCGGGTCTCTTAACCGTTGAGCCACCACACCACCCTTGTGACCAATAAACAAGAATAAAAATAAATCTGAAAGACACAAAACTAAATTATTAAGTTACATACATTACTTATTTCTAAAAATAAGTATAGTAAAATACTCAAATTTTAATTCAGTAGTAGGTAAAATTTTAGGCTGCTTAAGTGATAGCTGTAGGAAGTAGATAAGCATTAATAAATAAATGTAAATTCATTGTTAGTTACCTTTGTAAAACTTTAAAACAAGAGTTTTAAAATTGTGCACTGAGAGCCTAAACGGGGCATGATCATATGATGAACTAAAATGATATTTAAGTAGAATTTAGCTATAGTATCATTCTGAGGTGTCTGCTGGGAGAAGAATAAGGTTGGCTGTTTTGCTGTTTCTGATAGTTAAAAAAGGTGTAACCGGGGTGGGCTGCTGGGGGTTTGCAAGGGTTTGGGAGAACCCCTAGCTAAGATTCTGTACATTTTGGAGAACCCCCAAATCACACTCCTGGCTGCCCCTCCCACCCCGCCCCTCCCAGGAGTCCCCATGTGGCCCATTTTGGATGCAGGTAAGTGCAGGGTGTGCGCGGAGGCTCAGGGAGAGCGAAAAACAGGCCTCCCAGAAGTTTGAGAAGGCTGGAAATGGGCCTGTTTCTGGCTTCCAGAGAGCCTCCGGAGCCCGGGGAGGCAGTTTTTGCCTTCCCAGAGACTTGAGGAAAGCCTCCAGAGCCCAGGGAGGGCAAAAACGCCCCTCCCCGCCATGGTGCAGGAAGCCAGCTAGGCCACACTCACCATGGCCACGCCCACGCAGCAACCGGGCAGAGAACCCTTTGCTAAAATTTTTGAAGCCCACCCCTGGATGTAATTATATCTTTAAGCCAATTTATATAAAAGGGACAGTGAAGAAAAATGTATGTCTTTGATTCAATTTATTCCTAAAAGACATAGCTATAAATGATGGGATAGAAGCATGTTTTTCATTTGCCAGCTGAAGTTAAGACATGAAGTCTGGCTGCTGTAAAAGCTCTTCACTGTGTTTGATACAAAATACTGACAGGAGATCTAGCTGTTGTATGTGGTTTACCCTGGTTAAACTATATCATTTCCGAACATAGTTTATATAAGAGTAAGTCAAGAATCCACTGCTTTATTTCTGATACTTCTGAATTTTTAAAGTTGGTCAAAACAGATATTGCATGAAAAATCCACAGAGTCTTAAACTGAGCTCCATTTCAATTAACGAAGGAATAAAATTAACTTGTAGAATCAAAGAAGTAGGAAGATTTTCAAGGAAAACTAGTATCGGCCAATTGAGTGTCAGTGTTGGATTTTAACAAAGATAAGTTTAAGTCTACACTTAATAAAGATGTGAAGATTTTATTTATTTCATTTATTTAAAAGATGTATATAGTTGCTTATCTTATATTGAAGTCTAGGTGGCTCTCAATCAACAATTAAAACAATATCAATAAAAACTAATGCATAGCTCACTTAAAATCAAAAACATTAAAAGCATTTGGACACAAAGAGTTAGGCCTTTAGACATTTTGATTGATCAGTTTCTTTAAAAGCCACATAATATTACCACATACTATAGATTAGATTTGTGCTGTACTTTTCTGGTGAATATTGAAGGACTGTTGAATGTTCTTCACTAAAGCCAACATGTTCCTCCATCATAATATTGTTTTACAGCAGCCAGGCACTCAGTTTTTGGCACATAGCTTAACCTTTTGACAGGCTCATAAGAAGGTAATTTGAAGAAGGAGTTTTGTCTTCTTTTTCATATAGTGGAACAGTGAGAAATACGTTTTTGGACTCTGAGACATATAATGTACAGCCTGCCCTAAACAGATTTGCTAGAACTGGGACCATGAGTTGATACTTGCCTTCAATAATTCAGCAGAGATTAGGTAGTCTCTAAAATTTGTCTTGTTTTAACTGTGTAATAAATTTAGCAATCTCAAAATCAGACACCACAAGTCAGCCTGCTAAGTCTTTGGAGTGCTATAAAGACTGTTTTATAGCTAGAGCTGGAGTCTTCTCTAAACTAAGTTTTAAAATAGTCAGTTCAAGCCTGTTTTGGAAAAGTACAAAATAGAATGTCCAAATCTGCAGAATTATTTTCTTCAATCATTTGGGCATGTTTCTGCCAATTGGTTTTCTGCATCACCATTTTTTTCTTTAAAGGTAACTTAGATTACTTTTCCATCAACTATACAGTTAAGTTTGAGGGAGCCTGAAATATTGGTTCTGTATGTCTGAAATTAATTTGTCTTTCCATAGCATTTACACCTCCATAGTTGAACTAGAATTTGGAATTATGCTTCTCCCTCTCCCTCTCGCTCTCCCTTCCTCTGTTTTTCTCTCCCTCCCTCTCCCTCTCTGTGTGCATGTGTGTGGTTTGTGTTTGGATGCGGTTTTAAACTAGACATTCTGGTTACTTGATATCTATTTTTGCAAATGTTAATAGTGACTATATGGCTGAGTATCCACTGAGTATCCACTGAATGTGTAATAGTGGAGTTGAGAGGGTTGGTCTGAACTATAAAGGAAGGAAAGCCTTCCTCTGCACTCTTGGAAGTTAGATATTCATTATGCACTCATCTTATTGTAATTTGAAACAACTGCTGAGCTAAAATTTTTGCTTTTTTGGGGGGAATTGTAGGAATAACAATTGGTGGATGTAGAAGTAAAGGTGCTGGCTGGAAAGCAGAAGAGTGTGAATTCTAAGCCTCCCTTAGGAATTAAAGATATCTGGGTGACTTTGAGCCAGTCACTCTCTCTTAGCCCAATCCACCTCATAGAGAGGCTGTTGTGAGGAAAAGAGGAGGAAGGAGGTATGTTTGTCGCCTTGAGTGGATCAATTTTTTTTAAAAAAGTGGGATAAAAATATAATAATACAAATAGTCCTCAGTTTATGACCACTTGTTCAGCAAATACTTAATCTTACAACAGTGCTGAATGAGTAGTAGTTATGACTGGTCCTTGGAGTTCTGGCTGTTGTAGCATCCCCATGATTATTTGATCCAGATTTTCAACATTCCCTACTAGCATTCTACAAGGAAAATCAATGAGGAAGCCAACAGGAAGGTGATCATGTGAGACTTCTCTTAATGATGGCCACAGGGACTGCCAAAGCTGCTCTCACTAAGCAGCATGGTCATGTGATGCCACATTTTGCAACTGTGTTACTTAAGGACAGCAATTCCAGTCATAGTTGCCATCACAAGCCAAGGACTACTTATAATAATAACAACAATATAAGTAGCTTTTCACCCCTTCTTCCAAGTCTCCTGCTAAAGTTTCCCACTCTGATGATGGCAGAATTTGGCTGTAGCTCAATTAAATTGGAAATCTGTTGCTCAAGAGTGTCCCACACTTCATTAGTTTACAATAATAGACATCAGTGAGATAAATGTTAAGTAAGAACAATTTATAATCGCACGCTGAAAAACCTAAGGATTGATGTACTATCTGAAATGAATCTGCTGAGATGGTTGCAGCTTCTCCTACCTTCATGTTTGGAGTTACCCCCGAAAGAAAAGGATTTATATACTATAGGGATATACACTCCCAGATCTCTGAGAAAAGGATAATATAAAACCTTGCTTTCCTTGAGGTCATTTAGTTTCAAGCACCAGCCAGAATTGTTCCAGGAGACCAGCAAGATTTTCTGATGGAATGGTTCCTTTACAGTGAAAGAGATGCTAATGAACCCATCAATGCTTCTGCAGGACAACCTGAAGGGTTATTGAGGGAATGGGCCTCAGCCCATTAGAGGATTTTAATACAGATGTGTTGTGAATGCACATGTGTTGCCTTGAATGTATTTGTATGATTATGAGCAGCAACTAACTAAATACTCTGAATGATTTATTGTATGTCTTCATAAGAAGCAAAAATTGAGAGGAAATACAAAAGGAATAGATGATTTCTGTTGGCGGGGGCACTATGCTTTTAACACATTTTGGGGTGGGCTGCTTGAGAGCTGCAGCCATTAAATATTACACAGACACACAATATATCCAACCCACCATTTCTGCCTCCCTCCACCCCCCATACACACCTCCTTTCTCACTCCTCTCTCTCTCTCTCAAACACACATGTATATATATGTATGTGTGTATGTGTGTGTTAACATACATATATACCACACATATATATTACATATATATCTGTCCCTCTCTCTCCTCTCTCCCTTCATCCCTCTCTCTCTCTCAAACACACATGTGTATGTATGTATATGTGTATGTGTGTGAGCGCATACATATATATACCACACATATATTATGTATATGTCTGTCTGTCTTTCCCTCTATCTCTCGCTCCATGTTTTCTTCTACTTGAAATTTCCTTGATGTGTACAGCTCTAAGACCATGAAATGGATTACCCTAACCACTTGCCTGACCTCACCTCTGCTGCATATCAACTCTTAACTGTGTGCTAGATTCAGGTAACACACACACTCTTTCCCCCTAGACCTAACTCATCCAACAATCACTTTTTTCCCCAGTCTGCGTCATTCAGGTTATTCCAACAAACAGCAGGAATGCTGCCTGTGGAGCTTGACAAGAATACAGTAGTATTAAATGGAAAGGACAAAGAAAAAGATCTAGATGGACGTTAAATAATACCATTTTAAAGGAAAAAGACTTCACACAGTGGATGGAGAAAGAACTGCCTTTTTTCTTTAGAGAAAACAAAAAAAAAGATACATCAATTCAGAACGTATGGGATACAATGAAGGCATATGCCAGAGGCTTGATAATAGACTATACAAAGAAAAGAAATACCATGAAAAGACTAGCCTCTAAGGCATTAGAGGATGAGTATAAAGGACTTCAAGAGGTACAGAAAATGCCACAGAAAAAGGACATTAAGTTAAAAATTGATATAACCAAACATAAAATGGGTCTAATAGAAAAAGAAGAATTAGCACAGAAAATTAGAGGTGCTAAACAGAACTACTTTGAAGATGCAAATAAACCAGGTAGATGGTTAGCATATAAATTGAGAAAGGAGGAAGAATCAAGGAAAATATTGCAATTAATAGATTATCAAGACCAAGTTTGCTATGGTAGTAAAGAGAAGAAAGAAATCATTCGAGACTATTATGGGAAACTATACACACAAGAGAATATTGATGAGGAAAGAGTTAAACAGTACCTACAGAATGCTAAGTTATCCCAGATACCTAAAGAGATTGAAACAATGTTAGAAAGCAATATAACGATGATGGAGTTAACTGAAGCACTCAAGAAGCAAAATAATGGAAAGGCACCAGGCCCAGATGGACTTCCGGCAGAATTTTACAAAACATTACAAGAATCGTTGAATCTTCCATTGCTAGAAGTTATGAATGAAGTTATGTTAAAGAAGAGGATACCTAAATCATGGTCAGAATCTTATATTACACTTGTTCCAAAAGAGGAGGCTGATCCATTACAAATCAAGAACTATAGACCTATTTCCCTACTAAACGCAGATTATAAAATTTTTGCTTCAATATTGACAGAAAGACTTAAAAAATACTTAAATAATTTTATCCATCCTGATGAAAATGGATTTCTGCCAAAGAGACAAATTAAAGATGAGAGTAATCTTGGACAATTTGGAATACTATGAGGCACATCCTGAAAAACAAATGGCTCTGATATTTCTAGATGCACAGAAGGCATTTGATAATGTGAATTGGCGATTCATGTTATTATTGCTGGAACAGATGGGCTTTGCTAGAAAATTTATTCAAGCGATAGAAGCTATATATCATAAGCAAACGGCAAAGGTAATGATAGAGGGAGAACTGACAGACTCTATCGATATAAGAAAAGGAACAAGACAAGGATGCCCACTATCACCTCTGTTGTTTGTGTTAACTTTGGAAATGCTAAATAGAAATATTAGAGATGAAAAGAATATAAAAGGGATGAAAATTTAAAAGGAAGAATTTAAGTTGCAAGCATTTACAGATGATCTGGTTTTTATCTTAGAAGACCCACTAGAAACAGCATCAAAATTGATAGAAAAGATAGAGACATATGGAAAGGTGGCTGGTTTGAAAATAAATAAAGATAAGACAAAGATCTTGACAAAGAATATGCTATCAAGACAAAAGGAAAAACTGGCAGACCTATTGAAAATTCAGGTCACGATTAAGATCAAGTACTTGGGGATATACTTGACAGCAAGATGCAGTAGACTAAAAGAGAATAATTATATCAAACTTAAACAGCAGATAGCGCTAGATTTGGCGAAATGGGAACATTTACAACTGTCATTAATAGGGAGAATATCAACAATCAAGATGAATATATTACCCAGAATTTTATATTTGTTGCAAATAATTCCAATTAGGCTTGGAAAAGACTACTTTGAAGATTTAAATAAAATTGTGTTGAAATATATATGGCAAGGTAAGAAAGCGAGAATAAAGTTAAAACTTTTGCAAGATGCTAGAATAAGAGGAGGATTTGGTTTGCCTAATTGGGAGTTGTATTACCAAGCTACAAATTTGATGTGGGTTAAGGAATGGATAACATTAAGAAATACTAGATTGTTGACATTAGAAGGACATGATCTGTTGTTGGGGTGGCATGCATTTTTATGGTATAAAGGAACTAAAGCACAGGGGTACTTTAGAAGACATTATATACAGGAGTCTCTGTGGTTAAAATGGGAGAAGATTAAAAGACACTGTTATTTAAAAATTCCAGTCTGGCTATCGACTATTGAAGCATTTTCTTATCCTATAATATACAAAAAGGAACAAACAGTTAGATATGGTGAAATATTGAATGAGAAGGGTGAACTTAAATCTATACAAAAACTAGAGGAACAAGGTATAAAGATGAATTGGTTTTCATATGCGCAAATACATTCAAGCTATGATAAAGATTCTAAAACAGAAGGTTTCTATGATAAACTGACTGACTTAGGTAAGATTTTGATGAAAAGGTGATTAAAAAATTGTATGGATATTTATTAGAAATTAAACTAGAAGAAGAACAAGTTAAAGAAACTATATGATTGCTTGGGGGAAGAATTTTGGATATGGGATTGATCTAGAGAAATGGCAAAAATTGTGGTCTCAAAATTATAAAATGACAATGTCAACAGCATATAAAGAAAATTTGTATAAGATGTTTTACAGGTGGCATTTCCCCCCGACAAGAATAGCAAGAATGTTCAAGAATAAATCCAAAAAATGTTGGAAATGTCATCAGACACCTGGCTCATATTACCATATGAGGTGGACTTGTGCGGATGCTAAAAAATACTGGACTAAAATCCAGACGTGGTTGGAAAAAATGACAAAAAAGCATATAGATTTGAAACCAGAGATATTTTTATTGGGAATTTTACCTGAAATATATAGTAAAGACTTGAAATACCTGATTGTAAATGTATTAACAGCGGCTAGGATTGTATTTGCTAAAAACTGGAAAAATGAGAAAACACCATCACAGGAGGAAATCATTAAGAAAATATTGGAATGTGCTGAAATGAGTAGATTGACATTTGAAATTAGAGAACAAGATAATAAACAATTTTATAAAATTTGGGATCTATTCTATCAATGGTTAGACAATAAAATATAGTAATGAAATACGTAGACTTTTAGAAAATACTAAATATATAAAGATGTATTCTTTTCTTATTATATCTACAAAATGATTCTAGGATAGATTTGGGATGATAATATGAACTGTCATAAAACAAATTAAGTAAAATATGATTATTTCAAAAAGCAAGTATAGTCAAATGATTGATTAATAATGATATTAATGTATTTAATATTTGATTGAAAATACGAGATTATATACAATGTAATTGTAATTGAAGACTACAAAATGGAAGCACAAAACAATTTGTAAACCAACCAGCACACTGTATGTATATACATAGAAGATGGCTTGATGTTTTTATGTTTTGTTTGTTTATGTTTGTTTTAAAAACCAATTAAAAAAAAAAAGAATACAGTAGTTGAAAATGCATGTGATCTGCCAAGGACTGAACACACTGCAACATTTCTGACACTGAGGAAGTGGCAGACCAGCAATAGGAAGACTCATACTCATGTCATTACCTCCACAGAAGACAAGCTCCATATTTATTTGTTTCCTTTTATTGATTAAACAATACATGCTACCAAGTAGCGCAGTCCTTCAGGAATTGGAGAGGGGAGTTCTGCATGTGTACAGTAGGGGATAGATTGTGTTGAATATATGGAGGGTGTTGAGGTAATTCCCCGTTAGGAGAATGAGCGCATACAGGGAGACGTATTTGAGAGTAGTGTTTGACTAATACACACACAGTACACAGATACACTGTACAGTAAATGTAGGTTTTTACTCCCAGATAGTTTAAGCAAAGTTCAAGATAAGCAGTCCAAAAGTCATTCACAGGTAAATCAGTCAGTTTTTCAATCCAGGGATAATCCAAATATCAAAGTCCAGTGTCAAAAAACAGTTCAGTATCAGACTTACATCAAATCCAGTAATATCAGTCAATTAGGAAAAATGGAGGAACGGCAATACTTTCCAACAGAAGGAAACAGCGATACTCACTCAGACACACTCTCTTCTGAGACTAAGACTAAACAACCCAGGTTTCTGGCTCCATCTTATGGCTGTTTGAGAAACCACACCCAATTGCATGCTCTTGCATTCCCTTAAAGATATAGTACTAAAATGTTTATCCTGGTTTATATATTTCTAGCCCAAATACCTCTTAGGTGACTTATATTCCTAACAGAGGGCTTTAATTTCATTGGCAGCAATTGCCCTTAGGATCAAGGAATTTATAAAGCCATCATGTCTGTTGGGGTTTTTGCTGCCTGGGGTCTCAAAATCACATGTTCATTTTGTCATGTGCACAAGGGGACAAGCAGCTCTGCTAGCAACACCACCCCCCCGCAATACAATAAAAATAGTGTGACTCTGACTTATTTTCTTTTGTCATGTATGAGCCAGGAACAGCTTCACATTGCTCTTGGAGTGCTTTTTTTTTTTTTTTTTAAAGTAAATTAACTGAAGTGCTTAACATGTAATTATGCATGGCTCATATAAAATACGACAGTCTGAAAAATGAAGCTTCATACCATGGCTAAGCCATTTCCATGTCATATCAGAACCCAATTTTTATCCAGATTCTTCAAAGACAACTTTTATCTGAAATGGTAAAAAGCTAAGAAGTTCACTAGGATGAACTGTACAGTCAATTGCTACTTCACTACAATTAAGTTGGATTTGAATATAACAAACTAGCTCGATACCCGTGCTTCGCTATGAAACTATGTGGTTGGGCTTACCGTGTTTCTCCAACAATACGCCCCCCCAATAGGAAGACTCAGCATGTTTTCTAGGCATAAAATGAAATCAAGCCCCTCCCCCCAAATTTAGGCCTATTTTAAAACATGTGAAATTGGGGGGGAAAGGTGGGGGGGGGAACTTGCCATTAGGAGCGCCCTGCGGGCAGCTACGCCTCCCCATCAGCCGCTCCTAACAGCCAATCATGGCGGAGCGTGGAGGGCTTCCTACCCCCCACCAAGCGCCTTTGCTGCAGACCCAGGTCAGCAGGCGGGCAGCGTCGGTGTGGATGTCCACCGGCAGCACTTCAGCCACTTCTCAGGCCACCGTAGTAGCTTCCATGGTTCCCACTGGTGCTGGCTCCTCTCATGCCAGCGCTGTCTCCAACAACAGTGTCTGAGTCGCTCCCGCTTTCCCCTCATCCCCGTAACAACAGGAAAAAAAAAACATTTTGAGGTACCTGGGAGTGCAGTGCGCTGCGTTTTGGTTTAATCTGGAGCGTCTGAGTGGGCATGAGAAGAGCCGAGCGAGTGTCTCTGCTGCTGCTATCCTTGGTGCTCCAGCCTCGGGCTCTGCAAGTTTCCAAAAGTACCGGTGTGCAGCCCGTTCCTGCATTCCAAGCACGCCCAGGCCAAGTTGCAACTGTCCCTCTTGCCAGCGCCATCTCCAACAACAACGGCAGCAGTGGCAGGAACCGTGGAAGTTACGGAGGCGGCTCCCTCACCCGAGAAGTGGCTGAAACACTTCCACAGTTTCCGCCACTGCCGCCGCTGTTTTTGGAGACGGCGCTGGCGAGAGAGGGACAGCACCAGCGGGAACCGTGGAAGCTATGGACACCTGAGAAGCAGCTGAAATGCTGCTGGCAGATATCCCCACTGCCTGCCCGCTGACCCGGGTCTGCAGCAAAGGCACTTGGCAGGGGTAGGGAGCCCTCAATGCTCCGTCATGATTGGCTATTCGGAGTGGCTGGTGGCGAGGCGTAGCTGCCCGCGGGGTGCCCTAGGCAAGGGTGTGCGGGGGGAGAAATTAATTCACCCCCCAAAAGACATCCTAACCATTTTTTCAGGGCTCAAAAAAAAAAAAAAAATTATGACCCGGCCTTATTATATGAGAAACACGGTAATTTTGGGGGAGAAAAATAAGGGAAAAAATTGTGCCTCTTCCTACCAGCATTCATTGGTATTCATCTGGCTAGTGTCCTGTGAATGAATTGAGGGCTGTTTGGAAACTGAAACATTATTTGCTGTGTGAGCAAGGAGACAGCAAGGAGCCTGGGTGCGGCTTAGCTCAACTGTTCTGTACTAAAGTTGCTAGGTGCTGTGAAACTAAAACTGAAACTGAAACTCCTCTCTGCTTGTGTTTTGAATTTGGAACAGATTTATTTTTAGGTGGGGAGGGGAGTAGAACTCCTTAGCATCAGAGCGTGTTAATAATAAAATACAAAATGCTCTGGTGGTCATTTCGAATAATCCTTTCTTAGTGAGTACCTAGAAGCCAAGAGGAACATACAGTATGTGCCAAATTTCAAGTTTGTAGGCTTTATGGTTCTGGAGATTTTGTGATGTGTGAATGGTATTTTGCTTTTATATATATAGATTGAATGATTTCAGATTCTTTTAACTTACAGTGTGATAATAGTAGGACAGGCCACTTTTCCTGTTGCTATTTAATTTGATCCTTGAAACTTTGGCCATCACATATTTTTTAGATATTAAGGATATTAGATGGGATGTGAATATAGATTAATTTTGTATGCTGATAATATTTTAGCAATACTCTACCTCTCTGCTAATTTTATAAATGTAATATATTGTGTTTTGCAAAGGATTGTGGTTATAACGTAAATTGGAATGAATGTTGTTTACGTCCCTTGGGGCATAACATATCAATGCAGCTAAGTAAAAAAATGGGTTTTGTGATTTCTATTGATTAAATATCTGGGACTTTATATACTCCAAAATATATGTATGCATGTGGAGTGAAATATATTTAAACTTTTAGAAAGTTTCTAGAAAGTTGAACTGGGTGTTAACAGGTGATTCAAAATTCCTTTAAAATTGTGGTTTAAAATTAATGTTATTAAAATAAATATTCTACCACATTTGATGTATGTTCTTAGTGGTATTTCTATGTTAATACCAAATAGATACATCCCTTAGATTGAAAAGTTATTTAGGAAATTAGGACAGTAGACCACCAAGGTTTTCCTTAGCTAAATTGAAATTATGAGGATGAGGAAGGTGTCTTAAATTTATCTGACTTGCAAAAATATAATTGAATCAACATTTTATCATCTACCAACATGTGGAATGAAGACATAATTGAATACTACCCTTTATGTGCTATGTTTGAAAGTTATTATGTCTCCTATTTCACAGATAGTTGAAACAACACTTAGTAAAATATATATTTTATTTAAACAGGAAATATATGTGGTGAAATATCTTTGGGCCATATTAAGACATCATTTGATAACCAGACTCGGAAGTATGTAATTTGTTTTAAATTAATTAATTTAAGATAGTATTTTCACTAATCAAAGGATGCAGCAATCTGTGTACTATGGCAGAGATTTTTGTGAAATTTTATAATAATATTCTTTACTCATTGTATTATAGTAGTTTATTAATAACTGGTGTCTATTAATAAGTATACAGTATAGTTTCTTTTTCTTTTGTCTTTGGTTTGTATGCTTGGTTTGTCTACAGTTTTCTCTTAATCTTTTTTCTTTCCAGTTTGAAAATTGTTTGGGTTAACTGTGTATGTTAAGAATGTTAAATACAAAATCAAAAAAATGGTGGGAGTTGAAGGTGTCTCACATTGTAATGTTCTATCAGTGGCATCTGCTAGGCAGGCAATGGAGGTTAAACTGATGAAAGCAGCATTGCAATGCAACCTCTGCCCTTTTTCTATGTGCATTATGAGATCATATACACACAAAAATGAGCAGAGCTGGTGGCATGACACTGCTTTTTTTCATTCTAATGAAAGCAGTGAGAAGCCAAGGATTGTGGATGTATTCCATATGGTTGGTCTGCCAATCTTGGGGCCATCCAGATGTGTGAACCCCAGATGCCAAAAATTTTCAGTATTCAGAAATGAAAGTTGACACATCTGGAGGATCCCAACACTGGGGAATGCTGCCAGAAATTCAACTGGGAAAAGAATTGCACTGGGACTGGGCTTTCACATCAAGCCAAGGTAGTTTAAACTGGAATTGGGAAGTTTGTAGCTCATAGCCTTTTAGAAAGCTCAATACTGTTTAGCATATTATGTGAACCAGGCCATTATGTTAGTCTGTAATATAATTTTCTTATCTTGATACTGCCTGTTATGTGAACACAGCATCTTTACTTTGAGTCTGCAAATTTCTCACTAGACTTTCTACATATCTAGCACTAATTTTGAAAAGATTTGGCCAAATGTTATGCCAGTGTTTTCAGGCTTCTGTATTGTGTTCGTCTGTGAGTCAGACTTTCTCAGCCGTTTCAGTTTTAAATTTGGGGCTAGCCTACTGCTGTGCCAGAATGGTTTTTTCTTCATCCTGATTGGTTGGGAGTCTTGGTCTGTGTTTATTGGTCTTGGAGTTTGCTGTGTTCTGCTTGATTGGTGTTTCTAATATCTTCTGTCTGTTTTGGGGCTTTTTTTGTCTTGATTGGCTGGCAACATTGTGTTCCTGTATTGGAGGCTTTTAGTGCAGCTTGGCTCCGAGTAAATGGACGTCTATCATTTATTAGGAAGCTAGGTTTCATCTGGGTGCCTGGTTGGGGTGTGTTTGAGCTGGAGGTATCAGTGGGGATCTGTTTGTGCCCAGGTGTTTGCCTGGCTAGTGGTATGGAGATTTTTTTGTTTGTGAGTGCAGGCTTCCAAATAATTGACAGTCTGGAGGAATCATCTCTTCTATTCATGCTTTCAGGTCTTTTTTCAGATGATGGCAGATAAGATTCTGCTGAAATGTTGCTACAACTTCGAAAGCACAACTATAATGACGTGGGAAAATACCCGAACAAAGCTGAATACCATACATGTAAGTACCCACGAAAACTTAAGAAAACACACACACCACACACACACACACACACACACACCTGATTCCTAGGGGGCAAAAGATAAGTATGATTTGAAGAGAGATTGTATTTTCCCCTAATTCTCATTAGCCTGATGGGGTCCAAAAGGCATATCAGGAAGATCCCATTTTTCTGACCTCCCTCCTCCTTTCCCCATGCATGACATCCTGAAGGCTTGAATTAGTTGCCTTGTTTCCTGACCTACTGTAGTCTCTGTTTTCAGAAACATTTGATGATAGGCAGGGGTGGAACTACGATGGATATTCAGGAAAGGAGAAAGCTTGGGCTTGTTGACTCCCACATCATACATGGCAATCTGTATAAAAATTGGAGGGTGAAACTTGGGAACCAGATTTGGCCACTTGGTTGTTCCTATATAAGGAACTATTAGCAGACCTCTTAGGTTGGTCTTCCTGGAATAGTGCTGGAAACTGAGTATTGACTGATTATGTGCCATGGCATTATTTTTGACTTAGTGATCACAGAAAAAGATATTCTCCAGGATGATCTGTCCTTAATCTGGTATTTCAGGACTTCCAATGGTGCATTTATCACCACTGTAACTCATCCCATCCATCTTGTTGCCAGACATCTTTTATTCTTTCTTTCCATGAATATTTACAATGTTTCTATAATATCACATTCTGGCTGAAGTTAGTGATACTGTATTCCATTGTTAGGTCTTGAAACATTCAGGCAATGAGACAGATTTTTTAAAAAAAATAAATAAATTCTGCTGGCTTTTGTACTATTCCTCCATGGGGCCTAAATAGATGAATTATATTGTAAGGGTTGTGAGGATCACCTCATCCAGTCAGTTTTTATACTGAAAGTCTTTTCCATCAGGTTTTAACTTCATTCTGTGAATTAAACAAATGCATGTATTTTTGTGCACCTTCAGGACATTTCTGGGTGCACTGAAGCACTTCAGACACTTTCAATCAATTGTTGTGCCTTTGATAGCTTTTGGAGTGAGTCCTTTTATCTGAAGCAACTTTCCTTTCATTGAATTCTAAAAAGCCCTTTGATCTCCAGAGTAGATACTGAGGTCCTGAGCTTTGGATGCTTTCCATTCCTTTTGAATAATCATGCCTTAGGGAGAATTTTAAACAGCGCCTCGTAACTCGCTATGTGTAAACATACTGAAAATCTGGAGTTTGTTAGGAGTATTACTTTTATTTCTAAATAACCATGCTTAAGAGTTGGGTTAAATATTGATTTTTGGACCCTCCTACTTTGATTTGATCTCTATTATAGGATAATGGTCCTCGAGAGAATTTCAAAGTTGGAATTAGACTTTGAAACCGCAAAGGTTCACTCCCCAACCTTGTATTACCTCCAAGCTTCTTTTTGTCCCTGTGATTATGATATCTAAATTTTGATTATGATGTGTTTTGTGTAATTTTCAGGCAGGAAATGTCTGAAAAACATAATATAAGCCATAATCCCATTCACTGTAGCTGTTGGGGTCCCCTTGAAAGTTAAATGCAGCTGTCAGCTTTCCAAAAATAGGGCCACTAGATCTGGGTTGAGGAAAGCCAGCAGTATCCTCAATGATAATTGGGGAATTCTGGGAAATGTAATCCACATGTTTGGAAAGGAAACTAGGTTGAGCTGGACTGACCTGTATCTTCTTACAGTAAGGATGGTTTTGCTGTTTGAAAACAATAAGCACCTTAAAGGAACTAAGGCAACCTGCAGGTGTGAAAGCTACATTGTTTGTTCATGGTTTCCCTGAAACCAAATTTCCTGTTCGTGTTCAGAATCTATTATAAGGGCTAAGTTGCTTTATCCTTTTCAGTAACACTCTCCCAAAGGAACCAGGCATCGATTTAATACTTAATTTGAATATGATAAACTAAACTTGTGACTATAGTAAATTTTATTCAGACCAGAGTTGTTAGATTAAAATTACTGAAATCTATTACCATGTTCATGCTGTTTTGAAGCAGAGCTGGTTGGATAATTTTTTTTCTCCTTGCTGAGTCAATTATACAACAAATTCTGGTAATTAGTAGCATAAAACCAGGTAATAATGTAATTAAAAAGAAAATATTTACTCACAATGTGGGCTGTTTTTTATACAGTTTAATTATGCTGTTTTGCTTGACAACTAATAGTTCACTGTAATATTTGCTTAGGTGTGCACCTTGTAGATATTAAATTAATAAAAACAGGTAGTATAATTAAGCCCCAGTTACAATCTGAATTATAATTTGCTTCTAAGGAGGGTATTTTGGTAGAAACGAGTGCTTTGATTTTGCTGATATTTCTTTTACTAAGGCTACTTGGAGTATAATCTCACCAGGGCATGAGATTTTCATCAGCCTGGGACCCAAACCCACTCATTTTTCATAAAGACAGCAGCATACAAAGACGACTAGATAATTCTGCTCATTAATATGCTTTTAGGACTGAATTTGTTTAACATGTGGGAGATGATGCTTCATGGAAGAACATGAGATGGAGTTGTGTTGTCAAGCTAAAAAACCCTCATTCAGAATCCCATTACTTAAGTGAGACCAACCAGATCAAAAATGGGGCATCCTGGCCATAGTCATTTCCACTTTGGGGCATTTAGTATATAATCCAGGGGTCCCCAATCGCCAGTCTATGGACCAGCCCTGGTTTACGGCATGCCAGAAACTGGGCCACAAAGTGCCAGCAAATAAGGAAAGCCCCATCTGTGGGATGCAGGCAGCACACGAAAACACACCTCCTTTGGTCCGTGGAAACAACTCTCTCCACAAAACCGGTCCCTGGTGCCCAAAAGATTGGGGGCCACTGGTATAATGCATATACAGGTAATCCTCAACTTACAACTTCAGTTGAGCCCAAAATTTCTGTGTGCAAAGCAAAACATTTGTTAAATGAATTTTGTCTCATTTTATGACCTTTCTCGCCACAGTTTTTAAGTGAATCACTGCAGTTGATAAGTTAGTAACACTCATGTTAGGTGAACCTGGCTTCCCCATTGACTTGGTTTTTAAGAAGGTCACAAAAGGGGATCATGTAATCCCGGGATGCGGCAACCATCACAAACACGAAGCAATTGCCAAACATCCGAATTTTGATCATGTGACCATGGGGATGCGGCAATGGTTGTAAGTGTGAAAAATGGTGCTAAGTCACTTTTTTAAACTGCTGTTATAACTTTGAGTAGTCACTAAATGAACTGTTGTAAGTCAAGGACTACCTGTATTTTAATTATAATTATATAATATAATTTAGTATTATCCTGAACTTGGAAAGACTGTGATAGCCATACTGTGTATGGCTGGGGTCCAATTCCTTTTCATTATTGGGGTAATTCTCCCTTTTTTGTGAAGGCCTTTCTTTTCATCCACATCAATCTCTTACCATTCAGCTTCACTTGATTTTCTTTAAGCCATTAATCATTTTATGGTCCTGTAAGATAACTCTGTATGACTTACTTTTTTTCCTACTTTTGAATGACCTTCTCTATTATAATTTTTTCCTCAAAAGAGAGTTGTTCCAGGCCTCTAATAATTTCAGCTGACAGTTTTCTGCTCTTGTCCCAGTTCTATAATGTCCTTCCTAAGATGTGATTACCAGAACTGTGTAATACTCAGTATTTTCAGTGATGCTATCACAGCAGGACTTTGGGATAGATCTCTAAAGCATCATTCAGCAAATGAGCTGGAGAATTCCCAATGCAATTGGATTTCCCTTTTGAAGAAAATGAAGTATAACACATTATCCTTCTTTTCCCCAAGTACAATTAACTCCAGAGTTTAAAATTACCTACACCCCTTCTTAATGTTCCTGAGGTAGTTGTAGTATGCATTTGTATCAAATTGTTACGATGTAGAAGATTTTCAAGTTTTGTGTAACTCTTCTCCTTATATTCAATGACAGTAGCAACCACTCCCATGAGGAAAGGCCTAAAAAAAGGAACCGAATTAATTCAGTTAATTAAGAGTTTGGACTGATTTTCTTTAGATACTCTGTAGATTTTGGGGTTCATATTGAAGAATGCTATGCTTGTTAAACTCTAACAGTCTTTTTCCTTTGGGACGAACACTTTTAGAAGTTGATTATTCAGTAATTTTTAGGAGAACAAATGCAATGTACTTTATGCTAACTTAACATGAGTGGCCAAGATGCTTGCCCTTGTTGAAGCCAGTGAAAATGGACCATAAATTTGAGTTAAACAACTAGATCCCATATTGCCCCAATGCAATTTGAGGATTCCCCAGGCTAGGTAAATTGTCTGTTGGCTGATTAAGCTGGTTTAATGACCCATTTGTGCTATTGTGATATATAAAATGGTTACAGTAAAGCCTTAAATTTGTGACTTTAATGCTGATGCATTTTTTTTTTCTTAAAGACCCCAGAGCTGCAGAACTAACTAAGAACACAGAGAAGAACAAATAGTGGGTTCTCTCAGGTGTGAAGGAAAGAGAAAGCCTTTTAGATGAAATTAGATAAAATGGGCACAGGGTCACTTCAGAACTGACAGGTTGGATTCTAATGCACAAGTCTCTAAGTTGCAAAGACGGGTACACAAGATCTTCAGATTTTGAGAAGAAGGGCTTGTTCCTAGTATTTGTTACATTTCTTGTGAATTATATAGCCTCTTGAACTGATAAATTATTTAAATTATACTATTAAACTTGCAGAAGTAATATTGGAGTTGAGCTAGATAATTTTTTACTTTTTTTTATCCCGTGTCCATTTTTCTTTTTGATTTTGAAAAAAAATCTTTTTCAGCCTTGATATCCTAAGCTGGTAATTTTTGCAGTTCAGGAAGAACTTTATGCAATAAATTTGGGGGAGAGGGACTATGCCTCTTCAGATATTCTTGAACCCCAACTTTCATCAACTCATATGCAGAGAGAAATTTTGGAACTGATAGGAGTTGTAGTTCGTTAATATCGGAAAGATCAATGTTTCTGTTCTTCTGATGTAAATATTCTCTTATTGTTATAATACACTCAATTTAGGTAGTTCTCAACTTAGCGCCAGAATTTCCATTGTAAAGTGTTGTGTTTGCAGGTAAAGTCAAATCTGATTTTACAACCATTTTTTATAACGGCAGCTACACGAATCACCACAATTATTAAGTGCACACTGTAGTCCTAAGTGTGAATCTGTTCTTCCAAATGGATATTTTTAGTGGAAACTAGCAAAAAAAATGCAAATTGTGATCACATGAGTGCAGGACACTTCAACCGGTCATAAATATGAGCAGTTGCCAAGAGCCTGAATTGTGATCACATGACCGTGTGTGGATGGTGTAAGGATCTGTTGTAAACATGAGAACTTTTTAAAAGATAAAATATTGCTAGAAAATAGGAATCCTGGTTGTTATGATTTAGGTAACTGATCTGATAATATTTTATGTCAATATTTCTGCTATGAATAACAGCTTTTAACACATATATTAACTTTTTAAACAACCATATATGTCTAGTTAAAGTCTCTCTTGAGTTAAGCTTGATGTATCCCCATTGCCTTCTTCCTAAATATTTTTTTTTCAAAAAGTTTCAAAAAGTTTCCCATCTAAATAATGATGAGGTCCAAATTTGTTTATCTTTTGGCAGAAGAGCCAAATTTGGCTAGATGTTTCTAACTGATGTAATACTATGATTAATATAACACTATGTCTATTTGCAGATGAATTCCTTTTTAAATAGGCAGTGTGTCAAGGCTCCAACAAATCCACCCCCATTCAAATCAAAAGTCTCTAGCTGCATCTCAGAGAAAAGAAAATTGATTTATTAGAAGTGGCCATGTTGGCGTTTAGTTGGGTGTAGCCGATACTAAATTACATCATACATTTCTCCCTTGACCCTGGTCTTCCCCCCACCCCCTGGATGTGACTTCTCCAATGGGACACATCCATCTCCAAGAGTCATCCATCATGCTCTCCAATAACCTTCTTACTCTCCGACAACTTTGGGCTGCTGGGGTGATTGTCTAGGCATTTAAGGAATGCCTTATTTTCCCCCACTCCCTTTTTCTGGCAGCTAAAAAGACCAAAAGGACTATCTTTTTAGTTGACACAGTGAACTTGAGAAGTTCAAATCAAGAACTAAGACATCCTTGGAAAATTATGTTTACCAGTTTCATTGCTACTTGAAGCATTGTCATGGCTATGTTCAAAAGAAAAGGCCTCCAACAAGGTCAACAGATTCTGCTGCTGTTATTGTGAGAAGATGGCAAGGAGAAAATTGGAGGTAGATAGCAGAGGAGCTATCCATAATTCCCATTTTGGAGCTGCATTTTATTAATCCATACATTTGATGCTGAAATTTTATAGAAATATTTGTCTTTTTAGATAATTGGAAAATAAACATATAATACCTTTGTCAACCCAAAATTTTGCTGTCCCCGTTAGGAGAATGAACACATACAGGGAGACGTATTTGAGAGTAGTGTTTGAATAATACACATACAGCACACAGATACACTGTACAGTAAATGTAGGGTTTTACTTTCAATAAAGGTTTAAGCAAAGTTCAAAATAGGCAGTCCAAAGTCATTCACAGGTTAAATCAGTCAGTTTTCAATCCAGGGATAATCCAATAACAAATTCCAGTGTCAAAAACAGTTCAGTATCAGACTTACATCAAATCCAGTAATATCAGTCAATTAGAAGAAATGGAGGAACGGCAATATTTTCCAACAGAAGGAAACAGAGATACACTCACACTCTCTTCTGAGACTAAGACTAAACAACCCAGGTTTCTGGCTCCATCTTATGGCCGTTTGAGAAACCACACCTAATTACAGTTTTGCATTTTCTTAAAGATACAGTTTTAAAATGTTTATCCTGGTTTATATATTTCTAACTCAAATACCTGTTAGGTGACTTATATTCCTAACATTATGCACACTGAAAAATAGGCTTTTTAAAAAGTATAACTGGCTCCAATGGCAAAATATTATGTGTGAATACTTGCATTATAAGTTCTATTTTCTTTCATTGAAAGAATTACATGCCAAGATGAAATTTTGGCCAAGAAAAACTCATAGATTTTATGCTAATTGCATTTGTATACTACAGCTATAAGAATTACATTGATCCTTGTGAATATTTCACCTATAAGGAGGGCTGTATCTAGAAGATGTTAGAGATGTAGAATTTGCTTGCTGCCTATGATTTGCTTGATGTCTCAGAATATAATTAATTAATGCAATGCCAGTTGTGACCTTTTAGAATCCAGAGGCTACTTTTATGCCACAGTGATTCATCACCTTCCTCTTGATGCCACTCAATAAATAGAAGTGTTATGAGAACCTCCTTCCATGACCTTAACTAAAGTGCTATTAACTGAAAACTCACATATGTGCCCTCATTTATAATATGCAGGAAAGGACAGGCACTAAAATATATTTTCTGCAGTTCTCCATATCTGACCGCTTGTAAAGCATGATGCAAAATTGAAAATTAGACAAACGTGGTGGACTGATGCAGAAGACATTTAAGGTGGAAAGTGCAGGGGAAGAGGGAGCAAAGGAAATATTCTAGCTTATACAGGGGATCAGGAGGTAAATTAATAAAAGAAATTGACAATCATTCATACATGCCAACATCAGCAGACCTCTGAACCAAAAGTGCCAGCCAAAGGTCATAGCTCATCTGCCATAAAAACGATCAACTCTGTGACTAAAGTTACTCATTTTCATGCATAGCTGTGATATTTAGATCACAAGAAGGAAGAATAACTTATTTTCCTCCCATAAAAAAATCAAAAAAATCTGCAGGAGATATAAATTAGTCCCTTGAAGAAGTCCTGGCTGGCTCATCACAGATAGATTTCATAGGGAAGCTGATAAGCTGCTAATAGAATTACAATTACTTCTCATAATAAGGAAAACATATCTGTGGCAGTGATAAAGAGCAAATCAATATAGGAATAGGTTTTATTTCAATGTTTTTTATTCTGTACAAGATACACAGATGGGGTACACAGGTGCCTTCTTTTCCACGAGTCCCTGAATTACAACGATACATATAACACTGTAGACTTTGATGTGATTTATCTGTATAGAATAATTCCACTGAGACAAATGGTTATAATTTCCTTGCGTTAGAACTGAAGTACTGAGGCTTGCATTCATGATTTTCAGAAATGAGATTTTCTGTGGTTTTGTGAAGAAATTGTCCATCTCCTCAAAGCAATAAAAGTTAGGGTTCAGCTGAACATTACGGAGCAAGGTTATATCACACTTTTAGTGATTCATTTAATCAATAACATTTGCAGGTTACTCAAATCTGTATGGACTCTGAGTGGTATACAACTTTTGTATATATAAAATGAAATAGAACACAGTAAAAAGATTAAAAATAATAATGCTCAATGTTTCACGTTTCATGGAAAAATGGTAGAGATTCATAATATCTGAATATATAGGCACAAATTCTACTGTCTATGAACATAGGCAGGCTTTTATCTTTGAAAACTAACTTTTTCTGCACTAACAAGTACAGTACTTTATACTTCTACGTAAAGGTAATTTTATGGCATTTATTTCCAGGTAAGTGGGAGCACAGGGTCGCAGCCTTGATGCTTCATTTCATCTATAACTTTTTATCAATCTATGCAATGTGGAAAGGTAAGACCAGTGATGTAAAAATATCCAAAGATAAGCTGGACAACAGTAGCCTTTATCAAAGGTTAAATTTAGTACTGCTGGAAGTAGAATTATAACAACTGACCTTTAACTGAAAATGGGGTACAGCTTGGTTGACCTGACTGTTGGCATTTGAAGGCTTGCTCCTAAAACTGTTTGACCCAACCCATATAGCAGAGTGCTTTTTTCTTTTTTTAAATCAGAGATCACAATTGAACCCAAAGTTTCTTGCATCAGGAACTACCCTTTATTGCTTCACGGGCCTGAAAAGCTCACTGTGCATTTATGACACACAAAAAAAGCAATTTAAAATAAGTAATAAGTTTCAAGTAATCCTTTCCTTCCGAAAGGCCACTTTTGATGTTGGTTTGCAAATATTTTAATTTGATGCCTGACAAAGTCACCTAAACAGCAGTGTATTTCTTTTCTTGGTGTTGACAAAAGACGAAGCTATATATTCCCCTTATAAATGGGCTTTCTATGTGTTTTCCCTATCCTGCCATCTGTTACAATTCTCTAGTTATTCCTGCAGCCACTTGGATTCATTTCCAAATAACTGCAGTGAAGAGTGCAAAGAATGCAAATAATAAAGTATATTTAAATGAGATATTTAAGTTAACCGAGTGCATCATAAAAATGAAATATGCAAATTATAAACACAACACAAGCCTTCCTCAGAATGATCTTGTCACTGTAACTTCTACTTTTCTAATGGAATCAAATTCTTTCTGCATAAACAGCCAAAGAAGGTGCGGCCCTCTTTAACCTTACTAGGATGCAGCTTGTACAAACACTATGGCACAGTTTGAGACTAGAGAACCAAGATGGAAAGGAATGGCATTATTGCTCTCCATCTCCCTTGAATAAGGGATGGAGGGAACATTTCTCCAAGGAAATGACTCATCATATCAAAGACAGTCTCCTAGGAACCTTCCTTAACCTAGAATCCTTCAAATGGCTTGGGAACCATTGAAGATCTACTGGATTGGGGCTGCAAAACCTGGATCACCCCAAGATCATGGCAGCAAAGGGATACCAAAAACTCTAATACTGGTGCTATTTGGTGGCTGCCTGGATTTTTGTAGTTCATGTCTAGTAGCTTAATATCATCTTCCATAATTGTTGATCAGTCTGGTCTTTGCATGTAACCCATCTGGGGAGTCTGCATTCAATTAAGAGAAAGAAGGGATGTCAAAGCTGTGAGAAGCTGTGCACTTGGTTCCATCCTAATGCAAACGGGAAGGGAATTACAATACAACACATGTGGGGAACATCAGAATTGGGATTGATGCATATAAAGAAAATCTAGATATTAGATGAAGAAATTATTGTCTAAGAGTTTTAGTAAATAAAAGAAGCCGAGGAAATTTCTCACTAAACACCTATTGTACTCAATTGGAAATGGCTAGAAGGGTGGCCTCATTCTCTAGGGCAGGGCTGTCAAACTCCCAGCCTGTGGGCCGGATGTGTCACATGTTGGCCACGCCCATACTCAGTTTAGTGAAGGGAAAAAAAGTCCCAATATATCACGTGATGCTGCCGTGATGACGTGAGTTTAACACCCCTGCTCTAGGGGAAAGTTATCAAGAAGAGAAGATATATTTGCTTAGCAGAAATAATTTTTTTCTCACAATAAAATAGTAATAGGTTCTTGTATGTCCATTGCTTAAATATAAAATTGGACTGGGGGACATTCATGTTTGGGGAGGAAAGAACAGGGAGCTTTCCTTGTGCATCTTCCCAATCTACAGGAGAGTCAAGTGGTTCTTGACAGATTCAGAAGCATATTTTTGAATGGAGATCAATCACGTACATAAGGATGAAGCCCTGAAGTAAATTTCTAGTACTCAGGCAGGAACAGATTTGCTAAATCCCTTCCTGCTGCTGACCCTCCACAGTATTCTAGAACTCTAGCACATATATATTTGTGTATACTTGTAGATTATCCCTCTGTATGTGTTCTCCCTATACTTCCTTAATGAACATCACAAGCTACTACTTCTATTTAAAGATTTTTTCCCACAAATACCAACCTTGTCCTGGCTTGACTTGAAATGCAAACAGCAGCCTCAGAGATTTTGTTTGGCTTTGGACAGATGTTCAGATAGCTGACAGTTTGATCTGAATAACCAGGTTTTTTTTACCTCCATTGGAAAACCCTAACACCATGGATCTGTTGCAAAATTTCAGAAGCAATCTACCAAATAAAATTGGAAAGTATCAATTGCGGGGGGGAAAAATTAAAGCAGGATAAAACTAAATGTAGCAGAACAAAAATATATATTTTAATTTAGAGGGATTTTTTTCCAAATGCTATTAACCTTGGGGAAAAAAAGCATCTAATCTTTGGTGAAGAAATATTCTTTACTTAAAATGAAATGAAACTTAGCTCTGCAAAAATGTTTTAATTAACTTAGGGCTGCATTATGCAACAACAAGCAGTTTCCCATGATGATGGCAGATTTATCATCCACAAACCTTTGGCTCTAATTTGTTACTTCACAGAGTTACAAGCCGCATTAAGGCTCATGTGTAGGGCTCAGTAATCTTCCAATACTCTTGACCAGATGTGCTGTGAGTAATCCTTTTCATTATTTTTTTTAAATTTCCAGCCAAGGAATAATGACTCTGCAATATCATGTGGTGAATGAGCAATAATTTGATAAACATTGTCTTTCAATTAGATTAGAGCAATTAATCTGATTCTAATTGAGCTGCAACATTACCATACAGGAATCCCTGGAGCCCTATGAATAATCTCCAAACACATTGACACCGTCAACAGACAGGCATTATTTTTACTCACACTGTTCTTCCATATGGTCTCTTCCCTTGGTAATGGAGGACACCCTGCTGTTTCAATCAAATAAATGTCAATTATCTGAGATGGATTTTGAGATCACAAGCTGATGTTTGTGTTCTGTGGTCCTGTGTTTTTTTAAAAAATCTATTATACTCCTTTCTTTTTTCTCCCAAATTTTGAATTTTCTCCAAAATCTGATACATCATTATGAATTGTTGAGTTTTTCTCTGTTGAGCATTACTAGAACCAATTTCTGGTCAACAAGAGAAATTAGAAGTTACCGAAGAGAACTGGTAAGATAATTCGTTATTATCTTCAAACATGTACACATGCCATTTCTGCTAGATTACAGCAGATTTCCACAATGTAGTACCTTCCATAGTTCCAAGTCAATATACGCAGTGCAGCCTAGGGTGCTAAAGCTGAGTTGTGGAATTCATAATCATGAATGACAGGGATGTCAAACTCAAGGTTGCATGCGGCCCATGGGGCCATCTTGGAAAATGTAAGGGGCTGGCCCGCATCACTTTGGCCCGGTCTACCCATGTTGTTTTGGCCCCGTCTACCTGTGTCGCTTTGGCCCAGTCTACCCAATGCGAAGAGGAAACCTTGGGCTAGGGTGGATTTGACCCAGTGTGAAGAGGATACGTCAGGCCAGCGTGGCTTTGGCCTGCTCTACCCAATGTAAAGAGGAAACATGCCAGCAGTTTGGGGAGTGGCATCAAGCTGGCCTGGCCCAGCCAGCTGCCTCACCCATCTAGTCAGCCATGCCTGCCCGGCCCCCCAAGGTCAACTACAGTCTTGATGCGGCCCTCAATGAAATTGAGTTTGACACCCCTGATGTATGACAACTACCTTGGGTTTATCTAATTATATGTTTCAGCAAGTTGACACCTAGCAGAACACAAATTTATGAGTCCTGGACTGCATGCAAACCAGTAATTCCTAAGTTGTGGATCCTGGTCAACAGAGATATTGTACATGGCTTTCTTAACTTATTTTGTAGAGAGATAATGCCATATCGAAGTAGGTTATGGTTATGGAGGCTTCACTGGAATGAATAGCAAAAGTATGGTTGACATCTCATAAACACTGTTTTGAAGTGGCTAGTTTCATGCTTGTTGTATAACATTTGTACACAGGTTTTCTTTCAGCCCAATTGAGTAGGATTATAGTTCTATTTTTAGTTTCATAGGCACCAGATGCTATAAGGTTAATTTTTATCTGAGAGTCTTTGTGTTCAGAAGCTTTAGGAATATTTACTTGGGTTTTATCTATTACATCATATTTGCAAATGATATATGTTGCTATAACTTTTAGGAGTCATTTTACTTGGGTTTTTGCAATTACACTATCAACATGAGGTAGACACAGTTGATATGGAAGAAAATGCTGTGCTTCCTAGATTCTTACTGTGTGGTTTTATGATGCATGATGTGTTACCTCTGTGACACCCTGCCAGTGTCCTACAGAGTGAGCCACTGTTTATGGTGGCTGTTGGGAGAGAGAGGAGCAGAAGTCATCTCAGTGATGAACTACGCTTTTCATCCTGAAATTGGGATATGGATAAATCCCCTGATTGTTGTTTCTTTGTAAATTGCAAAGGGATGGAGCTTCTAAAGGTTTCACATGTAATATTTATAGCTGGCATGACTCTATCTGTTTAAGCTTGGTATAAAAAAGCACTAATAAATATACAGAAAGAACATAGAAAATTGCCAAATGGGAAAATAAGAGGTTTGGTTTTTAAAATGCCAAACATTTTAATGGCTTTCCTTACAGCATATGATGTACACATGGTCTGCAATGTATTCTTTCATGTATATATTTCACACAAAATTAAGATGAAGCATACATTTTAAAGATACCATAGGAACATAAGATTCTCTTTGCTAGATTAAGTCAAAGTCTATCTTGGTCCAGTGTTCTGTTTTTTTCATAGATAACTTTGAGAGTTTCATAAACAGGCGATGGAGAGATTAAGCTATTTTCATTATTGTTTTGTAATCCCTGTACCAATTATTCTGTTTTTTTTTTAAATCCTGATTTTTTAAAAAAACAAATAACTCAAGACATCCAACATACCTCCTATTTTCCCCACAACAACAATCCTGTGAAATGAATTGGGCTGAGAGAGTCACACAGATGGTTTATCTTTTAGGATATTATCATATGAATAATTCTCCAAATCTAAAACTCAATCTTGGCAACTTCCAGATGTGTGGATTTCAAATCCCAGCATTTTCAGCAAGTATGGCAGTTGAAATCCAGGCATTTAAAAAAAATTTTTTTTGGCATGGCAAGAAGTTTCTCTGTGTTAGAGTATTCAATCAATACAGTCTATATTTCCACAAAGCTAAAAATCTTCAGAACTGTGGTTATCCCTTCCCCCCAATATAGGTCTGGAATCTGTACCAAAGGCATATCAAACAACTGGTGAAATTTTACATGTGCCTTCCCTGCTCCATCTCTGGCATTTGTTGGCAAGACTGTGTCTTCAACCTGGAGGTTGTGATTTATGTGAAGTCTACCAGCATTAAGTCTCTGATTATCAGAGCCCAGATAGATGGGTGGGACACATCACTAGAATGGATGATTGCTGTATGCCTCAACAGTTGCTCTGTGGTGTGCTGGATTCAGGAAAAAGACCTTGACGTTGATCATACAAGCACTACAAAGAAATCCTTTACCACTGTGATGTCCAATCAAGGGAACTGGAAGCTGCAGCTGCTGACAGAATTAAAAGTCATAGAAAACCATGAGTGGCATCAAAGACTAACACCTGCTTACTACAATGGACTTCTGGTGCCCCATTGGACTAGACTCTGTGCTTCCAGAAAGGGACTGCAGAGCCACTTCATGTCCACAGGTGAACTGCACAACAACGTGTCTACTTTGAACTTGAATGACTACCTTATTATTTGTACATCCAGACTTACTTTCCATCCCTTTGCACCAGGGGTGTCAAACTCACGTCGTCACGGCAGTGTCATGTGACATATCGGGACTTTTCCCCCCTTCACTAAACCAGGCATGGGCATGGCCAGCACGTGACTCATCCGGTCCACGGGCTGGGAGTTTGACAGCCCTGCTTTACACACTCAGGAATTAGGCCAGGAAATGCATAGTTAATGAAGTATCCCTTTCTCCAATGTAACACAGGGTGCAAAATTTTGTTGAATCATAGTTTTAAATTTGTTTACATTCTTAACTTATTCCAAAACTAGTGAATAGCAATTTACTGCTCCATGTGAAGTAGGAAGCTATGGTTTTGAGTCCTCCTGGTTAGATTGGCTGCAAAAGAAGGTGGATGTTCCATTTTTTGTACAACTTTTGCTTTTGCTGAGACATGTTCACCCAGACAGGTCTGAAATCAATGTTTCCTGGTTTTTCAAAATTGTTTCTTCCCAGTTCCTTCCCCACTCTTTACCATTTTCCAACTCTTAGACCGACGCAAAAACATTTAACTGTACTATTATTTATTAAAAACATGTAGTTTCCATTCTGATACAGAAGGATTTCATTTACCACCCATTCATTTTAACTTCATCAAAATTATTTTTAATGATCAGTTAGTTATTATTTCATCTGTTGGTTACTGCATATTGCATATTTATTTGTCCAATTAAGGAGATTTCTCTCCTTGTTCTTGTGTTAATGAGGCTATCCTTTGATTTCTGTTTGATTAACCCAACAACTTTGCTGATTCAAAGCAATAATTTTCTTAATAACCATTGATTGAGGTCAAGTCATTGCAATATAATAAAATGCCATGACTAAATATATATTTATTATTTATAATTGCCAATCTATTTATTTATTTGTTTATTTATTTATTTGATTTATCAATCGCTTACAAGGTAATAGATATAAGTATAAACATGAGTAAGAATACAGGAAATAGGTACGAATAAATGGGGACAATAGGACAGGGATGGTAGGCATGATGGTGCACTAGTGCACACCCCTTACAGACCTCTTAGGAATGGGGTGAGGTCAATAGTGGTTAGTTTGAGGTTAAAGGAGTAGGGGTTAGAGGATGTAATAACAGAGTCAGGTAGTGCATTCCAGGCACTGATGATCTATTAGATTATTATTATATTATATTATATTATAGATATATTAATATTACATTGCCAATCTAATATTAAAAAATAAATAACTTTTCTTCTTTTGAACGGACCTTATTATGCATTTCCATGTAGACTTTTCTCAATATTTATAACACTATATTCATTTTAGGAGGCCTGATATTTAGGTTTCATTTTATTTTTCAGTTTTGGAAGACTGAACACAGAAATTCTATTTGCCACAGCAAATGAATTTGCATGCAGGAGCTATATGAGCCTCTCAATGCAACATGAGACACAATGTGAATAATGTGATATATGTATTCCTTTGAAGCTTGAATTTTGCCATTATAGCAACATTCATAAACAAAAAGTGTTACATACAAAATGAATTTCGTCACACTTTTCACCATTAATAAAATCACAGACTTTGCTTGAGGATATTGTAACTATACACTTTGCTGATATTACTCAATAAAACAATTAGCATCATCAATTTGACTGATGTGTGTCTTGTGTTGTAAACCTCTGGGTCATTAACTTCAACAAATCAATGTACTCTCACAATCAAATCAAAGTAAATTAATGCTAAAGGAATAAGTTAAAAGAACTTTGCAAATGGCAAATTATGGAATTCATTAAGTACAAAGCACAAACTAATAACCCACCTTCATTTTGTTTGGGTGGATTTAAATCAGAGTTTCATGTTAGCAGGGGGCAAGTGAAAATACCAACATAATACAACGGAGAATAATGACATCTGAAAGAAAAAGAAGCAATATGAAAGAAGCTCACTTCATCCATTTGTGGGAAACAGTGAGGACATTGCTATAATCCATTGGTGGGCAGTCTCTCGTCTTCCAGTTAATGCTGAACAAATAATCCCAGTAGCCACAACCAGCATAGGAAATAGTAAGGGATGCTGAGAGATCCAACTAGCAAGATATTATATTTCCTACCTCATCTTACAGGTATGAGATCAGATGCTTTGCAGCATCAAGGAAAACAACAACAACGAAGTATCAAACCAGAGAAAATGTTTTTGGGAAGTTTTCTCATGGGACTTCAAGTGAATGATATGAAGCCACTGAAAGCTAAAATGGAATTCACTGAATTTGGAAACACAAATTCAAAAACATCTAAGAAATTTGGTTTGGCAAATTGGCTGATAGGATCTCTATCAGCCATTTTGATTTTGGATTTTAGTTTTAGACATTTTCATTATGTAATAAAAAAATATCATTTGCTAGGACTTCACAGATTCCAGAAGAAAGATATGCTTTTTTTTAAAAAAAAAAATAGCACTGACATAATATCTCGATGAAGTTTTAAATAGCTGCACAAAAAGATGACATGGATGTATTTGCATTCAGGAAACTTTCATTTTATCTAAGTGTCTTAAATTCATGTTAAAATTCAGACTGCAAAAATTCAGCACAGAACTACTCTGTGCCCTATTTTTCATATATCTCATTTAGTACTGCCTATAGGATTTACAGTGGTTTCACACTGAATCCATTTGATCTTTGGTTGTAAGAAGCTTTACAGCATGTGGATCGAGAATGGATGATTAGCTTTAACTCACCAGTTTGATTTCTTATTCTGCACTGATCTTAGCAGGTTGCTTTCAATGTGGCACGATAGTTTTTCTTACATCCACCCTTGATAAAGGCATTTACTGAACAGAGAATTTGTATGCGAGAGTGGCAAATATGGTATTCTGTCATAAATACTTTTTATTACAGGGTTATATAAATTATATCATATAATGCTCTACTAAAATTATGTCATTAAATTCTGTATAAATGATAAATGTTTTGGTGTAATGGTTAAATGCATCAGTCTAGAAATTGGGAGACTGGGAATTCTAATCCTGATTTAGGCATGAAGATAACCGGATGACCCTGGGCCAGGTCTAGGAAGAGAGCTAGGGGAGAAAACAGCAGGAACTTATCTAGGCAATCACCAGGAGTCAAAACTCATTCAAAATTAAATAAAAGTACCCCCCCTCAAAAAAAAATTCCTACGGTGGCTTTTATTGCTTCTTATCAATTATTCAGATGGAATGATTTATTTGGATTGCTAGCACATCATTTACTGGCTGATATTGTAATTTCATTTGCAATAAATTTGAGGAGGGTTTTTTTAGGGTTGGTTTTTTATTTTATTTTAATGTATTATCAGTCACTCAGAATCACAGTAGCAGGATCGGTGTCCTAATTAAAACCAAGAAAACATCCATGTGCATTATTTCCCTGAGTTGTAGCTTGGTAAATTTAACCCACAGTCCAATACAATTTTTACTTATTTTCAGATGATTTTGAATAGGAATGAACTTAACAGAATAACAGAGGGACCTTGGAAGTCTTCTAGGCCAACACCTGCTCATGCAGGAAACTTTAAACCATTTCAGACAAATGGTTGTGCAATCTCTTCTTAAAACTCCCCAGTGTAGGAGCACCTGCAACTTCTAAAGGGAATTCATTCCACTGATTAATTGTACTAATTGTCAGGAAATTTCTCCTTAGTTCTAGGTTGGTTCTTTCCTTAATTAGTTTCCAGCCACTGCTTCTTGTCCTGTTTTCAGACGCTTTGGAAAATAGGTTGACCCCCATCTTCTTCGTAGCAGACCCTTAAATATTGCAACATAGTTATCATGCCATCCCCTTCTTTTCATTAAACTAGACATATCCAATTTCTGTAACTCTTCATTGTATGTTTTAGCCTCCAGTCCCCTAATCATCTTTGTTGCTCTTCTCTTTACTTTTTCTAGAGTCTCAACAACTTTTTTATATTGTAGCAACCACCACTGGACACAAATATATCATGGCAACCAAAACTTTAAAGTCCTCATTGTGTTCTGAAAAAAATAGCTTTTATAAAAATCTGAAAATTTAAACTAAAATAAATGTAATAAATTAGTTATTTATTTAGAATCAGAAATCTTCTTTTAAGTATGGAGGATCTTGCCTCTAGACAAGATGGGCAGCACATACATTTAATAAATAAAAAATAAATAAAAAATACATTTAAATATCAAGGTTCCTTCATTCACTGTATGTGTGTTTTTTTTTAATAATATGTCTTTAATGTTGAATTATAAGCTGCATGGCTTACTTAGTTCATGGTTTTTGTCAATGTGTAACACTGATGATTTGCATGATGAAACTAAAACAGATCCAAAAATAAGGTATTTTCCTATTTGATTACATTATAAAGCAGTATGCAGTGAGAGAATAATTGTCTTCAAGTTGTTTAGAATCAATCTTTGATCATGGTGTAAGCATGGTAGGATCAGATATGACATTTTCTGACAAGCTATGAACAGGATTAATATATGGTCAGTACTTCTCACACGTGTAAGTTTAGAACAGAGACATTGAGAGATAAAAAGCAAGAGTATTTTAAAAGTTGTCTGAAAATTGCTCTCATTATTACAGTAAATTTCTCACTTCACTCAAAAATCCTTCATTTCATTTGTTTTTATTTCATTTGAGGAGCTTTGGGTGTTCTGTTTCCCTGAGAATCCTAGGAAAGTTATTTACATATCACTTAACAAATATGGATCTTTATACTATTGAATTGGCTCCAAAACACTGTATACTTTTTCTTGCATTAATTTGAATGTCTGTCATGTCCCGTAAAGATGAAAACATGGAGTGGAAAAACAATGACCAAAAAATCCTTATGGTTATACATCTCTATTCACTGAAAATTCCATTGACGCAGGAATCCCTTATTCTGAATGTTACTGACATTACTTCTATTTATTTATGCATATTTTCTGCTCTCCAAATTACTCATTGAAGAGTGGGAATGAGAAACGTTTATCTTTGCTTTGGCCAAGTTAACACAAAATGAAATTAGTGGGCCAGACATTTTTTAAAATCTCTGTGTAAAATATGATATATGTTTCTTTATTCTAGGTCTAAACTTGTTCTGTTTGGATAAAAACGAATTTCACGCCTCCCTAGTGTCTTTATCTTTAGTTTCTTAAAGTTCAGGCTGCAATGTAAAGAACCTAATCCAGGTATTGGCAACAACATAATGTGGACTAAACTGATTTATAACTCGTAAAAACAGCTCTCCCTGCATCTCGGACTGACAGCCGACAATCTATCTTGATTTATGGCTTACATTCAAATAATTGACCTTTGCTGCAGTAGTCCTCTTATTGTGGAATAGCTTTTCCCTGGAAGTTAGAATATTACCTGCCTGACTTTCCTTAGGAGCTGTTATCATCTATAGAATATTTGGTGAGAGTTTTAAGTACAGATATGCCATATTAGACATGACCTTTTTTGCATTATATATTATTGAGGGGTTGGTATTAAAACAAAAAGTTCCTTGTACTCAATTACCTCGCACATAAAAAAAAAAAAAAAAAAAAAAAAACACCTGTGTAAGTTTCCTAGAGTCTGGTGAATCAAGCAGCCTTTTTTGAAACAAACATGCAACAAACAAACATCCTCAGATATTGGAGGTGGATTATCACTCTAATGAGAATAGGAAAAGCATCATTTTGTATTTATGGGACAAGACAGTGCAAAATTACTCCTATATTTGATCAAAAAACCACACAATAGACCATGAAAAGTGAGTGATAATACAGTGCTGGATGATGAGCCCCTCAGGTTGGGAGGTATTCAGCATGCTACTGAGGAAAAGCTGAGTCTGCATTGTAGTAATGGTGTTTACAACAAAGCTAGATTAAAGCTTTGGGGATGTCTACTTGCTGATGGTACTAGGCAGGAGCAGAACATCTGAAACTGCAAAAACAAAATTGCAGTGGGAAAGTGGAACATAAGCATGAATATTGGAAAGCTTAATACTATAAAAGATGAAATGAACTGAGTATTCAAGGACATCTTAGGGATCAAAGAATTGAAACCGACTGGAACTGGACAATTTTGATCAGAATCATATTGTTTGCTACTCAGGATATGAACTACAAAGAAAGAGCAGTATTATTTTCATACATGAAAATATAACCAATATATATTTGGGTAATAACCAAATAATATCAATTAGACTGTGCACAGTTCTAAAATGTAAAAAAGAAAGTTAACCAGTTTCCATGATAAAATTTTGAGGATATACACACCATTTTCAAGGAGAACATCAAATCAAATCAAATTTTTATTATGGTCATAGACCAGTATATCAAGGAGAACATCAGGAATTCTTTTGATATCCTGAACTTCATTGATAGGGAATTGGAAAAATTGTAGAATAAAAATCAAAAGTTTTTAAATATGAGTTAAAGGATGTTAGGGATGAATGTGAAAAGAGATTGCCAAAAACAGAAACTGACTGGATGTTTGTTGAAAGCAAACAGGATGCTAGAATAGATGGTGGAAATTGAAGAAGCCAAATCCAAGAAAGACAAAGATCTCAAGAAGGACCTTAAAGAATTTCAGACAATTTTTGTAAGAGATCAGAAGCAGTATGTATGTATTGATTGATTGATTGATTGATTGATTGATTGACTGACTGACTTACTTACTTACTTATAGGCTGCCCATCTAACTCAAAATGCCTCTGGGTGCTTTACAATAATAAAAAATAAAAATCATCAACTTAAAACATAAATAAATAAATAAATAAATAAATAAATAAATAAATAAATAAATAAATAAATAAATAAATCATCAACTTAAAACATAAATAAATAAATAAATAAATATGAAGTCCAGTACACCACAGCCAAATTAAAAGATGGGGAGAGTGGGAGCAAAATAAGGAGAGGTTGGATCTGTTGTTAATCCATCAGCCACCTCCACTGTGATGGTTCCCATTGGGACCCCAAGCAGAACCAGGTCTTTAAGTTGTTTAACAGATAATCAGAGTTGGAAGGGACCTTGTAGGTCATCTATTCCAACCCCCTACCCAAGCGGGAGGCCCTACACCATTTCTGACAAATGGCAGTCCAATCTCTTCTTGAAAGTCTCAAGTGATGGTGCTCCCACAGCTTCTGAGGGTAAGCTGTTCCATTGGTTGATTGTTCTCACTGTCAGAAAGTTTCTCCTTGTTTCCAGGTTAAATCTCTCCTTGTTCAGTTTCCATCCATTATTCCTTGTCTGGCCTACAAGAGCTTTAGAAAATAACTTGACCCCTTCCTCCCTCTGGCAGTCCCTCAAATATTGGAAGACTGCTATCATGTCTCCCCTGGTCCTTCTCTTTACTAGACTAGCCAAGCCCAGTTCCTGCAACCGTTCACTGTATGTTTTAGCCTCCAGTCCCCTAATCATCCTGGTTGCTCTTCTCTCTTGTTCTGGAAGGTCAGGAGGGTTGGGGCCAACCTCATACCAGATTGCAAGATGTTCCACAGGGCAAGTGCAATGGCAGAGAAGGCTCTTCTCCTGTATCCCACCAGCCAGAATAATTGGGCTGATAGGACCTGCAGTATCCCAGAGTCATGTCCTTATCATAATTAGTAACTACCTTGTCTTTCCTTTCTGACAAGGAAAGTTAATGGGGAAACCAGATTCAACCGTGTAACTAATTTCACAATTGCAGCGATTCCCTTAATGACTGTGGCAAGAAAGGTCGTAAAATGGAGCATTAACAAATGTCACACTTGGCCACAGAAATTTTGGTCTAAATTGTGGCCATAAGTTGAGGAACACACACACACACACACACACACACACACACACATGTATGTATGTATGTATGTATGTATGTATGTATGTATGTATGGCATTCAGCTTTGTTCGGGTATTTTCCCACGTCATTGTATCTCATCTGCCATCATCAGGCTTCTGTATTGTGTTCATCTGATAATACAATACAATACAGATGATAACACAATACAGATGAACACAATACAGAAGCCTGATGATGGCAGATGAGATTCTGCCGAAACGTTGCTACAACTTTAAAAGCACAACTACAATGACGTGGGAAAATACCCGAACAAAGCTGAATGCCATACATGTAAGTACCCGCGAAAACTTAAGAATATATATATATATGCCAGAATGGTTTTATCTTCATCCTGATTGGTTGAGAGTCTTGGTCTGTGTTTATTGGTCTTGGAGTTTGCTGTGTTCTGCTTGATTGGTGTTTCTAATATCTTCTGTCTGTTTTTTGGCTCTTTTTGTATCTTGATTGGCTGGCAACATTGTGTTACTTTATTGGAGGCCTTTAGTGCAGCTTGGCTCCGGGTAAATGGACGGCTATCATTAGTTAGGAAGCTAGGTTTCATCTGGGTGCCTGGTTGGGGTGTGTTTGAGCTGGAGGTATCAGGGGGGATCTGTTTGTGCCCAGGTGTTTGCCTGGCTTGTGGTGTGGAGATTTTTTTGTTTGTGAGTGCAGGCTTCCAAATGATTGACAGTCTGGTGGAATCATCTCTTCTGTTCATGCTTTCTGGTCTTTTTTCAATCTCTATGGCTTCTCTGATGATTCTGTGGCTAGGGTTTTCTATAGTGGCTAGGGTTTTGGTGCCATTGAAGTTGATGCTATGACCTGTGGCTTCCATGTGTTGGACTAGTGAGGAAGTGTGTTCCAGCTTTTTGACTGCATTTTTTGTGTTCATCCAGGCGGGTACTTATTCTTCTATTGGTCTGTCCAATGTATGTGGCCGGGCATGATGCACAGGGGACTTCGTATATGCCTTGGTTTTCCAGGTCAATTTTATCTTTGGGGTTTCTAAGGATGGCTGCTATTTTTCTGTCTGTTTTGAAGGCAGTCTTGGTGTGATGCCTGTGTAGTATCTTACTGATTTTGTCTGTAGTACCTCTTATGTAGGGCAGGACAGCTGTTCCATAGGTCTGTTCATCTTCTAGGTCACCATCACCAGGCATCCAGATGAAACCTAGATTCCTAACAAATGATAGCCATCCATTTACTCGGAGCCAAGCTGCACTAAAGGCCTCCAATAAAGGAACACAATGTTGCCAGCCAATCAAGACATTCTGGCACAGCAGTAGGCTGCCCCAAATTTAAAACTGAAATGGCTGTGATAGTCTGACTCACAGACGAACACAATACAGAAGCCTGATGATGGCAGATGAGATTCTGCCGAAACGTTGCTACAACTTTAAAAGCACAACTACAATGACATGGGAAAATACCCGAACAAAGCTGAATACCATACATACATACATACATACATACATACATATATATGAATGGTATTCAGCTTTGTATATTCAGCTTTATATATATATAACAATAGTAAATAAGACACTCATCCCATTCCAATTCAATTCTATCATTAATATTAGTTACAATCTTAACTTCTTTAACATTTCTTTTCAATTGAATATCATACTTCCTTGGGAACACTTATAAACTTTCCATAATTAATTCTTTTTTTTCCATATTTCTCTTCACTTATATTTTTATAAATCATTAATAATAATTAAAATGTTCCCATTCTTTCCTAATTTCATTCTCTCATTCTCTTTATTTCATTTATTTATTAACACACATTACATTACATTACAATAAGTATTTTATCCATCATTTTAATCATACATTGTTTCATATTTTCTAAAATTATTTCTATTTCTAATATAACAATACTATCTTATGTACGTTGCAGAATCCCTTTTTCAATTAATTTTTCACCCATTACCTCTAAATAGGCTTATACTTTCAATCCTTATACATTTTCCCTGTTTCTCTATATCTTGTTTCTGTCTTTTATAACTTCTTTTCCTTTCCTTCTTCCCCCTTTTCTTCCCCCTCCCCTTTTTGCCCCCTTGTCTCTCTACTTCTAATTCTCTCTTCTGTAATCCTCTCTTCTGTTGCTTCCTAATATTGTAATTATTTTTCAAACTATTTTTTTGGTTGTTTTTTCAAATCTTAAACTTTCCACTCTCTTTCCCCCCCTTTTCTCCCCCACATAAAATTACTTGATCATTAAAGATGGTTTCTTCTTTGTCCCGACCTTCTTGTTCTACATGTGTTTCTTGTTGTTTCTCATAGTTCCAGATCTCCATTTCTAAAAATTGAAATACGAAGCCAAAAGAATCTTTTCCTTCTTGTGCATCTTCTTTTTGTTTTTTAAATACCATTTTCAGTTCTTCCATAAGTGATGCCATTTTAAACACTTTTAAACAACCACCTGATTGATTTTAATCATTTAAATCCAATAGCCAAAAATCCAAAAATCACCAAGTAATCCAAATAATCCAAAGCTGTTTCTTCTTGCCTCTTTTTTTCCATTTTGTCTTCCTGGGGTTCTATTATTTTGTTACAAAGTTTCAGTTAGAATGTATCTTTTAGGAATCTTGTTAAAATTTCACTGTAAGTTCCTTTTAGTTCCAGGCAGTCTCCTCCATTTTTCCAGATCCCGCCCTTTTATTCTTTCCTTTTCTCTCCTTTCCTTCTTTTAAAGGTTTTTGAGTATCCAAAAGTCTTTATTATCCCTTTGACATTTTATTTTCAGCTTAAATGCCTATTGATGTCAAAGTGGATTTTTGTCAATTTCTTACTTAAATCTCTTAACTGTCAGTATAAGGAAGGGAAGAAAAAAAAAGTCAAATCCTTTCCCTTTCCTCTCTCCTTCTCTGCTTCAAAATCTTCTTTGGGAACAATGTTATTTTTTATAGTTCAAATTCCAGGGTACCTTACGTTGTTGCTTTTTCAGTTCAACCTGGTTAACCAAAACTTTCTCTTCTTATCTTCCTCCTGCACATTCTTTTCTGGTCAAGTTCTTCTTTGAGGTGGCCATTTCTGACCACTACTGCAACCACCTTCAGGAAAGGGAGTAATGGCCAGCTGAGGAGGAGAGATGTGGCTCTCCTCAACCCTGCTGGTGGTCTCCCCCCTCTTCACCACCTCTACGGGATGGCTTAGTCCTGAATCCAGACAGCTCGGGGCGCTCCGGCGGTGAACACGGATCGAAACTGCTCATGATCATGGATTTCGGTCCATCACCGAAGAAGCTCAAACTGGGAGCCCCAGTTCAGTGAAAAATTGGGGGGGGGTGTCTTAAGAAATATATCCATACATTGGTGAACTTCATAGATCTCCAGTGAATCTTGTATGTTTTGCTTAAAGCCTTGGGAAAAATCTGTACTTTGTTTTCTAACAGATAAGGTGAAGAAAGAAACAAAATTAATTACCTGAGAATGTATAATTTACTTTGATAGTTACAATGGCCCATATTATCTGCAATGCAGAACTGTTACAATTCAGTCTAGCCTTCCCCATTAATTTTAATTATACTATAATATTTTACTTTTATTAGATATGTTTTGCTATTGTTCTTACAAACCTTGTTATATTACAAGAACAATCAGATGACTTGCTTTTGAAATTGGGTTTGTAGTAGTTCTATCAGTTACAAAATAGAAACAACAGGGTATTCTTTTTGAATCAATGTTCTTTTAGTCTGCCCTTCTGCAGGTTTAAGCTGCTATGCTTTATTTATTTACCTTCAAAACAACGCTATAGAGCACTGCACACCAGAACAACTAGACACAAGGACAGCTTTTTCCCAACCACCATCACTGCTAAACAAATAATTCCCTTAACCCTGTCCAACTATTTACAAAGTCTGCACCATTATTACTATTAATCTTCTCATCACTCTTTATCACCCATCCTCTCCCACTTGTGACTGTATGACTGTAACTTTGCTGCTTGTATCCTTACAAGTCTTACAAAGACTGTTTCCTAGTATAATTTGATTGCTTATTGTACCCTATGACTATTATTAAGTGTTGTACCTTATGATTCTTGACTCTTGATGAATGTATCTTTTCTTTTATGTACACTGAGAGCGTTTGCACCAAGACAAATTTCTTGTGTGTCCAATCACACTTGGTCAATAAAGAATTCAGTTCAGTTCAGTTCAAATAGACAGACAGACAGACAGACATAGGTAGACAGATAGATAGATGATACAAATAGAAGAGTATTATCTGTAGCTCAGAGTGGAGTCCTTGTTCCTCTCTTGGGTGTTTCTTGCAAATGTTTCATTATTTGACTTGGTAACTTCTTTAATACTGGTGAATATGGAGTTTGCTCTCCATTTTGTCTTTATTAGTCTTTATCAGACATAGATACATAAACTGTATTTATATACCATTACATCCTCTCCACAGCCAACTTCCAGATAAGCAGGCGTTAATCCAAGAGAAACAATCAAGCAAAACACAATATCATAATCAAGGAACTAACATGGAGAAAACCATGCCCCCAACACTGGCAGGGCAAGCTACTGTATATAAGCAAGCTCGACACTCAATTTTCTGCAGTAATTTTCCAACAAAGCAGCAAACCATAAACTGCACTTCTCTGTTCCTTCTTCCAAAAGTTATGAGCACCCTATGACTACAAAGAGGTTGCCTGTTTTGTGTTACAGAAAGGCTAGGCACAATAGGAAAATAGTTTAATCAAATACAATATGGATTCCTCCCCCCACAACAATTTGTCTAGCCCAAGTAGGAAAACAAGTGACCAGAAACCTTTGAACACAATTTCTATCAGTGCAGGCTCACCTGAAAGCTATTTATAGCTCAGAGTGTGCCTATTGACTTCTGTTTGGAATTATATATAATATGACATTGCCAGCAGAAGGAAGCAAGAAGAATATAATTTCAGGAGGCCTCTCTCTTTCATATTTAAGGTCCCCCCCTCTCCAACACAAGTGGGAGCTGAAGGTGTCTAGTACCTTGCAGGATGACTGCCCTTCAGAACACTCTATGATTAATGCATGTTATGAATATCTATTAAATGTTACAGCAGGTTGGTGACTCTCAGCTGTGTTCCTCATTTATTAGCAGCAGCATTTCAGTTACAGGCTGAACAGAGGGTGAGGGAGCAACTGCTCTGCAGTCTTAGATTGATGACACTTCTAAAAATTGTCCAAGCATGTGTGCAAAAATCTATCAAAATAAGAGTGTAATAAATGAGAAGGTAACTTTTACTGTGCACAAAAACTGTACTCATGCCTCATTTCTCTCCCCCCTCTCCTGTTCTTAGGGAAAATATTCTATGTAAGTAAATAAGAAGAGATGGCATCTTATTGTCTACAGGAAAATAAATATTCTAATACACAACTGTGTCAAGGTTAGATGTCGTATCAGGGACAGCCTGACACAAGGAGATGAACTGTGGCCTCACATTCTTAACTTCTATGATTGGATTCCTTGCCTCAGATTCCTCAGATTAACATGAGCAGCTTCCATTAACTTGGGAGTTTATCCTGTAATGTTCAAATATTTCCACCACCCCCCCTCTGATATTCTGGAGTTATGCTGGGAGTATAAATCTTATTCCCAATCAGAATAGCTGAGCCAGCTGGACTGAGACTTCAGAGTTGCAGGACTAGGTTGAACATAATGATATCACACTAGAAAAGACAATAAGGTTGAAATCCACAATGGGGAAGGTTTTAATATCAGGGCTATGCAAAATTCTTAAACCAGGAGCATTGGAATGCATAGGGCTGCACATGAAGGTCATTTATGAAAACATTAAAAGAGTTACGGACGGAGAGGCTGAGAAAATAACAGAAGAGAGATGAAACATTAAGGACAAAGAAGGCAGCCTATTTTGTAAATGGCAGATCAGTCCAGATGGTATGGAATTTGGAAAGAAATATTTCAAATCTCAAATAAATTCACTCCAAATTAGAATCAGAAAGTCCTCTTACAGTTTCAGGTTTCTATATTTATCTAAAAACTAGAATTAAAGATACCTGATTGAAATCTGTGTAATGTTTTGCTTTACTGATGCTGCCCAGCTGTGTGGGGCTGGGAATGAATCATTCAAAGCACAGAAAGATGGATAATGATATGGATGTTATAGCTGTTTAGGAAGATGGGTTTTGTATTGTTAAGTTTGGGAAATAATGGAGACCAGACATCTGACCAGTGACTTCAACTCTTTAATAATCGTAAATAGAACAGAACAGAGCAAGGCTATGGGCAACAGCAACCCTTTTATAGGGTTATCTGCTACCTTATTAACCAATGACATGTGAAATAAGTTCAAACTTATAACCAATGAGAAGTGTCAAAATAGTGGCCAATCAGGGACTACTTATGGACCAATCCCTAGTTGTTGTATAAGGGCCAATCAGGTGTGCAGGTTTCCAAACCCTGATTTGCATTTATGCTAGTAACTGTTATTGATTCACAACATGTATAACTCCTGCACATTCAAAAGCTTCCTTTTTGAAGAATTTGACAACTCTATTAAGTCAGTAGAGTACTTCTTTAGACTGCAGTTGAGGCTCACCAAAATACTTTCCATACCATTACTACTTTTTCTCAATTTGAAATCCGCTCTTAGATGCATGCCACAAAAATACCCTCCATGCTGAAAGCAAATTGGGTAGTAGGCCACATCAGGATATTTTCCCGAAGACTATTTTTTTATCTAAATGTCTTTAGAAAAAAAAATCTCACTTTGTAAAGTTCATAATTGTCTTTAATTACTGTTTGTATATAACCTCAATCTAATTTCTAGACAGCTAGTATACAATGCAATATAACAATACAAACTTTATGGTAAAAACTCTATGACATAATTTAAAAGACTACTAAGAGAAAATCTTAAGTCTGATGATTATTTTGGGCTGAGGGCCATTTTGCAGTCACTGCGCTGGGGTTTAGAGGTTGCTTTCCATTATTATTTCCAGATTTCATTCTATCCATCTCCGACCCACCCCTTTGCTTTTTTTTTTAACTTTATATTTCTCTTTTAGTTGAATGGTCTCTGCCTGATTGCTTCGAAGTCTTATTTGATCCCTGATTTTTCCATTTATATGAAATAGGTTATGTTATTTCATTTAAATTCATTTTTTAAAATTATTGCATGTTGCTTTCCACACCCATGAAATGTAGCATAACTTATTTTAAATGATACAGATAAAATAAAATAATTTGGAGCTTATCGCGTATTGAGCTGAGAGACACATGCCTGGGTTTTACTATTTGAAACTGCCAATGAAATGGCAGTGGAATGTGCTGCCAAGTTTTACATTTCTTCCACACAATAACACTGAGATGCAAAAGGAAAAATGACCAGCTTGGCAGGAAAAATGAGACTTTTAATGCCTGGAGGAATAGTCTGTCGCTTTGATCTATAACTTCAAGCATCATATCTACAGGTAATCCTTGACGTGCCACCACAATTGAGCCCAACATTTCTGTTGTTAAGTGAGACATTTGTGAAGAGAGTTTTGCCCCATTTTGTGGCCTTTCCTGCCACAGTTGCTAAATGAAGCACTGCTGTTGATAAGTTGGCAACTTGGTTGTTAAGTGAATCTGGCTTCCGCATTGACTTTGCTTGTCAAAAGGTCACAAAAGGTATGGTGACCAATCATCCTCCTTTAGGGAGGACAGTCCTTCTTTTGTAAGTTCTGTCCTCTCTCGAAAAGTGTCCTCCTACATGTTCTCCTTTTTGATATTTGAAGACTTATCTGTAAATCTCCGTATTTGATCGATGGCAATCCGATCTGTTATGTGTGATGTGATGTATCTGTATTTGACATGGTGATTCATCAAGGCTCGTTACAGTGCAGTGAGACGTGATTATGAGACGCATGCGCTTCACTCAGGAGAACTGTTTTGAGAGAGTGCGCCGCACACAAGGGTGTACCGCACGCAAGTGGCTTTGTTTTTTTTCTTCAATGTGTTTGTGACCTCCTCCTCATTGTAAAAAAGTTGGTCACCTTACAAAAGGGGATCACATGGCCATGGGACACAGCAATGGCCATAAGTATGAACTAGTTGGCAAGCATCTGGATTTCGATCATATGATCATAAGTCACTTTTTTCGGTTGTAACTTTGAACGAACACTAAATGGACTGTTGTAAGTCAACAGTCTGTATGGGGGAGGGGATGAAAGGGGATGAACTTGCAGGACAATTTTATCATGCCGATGTCATGATCGGATGTCTTTGTGGCAAGCATCATGACACAATTAAGTCATGGTATCCTTCTTTTAAGGTGTCGCCATTTGACATCAGTGGTGGGATTCAATTTTTTTTTACTACCGCTTCTGTGGGCATGGCTTGGTGGGCATGGCAGGGGAAGGATACTGCAAAATCCCATTCCCTCCCCACCCCACTAACCTGCTTTCCAGCTCCGTTCTCCTGTGCAGGGCAACAAAAGAAGTCCTAGTGGATTAGCTGAGATTCGGGAGGCAGAGAATAGATGGGGTCAGGGTCAGTCAGAGGTGGTGTTTGCCGGTTCTCTGAACTACTCAAAATTTCCACTACCATTTCTCCAGGACTGATCTGAACCTGCTGAATACCACCTCTGTTTGACACCATTGTGTTGCCGGGATTGCAACATCTGAAACGGGGTTTTCTTCACAATGAGAACAGACTATTAGTTTAAATGCAGCATTTTTGATCCCCTTTTATATTAGAGACCTCTCCTTTTATCATGGTTGCACGACATTAACAGAAGTGCAAAATAGTAAAAGGGAAACAAATATTTTTTTATTCATCTATGCAGCTTTTTTTTTTAAATCATTAAACAGGTACCTTGACTGATGAGAGCTAAGTATGTGTGTGTCTTCATGATGGAAGATGAACACACAATTCAGGTTAATATTTTGCCATACAAAATGAATACACAAGACACATTAATTTGTCTTCCCCTATTTTAGGGGCAGAAAATGTCTTTGATCACAATCAAGTAACCCAAAAACTACATTTACTGAACATTCTGATACATTGTTCCTAAGCCAAGATGGCCTTTTAAAAAATAGGTTTTTTTTTTTAAATAAAAAATTTGAACCACAGAACACACTATTCCTGGATAGAGGAGGGTAATTTGTAACCATTTCCTATGAAGTTACATGGCAGAAAAGGTGGCTATAAAATGAAATATTTTTCACTTCAGTATACATTCTGTTTTATAATTAAATGGGAACATATTAAAGCATAAATGTGTTATGATAACAGGCATGGAATACAGCCTCTCAGAATGACAAGTTCCATTTTCTTTATTTTGCAAAGTAAATAATAAAATGTTGATTTTTCAGGATTCTAATAGAGTGTTTTCAACCAAGAGAACCTAACAAAACATTGGATAGGAATTATTCCTGCAGTCACTCAGATTAGAGTGCTCTACAAATGCTATTAACTAACTAAAGTGAAACAGCTCAGGACTCTGGCCACCAGCGGGCTAATTCTATGGAAGAAACATAGAACCAAGACCAAATTGGATTGGGGAGAAGCAAAAACTGACTGGGCACTGTGGATTTTTTAAAAATCCAGGAGAAATCACCCCATTGCACCCCTGCGGAAGAGGCAATTGGCCGATGATTTGCATATTTCTGATTTCTCCTTTTAAAGCCCTCTTGGTGGTGGGACCCAGAGGTGACATACATACAGTAGCCCTTGACTTACAACCACAAATGAACCCCAAATCTCCATTGCTAAACAAGACAATTGCTAAGAGAATTTTGCCTATTTTTATGACATCTTGCCACAGTTGTTAAGTGAATCACTGCAATTGTTAGGTTAGGAACACGGTTGTTAAGTAAATTTGGTTTCCCCATTAACTTTGCTTGTCAGTAGTTCGTAAAAGGTGATCCTAGGACTCTGCAACTGTCATAAATACATGCCAGTTGCCAAGTATCCAAATGTTGATCATGTGATCATGTTGCTGCTGCAATGGTTGTATGTATGAAAAACAGTCATTAGTCACTTTTTTCAGTGCCATTATAACTTTGAATGGTCACTAAACAAATGTAAGTTGAAGACTACCTATTTCCCACTTTGTATTTCCTAGTGCAGGGGTCGCCAATCTTTTGGACCTCAGGGAACACCAAATTCATAATTTTAAATCCCGCAGACCAGAGACCCTGGGAAAATAAAAAAAATCTGCAGGAAAATCCCCCACCCCGTTTTCCTACCAATTGATTGCTCTTTATTTGGGATCACAGGATACCGTCTCCAGCTCTGTTCTCAGGGGGAGAGAGAGAGAGACACTTTTGGCTTCATGCAAGGAAAGCAGCAGAAGCAGCAGAAGTCTTTCTTTCTCTCCCCCAAACTCTGCCAGAAATGAATCTTTGTGAGACTTGTCGCACTGGTGCAGCCTCTTGGAGCAGAATGCCTTGCAGGGTCCCAAAGACTCATTTCTGGTGGAGTTTGGGGGAGAGAAAGAAAGACTTTTGCTGCTTTCCTTGCGTGCAGCCAAAAGCAAAAGAAGAAAGAAGTGGAAAGAAGCAGCCTGGTGGCCAGGCCAGGTGCGTGGGGCGAGTGGGGCAAGTTCCCCCCTCCACCCTTTCCCCCTCCCCTCACTACCTTGTGTTATTCGCAATGCAAGCGACGCAAGCCTTGTGTTCCCATGGGCAATGTGGGCGGCACAGTCTTGTGTTCCCACAGAGGCTGGATTAATTGCTTTGGGGGTTGCTTTGGGTGTGACATTTCTCTGCGGACCACCAAAACTTTCCCGCTGGCCCACTGGTTGGTGACCATTATCCTGATGCATACCTATACACAAAGCACACAGTCACAATGTGAAGGGAGAGAAGGAATACATCCAGTATACATACCACAAAATGAAAACACATACACAGTACATCCATCGTGATTAGATCATACAATCCCTACACATTCTCCCCATTTGGAAGAATACAGAAATGAGAGAAAACAGAAACTTAGAGAAAATATGTGGCAACCAGGGATGGGATGCAAATATTTTTACTACCAGTCCTGTGAGCATGGCTAGGTGGGAGTGGCTAGGTGGGCATGATCATGTGACTGGATGGGTGTGTCTTCTCCTCCTCCTCCTCCTCCTCCTCCTCCTCCTCCTCCTCCTCCTCCTCCTCCTCCTCCTCCTCCTTTCCCTCCTGATGATCAGCTGTTCCGACGATCAGCTGTGCTGGGATCCCCCTTGCTGTCTAACTGCTTCATCCAGGAGGCTTCCCTGAGGCCCAGGAGGCAAAAAATGGAGTTCAGGAGGGGCGCAGCATCTCCCCGCGTGCCCCTTTTTGCCTCCTGGGCCTCAGGGATGCCTCTTGGGTGAAGCAGGAAGACAGAGACGGGGACCCCAGGCACAGCTGATCATCGGAACAACTGATCATCAGGAGGGGAAAAAAGAAATGCTGGTTTAGCTGAACTGGTAGCTGTTTTTTTTTTACTACCGCTTTGGCCAAATGGTAGCATTTTTTACTACCAGTTCATGCAAACCGGGCCAAACCGGTAGAATACCACCACTGGTGGCAACCAATAGTAAAACCTGAGCTTAGTTTAGGACAGTATGAGGAAGAAACTCAAGATGATTCCTCCTTGATTTGGTAAAAGAGACAAGAAAGGGGAAATAACTAACTTTACATTGTAAGGGCTATAATTGTTAAATTGTATAATTTAGAGAAGTTGAATTTTAGAGGTATTTGAAAGAGTTTCTATAGAGTTTTAATTTTAGACCTTATTCAGTCTTTATAACTTTTCAACAGAAACCTCATATACAGTAAGGGAAATAAGAATTTTTATCAGGCATGGAGTATCCCAGCTATAGACATTACTTTGGTAAATTTTTTTATCATGAATAAAAGCTCATCCCACAGGCTTCTATAATGGTCTTTTGTAAAATTTTATTTCCTAATAAAAGGAACATATCCAGAGGTGGTATTCAGCAGGTTCTGACCAGTTCTGGAGAACCTGTAGCGGAAATTTTGAGTAGTTCGGAGAACCGGCTAATACCACCTCTGACTGGCCCCGCCCACATCTATTCTCAGTCTCCCAAGTCCCAGCTGATTGGCTGGGTCTTCTTTTGTTGCCCTGCACAGGAGAACGGAACTGGGAAGCAGGTTAGTGGGGTGGGGAGAGAATGGGGATTTTACAGTATCCTTCCCCTGGAGTGAAGATTTTGCAGTATCCTTCCCCTGGAGTCAGGGGAGGAATGGAGATTTTACAGTATCCTTCCCCTGCCATGCCCACCAAGCCACACCCACCAAATGAAGCCCACCAAGCCATGCCCACAGAACAGGTGGTAAAAATTTCTGAATCCCACCACTGAACATATCCCTTTTGAAAGAATCAGACCAATCAAGGATAGAGCTCTAGAAATGTTGTATCCATAAGCATCATGCTAATACATGATTGTGTTATCATCATTTTTCCAAATAATGCACAATGTTTAATTCAGTGGTCACCACTCAATTTTGGTGGTCCACAGAGAATTGTCACCCTCAAAGCAATTAATCCAGGCTGCGTGGGAACACAAGCCTGCACTGCACTCATGGCCCGTGGGAACTCAAGGCTTGTGTCGCTTGCATTGCAAACAACACGAGGTAGTGAGGGGAGGGGGGAAAGGGAGGAGGGGGAAACTTGCCCCCCTCACCCCATGTGCCTGGCCTGGCCACTGGGCTGCTTCTTTCCACTTCTTTCTTCTTCGGCTTTTGGCTGCACGCAAGGAAAGCAGCAAAAGTCTTTTTTCTGTCCCCCAAACTCCATCAGAAATGAGCCTTTGGATCCCTGCAAGGCATCCTGCTCTAAGAGGATGCACCAGTGTGACAAGGCTCACAAAGACTCATATCTGGTGGAGTTTGGGGGAGAGAAAGAAAAACTTCTGCTGCTTCTGCTGCTTTCCTTGCATGAAGCCAAACATCTCTCTCTTTCTCTGCCCCTGAGAACGGAGCTGGAGCTGGTATCCTGCGATCTCAAATAAAGAATGATCGATTGGTAAGAAAATGGGGTAGGGAATTTTCCTGCAGACTTTTTCCTGCAGCCACCATCAGTCGAAATTCATATTAGTGGTCTGCGGGATTTAAAATTATAAGTTTGGTTGTCCCTGTGGTCCCAAAGGTTGGTTCTCCCCGATTTAATTAATGCAAAATGCTATTCCATAGCCCTTGGCTTAAAAAACATATTGATTTTGTTCATCACAATGTATACATTTAAACACCAACTTCAGTTTTTGACTTCCTAGAATCTGGTGCAGAAATATGATGATGGCTATATGGTGTTCTCTAGCAGCCTTGATCAACTGATGCCCCATCCAGAATCTCCTGCCAACTTGAATGGCAATGCAGGCTGGGAATTCTCAACAATGCTGAAAGCTAATGGATTGAGAAAGTTGCTCTGTAGCAATAAGAGTTTGCTACTTTTTAATGTCAGCTCCCCATTTTTGGAATGCAAATGAATTAAATATACAGAATTTATTTTTTAATATAAAGCATATTTAGCACACAGATTGTTCAGTAGCAATTATAGCTCTTTCACTTCATCTGGGAAAAAGAAAAGATGAAAATAGAATCTAGAGGAGCAATTACCGGGCTATTTTGGAAAAAAAAAAAAAAAAAGCACATGGAGGGCGTTTTAATACTTAATGGGAATCATCACTGGAATGCAAATTGGTTACCAGGTGATGAACCATTTAATAAATCTACTGCATTCCAGCTGGAGTCTTTCTGGCATGCCGTCATCTTTTGCCAGCAGAATTAAAGGTTAAAAAAAAGCAAGGAAAAGAGCATTGATAAGGGCTTTTTGATTTAATTCAAGAATCATAAATAAGGAGTCTCCCAGAAGAAGTGCAGATTTAATTGCACACCTGTTGGGCATATATATATATATATAAAGGGGGAGGGGGTTGTTCAAGTTTTGCTGAATCAGGTGGAAAAATGTTCCTAAAATGACAATCTATTTTATTCTCAATGCAGAATTAAATTGGTGGCACAGATAAATGTTGAAGTCTACTCCAAAGGGCTACATTTATTTATCTTCATTTACTTCTCATGCTTTTTGTTGGGATTCCCATGGGACCTCTAAAATCCTTGATACGGCCCCTTTAGGCTTTGCAAAAGTTGCCACCAAATGCTATTATTTAAAGAGAGGTAGGATAAAACTCTGAAATATGCAGTGATCAATCATATTAACTGTATTATATTAAATTAGAAATTAAAGCAGTTTTTGTTGCAGCCCTGATTACTATGCTGCAACGAAAAAGAATGGGCCTGAAATATCTTTTGCTGAACAGTGCTATAAATTTTTAGTTTCCAAAGTATGATTTACTACAAATTAAAGCAAATAAAACTGACATCAAGCTTTATATAAAAGTGAAAGTTTTTCAGTATTTTATTAAGCGCTTACATTCCAGAACAGTCATGCATCTGTTCAATTGAGATGTGCACTGACAAAAAATTATACCATTTTGCATAAATACACATTTCCTTAACAGCTGAGTTGAAGTAAATCCTGATTTTGGTTTCCTGCTTGGATAAATTCAAAACTTCGTCAAGTTAGGTAAATAAGCCGGCATTACTAAAAGGAAGAATTGCTAAGTGTTGTAGTTTAATTGTCTGTCTATTAGCAACATCTGGATGGAACAGAGTGAAGTGTAAGTTCTGCTTTGGTTACTGATTCATGATGAGGAGATCAAATTGCTAACCTTCTAACTCAGCTGAGTTCATATAGAATATAGTGCTATTTATTAACAGTTGAGACAATAAACATTTTGTACAATTCTACAATTCTAGTAACATGAGAACAAGTAAGCTCAAATGGTGAATTTGCTGGTAGTCCCATTAGCATCTGAATTGGGTTTACATAAGTTGGCTTTTTAAATGCTTACATTTTCTTAGGTACAAAGCAGATCTGTTCAGAAGAGAGAAAACTCGCCACCAATTAAAACATATAGGTAGGTGGGTTGCAAAGTTGGATAGTTCAAAACATACTGCATTACTGCCATTGCCTCTGAATATGCTTCCCACTAGCAATTTATGTTCATTAAAATATCCTTTTGTATACCCTTATCTATAAGGGTAGAACCATCCCATGTAAGGGACATGATCCAATTTCACCCATTTTTATATGAACATAAGCACAGGAGTTCTGTTGGTTGAGATTCTTCCTAGGATGCTTTTTCCTATAGTGGTCTGTGGAATTCATATGAAAAGTCCTTAAGTAGGATGCCAATATGAACAAATCAATTAGTTTTGGGGTTTTGGGGAACTAAATGTGCAGCCAACATGGAATTCTAGTGATGCAGGGATCATTTTGTGGGTGATAGCATTTATCTGCTTGAACCGTCTGAATGCTTTGATATAAAAATTCATACACAAAAAAGGCACAGAAGTGTCTGTTTCATTGCTATCAACAATTTATATGATAAGTTTGCAAAGATCTAGATGGTTGCTACATCCCAGTTATAGAATTCCTTTCCTTTTGAGATAAATAGAAATCTCAAAACCTTTCATGGGCATTGAACGAAATATCAGTGTTTGTGTTTCGGTGTCTTAATAAGTAGCATTGCCTAACTAATCTTGGTTGATATCAAAAAAATTGAACAAGGTTTTACCTGGTTAGCATTAGGATGGGAGGCCATCAGGAAATCTCATGGGCTAGAAACTAGGTTGGGAAGTTGAAGAAACAGTTTACTGGAAAACAGTGGTTTTCAGTAAAAACAACAACATCTCCTTTGTTGTCAAGAAAGCTTGATTCAAAGGAGTATTTACCAGGGTGGGATTCTACCGGTTCAGCCCAGTTTGGGCAAACCAGCTTCTCTGAAGATCAGCTGTGAATGAATTGGTTCACTCCAATGATCAGCTGTTGGCCCACCCACCTGCCCTGGGTCTAGTCTGTGCTTTATTTCCGGGTTTTCCAGCTCAGCTGCTTCGTGCGGCACAGTGGATTGCCGCGTGTCAGCTGTTTTATACATAGGGCTTGCCGCAGAAGGTGAGTTGCAAATGCTTGCATGAGCAAAGCGCATGCTCACCAAACCGGCTGTTATACCAGTTGAATCCCACCCCTGTTATTTACCTTCCTTCATTTATTTAGACTCATATGACCACCCATCTCAAACAAGTGACCTTGGCCAATTAAAAACAGTTAAAAACCAGGAAAAAGCATAAAAGAGATACAACCAAAATGGCAACTGACATAAAACAACAACCATCAGTACAACAATTTCACAGAGTGCATCTGACACAGCAGGCCTCACACCTAAGGACATAGTCATGCATTCAGGACCTCGCGAATGATCAACAAAGTTGGGACCAATCTAATCTCTGTGGGGATTATATGCCATAGAGCAGGTCCCATGACAGAAAAGACTGGCTTCCTGGGTCCCAGAAACTGGTAATCTTTAGTGGATGGGACCCATAACACGCTTCTCCTTCTAGATCTGATGGGAGACATGATGGGAAGAGAGGCAGTCTCACAAGTGATGTGGTCTCATGTCATGCAAATAACCAGCTGTCTGCAAGGAGTATAAATCCTCTGATCATCCAGTCAGAGCTGAAGAAGCTTCTTGGATGAGAAATGAAATATCTTCAAAGAAAAACCAGAAATTCTGGTTGTCTCTTGAAAAAGCACCTTTGAGATGGCCATCCTATATTCTTTCTAAGACTCAATAGGTTGGATTCCATGGAATTAATTCATCCATAGAACAAGAAGTCCTTGGTACAATTAATTCTTTTTTTGCTTTTATAACTTTGTAAGTGATGTAATGATAGGAGTTTCCAGGCAAAAAAAGTGCTTAGCATTATAAGGAAAGGCACCATACAACAATTCTGTTTTCTTTTTTAGTAATGGTAAAAATTATCATGGTAACAAATGAAAAACATGTAATTCATTTTTTTCACAGACATCCCCTCTTTTAATTGCTTTCAGCAAACATGCCACCCTATTTTCTGCTTGAGCCAATTGAACTCTATGACAATCAGTGTTTAGAACCTTTCTTAAATTTGCAGAAATGTCCCAGATGCTTCATTGTTATCTTCTTTCTTGGAAGAGCCTTGGCAGTAGAGCACAACAGTGCTATGTCTTTTTCTGTCTGGGATTGCCTGCCACTTACTTGATGATGCTTGCTGCGGTTTGTAAGAACTTTGTCCTTGGCCCAATGGGATTTTCTTCTTGTCAGTTGTAAAGAGCCACAAGGAGTAACCTTGATGATACCTTCATCTGCTTGTCTGTCTCTATCTACTTAAAAAAAATTGAACAGGATAAATTCTACTAGACACATTTCCCTGTCATTTAGCCTTTATAGTATCTCAAGGATTTTCTGTCACTGATATTTTCCTAGGTTAAAAGCATTCATCTTTTCCTCTAAGAGGAAGAGATAGATGTAGTCCTTGGAGTTTTGGCAGAAAAATAGCCTGGATCATGTTTTAGTGCAGGAGTAAATTTGCATTGATTTAGCATGCATCAAACAAATTTTACAGATTTTCATAATTGCTTTCTAATGCCGTTCATAGACTTTTTAAAATGGGTGGTTAAATATTCCTTCAGCAAATTTAAACCAATCAGAAGTAAAAAGAGTAATAAGAGTTTTATCTTTCTTTAAATCCAGGTTTGTGATTGGGAATCTTGTACTTGTAAATGTTAACCAAAGAAACCTTTGTAAAGTTTTATTTGTACAAGTCAATTTTATTTTTAATCATGCACTTCTGCATCCAGAAACTTGCATCATAAAGAATGTTGTTGAAATTTTTTGCCCTTTCCTCTCCCAAACACTAGCACCCTTCTGTGAACATTTTGTGGAGGATTATGATGGGTCTGCAATGGCAGAACAAATACTACACGAACAATGTAGTATTTAAAAAGACTTTGCTAAATACAGTATATGCTCGATAATAGTATGAAAAAAATGACAGAATCGTTTTATCAATCAATCAGTCAATCAATCATGCTACCTAACTGGGCCACAACTGAAATAAGAGAAATACAGTAACAACTGGTAGAAAATGGAAATGAAACAAAAGGTTTTCAGTTTCCTTTGCCAGGGAGAAGGGCCAGGTTTTCAAGGCCCTTTGAAATATCAACAGGGTGGGGTCCATCTGGATCTTAGGAGGAACTGCGTTCCAGAGACCAGAGAAGATATTATTCTGAGGTTCCATTAAAAGGCATTGTTTACTCCAAGGAATCAGCGGTGTGCCAACCCTGCCAGATTATATAGATTAGGCAAATACAATGGAGACAGGCAGTTCTTCAAGTAACAAGCCTCTATGCTATGTTGTATTTATAGGTAATGACCAGCATCTTGAATTTATCAGAAAGGCACAGGATTATTTGTGGAAAGAGAATAGATTGAGGAACCAATTCCATTAGAGAATGAGATGCAAACGGCAATCAATTTACTCTATTTCTTCAATAATAATTAATGAAGTATAATTTATTTAGTTATACATTAAAATAATGTCTTATTTCCATGGTGTTAAGGCAAACTACCATTTGTAGCCTTCAGATTCCATGAATTTCTGGGAGGGATGGGGAGAGGGATAGATAGATAGATAGATAGATAGATAGATAGATAGATTGATTGATTGATTTATTAAAATTTCTGTGCTGTCCACAAATGCTCATCACATTAAGCAACCAGACTTTCATACAAAATAATACTAATCTAAACAAGTGGCAAGACTGACTTGAAACAACACTACATAAATGATGCTCCTAAACTATACCCCTTTGTAAATGTTGCTATTTTAATTCTATGGAGATTCTCAGTCACCCAAGCTAATGTTATTAATTCTCTTTTTTGAACATAGGTTTTGGATAATCCCCATTTAAGAATTACAGTCATAATACAGATACAGATAATCAGAGTTGGAAGGGACCTTGTAGCTCATCTAGTCCAACCCCCCGCCCAATCGGGAGACCCTACACCATTTCTGACAAATGGCAGTCCAATCTCTTCTTGAAAGTCTCAACTGATGGCTCTCCCACAACTTCCGAGAGCAAGCTGTTCCATTGGTTGATTGTTCTCACTGTCAGAAAGTTTCTCCTTGTTTCTAGGTTAAATCTCTCCTTGTTCAGTTTCCATCCATTATTCCTTGTCTGGCCTACAGGAACTTTAGAAAATAGCTTGACCCCTTCCTCCCTGTGGCAGCCCCTCAAATATTGGAAGACCGCTATCATGTCTCCCCTGGTCTTTCTCTTTACTAGACTAGCCAAGCCCAGTTCCTGCAACCGTTCGTTGTATGTTTTAGCCTCCAGTCCCCTAATCATCCTGGTTGCTCTTCTCTGTACTTTTTCTAGAGTCTCAACATCTTTTTTATAATGTGGTGACCAAAATTGGATGCAGTACTCTAGGTGTGGTCTTACTAAGGCTTTATAGAGTGGTATTAGTACTTCCCTTGATCTTGACTGTATCCCTCTGTTAATACAATTTAGGATTGCATGAGCTTTTTTGGCAGCTGCTGCACACTGCTGGCTCATATTTAGCTGATTGTCCACTAAGACTCCAAGATCCCTCTCACAGTTACTGCTATTAAGCCTGGTTTCACCCAGTCTATATGTGTACTTTTGGTTTTTCTTGCCTAAGTGTACAACTTTACTTTTCTCTATATTGAATTTCATTTTATTAGATATGGCCCAGTGTTCTAGTCTGTCAAGATCCATCTGAATCTTGAGCCTATCTTCTTGAGTGTTAGCTATTCCTGCCAGCTTAGTATCATCTGCAAATTTGGTAAGTTCCCCTTCTATTCCCTCATCTAAGTCATTAATGAAGATATTGAAGAGTACTGGGTCTAAGACGGAACCTTGTGGCACCCCACTGCTTACTTCCCTCCATGTAGACTTAGACTCATTAAGGACTACTCGTTGAGTACAGTTTGCCAGCCAGTTGCGAATCCATCTTGTGGTGGTGCTATCTATTCCACTTTTTTCTAGCTTACTAAGAAGTAGGTTGTGGTCTACTATATCAGATGCCTTACTGAAATCTAAATATATCATGTCCACAGTATTTTGCTGGTCTACTAATTTAGTCACTGTGTTGAAGAATGAAATAAGATTGGTTTGGCATGATCTGTTTTTAACAAACCCGTGCTGACTGCTAGTTATTACTTTACTTGTTTCTAGATATTGGCAGATCTGTTTTTTTATTATCTTTTCCAGTATCTTCCCGGGTATTAATGTTGGGCTGATTGGTCTATAGTTTCTTGGGTCTGTTTTTTCCCCCTTTTTTGAAGATGGGAACTACATCAGCTCTTTTCCAGTCCTCTGGTAGTTCCCCAGTGCTCCAGGATTTTTGAAAGATATGGTGTAGTGGTTCTGCCAGCTCCTTTAAAACTCTGGGATGTGATTACAGGTGATGGATAATAATTTCCATAAGAATAGTATTCCCCTTTCCGAGATCTGGAGGGCTCTGATTGGTAGAGAAAAAAGATGACTTCCATAAACATAGGACAGATCCATTATCAAATGACAAGGAGACAACATAGTTTAAGCCCAAAACAAGAAGACATGTATAAGCACCTCTATCCCACAATTTCTGCCATTTATCTAGTTCTATTGAATAGTCAAAATTTTTCACTCATCTTATCATTGTTTCTTTCACTTGCTCTTCTTCCATTTGTTTTTGTTTTTTAATTTGGTCTACACAGTAAGGCTGTCTTAACTTTTGAAAGGTTTTGAAGATCTGGGTTTTTCTCCAGATACTGGCCCAGAGTATGGGATGAGCCTAGTAGACTTGTAGTGTGTTGAATGAATTCATGATGCCTGACTTACTTTATGTTGTGGTTCGCTGGCAGATAGTGCAGATGGCAGCGGAATCGGACAGTGGAGAAGAATGGGGACCAGTCAGAGAGTCTGGAGAGGACTTGGATGAGGGTCCTGTGTCTGATGCAGAGATGGGGCTGGAACCATCTGGGAGTGGGGTGCTACCTCTGGAGCTTTCAGAGTCTGGCAGCAGTGAGGCAGAGGACCCAGGGGAGCCTGCTCCCAGTGCATGTGTGCGCAGAGCTGCTAGAAGGTGAGAGCAGCTGAAACAAAAGGGATGACTTGGGAGTAAGGTTGGGAGATGATTGCCCCTCCTATAAGGTATAAAGGTCAGGCAAAGATGATGAAACCTTTGCAGGAAGCAAAGTAGTTCATTTGGTTCATATTCATTCTTGAAGCTCTTCAAGAACCAACCACTTCAGTTGGTTTTTTTTCTAGTTCATTTGATACTTCTGTTATTGGCAGCACTTCACAGAAAAGAAAGATGTATGCTTATCTCGGGGGACTGTTTGAGATTAATTCCGGCTGGGAATGAAAACAATTCCCAGCGCTGCAATAAAATAAGTCTTGTTTTTAAAATAAGTGTGTGCATAATTACGGTTTAGGAAGCCTTGGTCAGAACACTTTATTAAGACTATTTTAATTTGGTGTTTCTTATTAGAGGTTTCTGATTATTAGAGGTTTTATTATGTTTTCTTCATTTTTGTTATTAGTACTCCAAGCTCATATATAACATGGATGGCTGTAATTTTTTTCTAAACAAATAAACAAAACTTTAATGGATGTGGCTATAGAGTCTGGAAACACACAATTGCTGGGAAATAGGTACAGAATGTAGCGGACATCAGAGCAATTACATGAAGCATGAAAACATCTGGAGAAAAGGCACTGGCATCCATCAAATATGGCAAATTTGCAATTAATTGTCCTAAAGATGGATGTATGAGATGAAGGCAAACTGGTCTGATATGCTATCCTAAAGTCAAAAGTCGGGCATTTCTCCCTTTTTTCAGACTAATAAATCATAAGTTGTTTAAACTGCATTTTTCTTACATACAAACTAAATATGCCTTTGAGCTTATTGAGACAAGAATACTTAATTTCTATACCATCAAATCATTATAATTGTTATGATATAGAAACTAATTTACTTCAGGATTTTAAGTCAGGAGGTGATTGAAATAAAATAAATTATATATGGAAGAATGAGAGGGAAAGGGGGGAAGAAGGAGGGAGGGAGGGAAAAGTTGGGATTCTGCGGGGATGAAATGACAAGATATGAATGCAAATATCCAACAGGTAGAAGACGTCTGTCCAGAACTGGGATGTAATTTGAAAGCTCTGATCTGACATAACATGATTGACTACGCTCCTGTACTGAAAAACATAGTCTAGACAGAGTTGTGCAGCTTCTGGAACAGATGGCACTTGTATGGAATAAAAATGAGCCCTTTTCCTAAATAGTTCTACTACCATCGAAAGGATCATGTCCTGGAAGATCAATAATAAAGCACAGGAAAATTGTGCCCCGTTGACCTGCAGGAAAAGAGAGCGAATGGAGAAAACTGGCCAGTTTAACAATAGTGGTCTTGGCCTGGCAATAGACATAACATAGTCTTTGGCATTTGTTCTCTGAGCAAAAGCTGAAACTTTTTGAACTCTCCCCCATGTCCTGCACTTTTATTGTTATAGCAAAGTTGCAATATACATTTCCTGATAGGAAAAGGACTATAAATATGACTGTCACAAAACAGTTGTCCTTCAGTCACAGAGAAAGATGGAAGGGGGAGGAGCAGGAAATGTCAAAGTTAGGCTTGTGTGTGGTTGAATATCTGGTAGTTTATTTTGTGAACTAGGAACCTAGGTGATATATGCATTGGGAGGAGAATTGTACCTATCTGGTATGATAGTGAATGAGACTCTTTCTGTTGGTGCTCCAAATTCTTGTTTTCTGTCCATATCTGTACCGGATGGATTACACCCAGTAGTTTCCATTGTTGAATTGTTGCTGCTTTTATTGCCAGCAACAATTTCTTGAAGACATCAGAGTACCGTTTAGTCAACAAAAAGGACTCTAGAGTAAAAGGAACATGGTAGCAAGCCCTTCCCTCACTGCCACCTGCAAAACCTGAAAAAAAGAACAGATTCCAAGCAAAATTTGAGACATCAATTTGCACAATAAAGGGACAGCTGAGATCTACATATATGAGTAGCAGCTGGGATGATCCACCCCCCAAAACCCCATCTTTAAGCTCTGAAAGGCTGAGTAGTCCATTTAAATTTGTATTCCTTTTTCAGAAGTTGATTTCCACAGCCTAATGTGCTATTGGGGATCATGAAGTTTGCTCATGACATGCATTTTCTGGTTCCCTAGAAGATCTGCATGAAACAATGCCAGAGGTGATCAGCTGAATTGAGCATCCAGTTATGGGGCCATTGGCATATCCCCATAGAAGTTTTACCAATAATTATGTGGACTGTTTATACAGGTAGTCCTCTACTTATGACCACAGTTGAGCATAAAATTTCTGTTACTAAGTGAAACATTTGTTAAGTGAATTTTGCCCATTTTACAACCTTTCTTGCCATGGTTGTTAAGTGATTCACTGCAGTTATTAAGCTAGTAACATGGTTATTAAGTGAATCTGGCTTCCCCATTGACTTTGCTTGTAAGGAGGTTGCAAAAGGTGATCACATGACCCCAGGACACTGCAACTATCATTAATACAAGTCAGTTGCCAACCATCCAAATTTTGTTCACATGAGCATGGAGATGCTGCAACAGTTGTAAGTGTGAAAAATGGTCATAAGTCACTTTTTTCAGTGCCACTGTAACTTTGAATGGGCACTAAATGAACTGTTGTAAGTCAAGGACTACCTATATATGTTTACTTCTCTTCTGTCATGTTCCCATCATATGCTAAATAATAATAATTGCCAAAGTCAAAAAAACACTGAAGATTCTTAACATTTCTAGCCACCTGCCATTTCTAGCCAAATATCTGCAGGATATTTACTTTACACTTTTGGATAGAAATTCCCTACTCCAAATAGTTTAATTTGGGAAGGTCAAATGTACATTTTCCCAATTTAGCATAGAGTTTCTTTTTGTGTAGATGCGGCAACAAATTCCTGGCATGGTTAGGGGAAGGACTTTCCCATGTCAAAAAACCAACTAGCCCCCCCCAAAACCAAAAACAAAAAAAAAAAAAAAAAAAAAAAAAAACACAAAAAAAAAAAAAAACCCACCCCCAAAAAAAAAAAAAAAAAAAAAAAAAAAAAAAAAAAAAAAAAAACAAAAAAAAAAAAAATAAAAAAAAAAAAAAAAAAAAAAAAAAAACCAAAAAACCCCAAAAAAACCCCACCAAAACCCAAAAAAAAAAAACTTCTTTTTCCGCCCAACCCCCCACCCCCGAACACAAAAAAAAAAAAAAAAAAAAAACAAAAAAAAGAAAAAAAACCAAAATGTCTTTTAGGTAAACAACTGCATATTTGCCCAAAGAGAAGATCTTATTTATAAATCCGGAGTACAGAGCAAGGCAGTTAATGAAACTATAGGGCGTTATTACATAATTATTGCCATATTAAGCAACAAAGGCAATTAAGCATTTATGTTATTTCATCTGAATCAAATGAAAAGCTCCTCTCAAGCCCAATTTAGTGTAAAATGCATGCCTGCTGAAGGTGATCTAGCAGATTTGAAATAAGAGGTAGTCCCTTATGGTCCCTTATGGTCACAGAGTTTAAATTTTTTGTTCTTTTTTAAAAAATAGAAAAAATAAAGACACAGATGCAGGAGATGAAGAAGGACAATCTTTTTTTCAGATTGTATCGAAACTGCAGAGATTAATATCTCATTATCATTTAAGTAGGAATAGAGCATTCTGCTCCTTGTTTCTCCAAATTGGCTAAAGTTAGAATGGGAGTGCTTTGTCAAAAAAGATAAAAGTTACAGTAGTCCTTGTCTTACAACCATAATTGGGACCAGTATTTCCATTATAAGTCTGTAGAGTTGTAAAGTGAGTCATCACATGTTCAGATCAAAGTCATGATCTGAATCACCACAGTCAGTAAGCGAATCCAGCTTTCCCAACGGATTTCCTTCTGAAAGCTTGCTGGGAAGGTTATAAATCACAATCATATGAGTGTTGTGGTCTGCCTGTGGATAGCCACAACACTCATATGAGTGGTTGAGGACAAACATGGGCCAGTCCTGGAGGCTGAGGAAGGCTCGGACTAGGGCTCTGCATCAGAGGCAGAGATGGGGCCAGGGCGGTCTGGCAGGTGTCGGCTGCCTTCAGAGTCAGATAGCAGTGAGGCGGGGGGAGCAACTGGAGCCAGTTCTCAGCCTGCGCATGTGCAGAGCTGCCAAAAGAAAAGAACAATTATGAACTAAGGGTCAACGTGGAGTAAAGCCACAGGTGGACAGTGAATGGCCCCTCCCATAGGGATTAAAAGAGGCGCAAAAAGGGAGGGCGCTTTTGCAGGAAACAATTCATTCGTTGCAGCAGTGAGAAGATCTGTCTGTGCATCTCAGAGATTCTGTGTCAAGTCCTTCCTTATCAGCACGGCATTTGAAAATATTTACTTGGCAGCTCTCCAAGCTAGATAAGGTCTGTGCTCCCTAATTACACCCTTGAAAGACTATTTGCCAGGGCTTTGGCTGAATGTGAATGCAAGAAATTCACTTTCACTTAATAAAAGGGGTTTTGCCGGGACAAAGAGTCTGCTTAGTGCTTTTTGGGGAAGCCTAGGCCAGAACAATGACTGCAAGACACTACAACAGCTCTAAATGTGAGCCAGTTACCAAGTGCCTGAATTGTGATCACACTGATGATGGTGCAATGGTCTTAACTTTGAAGATGAGTCATAAGTCACTTTTTCTGAGGCTGTGTGTAACTTTGAACCACGGACTACTTGTATTGCTCTGAAATGGGAAGTCATGGATTGGTTAAACTCTGCTTCATTCCTAAAAAATGGAATGGATTTTTTTGGGGCGTATTGTAGATACATATTTGTATATCAGTTGTATATAGGCCCTGTCAATCTATTGTATTTCATAAGGAGAAGCCAGCTTTCATTTCATACTCTGGCATGCCTGCTCTGAGGCTAATGTGGATAAGAACATGCCAGCCCTTTCAGCAATCCCAGAAAATCAAACTTTAGCAGTTAAGTGTTTTTTTTAAAAAACACTGTTTTGTGCCTGATTATTTTGGACAAATAAAAGAAGAACATTTCCCCCCCCCTTTCTTTTTCGTATTCTTTTTTTTTAAGGATAGACCGAAATAAACTTATGCACACAACAGTTATTTTTATGTATAGATTCAGGGTTATAAAGATGATCAGTAGAAAAGTATTCAGGACAAAGTTTTCCTGTATGTTCTTGAGAAATGAGAAGACATTTCACCAGTTCAGCTAACAGAAAATATCCCAGGAGGCAACAGACCCCAAGACCATTGTGGTTGAAAACAGCCAGCACAAGCACATGGTGCTGGGATCTTTTGAATCACCTGAATTAAAGAAACCGAGGTTCTAAGCTCAGGAAGATCTTAAAAGAATGGATCCGGAATTCCTGAAGGAGGAGAGAAAAAGTGAGTTGGAACCAGTGAGAAGGTTAAAAAGTTTGGGCCTGAAAGAAAGAAAAAAAAAATAGAAAAGGAAAAGTGGAATGTTTTCTACCACAGCCAGCCCAACTGTCCAGTGGTGGGATTCAATTTTTTTTTACTACCGGTTCTGTGGGCGTGGCTTGGTTAGTGTGATGTGGCTTGCTGGGTGTGGCTTGCTGGGCATGGCAGGGGAAGGATACTGTAAAATCTCCATTCTGAGGTTATATTTAACTAGTTCCCTGCTACCAGAGGCTCAAGACCTGTGTCTGTTGTATAAGTTACAGAAGAAGACACGCCCCCCTCTTCAATGTCTCCCTTTCAAATGGAACATCTCACCCATCACCTTTTTTTTTTTTGTTCCATTCTTTTACATTCTTTCTGAGCTTGAATCTTTCATTCCTTCAACTTGGTAAGTTAGGGAGTCCCACTTGGGCTGTTGATATCTAGCGATGTAAACATGCAGAAGTATATAATACAGGGATCTCGGCCCTGATCTGTTTAGGTTGGTTGCATAAGGAATAGCGTTGAGAGCAGGAAAAGGAATTCCACCGCGAATGCTTTTTTGAATGGCTGTCAGGATTTCTGACAAGCGCACTGATTGCAGGGCACTGTTTAGTGGGAGCTCCTTTAAAATAACACTTTCCCCTTTACGCTGGAGATATTTCTAATGTCACCACTATGCAGCAAGGTTTCCTAGTTTAAATTATTAATTTCATTTTGAATACCCACAGCTTCTTGAAAACATGGTGTAGCTTTTTTTTTTTTAAAGTACATGTTCTATTGTTTCCTCATTAAATGAAATAAGGCGGAACCAAAAAGAGGCAGTGCTGGAGGGAACACTGCAACTTGTCAATGTTAGCTAGCATGCAGAGTAGCTCTGAACTAATCTCATCTTCCTAGGAAAACTTTGATGGATTCCAGCACCCTTTTATTTCCTACCCCGTAGCGATCATCGTGGCACAAAATAATTTTTGAGATTATGAGGTGTGTGTGTGGGGGGTAAGTGCTATTAAAGTAAGCTTTATTGATCTGGATGGCAGGAGGTCTTCTCACAGCTGCTGCCATCTGAAGCCACAAAAATTGGTTTTAACCAACTGCAGGATAGTTAGCACCTTTAAGTGAAGGCAGACTTTTAAAAGATTTAATACAATAAACCTATCCTGGTGTGAAATTATAGATTCAACCTCCTTGATATTTATTTCTTGAAAGTTCACGTGTTCAAGTATTTACCGTATTTTCTCCCTCATCTTATTTGGATTTCTGAGGCTTCTTTTAAAAAAAATAAAATGAAAAAAGGGAAAGTCAAAGTTAATTCCAGCTTATTGCAAACACATGGGATGCCTTTGTTAGTAGCAGAATGAGCATATGGGAATTCTTCAAGATGGCAGTAGACCATATGGCACATTCTGCTTTGTGCACTGCCTTTATACTGCAATATTTTCTGTATAAATTGGGTACTAAATCTATGATCAGGATGTCTTTGCGCTCTCAGTTAGCCAAGAAGTTGTTTTGCAGTTACTTTGATTTACTTTCAGTCTGAATCCCAGGCTGCTTCAGAAGGATTGTTGCTCTTGGGACATTTCTCACAGAACTGTCATCTTTTATACTTGAAGAGCCCAGAAGCATTTGTCTAGAATGGGATCTATGAAGTTCCTGTATGGGAGATGGCAGCCGATTTACAAGCATAATTGGAAGCAGAATTCCTCTTGTTAAGTAAAATGGGTGTTAGGCGAGTTGTGCCCAATTGTATGACCTTTTTTCTTCTTCTTTCAGCAAATCGCTGCAGTTGTTTAGTGATTCACGTGGTCATTAAGCAAATTTAATTTTCCACCATTGACTTTGGTTGCTAGAAGACCTGGGAAGCTAACCAATGTCAATCACATGACACAAGGAGGCTGTATCCATCATAAATACATGTTGGTTGCCAAGATCCCAAATTTTGATCAAATGTCTGTGGGATGCTATGGTGGTCATAAGTGTGAGGATTGGTTCTAAATCACTAGATTCTATGCAGCAACATTCGAAAACACGTGTCTAATCCACCATAGCTATTTTATGCAACAAATGTGGCAAACCCTTTGCACTGCTTATTCCTTTCCCTTTTAGTATTAAACTGATCATGGGCCTCACAGTTTATGGATTGTAATTTTAGTATTACAATTTATATTTAGTATTTTAGACAATAATATTTAGTATTTTAGACCATGTGTAATTGACAGACTGGATTTTATCATAGATTTTAACTGTTAATTATTATTTTATTCTAGAATTTTTAATTGGATATTCACTGAGTGTTTTTATTTGTTCTGGTCTTTTGGTCTATGACTGTAATAAACTGAATTGAATTGAAAAATGTTTCTAAATCATTTTTTTCCAGTGATGCTGTAACTTTAGTCACTAAATGAATGATTGTAAGTTGAGGACTACCTGCTGTAACCCTGAATGTTAACCTGTCATAAATGAAATCAATAATTAATCAAGTAAACAACCCAGGAATGGCAGGAGATCACTGGCAGGCCATATCTTCTTTTTGTTGTTCTTTGTGTAATTTGTCTACAGTTTTGCATTTCACCCACTACTTAGTCCAATTAACAGCATCAGCAGGGCATATGCCTACATTTCTCATGTCTTCATGCAGGCAGCCCGTTTATCACTTTTTCAGGTATTTTTGGAGCTGCCAGCAATCTGGGCTGAGTGCAAGTACCGGCCCAGCTATGGATTCCACATCATCTCTGACCACATGTCCATACCATCATAGCCTCCCTTCTTTCATTTTGTCTGAATTGGGGAGACTTTGAAGGCCTTCTGGTAGACCATATAATGTCCACTTATTTCTTGAGATCCTCCAATGAATGCTGGACTAAAGGAACCTTGCTTTGATCTCCCAATGGGCATTTTATACTCAATTGCATACTCAGGATGATTGATTGCAGATTAGTTAAGAGTTAGTGTTATAAGATTCTGCACTATCCTGATCAGAACGTCTGTTCGAATAAGCTTTGTTTGACCTATGGCAACCCTCCTAAGAAGCTTACAAAGGTACTATCTCTCAATCTAATTTATTTCCAGACTTTTGTATGGGGGAGCAAGACTATACTTATGTGTGCCCTCAGAAGAAAACTAGGAAATAAATATTAGAACTTTGTATTTGAAAGCAGGAAGGTGTTTTGGTAGAAGGGCATAAATGTAGCATTGTCTGTAATTCTTTAATGAAATGAAATTTCATTTTAATGCATGCTGATTAGTGTACATTCAAAGTGATAATAAAATTTCTATTCTATTCTATTCTATTCTATTCTATTCTATTCTATTCTATTCTATTCTATTCTATTCTATTCCAAACTCATTTTTTCTAGTTATACAAGAGTTGCAAAGGGCAGCTGAGTGATACGAAGAACAGTTACAGCTGCTTAAAGGAGTTGCAGGCAGTTGCTATATTGTGCCTCCGTACAATCCAAAGCACCTTTTTACCTCTAAGTCAAAACACTGCACAACTCTGATATATATTCTAAAGTAAATTAATCTTGCAGTTTCCATGGGACTGAGGTCAAGCCTTCCTAATTTAAGAGAGGAAAATAAAGATATGTGAAGTGAGGAGAGTTTAGTTTTTATTTTATTTTAGAAAGTTATATTCTGATGACCAAACTGCAGAATTCACGAAAATGTGAAATGAAATATTGTAATTTTTTTGCTTTAGAAAAACATCTTTAGAAGGCCTATACACTTAGAGGAGAGGGGGATTGGTTAAAGTGGGTGCTACAATAATGTGATGTAAATACACCACTTATGTCCTTGTATGTGACATTGCTCACAAGAATGACATGTAAGTAAGTCAGTCAGGAATAAAAAATAATTCAAAACATAATTGGTTTGCAGGCAATAATTCTTGATTTTTGATTTATAATTTCTCACTTTCCCTTTTTCTGTATTGTCACCAATTGCCCACCTGTGGATTGCTTTGTGACGTGGTCTCGAGGCAGAGCAGGTGATGGCTGTGCTATTTCACTATTTCACTCTTAAGCAATTTCAAACCCTTGCAATATAATCCACCAAGCACTTTTCTTAACATGTCACATGCTGATGTGTCCAGGACTTCATGGAGCGATGAGCAGAAAGGTAGTAGAAAATACAGACTGGGAACTGGAGGGAAGAGGGGTCAAGACCCATCTGCCAGAAACACCTACATTGGTACCTCTTTGGTCACTCTGACTGCCAGTCATAAAACTTCCCCTGCAATATCAAGAGTAGGTAAAACGTAATGGTTTTTGAACATTTGCTGCTAGGAATGTTGGAGTGAGAAAGGAAATACTATCTCAAAAAAAAAAAAATTTATTTAAAAAAAAAAAAAAAAAAAAACAAAAAAAACCCCCAACCCCCAACCAAAAAAAAAAAAAAAAAACCCCCAAAAAAAAAAAAAAAAAAAAACAAAACCAAAAAAAAAAAAAAAAAAAAAAAAAAAAAAAAAACCCCCCAAAAAAACCAAAAAAAAAAAAAAAAAAAAAAAACCAAAAAAAAAAAAAAAAAAAAAAAACACACAAAAAAAAAAAACCCCCAAAACCCCCTTAACCTCAGTAGTCCTAGGGACAACTGGGGTAGTGGCTCAATCATGGTTTGGGGATAAGATGAAGGGATTTTGTAGGAGAAAGCTGCCAAGGAATGTCGGAGCCAGGATTAAATGTAATTTGGGACACAGCCCTAGGGTTAAACCAAGAATAAAGGGCATTTCATCCCTGTATGATTAGATGATTGGATGACTGTGTTGTATTATTTTATTTATTTATTTATTTGATTTGTCAATCACTTACAAGATAATAGATATAAGAATAAACATGAGTATGAATGGGAAATAGGTACAAATAAATGGGGACAATAGGACGGAGACGGTAGGCATGATTGTGCACTTATGCACGCCCTTACAGACCTCTTAGGAATGGGGTGAGATCAATAGTAGATAGTTTAAGGGTAAAAGAGTGGGGGTTTGAGGATGTAACAACAGAGTCAGGTAGTGCATACCAGACATTGAGCACTCTGTTGCTGAAGTTGTACTTTCTGCAATCGAGTTTGGAGCAGTTTATATTGAGTTATTATGGTGAGCTGAATTCTATTTGGCAACCACTAGAATTTTGGGTGCATTTTGTCTTCTTTGCTGTAGTTTCAGCTGGGAGGATTTTTTAAAATCAGTTCCTCCAACTACAACACTGTGATAAGTTCAACAACTTTATTTTATCTCCCACAAAGTAGAAGGCTGCTGATCTTGTCCAGCAGGATAAATCTCTAGACAAGCTTAATGAGACAAATGACAAGTCATTATTGTAGACACTAAAGTTCTTCAATAAAGGTTGAATTTCTGCACAAAGATCTATTAGGCATGTTATGTCTTTCATAGCCTTCAAGGCCTTCCATAAAATATGTGTTTATTGCTGCCTCAAATAATAGAGCTAAATATTAAGGTAGGAGAGATTTTTATAGTATTTTTCTTTGTACTTTTGTACTATAATTTTGGTATTCTTGAATGTAAATGAGATAAATGTCAAAACTCAGTGGATTGATCTTAAGGTTGACTTATTCAGTTTTATCTTCCCTTCATGCTCTTTTCCCTCAGAGATAAGTGGTTTGATTTAGAATAATAAAATGTTAAGGAAGGTAATTTTTCCTGGTCCTTTGCACTTAGGCAATATCTTTCATATTAAAATAGCCCCAATTTTGCAAGAATTTAAGAAAAAACTCTATTGAATCATGTAGCAGCTACTTTTGAATTCTGAGTTTTGTATATGTGTTCTAACAAAATTGTGGCTGTTGGAATGGCTTGGCCATTCACAAAATGAATGCCACACTGGGTGTAACCAGACCACAAATGATCATCTATGACAGTGGTGGCTAACCTTTTTGGGCTCCTGTGCTGATAATTGCACGCGTACTTGCCTGCTCAGCCTCGCGTGCCATCACCCAGAAGGCAATGCACATGCCCCCCATGCCTCCTACGCATGTGTGCATGACCCGCATGACCCATGCTGTGTGCTTCTGTGCATGCACGCATGACCAGCACGACCCATGCTGCATGCTTCTATGCATGCATGTGATCCCCCCATGTATGCCGTGTGCATGCGTGAGTATCTCCTGTGTTCCGCCACACTGCCACATGCGTGCCAGATACCCGACAATCAGCTGTTGGGCAGGTGGTGCTTGTGCATATGTATTAGACCTTTTCTGGGCAAGTGCTTGTGTGCTGGCAGTAATGGCTCTGCACGCCACTTCCGGCATGCATGCCATAGGTTTGCCACCACGGCTCTATGTCATAGAATCAAAGAATCAGTTCTGAGGAATATATTGTCTTCTTTGGAAACTTGGTTTTAAAGGCATGCTCTATGTTTTAACTGACTTACTAAGCTGCACATTTGCTTTTGCTAGAATGGTAGGTTTATATAAATACTTTATTTTTATTTTTTTTAAATAAATTTTATTAAATTTACAATTAAAAACATATCGACATTACATACACAAAAGGGAAAAAAACAAAAAAAGAACACTCGGTCTTACAAACTGGAAAGAAAAGAGAAGAGGAGATGTAAAAGAAAGAAAGAAACAAAGAAAGAGAAAGAAAAAAAGAAAAAAAAGATGCGTTTAAAAACAGACAATATCCTTTTTGACAGTCTGCAAGATCCAATTCTCCTACCTTAATTTGAATACACACATCTTATCGATATCTATGCTTAAATTACCCATTGTCCATTAAGCAGTTTATCTCTGGACTAACCAATTATACCAAGAGTTCCAATTATCGTAAATGTTGAAGCCTCTTTGTTTTTAAGTGCTATAGTTAATTTATCCATTTCTGCACAATCACATATTTTCTGGATGACCATTTGTTCTGTAGGTGCATAGGGTGATTTCCAACACTGGGCAAACGCTAATCTGGCTGCAGTTAGGATATGAATTGTTACATATTTCATCTTTTTGGGTAAATGTTTATCAGAGATCCCTAGTAGGAAGAACTCTGGTTTGTATTCGATTTGTTCTTTGGTTATCTCCTCCAACCATTTTCTGATTTTTGCCAATATTTCTGGGTTTCTTTGCAAGACCACCACATATGAAAGTAGGTTCCTTCTATGCTTTTACATTTCCAGCATTTTGGACTCGTGTTTGGGTTCATTTTCGCCAACCTCGAAGGGGGCAAGTGCCATCTATAAAACATTTTGTATGTATTTTCTTTATATGCTGCCGATTTTGTAATCTTAATATTTCTGTTCCAAATCTTTTCCCATTCTGATAATGTAATACTTCTTCCGACATTCCTGCTCCAGGCTATCATGTTCCCTTTGACTATCTCTTGTTCTAATTCTACTTCCAGTAAGTATTTATAGAATTTGGATATGTTCTTTTTGTTTGATCCTAGTAAAATTTTATCTAAATACTGCAGTTTGTTATAAATTCCAAAGTCTTTTATATCTTGTTTGTATCTGCTATGGATTTGTATATATAACCACTGATCAATTTTAAATCCCTGTTCCTGTAGTTCTTGTCGAGTTTTTAATTTTCCTTGCGGATCTAATAAATCTTTATATTTAATCATTTTTGTTATGTCCAAATTATTGGGATGTACCATTGCCTCCATTGTTGATAGCCAGATCGGAATTTTTAGATAGTGTTTTTGCATATTTTTTCCAATTAATTAATAATGAGTCCCTAATGAGGTGTCTATGAAAGTAAGACTTCTTGGGTTTCCCCACTTCCCATAAGAAGGCATGCCACCCTCTCTGGAGGTCATGCCCTTCTAATGCTAAAATTCTTTGTTAAGTAAGTTCACCCAGTCTTTTATCCATAATAAGATAGCTGCCGAATAATATAATTCCCAATTTGGAAGGGCTAGACCCCCTCTACTTTTCGCATCTTGTAAGGCCTTTACATTGATCCTGGGTTTTCCCCCTGCCAAATAAATTTAAGTGTGGTCTTATTTAATTCTTCAAAAAAATTTTTGGCAACTTAATTGGGATTGTCTGGAATAAATAAAGAAATTTTGGTAATATATTCATTTTAATCGAGGCAATCCTGCCCAATAAGGAAAGCTGCAACTTATTCCAGGATTCTAAATCTTTCTTTGTTTGTTGAAGTAGTTTATCATAATTGTTCTCTTTGAGTGATTTACCTTGTGGTGTTAACCATATTCCTAAATATTTGACCCTTTTGTTACCTGTATCCCCATCATTGTTTCTAATTCTTCCTTCTGGTTTTCTGTTAAATTTTTGGTCATTAATTTCGTCTTTTTCTATTAATTTTTAATCCTGCCACTGTGCCAAATTGTTCTAATTCTTTTATTAGATTATAACCTTTTTCCATGGGTTCCTCCAAAAGAAAACCATATCGTCAGCAAACGCTTGTAGTTTATATTCTTCTGATTTGACCCTCACTCCTCTAATTTCAGAATTTTGTCTAACCCGTGTTAAGAGTGATTCTAGGGCAAAAATGAAAAGAAGAGGTGAGAGAGGCAGCCCTGTCTGACACCTTTTTCTATATTTATTGGATCTGTTTGTTCGCCATTGATTAGTATATTAGCCTGTTGTGTGTTGTAAATAGTTGTTATAATGTTTTCAAATTTGGTGCCAAGACTCATATTGTAAATTTTTTGAATTAAAAAGTGCCAATTTAAGTTATCAAATGCTTTCTCAGCATCTAAAAACATGAGTGCGGATTGTTTCTCCGGGTGGGCTTCATAATATTCTAGGACATCGATAACGGTTCTTAAATTGTTCTTTATTTGTCGGGACGGAAGAAATCCATTTTGATCTTCGTGTATATGTGGATTTAAAGCTTGTTTTACTCTATTAGCTATGATAGAAGTAAACAATTTATAATCGGCATTTAAAAGTGAAATCGGTCTATAGTTGTTGATGTATCTATGATCTGCATCCTCCTTCGGGATTAGCGAAATCAGCGCCCCCTCCACGAGTCCGGCATCTTGGCTGCCAGAAGTACCTCATTAAACACTTCCAGCATCAGTGGTCCTACTAGTTCCAATATTGCTTTATATAGTTCTGCCGGAATCCCATCTGGTCCTGGAGATTTGTTATTACTTTGATTCTCCATTGCTGACTTCAATTCAGACCATGTAATATCTTTATTCAATAACTCTATCCATTCCTCTCCAATTACCTTGTCATTCGTCTCCTCTAAATAAGTTCTTATTTTATCTTCATTAACTTCCTCCTTTTTATATAATCTTTGAAAATAGTTGTAAATGATATCTTTTTTTCTTCTCTATCTCATGTTGTAAGACATCTTTCTCATCCATTAGTTGGTGTATCAATCTCTTTTCTTTCACTTTTTTAAGTTTATGGGATAGCCATCTTCCTGGTTTATTTGCATGCTCAAAATAATTTTGTTTGGACCTTTTCAAGTTAATTTCTATTTTATCTTGTTCAAGTAAGTTCAATTTATGTTTAATTGTTATTAACTGATTTTGTGTTCTCTGGTTTTTAGGGGATTTTTGAAGTTGTATTTCTAATTCTTTAATTTGTTGTTGGAATTTATTTTGTTGGGCATGTATTCTTTTTATTTCTCATGGCATTATAGGAGATTGTTGTTCCTCTTATAATTGCCTTCATTGTATCCCAAATATTTTGTTTAGTGGTTGCTTCATTATTATTTTCTTTTAGAAAATAATTTAATTCCTCTTTCAGCTTCTTAATGTACTCTTCTTCATTTATTAACTGAGTATTTAGTGTCCATCTTTTCTTTGTTTTTCTCCTATCTCTCCAAATTAGTTGTATTGGGTTGTGGTCGGCCCATTCATTTGGTAGGATTTTAATTTCTTTTATTTCATTGGCCAATTCCCCATCCATCCAGGCCATATCTATTCTGGTCCAGATTTTGTGTGGATTTGAATAATATGTGAACTGTTTCTCTTCTGGGTTTAGTTTTCTCCATAAGTCTATTAAGTTTAATTCTTTCATCATGTCCTTACAGGGCATAGAAAATTCTCTTTTCCTTTCTTGTTCTTATTCACATTACTATGGTCTTTTGATGATCAGCAATGGAGTTGAAGTCGCCTATCATGCAGATATTCCTTTTTTCGAAACCTATTATTCTCTGATGAAGATCTTTAAAAAATTTCCCTTGTTCTTCATTTGGCGCGTAGATTGCTACCAATAAAAATGTGATATGATTAATCCAAATTTGTATAACCAGAGTTCTTCCTTCCGGATCCGACCAGATTAGTTCTGCTTTTACATCATCTTTCACAAATATTGCAATTCCTTTCTTTTTATGTTTGTCTGCTGGTGCTGTAAAAAGTTTTCCAAGTTTGGCAAATTAAATATCTTTCATCCTTTTTCCTAATGTGTGTTTCTTGTAGGCATATTATGTCAGGCGTTTTGTCTAATTAATTTAGTTAATATCCTTTTCCTTTTAGATGTTGAATTTAAACCATTTATATTAATGGAGAGGAGTTTCTTTCCTATCTCCATTTATCTAGGTCTGTTTAGTTTTTTGTCTAGTGATGATTCGGTTTTCTTCTTGCTGTTGTTGTGAGATTGGTTCTTCTCTCCCTGGTTGTGGTTTGTCGTTCCCTAAATTTTGAGGAAGTCCTTCTTTTTGGTTTCTATGGCGATTATGATCATCCTGTGGTTTCCTTTTAGTTTCCTCCTTGGTGTATTGGTTATCCGTGCCTATTAGCTGATCATGAAAGTCTTGGGCCTGTTCTATAGAATCTATTTTGATTTTTCTCTTTCCAAGTTATTAACATCCCTTCTGGGATTAACCATTTAAAAGGAATTTCTTTTTTATTTAAATAATTGGCCAAGAATTTATAATCCTGTCTTATGACCCTCACTTTCCTTGGGATTTGTTTTAGGATCGTAATCTCTTTACCTCTATATGTTATTGTTTCTTCTCTGGACCTTTTAAGAATTAGGTCTCTCACACACCTCCTTGTGAAACGAATATGAATTTCTCTTGGGCAGTTATGGCGTCTAGCATAACTTGTGCTGACCCTATACACCTCGTCAAATTCTTTGATTAGATCATCTTTTTCTTTCCCTAACCATTCAGCCAATAGTTCTGCCATTAATTGTTCTAGTTCTTCATTTTTCGCTTCTACCACATTTTGAAACCTTAAATATGCCGCTGCTTTATCCATTTCGAGGTGGACGAGGGAGTCTTGGTTTCTCTAGTTACATTTCTAAATTCCTCCTCTATCCTTTCAAAGTTTGTCTCCATCCGTTCTGTCCTACTCTCTATTTCTCTTATCTTAACTTCGTTTTTCTCCATAGCCTGTTGCAAGGACCCTATCTTATCCTCCACCTTAAGTAAATCTGCTTTCATTTCCACTTTAAGCTTTCCCATCTCATCTTTTAATTCGCTAATATCCGCTCTGGTTTCTTTGTGATTCTTAATCATTATTTCTTGCATCTTGGATATTGCTTCTTGCAAGGATAGTAGGGTAGCTTGTATATTAACGTTAGAGACATTGGACTGTTTTTCCCCTATTAGAGATTCTTCAATGGTTTTTTGGATTGTTGGTGAAGCAGAAGTTAAAGTAGTTGTTAGGGTCGGGTGGTCTTCCTTCCCGATTTCAAAGCCATAGTTGTCGTGGAGGTCATCTCTCTTAATATTTGTTTTTGTTGTTGCACTATATTGGATATATTGTCCCAGATCACCATTCAGTGTTTAACCCTAAAATAAAAATTATATTCTAATACTTCAATCAAATATATAGATAGGCAGTCTGTACACCTATATTATAAAATGTTATCTAATAATATAATAATCTTTATAATTAATTTATATACTGAATATCAATATTAATCATCAATAATACATCAAATCCAACCCAGTTACTTCTTTAAGAATTAATCTTAAGTATTCTAAATAATCTAAATCAACACTATTTTTCACTCTTTGTTGTTACTATTTAAGACAATCAAATCAATTGTCACTGAAATCTATAAGGACAATATACCTTTTTCCCCCCCCCTCCTTTTGAGTAGGTAAATTTATCAGGCTTTTTAAGGGGTTAAGATAGGAAGGAGAAAGACTGAAACAATGGGGGAAGAGAAGAGGGAAAAGTTTACCTTGATTTGAGGCAGTCAATAAGCAAGGGGCTAGAGGTTCAAATTGTAAAAATAGTGCCCAAATGGTAATATTAAAGTATTACCAAATAGAAATTCCAACAAATAAAGAAATGTGATAAGAGAAAAAATATAAAATAAACTTTATAGTCAGTCTTCAAGCTAAAGGTTTAAGTTTTGAGTTTCTTCCCAGCACTCCGGGGAGCGAATGGTATAATGTGCTGATTAATCGCAATAAGAAGTCAATCCTTCCCAGCCTTCTGTTGGTCTCTTCTTCCTTCTTCCTCTTCCTTCTTTCCCCTTCCCGGTTTTGAGTTCAATGTGCAAATCTCCTTCACCTATTATTCCCTCCAAAATCCAATAGTCATCTCTTCTTGGTCGCTTAACAATCTGTCCTCCCAGCTGTATTAAATAAAGCCAATAATCCTATTGAACTCAATTCAGAGAATTAATAAGTCACTTTCAGTGCCGCAATTTTTCCTCCTCTGTCACCTCCTTCCTCTCAAATATTGTCAAAAAGTTAATCCCAAATGCCAAATCACTCACAAATTCAAGTCTCCAATCTCCTGGTTTCTGATGTTCTTCCTCTCTCCCCAGGAGTTTCCCTTTCAAAAGCTGTAATCCACACTTTTTTTTCTAACGAGCCTTTCTGCTCGTGATTGTCACACTTCCGCTTTTCAAGCTGCTTTTCTGGCGCTTTTCTCTCCTGCTTCCACAAAGTGCTACTCACAACCAGGTAGATAAATCTCTCACCCCACTGTCATTCTTCAATCTTCAATCTTCAATATTGTATTAAGCTCTTTCAACACCTTTTCCTGCTCCGATCTTGCAGGCTGTCACTATCTTGCTTAGTCACCTCAGTGGCAGACCGGACTTTGGAGCCGCCATAAACTGGCAGCTAGCTCTTCCACGCTGGGCTCAGGAGCTCTTCTCTTCGTTACCAGGGGTTGCCTACCCCACCCTGTAACTCGAGATTCTCCTATACTGACACGAACCTCTCCGGGGTTTGTGTATCCCCTGGGGATCGCTCCAGACGCTAGAGAAGGTAACAGAAAACCACAGCAGTCTTCTCCACCTCTGCACGTCCCTGTCCTGCCACCGGAAGTTTTTTATATATATAAATACTTTAAATAAATTGGAAACTAAATGCAAGATAATATTGTGATCAGAATTCATGGAAGGAATTGGCTGTTCTAGGTGGCCATGATGACTTAATTTGTAAGTTGAAATAATTGCCGAGAATAGGAGTAAACAAGGAGGCAAATGAGAGGTGACTTTATTTATTTATTTATTTGATTTGCCAATTGTTTACAAGATAATAAGTATAAGTGTATACATAGTTGTGAATACATGAAATGGGTACATATAAGAAAAATAAAAGAAGAATAAGAGAAACAATAGGACAGGGATGGTAGGCACATTGGTGCGGTTATGCATGCCCCCTACAGACCTCTTAGGAAAGGGGTGAGGTCAATAGTAGACAGTCTAAGGTTAAAGTTTTTGGGGTTTGGGGAAGAAACTACAGAGTCGGGTAGAGTATTCCAGACATTGACCACTCTATTGCTGAAGTCGTATTTCCTGCAATCAAGTTTGGTGCGGTTAACTTTGAGTTTGTATCTATTGTGTTCTCTTGTGTTGTTATGGTTGAAGCTGAAGTATTCATTGACAGGTAGGACATTGCAATGTATGATTTTATATACCATGCTTAAATCAGACCGAAGACGGCGTAATTCAAGGTTTTCTAGTTCTAGAATTTCAAGTCTGGTGGCATAAGGTATTCTACAATGAGTAGAGGAGTGGAGAACTCTTCTTGTGAAATATTTCTGGACTTTCTCAATTGTGCTAATATCAGATACGTAATGTGGGTTCCAGACTGATGAACTGTATTCGAGTATTGGTCTAGCAAATGTTTTGTATGCTCTGGTTAGTAGTGTGATATTACCAGAGAAAAAGCTACGTAGGATTAGGTTAACAACTCTTAATGCCTTTTTGGCTATGTAGTTGCAGTGGGCTCTAGCACTTAGATCATTAGAGGTGAGTATTCCAAGGTCCTTTACAGAGCTTGGGTCATCAACAAGATCTTGACTATTCAGCTTGTATTTTATTTTCTGATTTTTTTTGCCAATATGTAAGACAGAGCATTTATTTGTTGAGATTTGAAGTTGCCATTTGTTTGACCATTCTGATACATAGTCAAGATCTTTTTGTAGGGTAGCAGTATTGTCTGTGGTGTTGAACAGCTTTACATCATCAGCGAAAAGAACGCAATTGCTCTTAATATGATCACAGAGGTCATTTATGTAGAGTATGAAGAGAGTTGGTCCTAGAACACTGCCTTGGGGGACACCACTATTGACAGGTACAGAATTTGATAGGACGCTCCCAATTTTGACCATTTGTTGTCTGTTTGCCAGGAATGCTTCTATCCAGTTATTCAGTTGTCCAGAGATACCATAGGATTTTATTTTTAGGAGTAGTTTGTTGTGTACCACTGAATCAAAGGCTTTACAGAAGTCTATGTAGATTGCGTCTATTGCTTTGCCCTGGTATAAAAGTATACATGATGTGGATGAAGTGGACAAAGAGAAGTGCGCTCTCTCCCTCTGTCTGTCTGTCTCTGTCTCTCTCTCTGTGTCTCTCTGTCTCTTTCTTTCCAAAATGCTAAAACCAAACTTGGGAATTCATCATCATGGGATTTGCTGCTGGCTACCAGCTTTGCTTGCTTCAAAAAAATGGGTTGGACCAATTTAACAGAATTGGAAGGGATCTTAGAGGTCTTCTAGTCCAATATGGAAATATAGAAGAATATTCTTCTATTTCCAATATGGAAATATTGGAACACTGCTATCATGTCCCGGCTAGTTCTTCTATTCATTAATTTATTGATTTATGGAAATCCTGGAGATAAATGTTTATTAGTTAACTACTGGAATTCCTTGAGCAGTTGATTGGCCACTGTGAAACAGACTGCTGGACTAGAAGGGTGAGGGATCTGATTCAACAGGGCATTACTTATGTTCTTATTAATTTCTGCCCTAGGCTAAACCTTAAAGTAATCCTTTATTTATTTGTTATACTGACACCCCAAATTTCTTTTGAAATATTTAGACCTTTCTCAATGTTTTTCTTCTAACTATAAAATATATTGGGCTCTTTGGAGGCTTTACATTCTACATTAGTATTTGTTATTTTTTTATAGTCCATTCCAGTCAGAAAACTCTGGGTAGGTTGCAACAAAGTAAAAACAGAAAACAATATATGAACCCTAAATGTTTATCCCAGGATGGACACCTCTAGCAATGATATAGTTAATTACTCAATGGAAGGGGTAATTTTGACTGCTTTAGTGAATATCATGATTCATGGTTCCGCAAAAGTAGAGTGCTCTCAAGCCTGTTGTGCCACAACAGAAAAGGCCTGTCAACTAATTCACACTTACTCTGATCACAGGGTTAGGTTCTCAATAAACCTTCTCAAGATTTTCTTACTGATGGGGTAGATTCAGTGCTGGCAAAGTGATCCACAATGTATCCTGGGGATATGTTAAATAAGGTTTTATAAATGATGACCAGCACGGATTGAATTGGATCTGGATCCCTATTGGCAGGTAGCATTTTAATTTTAGAAGAACTGTTTTTCTGCAATGGTGGAGTTGACTTGCCAATAATCTTGCCATCACACTTTATGAGCTGCAGCTTCCAGGCTATCTCTGTGCAGAGTGCATTATAGTAACCCAGCCAGGCAATCATCAAGGGATGATGACTCGAATACTCTGGACTATGGATGGTTGCAACTGGAGCACCAGATGAAGTTGGATAAAAGGCCTTCACCTGCTGAAGCAAAAAGACCTCTGAATTATTAGCCAACTCCTTTGAGGGAAATGCAATCCCACAGTGACTACTGGGAGAGATTTTCCTATACTTCTCTTGATGTAAAGCAGCATGGCCTTGAAGGGATTTTGAATTTATTTTATTTTGCCCTATCCTGACCCTGGGAACCTCCATATCCTGGTTGATTTTGAAATACAAAATCACCCCCAAATCTATAATGTATATCTAAAGTTGCTTCACATAGTTAAAATAATAAAAATTATGAATTTCCTGGAAAAATGTCAGTTTTGCCAATGTATGTGATCTTACCTTATCTACTATTTTGTTCATCCACCCAACTACCCTACAAGCTAATGGGGCTTGAATCATATAGCAGGAAGAATGTAAATGTCAGCTACAAATATAGATCTATGTAAAGATTTGATTTGAATCTTGAAACTAACTTTCTGAATTGGATGATTGATTTGGATTGATTCCATGGATGAAATCATTTCCTTCTGAATCTGTTCAGTGACTTAATAGCTTTTCAGTGGGGATGAACCGATTTGACATTTGAATTAAATCCACAGGATGTGGTGATTCAATATAGAAACCCAAAGATTCTGACCAGATCTGCACATTTATTGTCTGCTTTTGCCTATGTGTAAGCAACCAATTGGCAACCCAAGCAGGGATGTCCACAATGACAGTCACTGCTTCAAAATGGTGGGCATGCAAGCAGAGATCTTCCCCTTTTCACATGCATGCCATGCAGATGGCACATTTTAAAAGTGATGCATCTTGTTGAACTTGCCTTCTTGAAGCTAGTGCCTGTTGCTTTCGATGTCTTTAGGAAGATGGCACCCAAGGCCTATATACTTGTATTTTCCTCCTAAACCATCTTTCACTCAAAGGCCTACTGGTGATTTCTCAAGATTTGCATCCCACTAATATAGTTTGACCAAAAATGATAATTTTTGGCCAAAAATGTAATTTTGTTAAAAGCTATATTTCTAGCAGAAAAATATATATAGTGTTAGTGAATTGTTATGATCATCAGCTTTAGGATAAACCTTTCTGCAAGTTATAGAATATCAGAGTTGTAAGGGACCTTGTAGGTCTTCTAATCCACCCCCCTGCTCAAACATGAGATCCTATACCATTTCATACAGGTGGCTGTCCAGCCTCTTTTTAAAAGCCTCTAATGACTGGAGCACCCACAACTTCTGAAGGCAAGTGGTGCCATCGGTTAATTGTCCTCACCATCAGGAAATTTCTCCTCAGTTCTAGGTTGCTTCTCTTTTTGATTAGCTTCCATCTATTGTTTCTCGTCTTGCCTTCAGATTCTTTGGAGAATTAGTTGACCCCGCTCTTCTTTGTGGCAGCCCTTCAGATATTGGAACACTGCCATTATGTCACCCCTGGTCATTCTTTTCACTAGACAAATTATACCTAATTTGTGCAACTATTCATCATATGTTTTCATGTCTTTAGGCCCTTAATCATGTGGGTTCCAACAAACTGCCTGGGATCCAGCTGATTAAACACCCAGCAAAAGTACACTTTTTAAATATGTACAATTTAATTCTCCTCTGCCTCATGGCACAGGGAGGCAGCGATGGTAGTGGACAGAAGTGACCTCATGTCCAGCTGCAATGTCAAAGAGACAGAAATGGAGTTATGGAATATAGAATAATAGGATTGGAAGGGAAGGGAAGGTCTTCTAATCCAACCTCCTGTTCTAGAAGGAGACCCTATTCCATTTGAGATAAATGGCTGTCCAGTTTCTTCTTGAAAACCTCAAATGATGGAGCACCCACAACTTCTGAAGGCAAGTCATTCCACAGATTAATTGTTTCCATTGACAGGAAATTTCTCTTTATTTCTAGGTTGGATCTCTATTGAACTTCTACCCATTACTTCCTGTCCTGTGCTCAGTTGCTTTGGAAAATAGGTCAATCCCTTCTTCTCTGTGACAGGTAAATACTGGAATACTGCTATCTTGCCCCTTCTCTTCATTAGACTATACATACCTAGTTCTCTCAACCAATCATTGTATGGTTTATCTCCCAGACCCGTTATCATCTTTGTTGTTCTTCTCTGCACTCTAGTTAGGGTTTCAACATCTTTTTTTTTTTTTTTTGGGGGGGGTGATGACTGTGTTTTCAAGTTTTCACATTTCATATTGGAATTGCCAAGTAAATAGAAGAAGATGCAAAGAGTCTGATAGGCTGATAGGCACCAGTTATGTAAAGTTTTCATTTATCAGTCCCAAGGTGATATTGATAAAATGTAAAGCCTAATAAAACAAAGCAGAAAAACATTACTGCTAGAAATAGGAATTATTGCCAGCAGTATGCATAATTGTGTGCTTGCCTATGTCTGCTCTGCTGTAAGGTGATGGTAGTGGATGGTAGCTTTCTTCAAGCTTTCTTCTTTGCTCTTCTCCTCCCCTATTGATGGTTTTTGTGTCCAAGAAAGCAATAAGAAAAGAATAATTTCCACAGGCCTCATTTTTATTTTCCGGCCATACAGTCAATTGAGTTCAGAGGGAGAGGCAAACAAATGGACAGTGGCAATAGTGCTGACGTGAAAGAAAGCTAACTTATTGTTGCAGTCTTAATACAAGCTTACTACTATTATTTGTTAACCAATAGTCCTAACTTTACTGCTAGTGATATGTTTTTAAACAGTCCTTTGGAGTTGTTCAAATTCATGAATTTGTCACTTGAAAAAATGTCTACCGCATAGCACATTACATAACTTCAGTTTAAAAAAGGGTTCCTCAACCCTCCCTGGGCTGTGACCCACTAATGGGTTGTGGCCTATTTGGAACCAGGCTATGTGAGTGGTGGACAAGCATTCATGCACATGTGCGCAGCTTGACTTGCGTGAGCAGTGAGCTGGTTGAGCTGTACACGTATGTGCATGTGTGCTGGCCCACCGCTCACGAAATCGAGCTGCATGTGTGTACGCATGTGCTGACCCACTGCTCACATGGTCTGGTTCCCCTTCCTCCCCAGCTGGGCCGCCAAGCTGCAAAGGTTTAGAGCTCCATTTTTTTAAAAAAAAAATCCTATGCTCCTATACGCCACCACAGGAAAGACTAAAAATATCTGTACCTCAATGTTTACTGTGTGAATTGCTACACACCAGATTGCTTTTCTCGTCTATTTTAATCCGGGCTTTTGTTTCAGGCACTGCAAATATTTTGTGAAGGAAGCAGGTGTTTTATTCTTCTTTTTTGGGATGCTAGAATGACTCAGAAAGCATATCAATGAACATAAACCACTAATCAAACTTTGCAGTCAGCTGTCAGGAGGCTATTGGTAGGATTCCACTGTTGTGATCATCATGTCCTTGCCTGCCTTATCTGAGCAATTTTTTAAAAAAAATAGCTTAAGACTAGGTATCTGTATGATTTTTCTCTTGGCTCTATGCAGATGGTGCAGCTTGATTGAATTTGCAAAGCTGCAGAAAAGGCACAACTTTCTGAAATCAGACTGAATTCAACGTTCTTATGCCTCAGAATGTCTGACTGTCAAAGAAAAGAAAAAAAAATCTCTGAACATACTCCATCTCCCTTTCTCTCTCCTCCTTTCTCTGGCTGTATTTTCCATTATTTGAAGAAGTATTCCAGGAATACAATTGCTTTCTTGAAATTAAAAATAAAGCACTTCCAGTCTCCTTTAAAAGAATTAGGGACATCATATATTTTCAATAAATTATCTAGAATGATTAAATCATGGCAACTGGACCAAAGTTTATTAAAACTGAGATGTTTCATTATTCACCCAAGTAACTTCTTCAGTCAAAATGAAAATTTTGGGTAAGCCAAGAGTCAAAGAGTTGTTGGAATGAATCAACTCTTGCCATGCAGTCTGCAGAGGGTTTCTCCCCAAAATGAAAAGCAACATGTAAATGAAGACTCAATCATCTAGGCCAAAAGTATCTAAAAGGTTAAATCATGATAACTGGATTAAAGTTTATTAAAACTGAGACATTTTGTTCCTCATCTAAGTTATCAAGTTGCCATGATTCAACCTTCTTAGATACTTTTGGCCTGGATGATTGAGTCTTCATTTACATGTTTAAATAAACTACTTACGATATTTGTATTTTAGCAAGTTTTGCTGAGAGATGGTGACTCACTAAAATTACCCAATGACCTGGTGTATGAGAATTCAAACTATCTAGCCAAGCTTGGAAAAAGCTAAATAGGATTGGACTGGTTAACACTTGGATGGAAACTCTCCTGTAAGTCAGAGGACTTTAGCTAAATTGAGAAGCTGGAAACAAAACCCCAGAAGCTGGCCACTTTTGTATCATTGCCAAGAAAATTACACAGAGTTTCATATGCCAACCCCTCAATCATTTGGATGTTTCATAGTGTTTGCATAGTATAAAAAATCCGCAAGAAATCTATGTAGATAAGAAGTATGTTATTTCTTTGCATCTATTGCATTAGTTGAATAATGAGGACTGTAGGCTGAGGACTGCACATCTGTTCACTAGCCATGTGGCAGGAGAAAGAAAGGGGTTGGATTACTTTAGATCCATCACAGGTTTCTTCTGGCAAAATAGAAATGTTTTACACCAGTGTTTGTCAACCTTGGCAGTTTGAAGATTTGTGGACTTCATCTCCCCAGCTATGCTGGAGAATTCTGAAGTCCACACATCTTCAAACTGCCAAGGCTGAGAGAAGCACTGTTTTACTGTTTTGCACTATAGATAAGAGAGATGAGATATGCCTTTTTCAGTGGGGCTATGCAGAGTCACAATTGCTTCTGGTACCCCATTGGCTGCAGCACTATTTTATTTTATGCTTGTTATTTTTCTTTCTCTCCCCTGCCCTGCCTAAAGAGAATTTGAGAGAATTAGATTAACTAGATTATGAGGTCTGAAAACTACCCAAAGTCACTTGATGGCTGAGTAATGTCAGATCTGTTTAAATCCATCTCTAGCCTTGAATACCTAGTACGAGTAGAGACTGATATGTGAATTTTATTTTTAGACAATCCAAAGGAATCCTTCACTATTCTTTTCTAAAGCTGATTGTTGTCGATGGTTATTTATGCTGTGTTTTATTAATACATTTATTTGTTCATGAATTGGTTATTTGATTCTTTGTTTTCTTTTTCTTTGTATAGGATTATTTTTAACACTGTTTGCTTATGATTTCTTAGCTGCTCAGAGTTACTGTATATATTGAAGATGGATAACCATAAACATTTTTGAAATAAATAAATATGCTTTTTGTTAGCTCTGTAGAATTATATTAAGATGGGCAACCATGAGAATTTGCAGAATAAATAAGTGTATAAAACCAATAAATTCCTACAGGGGCTCCCCATGGGAAAAAAAATCACATTTCTTTTTCCTATGTGCTCTCCCAAAAGTAACTTTCTTCTCCTGATGATGATCCATCAACTTTTGTGTTAGCCTGTTAGACATCAATGCAGTTTTCATTAGTTTCTCGGAGTTTCACAAATTTGTAATACAGATAGTCAAGACCAACTTGAACAGCTTTGCCTTCAAAGTTGTGGGTGCTTCATCACTGGAGGTTTTTAAGAAGAGACTGGACAACCATTTTTCTGAAATGGTATAGGATCTCCTGCTTGAGCAGGGGGCTGGACTAGAAGACCTCCAAGGTCCCTTCCGTATTCCGTTCTACAGCATGAATATTATTCAGCTTTGCATTGCTTTTAACTAGGAAATGGCAACTGATGCCCTGAAGATATTGTGGACTACAACTTCTCCAAACTATTGAGCAGTGCTAGTCAAGACTGAAAGGAGTGGAAGGCTAAACTGGAGAACCCAATGCCTCTACAGTAGACTAAGGCTATAATTATATGATTACTCAATTCCATGGCTGTCTATGTCTGTGACATCCAGCACCACTTGAGTTGATAAGAAAAAAATGATTTATGCATTCTCGTGGCCCACGGGGAAAACAAAAACAGCTTCAGGTCCAATATAGTAGTTGTGATATGCCGGAGGTGTAATGTAATAGACATTTGTTTGATTAGCACCAGGTAGCTTTCACCTACTGTATAGTTCCTATAACATCCAATGGAGAACTGCTTTGGGGGCATTATGGGATTCAAAATGACTTAGGAATACAGAAAGCTGAATTTGAGCAAGTCAGACCATGGATCTGTGAGCTCATTATGCGTCAAGCACAGGGAAATCAGGAGATTCAGACAGTTCAGATGAGTATAAAGATTTATTGCAAGCCTAAGCTCTCTATAAGAATCTGAACTACTGACAGTTAAGGGAAATTAGTAGTGGTTAAGAATAGAAAGGAATTCATGGTGGGACTTAGATCTCTTGTGTGTGCACAGGGACTTCTGACTGATGATGCATTTGATCCCTTTCTCAGGCTAGGTCTTGTCATCTACATCAGTGGCCCCCAACTTTTTTGTGCCACGGCCCGGTACCGGCATCACAAAATGATCCACGGCCCAGTACCGGCATCAGCACGCATGACAAGGCAAGGTGAGCCGAGCGACCGGCCAGCCAGCCGTCCCCCACTTCTCCCCGCCACCTTCAACTCCTCCTTTGTACTTTTTTTGTGCTTTTTTGTGCTTTCTTAATCTCCTCCGCCATCGGGACGGTTCTTCATTCGAAGCCGCCCCCGCCTTCGATGAAACTAAGGCGTGAGGATTCCTTCAGGACCCAAACGCCACTTTCCAACCGGAAAAGCTCACCCAGAAGCACTTTCTTGTCGAAACAGGCATGATATTCCCCTCTGAAAAAAAATCTGAAAAGTAGCCAGGGGTGCAGGGGTTGCCTAAGCACCCGCTAAGCATCCGATCAGCTCCCTGCCCTGACCTCAGCTAACACCCCCCTTTCTCTCTTTCCTCCCCCCCACCTCCCCTCCAGGTCTTCCCCAGCGACCCTTCCCTGCACGGAAGCCTCAGCTGGTGCTTTCGGGCTCTTCCTCGCCCCCCTGCATGAGATCCTCTGAGCTGCGGGCTAAAGGTGGCAGGGCTCCTCCGGGCTGATCGCGCAGGCACCTGGCAGCTGGGGGCAGGCATGATATTCCCCTCTGAAAAAAAAATCGGGGCCGGACAAAAGAGACCCCGTGCCACGCGCCAAGAAATTGCACACACAACACCAATGCTACACACCCTTCCTTTCCAGCCGGTCAGGTGTGGATCAGCTCCGGAGCTGGGCAGCCGCTTCCCTGGTGGTGGGGCCGAGGCCGCCGCCCGGGGAGCACCTGCTGCTTTCCCTCACCCGGGGCTGGGCAGTGGCGTGTTGCCCTGCGCCGCGTGGCCCCCGCCTGGCAGCGCGCTTCTTGGCACGAGGCAGCCGGGTTGCCCAAGGAGCCCAGCCGGCCAGGCGAGGGGAAGGCAGCAAGGGTCCTGCCAGGCTGGGGCAGAAAACTCCTTGGCAAGGGGCTGGGGAAGCCTACGAGCGTAGGACCAAGCGCGCTGGGAGGCAGAGATTCGTCCGAGGCCGTCAGATGGAGAGACGGCTGGTCTGTGGCTGCCCAGCTCCCTTTTCCTGCCACTCAGCGGCCTCCGCTCCCACCGCCTGGGCTCCGCTCAGGTGTCCAGCTGGGGCTGTCAGGAGTTGCTACCGCCAGCGCGGCTCCAGTCCCTCATTGCCTCGGGAAGGGAAAGGCAAAACCGGGAGCCGCTGCGCCTGAGTCTCCGGTGCCACTGCTGCCGTTGCAAAGCGCTGCCGCGGCTCTTCCTTTTTGCCTTTCCCTTCCTGAGGCAATGCGGGACTGGAGCCACGCCGGGCAGTAGCAACTCCTGAATCAGGGGGCCTCCGAGGGGAGGGGAAGGAGGAGAAGAAAGGCGGGAAAGGGTGAGGTGGGGCTGATTCCCCCCCAAAATCGGAATTCCGAAGAATATCATGTCTGTTGAAACAAGATGGCAGCGCCCAGCAAACCGGCGGCCCGGTAGAAAATGATCCACAGACCGGTACCGGTCCGGGGCCTGGTGGTTGGGGACCCCTGATTTACATTATATGCTGTGCTGATGATAGCTCTCTAGGTATCAAATAGGACCCTGCTTTAAAAAATCTCTATAATAGATTGGGGGGCCTTTGTGTAAAAAAATTGATGCTAAAACCTGGAAATATGACTCAAGAGGAAAGTATCATTGATAAATCCTGCTAGAATATTGATCCCAATAATCACCCAAGAATGGTGATTCTAAGCCAGGGAGATAGGGCTCCTTTACTTTTCTCTTCAGCAGTAAGTACCATCTGCTCAAGTAGGAATTGAGTTCTTGACATGTTTTAATACAGTCCTACAAATAACCTGAAAGAAAGGTTTTCCTCCTCAACTATATCCTTATCTCAGGTGGCCTGGGGATCACACTCCTTTTTCTGCTATACAGTTCCATCAGAATGCATAAAAAAATTGAATGTAAACCTTGGTTGGCTCCACTACTTCTTTTGAAAGAGGAACAAAGACCACTAAGTGGGTGGGTGAGCATCTCAGTTTTAGAAAAGAAGTCAAGGTGCTAGGAAAGCAAGGACAACCATTTGGAATCAAGACACATGTATGGCTGGGAAAAATATATTGAAGGTCATAATAGGCATCTGGAGCTCCAGTTGCCTGTTCTTATCTTACAAACTGGTTCCAGGAAGAATAGGTCTTCCAATGTGCAGATGCTGGATATATCATCGGCCAGCCTTCTGGCAATAGCAAGAGAACTAATCGGATACAGCTGAAACATCTAGTAGTTATGTTGCTAAACATACCCAATCTGGCAGGCAGTAGGGGAAGTGATAAGATACATTGGACTCTTCTGATTACAAAATGCATTTATTTAAGAACTTATTTGTTACTGGGGTGTTTACAGCACGCAGTACTTTGCCAAATAACCACTTTCCAATCTAAACAAACAGATTAGACAAGCCTAATAGTAAACAACATGTTGCAAACAAAAAAATCAAAATAAAACTGAGTAGGATGTTCACATTGCAAACCTTTACAAACATTTATATTGGCAGAACACCTCCTGTCAAATTTTAGGTTGCTTGTGAATAGCCGTACTTGCGCCATGAGCATTGCACTTTCCTAATCAAAATGTATTATGAAAACATTGGCATAGCTATTGACTTGCCTTTGTAACTTTCAGTTCATAATAGCATCATCATTTTAACAACCTCAGAAATTGCTTCAGGATAAAAAAAAGCTCAATCAAATCCTATTCCACACTTTCCCCAGATGATAATATACCGAAGTCTGCTACTGTTTCCTGAAGGTTTCCTTTCTTTCTCTATAACACTGTTCTATTTTTTTCAATTTCATCCTTAGGTTGCTTTAGAATTCCTTTATAAACCCCCTAAGTAGCATTTCTGAGCATCTTTTATTCTTGCATGTCAATAGAGCATGGGTTGCTCTATTGCTTTTTCTTTGTCCTGTGTCCCATCTCTCCATCCCTTTTATCCAAGGATAGATCCATAGGGGCAAATGACAAAATGGGTGTCATGATACAATGAGACAAATGCCAAGAATGATGTCACTCAATATGCAAGTAGATACAGCTGGGATTTACTTCACAATGTAATCTTGGTTTGTTGTCAATATCCATGTTCTCGTCCACCTGGAGCTCCACAGGCAGAAATCCCCCACAATGTCTTCTCCTGGGATTTAATTGAGGCATGGGAAATGAGGAGACTACAAACTGGAGGACAGAAAATGGCCTAGTAAAAGATGTCCCCTAATTTCAAAAAGACTTTAAATTTGGGGATCTAGGAAAACATGGTCAAAATAGACCTCAGCAATTAAAACAGTGTTTTTCAAACTTGGCAACTTTAAAACTTGTGGACTGGCCACATCGCAAATATAACTTTTGATAAGAATCGGTCTTAGATTTTTAAAAATTGCTCTCCAAGGTTGCCTGAAGTTGATTTGACTCAGCTAATGTAACCCATAGTGACAAAATTATGGTCTCTTACCTATCTACAAATCAATTCCTCACAAGAGATTTGTAGCATCTTGTAGAGTCATCCTGCCATTATTGTGCCAAATAATAGTAAAGTGGTTTATATTTAGTTCTAAGATGGCTGGATAATGTTGGGAAGATACTGTAAGTCACTAATGGGAAAATGGCCTCAGTTAAAGACTTTGCTTATCCTTCATATAATAAATGTTGAGTACATAGAACAAACATTGAGCTTAGGACAGATTAGACCAGAGGTCCCCAAACTTGGTAACTTTAAAACTTGTGGACTTCAACCCCCAGAATTCCTCAGCCAGCATAGCTGGCTGGAGAATTCTGGGAGTTGAAGTCCACAAGTCTTAAAGTTGCCAAGTTTGAAGACCTCTGGACTAGATTGATCCTCCATCTGAATGGATAGATTTTGGAATTATACTCTCCATGTGAAAGAGAAGTATTACCTCAAACAACCTGAGAACTAAAACCAGTGAAAGAACATGATGCGAGTACCTTCAAATCACAGTTCTGGATTCTCCATCTCCCTGCATTTTTGTCATCACGAAAAAGAGAAGATGAAAGTCTGAGTTTTGTGTTAATACCCATGCAAAGTGTGTGCACAAATGGTATAAATATTCAGGCCACACACTACCTCACAGTGGAAAGAAATAGAAAATTAAACCTCTCATTATTGCACTGGAAATTATAGGATTATATCCAGTCACCCATAGCAAATAAAATGTCTAGCTATTTTAGCATGTTTGTAAAAAATGTGCTCTCAAAATAAAAAGTCTGGAGTTATTTTAATTCCAGGAATTCAGCTTCCTCCTGAGGCTATAATCCTATAAATAAAGAGTAAATTCTTTTGAAATCAATAGACTTAAATAGAGTTTCTTATTTAACAATGCATGGTTAAAGAGATATAGCACTGTGCTCCAGGAAAAAAAGGATTGTGCAAATGATGAGCTCAGAACATTTGATATGTGGTTGATTCTGAAATTAGAACTAGATTCAACTATTTAATGCAATAGAGATTTAAAGTTTGTTTGACTGGATAAGCATACATGAACCCAAGTTGCCATAAACATTGAAATAATAATTAAATAAAGGATAATTAGCTTTTTAAAGCCAGGTGTTTTTCATTCTACATTTGAACTTAAATGGATCCACAAAGCAGTATACAGAAATCAACCTATGCTTAAATTGCACTAAGTTGTATATTTTAACTTTGGACTGGGTTGCCCTTATCTAAGTTAAAATTTCCTTTTATAGATCCGCTTGAGATGTTTCTCACTGTGTTTTTAGAGTTCAGAAGAAAGAAAGTTAACTTGAACTTGAAGAATTGGGTTACTGAAGGATGTAAGAAGCTTACTTTGAGTTATTATTATCATTTTTCAATTTCTTTCCATTTTGATGATATTGTTAATGTCTTTATATAATGCTTTAATGTCTATATAAAAGTTTGCTTTGTACTGTATTGCTATGTGGACAGTCAAGAGTAGTTTCTAGTTGGGGTAGCATACAAATATGTTTAATAAAAATAAATAAAATTATTTTGTTTTGCACTTTAAATCTCTCTTAAAGGTATTTGAACAAGCTGTTTCATCCCCCCCCCCCCCCAGTCATTTGTCAGCCCTGATGAACTTGTATAGTTCAACATATTTAGACTTTGTTGTATAGCTCAACATATTTAGACTGCTTTTCCAGCTTTCCTTTAAATGTTTATTTTGTGCATATGGGAGAGAGTACAAAAGTTTTCTGATTAGCATCCATCTAAAGTATTATACGATAAGACAAACAAGTTTTGCAATGCTGTTTGCAGACTGACAAACAGCTATATTTACTATTTGTCTACATTGGACCTGTAATTTAGCAACAGCAGGAAAATAGCAATAAAAGGAAAGCTAGAAATTTTATTTGACTTCATCTGGATTCTAGGCAGCATAGAAGGCATACCAGTATTTAAGCAGAAGAAGAAGCAATGGATGGAAACTAATCAAGGAGAGAATCAATGTAGAAATGAGAAATTTCCTGACAGTGAGAATAATTAATTGATGGAATGACTTGTCTCCAAAGTTGTAGATGCTCCAACAGTGGAGGTTTTTAAGAAGAGATTGGATAACCTTTTGTTTGAAATGGTTGGGGGTCTCTTGTTTGAGCAGGAGGTTGACCTCCAAGATGCCTTCCAACATTTATTTTGTTATTTTTGTCGTCGTCATCATCATCATCATCATCATCATCATCATCATCATGCATGAACCAGATAGAATAGCCAGTTAAGAGATTTGCAACTCACAGTCCTTTAAGCCAATGCTGAAGTAAAATTCAAAATCCAGTTGATCATGGAATTGATAGGTATGCCTCATTGGGTCTTTCACACCAGATAGCAAAAGGTCTTAGGCCAAGCCTTGGATGCTCAGACATTTTGGAATGATGAAATAACAAACAGGAGATGAGTTTTGACTCACATGCATTTTTCCTTTTCCAGCCATTTTATCCCAGAATAACTTTTCAAGTTGACAAAGGGCTATCGGACTATCCCTTTAGATGCATGCACACAGTGTCCATAGCTCTGTTTGCTTTCATAAAATTGCAAAAAGCAGGGTTATACCATTATGCTACAAGTTCCACTCCTTTTGCCTATGCCTGTGAAAACCGGTGGGTCATGTGGCATAACATCACAACATTATTTTGACCAGTTTGAACTCTTACATATTTGCTCCCTATGAATGCTGCTGTTTAACATCTTAATTATTCTTGCTATTCCTTACTACTTATAGTCATTTCTGAAAATATAGCTTCAAAATGAGGCTGAAAGCACATAATGCTCTTTTTCTATAGGAAACTCAGTTGGACCAGATCAGTGCATATCATGAATAGTGGCCTTTTCGAAACATTTCAGTAGCCTTCTCCTGTTATTTAGTAAAACTGGATAACTTGATCTGCAGGGCTACCTGTTTTCTCTAATGTTCCATTGTTGGAGTATCTTTTCCAGCATTGATGACACTGATGAGAATTATTCTGTCTAGACATTTAGGCTATCTCTTGTAGCCATGGTACTGAGTACTAGGGAAAAAAAACATGTTTTGTTTCATGCTGCTTCCTCTCGTCTTCCTTAATGGATTATAAAGGGCTCTTCAACTTTAATATGAATTATGTATTCACATTGTGAGACACCTTGGAAATCTTTGCAGTAATAAACTATTAACAACATCTCCAGATGACTTCATTTATATAGAGAGATAGTAACTCTAGTTAATGGAGAGTGCAACTCCATTGTTAAATGCATGCATTGTTTGAAAAACAATGCATTGTTTGAAAAAAAAAAGTCTCATGCTTTCAAATTGAGTATATTTGACCCTGCTGACCAATGTCCCACTAGGTTTCAGATTGGAGCTCTTTTGAGACAGCTGGCATTGGCCCTGGGATTTTAGGGATGTGAAAAGTGTATTCTACCAATTTTTCATCTATTATCATTCTTCAGTTTACATGCTGATCTTTGATGATAACTCCAGGTTTTCTACAATATTTAAGAAATTTTCATTGGCAATAGAAAGTTCCACTATTCTTTCTTGTGTCCCTATATTTATTTTGTGCATTCATCTCAAAGTTCCCATCATTGTCAATCAGTCATGCACCACTTGTTCCACACCTCTGTTTGTAGCTTTCCCCTTCAGAACCCAATTCTATCTCAAATCTTTGTCTTCTCATCCAGGCAGCCAGGGGGTGGGGTTAGAGAGCAAACCTAGAGCCAACCAATAAGAACATAATATAAATCAGAAGCATAAAACAGCAATAAGGATCTGAGGCAATAAATAAAACTTTAGTTTGGCTTGAATTTAGTGGCTAATCCTACTGGTCCAAAACAGACTCCTAGCTCCCTACTGAATGCTATCCTTCATTCATACTTGAATTGGCAGTAAACTACGTACAAAACATTGTTTCTCCTGTTGATCTTTATCTTTATCCTGTTACTATAGCCTTTGTTCTCAATCTGTCTTAACTAACTTTTTTTTGCCAAGGTAATGGGTTACAAACACAAGCAGATTTGTACTCTTCAAGCCTGCTCTTGAAGGATATCAAATTAAGGAGTGGAAGTATTTTAACCTAGGTGCAGCAAAGGAAGACTTGTAAATCTATCTTACTCATGAGTGATGAAATAAAGGCAACTTCAACATCAAAAACATGTTGCCAAGATTTGTTTGTGCTGTATTTAGGTGCAAAGGGAGGGCCATTGCAGGAAGGGTACTAAACCTAGAAAGCAGTTGCCTGAATGCTATTTTTAAGAATCTAGAAGGTCTTATGAACACCCAGCATTTGATGATATTCACTAAAGGGCATTTTTAGTGTCTAAAAGCTGAAGGTGTTGAATATTATGGCTAATGGCCTGTGTATAGGTGAGATGGGTGGCACACCAGTCAAATAAATAAATAAATAAATAATAAACAATCAATCAAACAAACAAATATCTGAAATGAAAGTTATTTAGGATACATGCAACGTAATATTCAGAATTCAGCTGACTACTGCATCCTGGATCAGCTTCATTTTCAGGATATTACAAAATTTGATGTGCTTATTTGATTTACTAGATTCTGCTGTAGGTGATTACATGCATAAAACCCCAATGACAACTTGAACCCCTTATAGAAAATATGAGTGTAGAAAAAAACAAAACAATTTCAGCCACTACGCACTGTTAAAACTCTTGCTGACCACATGTGTTCTAGAACAGGGGTGCCAAACTCAATTTCATTGAGGGCTGCATCAGAGTTGTGTTTAACCTCAGGGGCTGGGGTAGGGGTGGGCAAGGTGGGCATGTCCAGCTTGACATTACTTGTGTCGGGGGTGCTTGTGGCCTGAGCGCTCTTCCAGAGAAAATGGGCTCCCAAGCTCCGTTTTTGGTTGGGAAGGCCTCCTGCAACCCTCTACCAGTAAAAACGGAGCTCAGGAGGACCACGTTTTCGCTGGCAGAGGCACCATGGGCCAGTCCTTCATTATTTTCAGGGTGGCTCCATGGGCCAGATCTAAGCACCCTGTGGGCCAGATCTGTCTCCTGGGCCTTGAGTTTGAAATCCCTGTTCTAGAAGATAATTTTGATGTAGAGTTTCTGCTTATTTATTTGAATGAAGTATATAGATGCCTATCTATATAACAATAATAAAAAACCCACTAAAAATAAAAATCAGGCACCTCACCAACAAGCAATGCAATCTTCAGACTCCAATCTCATTCTATGTGGGTCTATGTGTGATAAGTCATGTAACATAAATGTTACTAAAACCCGAATCACAGAAAGAAAGTCTCAGTGGTTAAATGGTCAAAAACTGCTATTTTCCAAGCCTGTTGCTAGTAAATCCTAATCTGTCTGCCTATTGTTATCAATGGCAGATGGATTTCTCTGAAACTGACTCACACCCACACTCTCCTGCCTGATAACTCACAATCAGGTAATTATATCTATCTTGTTACTTATCCCATTGTGGCAAGATGGGATGTATGCTTTAAGTCTTACCTGGCAAGAGTAATTACAGAGAAATTGAGGTTTCTGTTAACTAGAGACCTCAATCTCTCTGAAATTACACTTGCCACATAGAACTTGAAGTGTACATCTCATTAAACTTCTCATTTGCAGGAGAAAGATGTCACCCTAAAAAATCAGAAGGGAACCTTCAGATAAGTTCTAACTTTCAGAGGAAACTAATACATATAAGCACAAAATTACCTTGTATGGACCTGTCAAAAATCCACGAGAGCTACTATGCCTGTGAGAGATCTGATTCTGAGAACAATTTACATTAAAGCTAAAGAACAGATATAACCTTTTTCTCAACCTACTACTTTTGGCTGCCTTTTTTTAAACAGCAGTTCATCATTGGTAATCATAGTTTTTATCCATCTTGCTCATTACACATTGCACTAAACCATAATATGTAGAGCCACACCTCGCACTAATCTAAAGCAAGTGAACTACATCATGGTTTCTAGTGATATGTAAACTTAGTAGTAGCATTACTAGCCTTATCAACTTGAGTGAAATTTCCCCCCAAAATTGAGAATTTTTGACTTAGTTTAATTTGTACTTCATCTAGTCATGTACCTTTGTATGTCTTTCAAAGATGCAACATATCAACTGACATCAGTGTGGATACTTCATGGCCTTTTAAAAATGCTGGTCTTCAGTATCTGCATGTAAAATTTACAGATTTTATCCAAGAAAAGAAATTTCCATTAACTGGCTGTACATTGTATGTTGCATCAAGCCATGTGTTCATATTCCTTGCTCCTGAATTTAGAGGGTTAGGGATCTTCCTCTAGTTAAGGCCATCCTTTGACCCTGTGATAAGTATTTTTCTAGTTGGAATGCCTTTTTATTCTTGGCCAGCTATTTTAAAGATCTAATGCTTGCAGGTGTCTCTCTGTAGGTTTGAGTACTGATATTTTGGATCCTTGACTTGAACATGCCCTTGGCTTTGTGGTTGACTGAAATAAGAAGCCATGCAATGAAATGGCCTTGATTAAATCATGTGGCAGAATGGGAACTACTTAACTGTTCTTCAAGATACATTTTAAGTAGCCTATCAGGGTCCATTGAAAGGACCTTCCATAGTACTAAAAGACTCAGGTTATAGTAATGCCGTGTAAGGAACAGATACTTGTTTCAGTTCTGCATAGAAGCATCCAAGTTGTCACCAGAAACCAAACTCAATTCAAATATTTTCTCTTTCCTGTTTCTTTTTACTGTTTTATTTAAAGGTGTAAGTGATGTTTTATTTACTAATTTATTCCATTATTTTATTTCTATGTATTCTGCTTTATTCCATTACTTTATATTTGTCCTAGAGGTTTTAGCTACATTGAATTTCATTTAATGTAAAGGCAAGATAAAAAGTAAAACAAAAACAACAGAAACAATCAACTAACTTAAAAATCAGCCAATCAATCTCTGGCCTTGACAGCTTTTCAAATCCCTGTGTAGATCATAAGAATATAGGGAATAACCAAGGCTTTATAGGAAAATGTTAGCAGAAACCCATATTTGACAGCTTTTGACATTCTGATGAAAGTAGCCATGTACCTTCATGCCACAAGCTCTTGCCCTTTGTGACATCTTGAGACAAGTAGAAAAGAGATGAGACTGGTGTCATAATGGCCCAATGCTGCTTTTGATCTTCCTTCATTTAATTCATGGGCCTCTTTCATTGCTGCTGCTGCTTTCCAATATAGTCAAGACTCAGTGTGTTAGTCAGGGATCTGATATTTTAGCTACTTTCCCACTTGTACAGTAAGAAAATGTATGAAGTCTATTTTGCAAGCCGTTGTATGAACGGCGCCACTGTTCAAAATGAAAAGTTAATGGAGTTAACTTTAATTATCTAGTTTAAATAACAGATAAAGTCATGGTGTGATCCTCCTTTATCGCAGGGCCTTATAGAAAAATCATTCCAAGCATCATTATTCTTGAATTATTTGTCTTTTCATGTGTACTGCTGAGATTTTTTTTAAAAAAATCCTTTTCCTGGTGTCATCATTTTAGTTGATTCATTTTATAAAGGGAAAAGAATAGAAAGACCTCATAGATTTATCTTCATGAGAATGGCCTCATATTGCATGTCATTTCAAAGCAAAGTTGAATAATGAAGCCATGCTGATCAAGAAAGGATGAATTCAATTTTCACTGCACTCTAATGTCATCTTTGATTCACACCTGCTTTTAAAAATTACCTGTGGAATTTTGTCTTCATGTCTTACTTTGATATCATTGCAATAATACACTTCTCCATTTTTTTCCTACACAATATATTCCTATTTGCTTCTGGATTATTGCATTAATAAACAATATTAGCAAAAGTCTATATAGGACACCTAAGACCTTATTTATACTGGCAATTGCCTTTTCTCTAGTTTTCAAAGATAATTGCTTTTCTCTTTTATTCAATGCAGAAAGTTTGACCCAGGTATATATACACCAAGAGGTAGGTGTATATTGGTAGTCCTCGACAAACAACCAATCACTTAGCAAACACTTGAAGTTTCGATAAACATATGTGGGTAGTACTAATGACCCAGGTTTGAACTTCCAACAATTACTCCCTCCCCATGATCATGTGACAATATTTGTTGTTTATAGCCATTTGCACAGTCTCATGGTCACATGACTGTGTTTTATGATGATTTTGCCAAAAACTGGCGTTTACTTCTGAGTTTTGGTAATTCATGCCCATAGTAAACCATTGGTTTGCTTAATGTCTGCCGTGATTACCTTAATGACTGGTGCAAAAAAAGTAATCAAATTGGATTGGTTATGTGATCAGCACGAGTTGTGACCTTAATGGGCAGGCTCCATCATGGTTGTAATGAAGGATACTTGTTGGTGTATCTGACTGATTTTCCATACAGCTTGAAAACGAGTGAACATTCCACCTCAGTTATTTGGCTTCATGTAAAAATAAGTTGTGATGCTATGCTGTCTGCTGTTATTGGCTGTTGCCTGTTACTGTTGGAGAGCAACTGTCCCAGTCAGGAGGAGGGATCAAATGGGAAGTTAACATGGACTTGTTGCATAAACACAAGAGGGCAAGGTATAACACTCCTGCTCCCTGAATGCCTTTGAACCTTATTTAGACTTTCCCTGGCGAATATGCCAGTCTGGGAGATTCCTGCAAAATAGATATGGAAACAATAAGCTAAGTAGTCTTCCCAGACTGGCATATTCGCTTGGGAAAGTCTAAATAAGGTTCAGATACATCAACAAGTATCCTCCATTACAACCAGGATGGAGCCTGCCCATTAGGGTCATAACTCGTGCTGGTTACATGACCAATCCAATTTGATTACTTTTTTTGCATCGGTCATTAAGCTGTTAATGCTGAACAGTCACACCCATATCACTTATGCTTCTTCTTTCAGTCTGATTTATAGGTATTACTCTCTTTTCAGCTAGGAATGATGGGCCAAGGTATATTATTGTAGCTTAAAATGTACACAAATAAAAAAATGCATCTATATGAGTGATTAGATTATCTCACGAGATATAAAAGTTACCTCAAAAACATTGCTATGTAGTTAGTCTATTAATGGCCTGATTTATAATATCACATACTTTATTGTATGTCTAGAACACAAGGATTTGATTACCTGCTTGTCTTGTCGAAATAGCAGCTTTGAAAATTTTGGCCTCCCTAGGAAAAAATAACAAATTGATTTATGATTCCTTCAGAAACTCACTGAAACAAAGTTCCATGTGAAATAGTGTTCATGGTGCAGATGTAACCTTTAAAAAGGCATTTTCCATACAGGCTAGTCACCATATAAAATTTTCTATATTTTTCAACAACTGACAGCAATCTGTATTTGAGGAAATGGGGCTGCCACATAATGGTGTCTCAACCTCTACCCTGGTATGATTTTTAATGTGCTGGATGTGTACGTCATTTCTGTGTTGCTTTGTTCTTGTTTGTAGAGACAGGTGGTGAATATACAGTTTGGAAAACTTTAGATCGCACTGCTGTTACTGCAAGTTGCAAGCAGTCACACAAAACGGACTGATTTTATTAAAATACAGTCGCTCAGATTATCAACACCTTTGATGGGAAGACTGTGGAGAGAGAATGCTTGAACATTTCCAAATTTTAGTACTTTGAACTGCTAGACAATTGGTCTTCCAGTAAATTTAACATCCAGTACTTATTCTAATAAAACTTAGGGTTCTCTTAAATCTGAATATACTAGGGCAAGTTATAATCATTTAAGTTATCATTGTGGATCTAACATCAGTGAGACTACTCAATGATAGATCCTGCCTTATATAATTCCTCCTGGGAGATGTATGTCTGTTTTTTTTATTTTTGAAAGGTTATGCTTTTCTTTTGAATAAAGAAATGATCATCATTATTATTTCTTCAGGAACAATCTCTTTGGGTCTGGTGTCTGAACATAAGGAGCATATGAAGTGAGAACCCTTTTTTTCTCTTTGACTTTACCTCTTTGTGACCGTACCTTCCAGTGTCAGGGCTGTTCTCCTGAAAATGTGTCTAAGAACCTGGATCTCTTCTGTTCCTCCTTGGCCCTTTGTGCCCTTGCTCTAACAAACCAAGTTGATCTACCCTTCGTATCAGGAAACCTTTTGGTTCATCCTTAGTCATTTTTATCCACACTTTAGCACATATCTACATATATGCACAATCGCCAGTTCATTAGAATGATTATATGGAAGGTAGGTGCTGCTTTCCCCCAATAATCATTATGTAAGGCATTTTGCAGGAGGATCTTTCTTTCTTTCTTTTTTTAATGCCATGACTCCTTTGAGAGTCTGGCGAAACCTGCAGATCCCTTTTCAGAAAAAAAAAGTATTTAAAATGTATTTAGAGACTGTTTGGTCTAGTAGTTAAGGCACCAGGCTAGATACCAGGAGTTGTGAGTTCTAGGCCTGCTTTAGGCATGAAAGCCAGCTGAATGACTTTGGGCTGGTTGCTCTCTCAGCCAGTGGTGGGATTCAAGTAATTTAACAACTGGTTCTCTGCCCTAATGATTTCTTTCAACAACAAGTTCACCAAACTGCTCAGAAAGGTAACAACCAGTTCTCCCAAACTCGTGTGAAGTGGCTGAATCCCACCACTGCTCTCAGCCCAACCCAACTCACAGGCTTGTTATTGTGGGGAAAATAGGAGGAGGAAGGAGTATCCACTGCCTTAAGTTATTTATAAAGATAATAATGGTGGGACAAAAAAATAAATCAATCTAAAATCTAACTATACAAAATAACATGCACAGATACATACAAATTGTATTGCAAAGAAAATCAGTTATGCTCCAATACAATTATCAAAATATCAACAAATATGTAATATAGTAATACAGAGAGTCAGTATGTTGTAAGGCATCAGGCTAGAAACTGTGGAGGCTAAGGTGAGACTAGACCAAAACCACTGAATGATCTTGGGCCAGATTTTTTTTGTCAGCCCTTCGAAGGAGACAACAGTAAACCTCCTTTGAAAAACCTTGCCAAGAAAACTGCAGGGATTAGTTCAGGCAGTTCACCAGGAGACAAAAAAATGATTCAAACATATACACAAAAACATAATGTAGTAATATATGTGAAAATAAAATTGTATTTTTTTTGCGCATCCTGGTTAATAGACACCCCCTCCCTCCCTCCAAAATCTTTCCAGATTAAGAAGACCTGATTTGGGTTGAACTCTGTTTTGGATTAGTAAGGGTCAGAATAAATTCTAGTGCAGTAGGCATGCAACACCCTTTTGATTGAATAAAAGAAGCCAGAGAGCTAATAGAGTCCAAAATTCATAAAAATAACAATGACTCATTAACATATTTTAATTAAAAAAATAGAGAATGAGAGCTGCAGAATAATTAAATCATCGTACCATGAAAATCAAGAGTAAAAATTGACATAGAAACTCCTTGTGGGTGAGGGTTTCATAGTTAATTTAAAGACAGCAGCAGTTAAAATAGTGTAAGGGATTATGTTGACTGTGTGCAATAGAGCTTCAATTTCTTTTGTTTTCTCCGATAGAGAGAGCCCGTATCTGTTTTTATTGGCCAGACATTTTATTCTCTGTGCCATCCAATACCATCTCCTTTTTCTAGTCTGATTGCCTTGGACAATATTTTGAAATAACAGTCTGGCTTCTTCTTGGTTTATCGTGAAATGCTTCAGATCTGAAAATTAAAATTCAGCAACCTGATAAAACTTGTGTGCAAGCCTGTTTTTCTGCCAGAAGATGGAGCTCAATCTTTTCTTCTACAATTTTCTCCCATAGGTACAGCCATCTTTCTTTGACAATGCATTCTACAGATAACAGCCTTGGTCTAAACACCAGTCAACAGAAACGATTCTATTTCCATGAAATGAATACAGAAGGACATTCTTTATCCTCCCCCGTACATGTTTTTTTTTTGTGTGTGTATAGCATCACCTATCCCAAACCATACAGTGTGTGTTTAAAATATGTGTCTTGTTTGTAGCAACCTTTTGATTCAAGGAAGGGACTTAATTCATGGGTGAATTTCCTGCAATATCTATCTATTTTGACCTCATTATACAACTGCTGTACCTTCACAGTATTCGAAGATAGTCCAATCGCATATTGTACTTTCGACATTCTTTTGAAAGCATAGAGAGTCAATTTTCAACCCAATTATATACGAGTAAGAAAATTCTGAGGGAGTGACCTTCTTGGTTTAAAATCCTTAGAGAAAGAGGGAAACACTTTCACATTATATTTACTTAATTGAGGAGATTCAGGCTATTAGATGAGATATAAAATAAATTAAATCACTTGTAAGGTGAACACCCTAAAGGTACTATGATGCATTGCATTATATTAATATTCTTCAAGACCACTGCATGAGCTTAGGAGAGTTAAGTCCAAAATGAGCTTTGCAAGCCACCTACAGCAAATTCCTCCCTTCTAACTCCATCTTTTCCTAGTTAAATCCTAGGTAATTTAGTTCCAATTATTGAGAACATGGCAGGTTTAAAGAAATCTCATTCCCATGACATAAAAATAAGGAATGCATACATGACATGTCCTAAACTTATAATACCAGTTTCATCCACTGTATGTTGAAAAGCTAAACACATTTTTTTCATAGTCTTCTAATGTAAAGCATGGAAACCGGGTGGGATTCAAATTTCTTAACAACTGGTTTTGTGGGTGTGGCCTAATTTGTAGGTGTGGTTTGGTGGTCATGTGACTGGGTGGGTGTGGCTTGCTGACTGGGCATGGCTTGGTGGTCATGTGACTGGGTGGGCATGGCTTGTATGTAAATATTATAAATATTTATGTAAATATTTATTTATTTTTTATAAAAAAGAGCAACTTTTACCCAAAAGCAGGCAAAGCAGGCAGGCAGATTGAGTTGCTCACAGAGTCACAGATTCACTTAGAGATCTATCTGTCTTCAATCGGCTATCTGAGTCTGTCACATAAAATTTGCTTGCAAGCAAACTCATAAAATTAACTCACAACATGCCATGTATGTAAATATTGAATTTTCTTTTATAAAAAAGAGCAACTTTTACCCCAAAGCAGGCAGGCAGATTGAGTTGCTCACAGAATCACAGATTAATTTAGAGATCTATCTATCTATCTATCTATCTGCAATCAGCTACCTGAATCTGCACTGAAAAGCTTCATTCCTAAGGAAGATTCGTTTCTGCTTTTAGATTAGCTAGAAAGCAAGAAATCCAAGGATTTCGTGCTGTCTAGCTAATCTAAATCTCCTGGCAGAGCAGAACAGCTAATGGTCAGGGATAAAAAAAGGAGAAAGAGCAACTTACCAAACCAGGCAAGTTGGATGGCTCTCATGCCAGGTAAGGAGTGAGTGGGCGGGGAGGGGAGGGGCCAGCCAGTGGAGTGATTTGCCGGTTCTCCGAACTGGGGACAATTGTGTGTGCAAAGTTTGCAAGAAATCATCAACTATGTTGCCTAGACAGCTGCTCGGGTGTACAGCGTTTGAAAATCCTCTTGTTTCCTGCTTTTTCAACCTCAGCTGTGCCGCGCAAAGCAGCTGAGGAGGGAAAAGCAGAGAATAAAGGACAACCTAGAGTCCGGGCAGTTGGGTGGGCCAAACACCGAACCGTGTCAGCTGCTCTTCGTAGCTACAAGTTCTATAGAACTGGGCTGAAGCGGTAGCTTCCCACCCCTGAAACCCTCCCCTATTCCTTATATTGGAAAGGGAATATTAATTTATAGGTGCTCATAGTAAGAAAATTAAAAAGCTTTAATTAGAAACAAGTTTTGGCATGCATTCACATCTATTTACTTATACGACTGTACAATCAAGGATTTTGTAAAGCTGTTCCAGAAGAATGATTGGTAAAATGAAGTGCTGGCTGAAATGATGGAGATTTGATGGTTGGTGTGCCTCACTCCTCTGGCTTTAGTTAGTTGAATATTTAATTGAGTTAATTAGGTTGGAGAATGTTGAAATTTGCACAGATATTAAGAAAAAAACGTTATGATGTCTTTAACTGGAAATCAAAGACACATTTTGATTTGGAAGAAAGAAAAAGCAATTCTTCACAATCTGATTGCTTTTATGTTGCAGCACCTGTTAGAGAGAGGAAGTAGAATAATTCTCAGTTGTCAGGAATTTATCTGTTCTCAAAAAGTATATTTTGGAGAACAGGCCAATATTTTTTCCTCACATGCCTGTGCCTCAGCCTTCTGTTGGCATATCTAATTCTACAGCTTTGATGCCACCTCATTTCCAACCAATGTAATCTCTTGCATATTCTTGTAACCATTCTAACCATTTGTTTCTAGTGATAGAAGACCAGATTGTGATTCAACCATTCTTGCTTACCTGCTTAAACATTATTTCCTTTCTCTTTTATTATATGCTAAAATCAGATTTTACAAGAAGCAGTGAGAAGTAAGGAAGCATATAGATTTGATTCCAGCCCTTTTTTACAAGATTCTTGTAAAAGAATGACCTTGGGAAACAGGGGGAAGAGATGGTGCCTAGAGAATGATCAGATAAGAGGGGGAATAGGCCACAGCTTTGTATAATGAGCAGACACCCAGAAAGAAACCTCCCTAACTTCTCTCCCGACCTTCTCACTTCTCAGGCTGTAAAAGAAAAGGTGGGAGATTTGCAGACTCGCTACATTTCCTAATGTAGTCTTACAATAAAGTAGAATTGGCTCATTTAGTTGTGTTTCCTGCCTTTGTTTCCTGGTCTACCTGGGAAGGTCTTCACAGAGCAGAGCTTGTACTAGTTAACAGAATAACAGAGTTGGAAGGGACCTTGAAGGTCTTCTAGTCCAACCCCCTGTTCAAGCAGGAATCCCTATACCATTTCAGACAAAAACTTCCAGTGTTGGAGTGCCCACAAGTTCTGGAGGGAAGTCTCCACTGATTTTTTTGTTCTAATTGTCAGGACATTTCTCCTTAGTTCTAGTTGCTTCTCTTCTTGATTAATTTCCATCCATTGCTTCTTGTCTATATGTTTAATGTTCTAATGTACTAGGATCTAACTTGAGCTAATATTTAAATTAATTTTAAAATCATATAATTTTTACTGTTGAAATATCTTTTTATGCCATTTCCCATACTATCACATGTTGAAGCGGTACAATTATTTAAATCCAATAACTATACATACATCCACACACACTCATAAAAGCAAACAAACAAGAAAAACAAAAAAGAGGAAGTTCCTTAAAAATAACATAAAAGTTGCAATATAAGCTATTTCTTGAATTTCAGGAGGTAGAGAAAATGGCGGAATGCAAATGCTGTAATAGGAAAGACATACCTGCAGCTTAACACAATATTTATTTACTGTAGGTCTTATCACATGCAGCAGGACTTCTTCCAATTATCTTGGTAACTGATAAATTGTATACTGGTGAAAGGGAATTGTCATATATTCAGATATCAAGTAGTTTAGGAACTTATATGTCAATTTGTATTATTTATCATCTGAATGCATATACCACTCATGTCACATTGCAAGAGGATTAAAGTCAAACAACAATTAATAATGAAAAAATAGTAGCTGAGATAAACCTTACTCAAATAATAAACAACAAAAACATCATAACAATAGGCTCATCTAACCTCCAGATCTCATGCCTGAAGAAAAATCAAGATCTTCAAGGAGTTGCAAACTGGTAGCTGAATTTTAAAGCTTCTTTGAAAGCTAATCAGAAATAAGAGCTGCGGTGGTGCAATGGCTAAAATGCAGTACTACAGGCTACTTCTGCTGGTTATTGGCTGCCTGCAATTTGGCAGATCGAATCTCACCAGGCTTAAGGTTGACTCAGACTTCCATCCTTCCAAGGTGGGTAAAATGAGGATCCAGATTGTTGGTGGCGATATGCTGACTCTGTAAACTGTTTAGAGAGGGCTGTAAAAGCATTGTAAGGCAGTATATAAATCTAAGTGCTATTGCTATTATCACAAACTATCTGTTTGTACAGCTGATCCAAAGTAGGTGAACTTGAATATAAGCATCTAGGCATTATGGACCAGTCATCCCTTTTAAGGACTGGACCATCATGCCCCAATATGTTCGTGAAATATGAACTCTTCTTCCCTCTTTGCTTGAGAGAAAGACTGGGATCCAGTAATAAATCTTATCCTTAGCGATTTGTTCTTGGAAAGGAAAGGATCATGTTGCAGAGGACCTATCTTTTGCCTGGCCTCTGAGCATAGATTATCCTATGGTACAAATGCCTTGTGCATTTGAATTGTGCTCAGGATGTGTTACGTAGAATGATGTAGGAGAATAGGATTGTGCAGCACTTTATGATCCCAAAGAAGTGCTTCAAACCCTATGGGGTGCAAATATAATATAACCTGAAAAATGCATCTCATTAAATCAGCCATGTATTCCTTGCAATTGCCCAGCAGTTTTAATGAGAGGTGTTATATTTTTGCCCTTGCAAGCTCCATAGCATCTTTTGGAATCAAATGTCAAAGACTGCACAGGTCGATAGTTCCCATTTTCACACATTACAATTCACTCATACATTTTTATCCTGCTAGGATTATTTCATTAACAGAATACTCTTAAATCTACTGGCAGCTTCAAGCCAAATAAAAAGGGAAACCATTTCTTAGCAATTCCTTTTTTCATTCTGTCAGTGTGATGGCACCATTTGGTTACAAATCAACCATTTCTACTTCTGCAGATCATGAACACTGTTGTACTTGTGCTCATTGGATTGATTTGGATTGCTTGATTAGATTTTTAAAAGCTACAGAACAGGCATTCTTTGGCTAATATAGTCAATGAGTACTCAACTTTCCTACTTGCAAACTTCTGTTGTTTATTTGCAACAAAGTAGGTTATCTGTTTCATCATAACAAAGTACCATCTGGGATGACTTCTGGGAACCTTGAGATGAGAGAGCAAGAAATAAAATTTTTAAAAAAGGAGAAAGTTTCCATGACCTCAGTGAAACACATTTTTGAGTCCTTAAGGGCCAGGGAGCATCAAATTGAAAACCTTGATACATTGCAATGTCTTTAAAGCACTCATTTCTACCCCGCCAACACACACTTATACTGTGACCATCCTGCAAAACAAGAGAGAGAGAAAATGTAATAAACGACCAAAATCAAGTGTAGTGACATTGCATGGCAAATAAATTGAACCATTTAGTCATAAGACTAGTAACAGAAGGAGAAGGAAATTAAGAAACATAGGCAAGGGAGACAGAGTATCTAGCAGAACGAATGGGTGCTATCATTTCTGAATCTGTCGTTCTGAAGCAAATAAACAATTGTTATTGGAATGCATACCCAGGCCTACCATGGTTGTTGTTATTTAATATTACCAAACATAAGGAATGATGAGTGAATTCAAAATATTTGAGGCATAAAGATGTATATTTATTTTGGATGTCTTCATTGTTTTTTAATTTTTTTAAAAAAATTGGTCTTATAGTTTTGGAATTGTATGCTGCCCAAAGTCACTGCTTGAGATAGATGGTTATAGAAATTAAATAAACAAATAAAATTGTATGTGGAGGCCTCCTTCTTTGAAGTTCTCATTGACTAACAACAATACTTCTAAATGCCTAGTGCAGTTTCACAACAAATTTAGGGCAACCAGATCTAGACTACAAACATTTGGTAGACCACTGAATGTAGCAAATAGACTCTAAACATTCCAACATTGCTGTTTTCTAATGGCTGCTGAGATTTTTACAGACCTGAACTGAATGTCAGCCATTTGAGTAGGTCAACTCAAGAAACAGTTATTGGAGAAAATCCAGGAGTGTTACTTTATTGTTGTAGAGTGTATTCATATAATTTAAAAAGCCTGTCTAAAATCTTTATTGTGCAAACACAAACTAATTACATCCACAGCATACAAGGAAAATCAATACAAAATGTTCTACAGATGGCACCTTCCTCCCGCTAGATTGGCAAAAATGTTTAACTCAGACCCAAATTGTTGGAAATGTGGAAAAGAAAAAGGTACTTATTTTCATACCTGGTGGACATGCCAGGAAGTGAAAAAATATTGGAATACAATTAGACAATGGATAGAAGAAATCACGAATCAGAAAATTGAATTTAATCTGGAAACTTTTTTATTAGGTATAATAACACAAAAATGCAATAAAACAGATAGATATATTATGTTACATATATTAACAGCTGCAAGGATTTCGTACGCACAACTCTGGAAGGAAAAAAGGGTTCCACCGGAAGGCATGGTTATTAAAAAAATAATACATTGTATAGAGATGGACAGGCTAACAATGAAAATAAAAGACAGAGAAGATTCAATTTATTATAGGGCCTGGGATGCCTGGTATGAGTGGTTTAGAAATAAAAAGAAAATAAAATGGCAATTAGGAAAAGAATGAGGGAATATGTAAATATACCATGGAGAAGATTGAGATGTAAGGATAAAAGATTTATAGTAAGAGTAAGATGCAATGGTAAAGGAATAAGTAAATACATATACTGAAAAATGTGAGGAAATGCAAAAGATGTCTTGATGTTGATAACAATGTATAAAGTTTTGTTTTATGTTTTTTAAAATTTGGAAACTTAATAAAATTTATAAAAAAATAAAATAAAATCTTTATTGTGCAAAGGCTGCTCTGAGTGTCTTTCTAGGTTGTTTACATCTCAGGGCTGAGTTACTGTTTCATCTCTCCCATCTACTTCTCAAGGCTTCTTCTCCACTTGTAGCCTTAGTACCTTGGACCAAAACAAGGAAATTATATGTATTTTAAAGAAACTGTTCAGGTTAGAATTGAGAGATATGCCTTCCTAACAAGGTAAATGAGATGTGCTGTATAAAACACAAACTTATCTGAACTGTAGCTGAATAAAGAAATGACAGAGTATTGTTCTTGATATACTGACCTGCCTAAAATAAAATTAAGCCAGAGATCTATAGCAAGAGAAGCTCCAATATGTCTGTGGAAAAAAAAAATCAATTCTTCGTTTTGCTTTTCATGGAGAATAGGTGCAAACAATGGTCCGGCAGTATATCTTTTATTAGCTGAGAATAGGTTGAATCAGATTGCTCTATCTTTATATAAAGTGGTTATCTGAGAACTAGATTGGATATCAAACCACAGATATGGTTTATGAAATAGATCTGCAAATATAGTAACCAAGCCACAAGTTAGAATTCTGCCCGATAGAATTACTTCTGCAACAGAAGATCGGTCTTTTTTCTGACAGCCTAGGGAGGAAAGAATGCATTTTCTAATGTGATACTACACTTTATGGGTCAAGAAATAACATAAGTGTAGTGGATTGAAAAAGTCGATAGGACACACTTTCTCACACCACTTGCTTCTAAACTTCCCTTGTTGGTTAAAAAGTACTAAAGGATGCCTACTCACTGTGTTTTTGTGACAATCCTACTCAAATGGACTGGAAGTAGATTTTTGAAAGAACTGAATTTAACAAATAAGGAGATGAAGCAACGGTTCTTCCTGCTGATATTTAGAGTACCTTTACCCTGAAGAATTATACAGGTATGGCCTTGTAGCAGCCTATAAAATAGCTCATTAAAGGAGACAAGTCCAGCTGCATTCCAGATAAAAGAGACACATTTGGAATAATGCAAACTCTGTATGGAAATAATTAAAGGTTGAGTTTACTATCCCCTCCTCCCTCAATTTTGAACTTTCAAGGTCTAGAAATGAAAATAGGAGCAGAAAGGGACCAAGCCATCTGTTCCTTCGCAGTTATGTTTGCAGCACTCCCGTTTCCCAAACCAGCTAGGTTTCCCTTCCCCTGATATTAATATTATGTAATTGACCCTAAGATAGATAATTGGATCTCTACATTTAATTGTATTTTATAGTTTGATTTTAATTGGAAGCTATGCTTACTCCCCCACTATATATTTTTTCTTTGAAAAATATGCCCCTTAAGGCATCTATGTTCTTTTCAGAGATAAAAAAGACTGTTCATAAAATAATATGGCCAGATTGCAAAATGTATTTACAGCTGCTGTTTCATTTCTTTCTATTTTCTTTCCCCCTTAAACCTGTCTAAATTTCAATTCATCCTCTCCTCTGCTAGATCCCAGTGTCTTTCCCCATATCTTTTCTTCAATGGTGCTAAACTCAGCTAAGGAAGATTGACAGGAAACTGGATCTTCTCACTATTTCATAACCATTTTTTGTCCAACTTTTGTCCAGGTACAGCATTGGGCAACTCTCTTATCCTCATAACTGGATCTTCTGAGAAAGAAGAAAAGGTGAAAGGATTCCATATCAAATGCTGGGAAAGAAGCAGACCACATTTGTGATAAAACCAGTGGTGGGATTCAAATAATTTAACAACCGGTTCTCTGCCCTAATGATTTCTTCCAACAACCAGTTCACCAAACTACTGAGAAAGTTAACAACTGCTTCTGAACTGGCTGAATCCCACCACTGATTAAAACCCTTGTCTGGAAGAATGCACAGAAATACAACCCGAGGAACTGACTATGAGAATTTGGATTGTGTTTATATTCCTAAAACTGTTTGCAGTGTTGGCATGCCAGCTAGTGTCAGTGCATGAGAAGAAAATAGGCTGGGAAACTGGTTGTATATGTGTTGGTTGCTGTCCTCTTTGATTTCACTTCTGCAGATATCTACTCTGGACGAGCACTGTCCTCAGATTGGGAACATGAGCCTTTTAATCTTCCCAACATTGACATTAGTGAAGGGAAAAGCCAATAGCTTCCACTATTACTGCCTTCTTTTCTTCTGACTCCTTCATCACCACCTTTTTGATATCTCCTCCCCCTTTCTTTCTTCCATTATGGAAATTCATATGGTTTCTCTTTTATGCTTAGTTTCTTTGCTCAGATATTTCTCTCTCTATCATCCTTCTTCCAATTATTTATTAGCTTTCCAGCCTATTCCCTAGTTAATTTTTAAAATCTGTCAGAGCTAGTATTTTAAATTTAGGGAGATACCATTTGGGGGCAGTGGGAATAAACGAATATTTGATTAGAACAGGAATTACATTCAAAGAATCAGATTCAATTCAAATATATTGCATAATGTGTTTAAGAGTTATTACTGGAATTATTCAAGTAAATCGATTCAATCTGTAGATTTGATGCTATAAAAGTATGTTTGTGCATTCACAGAAGGTGATCAATTTGATATGACCTGATTTGATATGATCTGCTGAGTCAATTCAATTCAATGATTCAGTGTGAAGATTTATTTGGAAAATATTCTTTAATTAAATTCAACTTTAATCTTTGAATATAGGCATCATATAGCTCTACTATATGATGGTATCCAAGGCATGCATGTATTTATCTCAAAGAGAAAGGATCTATTCAGGGTTTTTGGTGTGTAGGTGTGTATGGATACATTTGTGTTCCATAAATCACAAGCTTCCCCAAGTGTATATTTTGCTTTCAGTTGAGATGTGTCCATTGTGACTCTAATCTTGTTGCCAATTACTACCTCACTAAGAAGGATATCTGCCTAATATCCATCCATCCATCCATCCATCCATCCATCCATCCATCCATTGGTGCAATTCAACCATTATAACAAACGGTTCGGTGAGTGCGTGCTTTGCTCCGCGCATGCTCCACATTTAAAAAAGCTAATACTTACCTTCAACTGCAGCTGAAGAAAACAGCTGAGGCGTGGCAAACCACTCTGCCACGTGAATCAGCTGTGCTCTAACAAAACAACATGAAGCACAGGAAAGAGCAGGGGCAGGCGGGTGGGCCCACATGCTCATCGAAGCAAACTGGTTCGGAGCCAGCTGATTGTCAGAACAAGGTACGAACCAGTATGAACCAGTATGAACTGTGAAAATCCCACCCCTGCATTCATCCATCCATCCATCCATCCATCTACCCATCCATCCATCCATCCATCCATCCATCCATCCATCTACCCATCCATCCATCCATCCATCCATCCTCTTGGTAAGCAACTTCAATTTTTAGCTGAGGAAATGAAAATCTAGAATAAGGAAAGTTATAGACAAGTAAAAGAAATATCCTGACTGATGTCATTGTAAGATGACTATATTGATACAAGTATGGAAGAAATGTCCTGATTAATGCTTCCGGTAAAGGTAGATGCAAAAATCTTCACATCTTCTAATCTTAGCCCATAAAAAAAGTTTAGAATTAAACTTGTGGAAGAAGTTACTGAATTCATTGATTAAATATTTCTAAGCCTAGTCTGTGCCATTTGGAATCTGTCTACATGTACTTTAAACAAAGCTACCCCTGAAAGGAACTCTTGATAGATATAGTGTTTGCTGTGTCAATTGGTTGTATATCTTGTGCTGACCTTTAATCTTTAAGATGGCATTTTGTTTCTCTGTAGCATTAGCATAGATATGTGGAGAAATGTGCCTCTTGGTTTATTTAGTATTAACTTGCTATCTTTACAATGTTTATAGACACTTTAAATGACCTAGTTGTAATCTTCAATCATTTTAATGTCTTGAGCCCCAATTTAAAAACAAAACAAAAGTTAGACTGGCCAAATTAAAATTGATGGGAAAGATCTTAAACGACTTAAGTCCCAGGAATTGTCACATTAAATGTTGCACAATTTAATTTATACAGACTCCTTTCATTGGAGGACTTGTACCAGGAGTAACAAACCTTTATGCTGTATATATGTTGCTGAAGGCTATATTCCTTTTGGATGTAAGTTCTTAGTGGATCACAACCCTAATACCGAGAAGGATAGGCTTTCAGAGTATCTTTATCCCAAGTTGCTTAAAGCTTATTTGCTGCTAAAATGATTTAAACATTTTAAGGAATGATTTAAATTGTACTCGTGGTTACTTTTTAAAAAATAAAACAAACATCATAGCAGTCATGGCACCATAGACTTGTCCCACATCATGATGTCCTCTACTCATAATAACAACACACAGAACAACACTTTACACCTGGCATTTAAACACATAGGTCATGTAAGCAGCTAAGATGTGATTTAATGGCAGGACACATTACTAACAGACAATTTTAAAACATCCTTGTTGTGGTCAGTTTATTTTGGGGTGAGCTGAAGAATGTTAGCAATATCAATCCCACAGAGAGGGAGGATTTATTAAAATTGTCTGTTTCAGAAGCCTTGTATATGAATTTGGTTTTCAATTTTGGGAGCTGAAATGACAGAAGTGATGCTTAGAACAATACTGGCAGAAAAAAACCCGTTGATATCTTTTTCCATGGTTACAATTGATGAGTGGTTTTTATCCCTGTAATTAAAGCTACATTTGATAATATAAGAATATTTTGTTTAATGCATAAAGTGGGTGGGAATATTTAGCCTTTATGAATCCATCTTTTTATACTCTGATTTTTTTTAATCCCCAATATATCTTTATCGAAGCAAATGTGTTTTTAAATTAATAATTAAAAAAAAATATTTGGAATGATATAAACATGCAAAACATTTCTGATGTAAAAAAATATGCCCTGGATCACCTGGTGCTGTAAACATTAAATACTACTAAAACTGCACTTTTTAAAAAGAAGAGTGAGGGAATATATGGGGAATGTTTTACATAGTCTTCAGTTTTCTATTCAGTAGCAATATCAGTCTGATAAATTAGTGAATACAAATGTAGAACAATTCTAAAAGAAAACATTTTTCATTCTAATGACTTGTATAAACAGTTACTGAACAAATCTCAGTTTGAGACTTACCACAAAATTTACATCTACAAAATGGAAGGTAACCTTAAGGAAAAACCTCCAGATTTTTACAAGAACATTTACAGTCTCATTGTTTTCTTAAACATGGTGGAAGGATCAGATTATCTTTGTATACTCAAGGTTAATGTGTATATTGATACCTGTTATCACTAAGAGCCATGATCCTGAAGATGCATAGAGAAGCTATGCTATTGCAAAGGCCTTTGTTGTCAACCAAAGAATGAAATTCTCCATATTTACTTGTTTTTCCCCTTCAATGTTTGTCTAAAGAACAACTCTAACATGGTGTCAAAAGGGTTTGAGGTAGGTTGAATTGGGATGGGTCATTTGAAGCCTTGGAATTCAGGGATAATGTTTTAAAAACACCTGAGAAAGTGGAGGGGCAGATTTGACCTGTTATGCCTAACTGAAGGAGTTGATAAAAAGACTGGAAAAATTCAAGCCATTTTGTTCTTGGATCTTGCTGAGGAAGAAGCTATGATTAATACTTTCCATTTGGTGATGAATTGGATCAACAAAGTTTCTAGCTTCATTTGTTAAATTGGGTAAAATACTATTTAAGAGGGATATAAATTTGCACAAGGATACAATAAAAAGGAGAAAATGTATATGCTTAGGTGTCTGATTTAAAATTATTACTAATGGTTAAAGCACTAGGCTAAAAAGTAAGAGACCATGAGTTCAAATCTCATCTTAGCCACAAAAGCCAACTGGTAACTTTGGGCCAGTCACTCCCCCTTAGCAATCCACCTCACAGGGTTAATGTTGTGGGGAAAATAGGAAGAGGAAGTGTTAATGTTGTGGGGAAAATAGGAAGAGGAAGTGTTAATGTTGTGGGGAAAATAGGAAGAGGAAGTGTTATGGATATATTTACTGCCTGGTGTTATTTTTAAAAATAATAAAGGTAGGATACAATTTAAATTAAAAAATAAAAATGTGTTAATGTGGACAATGGAAAGCCTCTTATCATGGACTGTCTGTTTATGGAATTAGGCTAGAAAAAGTGCAAGCAAAATTATTTGGAGAAAGTGATTTAACTTTGGAAAAATCTATAGATACTGTACTTACTGAGCAGAAGAAAGAGCAGCAAATTAATTGAGAGAACTTGGGATCCCATAGAAACAGTCAGACATTATAAATGTTAAAAGTAAACCAAATGAACTGAGAATTAGACCTCAAAGGGCACAGTAAAAAAAAAAAAATTAGGAAGTCTTGTGGCAAGTGTGGTATTTATCAAGGTACCCAAGCTTGTCCAACACGAAGAAAGGCTTATTATAGAATACATGGCAAACTTAATCATTATGGAAAATGTGTAGCACTAAGGATAAAAACTTGCCAATTGACAAAATCTATACCTTGATAGAGAAAGAGAAAGAAAAAGCATAACAGAAAGATTGACATATTCATTGGTTGATTACTTATATACCATCAAGTTGCTGGTGTATTTTAACAATCCACATACATGTTCTCCAGGGCATGCTGTTTCCAAACTAACCCTTCAGGTGTTCCAGTGATGCTGCCATTGCCACTATAACTGGGTCTATTCACTTTACTGCTGATCCTTGTTCCTTAACCTCTTGCTTTCTTGGTTATCCATGATATTCTCAGGGATCTTCTCCAACATCCACATTCAAATGCACTGCTTGCTTCTATTCTGCTTTTCCAAGATTCAGTCCTCGTTGGAATGTAGCTGTGGTGCTCCAAAGCAGACAGTGAGACATACTGTGGAACAGGATCCTTTGAGACTTTCTGTATGCAACTCCATCATGTATTGACTAAATAAATAGTCTACCTTTGAATTTGTAAATAGAGTAAAGAGTGTCAGATTTTGCTCATTAAGAATGCAATTGTGATGTGTGTTTTTTTAAAAAAAACATTTTTACCATAGGCTAAATAAATGAATAAATTCTGAAGTTCAATTTCTGTTTACATAGAGTGCTACAGGGAAAATCATTACTTATACCATTCTGATTTTTGGATATTGACACATCACAGCATTTGAATATATTTTCCAGGGCCTTCACTGTTACTCCACCAAGTGTTAAAATATGGTGTATACTTGACTATTCTTTTTGATTACTTCTTTCACTGTTAGTAATCTATCTGTTACCCCCTCAAAGCCCAACCTTACCTCACCATGTACATAGATGTTGACATCTCTACTATAAATAATGTAATTTCAGATTACTTCTTCCATCTTTTAAAATCTCATTTAAATCAGTTACTATCTGTCCATGTGTATCTTTTAACATATCAATTTAAGATTGGATTAGAATTTAAGATTGAATTCAGAAGACTATTCTTCCTGTCTATTTCCATTTTCGATTTCTTTACAGATGCTATCGTAATCCTGTTTTTGTCTATTCTATCAAGTCTTTGAAATTCTTAACAAAGTTACTTTGTGAAATCTTTGTCTTGTTTAGCTTTACCTCCTCTTCTTGGCAACATATACTCTGTGCTTTGACACACAGTTTGACTTGTTCTGTTTCTTCATCTTTGGCAGTTTTTCTCATAAATTTATGTTTAACAACTTTAACAGCACCCCACATTTCATCTGGTTTATTAGCCTTATGGTTCAGGGCTTCAAAGGAATTCTTGAAGTTTTCCTTAAAATGGTGAACATTTCTTCAAGATTATATTGTGAAAGTGGTCGATTTCCCCCCCCCTCATTTTAGCTTGACTTAGAATTGTACATGAACAATTTGTGATCTATTCCATAAACAGCTCAGTCCACATTTTTGCTTTTAAAGCTGAACTCTCCTGCTTCCTGTTAGCAGTAATATAATGAATTTGATTTCTCTGTGTGTACATTATTAAAAAGTTGAATTTAAGTGTTAGATTTATTTCTTAGTTTTTGGGGTTATAGAAGTATTCTGTTAGTTGATGGGAAATTGCCACCCCATCTTTTAATATGTAGGCATTTAAAACCGAAACTTTCCATGATAGGAATTTTATTACATCCTCCAGGTGATTAGGGAATTCACCTAGGCAGAAAACATCAAGAACTTTTTTCTTGTGCACACTGGTGATAATGTAATTTATTGTAGGATCTTTGTGATAGAAAAATAATTATATTTTTTGGAAAAGAGCCAGAATCTTGAAAACACAATTAATAGCTATTTTCTGATATTGATACAGAGAAGCAGATTGGGAATTTTATGAAATGAACTGTAATCTTTTATAAGAGAATAGCCAGAAAATGCAAACCATTGAAAATAAAAATAAATAAAATGCCATTTTTGATTGCTCTGATTAATAGTATATAGTAATATTTGTTTAATTGATTGGCATTACTTTCCTAACACCCCTATTTTCTCTCTTGATTTTCTATAGTCCTTTCCAAAGAGATTGTAAACCTAATGAATAAAATTTGGAGAAGAATGATGGGAGATTTGTAAAAGGAGGTGGGATTGGGAGAAAGAAATGTGTTTATCACTTAATGGCAGTGGCCATTCTCACTGAAAAAGAAGTTAGCCATCATCAGGCAATCTCCATGAACATAGGGCTTAAAGGCAGTCAGAACTTGAGCATACCAGCTGCCTATTTTTTCTAACTTCTTTGACCACCATAATTTCAGCCTGCTTTATTAAGGTCCCAGATAATACTCAAACACAAATTCAATTTATAACTAAAAAGTTTGGAGAAGGTCTGAGATAGCTTCTAATGCCTTTGAAGTCCATATACATTTAGGCAAATGACAGATGACATAATGACATAGACTTAATTTTTCTAGGAACAAACATGAAAAAAGGCCATAATTGCTGTGATGTTTTGGTTAGTGCCAAATAATTTAAAAATTTTCTGTGTGCCCTTAGTGTGTGTGTGTGTGTATGTATGTATGTATGTGTACACACACACACACACACACACACACACACACACACACACACACACACACACACACACACACACACACACAATATTTATACAATATTGTTTGATTGGTAGAAATATCTGCTCAATCCTTTTGAACTGTATTTCAAATAAACATAAGAAAGCTGAGGTGTAAAGAAATAAGATTGAAAAAGGATCCACAGCAGAAGTTGAGTAGAGCAAAGTGAAAAAACAAGACCACTGACTATAAATCTAAAATATTAAAACAATAAATCCACATATTCTCTATTAAACTTCAAAGCTACTTCCTTATTAGGGTATGCTTTAAATGTATAGGCTTTTTCTCAATCCAAAAGCAAGCTTGAAATACTAATACTTGAAATACTAGTCTAATTTACTGGTTAATTTCTAACATAATTCAGGGGTACTTAACAAGAATTGGTAACCAGATAAGAAACAATATTTTGAATAATACACCAGGAAGGCCACCCTAATTTCTTTTTTATTGTTCAGTTTCAGCATCTCCATTTTAGAGGAATAAAGAAGAAAAATATTAGCTTAACTTACAAAAGGGGAAATTAATACATCATTTTGAAGGAAGTCTATAAAAGAAAATTAAGAGAAATTGCAGCTAAATTAAGTAATATTAGTTGTTGTTGTTGTTTTTTAACCAAGAATACTTTTTCATAACTAAATTGCTTCAAATATGTTAATTCTGGGCCATCTGGATATTGTTAAAGAGCTCTTAATTCAGAACAAGGACTGAAGTCTTTTAGATAGGGAATGTTAACCCCCGAAGCTGGTCCTTATACAAAATTCATTTTTCTGTCTGAGGAGTTTTAGAAAATGAATCTTTCATTAGCTGTGTGACAAATGTTGGAACTTTCATGTGTGAAAAATAAAAGGTACACTTAAAGCAAATGACTTTTTGCTAAGAAGAATAGTGATGACAAAGTGGCTTACCAGATGTTCCTTTCACTAAAGGATCATCTTTTTTCATTATTGCATCACAGCATGAAGGACTCTATTAGGTTGCCCCGTAATTTTACATATGACTCTTCGAAATGACACAATTAATTAATTTTATTTCCAATACCATATTATGCAAAATCTGCTGGCATTTATTTATTTTACTGAATCATATTCAGATAATGTAGCCTATGATTCCCTTAAGGAACATACACGCGTCGAGTCAGAGAAAGAGATTCATGAATTGATGGCAGAGTTTGTTGATGGTACCGAGTTATATTATGGCTTATTTGGTTTAACCTTAGAGTAATATGTGAGGTCTGGTTATTTTGCTCCCAGAATAATAGTTTATGCCTTAGCACAGGTTATGAATCCTGTTAAAAAAAAAAAGCATGCTTCGGAGTGACATATGAATCTAACTCATAAAATTTATTTGGCTCGGAACCAACACAAAAATGGGTTGTTCAACAGCTCTACATAATACTATTGCTGTGCAGTGCTTTGGATTTGATTGCAGAAGTTTTTAAAGAGCACAGACAAATGTGAATGGAGCAGCAATCAATGTCTCATTAAAATACAAGTGTTTTTCCTAGTGGCCGCTACTTCAATGAGTCACTGCTGGGTGATTAGTGTGTGCTTTTATACAGTCCAAAAACAACTTTTGGATTCATATATGCTATCCACCCTGGCAAAACACACAGACAGACATAGACACACGCACATAGACACAGACACAGACACACACACACACACAAAGAGAGAGAAAACTAAAGCAGTCATCTCCAAATCCACTTGAAATGACCCCAGGTAGCCTTTTAAAGTAAGTTTCAGACATTTGAGGAATGAACAAATAAGATCCTCTTATTTATAAGGGAGGATGGTAGTAGGAAGAAAAATAAAATTAAGCCAAGCTGAGCTCTCTCTCCCCACCCCTCAAAGGAACATTTTCTTTTTACTAACAGTGCTTGCAGCTTGGGTGGAAAAGTCCTATTTCCGAAGTCATTTTAGACAGCATACAGATCATTTTCTTTCTTTCTTCTTTTTTCTTTTTCCTTGACTGTCCCTGCAGAATCTTGATGTTTTCATCAATTATGCATTTTATTTCATAGTAGTGATCAATACTTCTTCAGAAGACTAATATAATACAATACATTTGTCTCGGCACAAAAATGTATTGTTAAATAATGCATTTTCAGGCAAGTAAAGGCATGGGCATTGTTCCTACCCAAGCAGAGAAAGAAACATGCAAAGAGAAATCATTGAACAAGGCAACATTGATTTTCTCCATTCCTGAAACTTAATCTTGCTCAGGGTAGGGAAAGACAACCCACAACTGCATGCTCTACAAGGAAGAGGGAAAACATTATTGACCTTTTGAAAGCTGACATTGAGAGAATGCGATTAGGAAAGAAAACTTCCCATCATATCGCTGGTTACTTTTAACTCTGAGGAGGAAAAAAGAAACAAAAAAGGGAAGCAAAATCACAAAGGTTTTTTGGGAAAAAAAAAAAAGAATGGTCCATATTGGTTGCTATGAAGAAAAATGCAACTGGAAACTGAAGAGATAAGGAGGGAAAGTTCAAGATGACAGATTATTTTGGCAAACCCACCCACCCCCCATTAGTGAAAGAAATTAGCTAAAACAATGAGGAGTTTGTGAAGAAAAATTCAGGCATTTGTGAAGGGAGATTGTTATTAGTCCGGCTTCATAAAAAATTGTTAGTCCCCACAAATAATTTCATGTCTTACAACACATGTTCTCAAAATACTTTTAAGCAAAAGTAATCAGTGGTGGGTTTCAATTTTTTTTACTACCGGTTCTGTGGGCATGGCTTGGTGCGCATGGCAGGGGAAGGATACTGTAAGCTCTACAGTCAGAGGTGGTGACAAATCCACCCCTATTCAAATCATAAGTCTCTAGCTGCATCTCTTGGAGTAAAAAAAAAAGATTTATTAATGTCAGCGTTACCTGGGTGCAGCCGACACTAAGATATACCTGTCATGCCCCTGGTGGAGACTGACTCTGAGGAAGAGGAGGAACAGCCAACAGGGAGTGGAAGTGTGGCTCCAGAGGTGGTGGAGGAGACTGGGGAAGGGCAGAGGCCGGCTGAGCAGTCAGAGGAGATCACCTGTTGCGACCTTCTGACAAGCAAAGTCAATGGGGAAGCCAGATTCGCTTAACAATCATGGTACTAACTTAACAATTGCAGTGATTCACTTAACAACCATGACAAGAAATGTCATAAAATAGGGCAAAATTCACTTAACAACTGTCTCACTTAAAAACAAAAAATGGGGGCTTAATTGTGGGTCGTAAGTCGAAGAGTACCTGTAGTTGTGTGCTTTAAATAGCAAACAACTACAAATAAATGTGGACACCTTTAAAAAGATTGTCGGTCCTCCCCTCGATCTCTCCTGTGGGGAAGGAAAGTGAGTCTGGTATATTTTGGGGTGCGAGGAGGAAGTATATCCTCAGCACACCCCTTATCATTACAATTATTTCTGTGTGCCTGTAAACATTAATGCATCTTCACTGCCTTTAGCAGTTGCATGTACAGACTTTTTCATGAAACTAAATGATATCACAATTCGTTTTTACCTGATTTCAATTGGTGGATTCATTAGGGCTAACTATCATGTGCAAATGTGGCATTTTGGTCTGCTTCAATAGGACATATTAAAAAAAAATCCTTAGCTTGCATGGTGCAGGATGACTAAACTAACTAACTGGATTGTTTGAAAATAACAAACATTAGAGAAGTTATATATAAACCAACAGTGGGCTGCAAACGGTTTAACAACCGGTTCTGAGAACATGCGCTTTGCTTTGTGCACATGTGCAGCATTAAAAAAATGTCAGTTTGAATCTCTGGTAAGTAGAACAGCTGAGGCACATGAAATCGACTGTGCTGCACCAATCAGCTGAGTTGAAAAAGATGGAAATATAGGACAGGATAGGGTGGGAGCTGGTGGGTGGGGCAAGCTGATCATCGGAACTACTGATTCAGTAGAATCAGTCCGAACCAAAAGCAGCCCACCACTCTATAAAAGTGATCACATTTCTTTAGAATAAAGTGTGGTATATAAATGTATTGTTTTAATAGTATATATTTATTGTTTTAGTATTATGTATTGTGTATCTGGTCAAGCTAGGTGGTACTTCATGGACTTATTCATGCAATTTTCCTGGTAAAAGAAAATAAATGCTTTGCTTCCCTCCTTTCCAGTCTAGGATAATGGGATTGCCTCATGGTCTCCCACCCAACCCCTGATAATCCAATCATGTTCAGATTTTCAAAATTAGCTGAAATTGGCTGTGAACAACTACCTAGAACTCCACTTGGGACATGAGTCCAGGTTTCTAACCCTGCCCCCAGTATTTTACAGTCCTTTTTGAAGCAGGATGGAAAATTACCAGAAAAGTATTCTTATAATTAGCAGAAGTTCTTTAGCTTATATTGCAGATATTATAACAGTTGCTTAACTTGATGTTGTGAAAACCAGAAAACTTGCTGAATCTATGTCTAAGTATAATGACCTATGAACTAGATATTTTCTGTAACAGCTATATGGCAAGAGTGGCAAGGGTGGGTATGGAAAATAACAGATGGTGTAAGATAGATATGTATATGCTGAATTGTGCAAAATGACTAATTAGAATTACTTCTCCTTTCTGTAGTACATATGTTATGGTATAGCTTGACAAGAGAAACGCCCTGGGCAAAGCTGAGGCTGTGAGTTGCATAAAAGTAATGCCTCAGGAATAGCCCGGGGTTATGCTCTGAACCTTCTGCGCAAATAAAGCTGTGTTCTCCAACTCTTCGTGGTCTTGTGCCCTTAATTGGAAGCAGGATCTGCTGCAACATTTATGGCGACCACGAAGGGACACTAGGGGCCCTGAGGCCCACTGGAGGGTCCACCCTGGGTGCCGGTGCTTCAGTGAGTTGAAGGGAACCTCCCAGGTGCCATCGGACCTTTGAACCCGAGGGACTTCTTGATACTGCAGGGTTCCACCGGTGGCGGTTGACACCTCTAAGAACCACTGGTGAAGGGTACAGAGATCAGGATGTTTTCCAGCCAGCCTGTGGAGGAGAAACACACCTGCAGGCAAGTATTGGGTACGGGAAAAGCTATCCCTCCCTGTAAGCAGGGACGGAGGAGAGGACTGATCACCCTCTCTTTAAGCAAAGGTGGGCAGAATTGTCAGGAGTGGTTGAGGTGAAAGGCTACTGTGGTTCCCATTGGTGACTGTGAGTGTCCAGCACCTTGGGCCAGTAGAAAGTGAGTGACATTCGCAGTTCCCATCAGAGACCGTGTGCACCCGGCTCTCTGGGTCAGATGTGAGTGTGTGGAATACCCTTGGTGTTGTCCAGAGAAGAAGGACCCTATACCTTCCTCTACCCCTTTTCCCCAATTGTCTTGTCTGGTGACCTGGGTGGCTCATGGGAGGTGGAGACAGTGTGCCCCTCACCCCATTGGGGTGCATGTTAAAACACTTTAAAGAGGCATACGAATCTCAGGACTACAGTCTTAAGTGGAGTAGACACAAATTGCGGGGTTTTTGTGAGGGAGAATGGCCAACATTTGGAGTAGGGTGGCCAGCCATAGGTACTTTAGACACCTCCGTGGCAGTACAAGTACATCAGATAGTATTCCATCCCACGTTAGGGAACCCCGACCAAGCTCCTTACATAGATATCTGGCTGGACTTATTAAATCATCCTCCACCATGGCTCAAGAAATTCAAAGTACAACAGTGTAGGCTTCTAATGTCACGAACCTTACCACATCCAAAACCCAAGAAGCCCATCTCTATCATGCCTAGTTGTCCAGAAGAATTACCGCACCCACCTCCCTATGTGCCCTCCCCCATAGCCTACGAAGGATGTCAGAGGAGGAAGAGTCCTCCGGAGCTTCAGGATTAATGGCCTGACTCCACCGACTATCCCCTCTTTTAAGAAGCCCTCTGGATCCTTAAACACTAGATCCTATAGAAACACTAGATCGATCAGCCCAAGCTGACCTTTCACCCCAGGGTGCCTCTTCCCAAGTAGATCCTAAGGAAGAGGCTGAGCCAGAAGCAGCAAGGACAAGGGCCAAAACAGGACAGACATCCCTGACTGCGCCACTTAGGCAGGTCGACCAGCTAGTAACGGACAACAAAGACCCCAGAGCTTCGGTCACCTTACCATTGTTTCAACATGTACCTTTTACTACTTCCGACCTGCTTAACTGGAAACTACACTATGGTCCCTTTAGCGAAAAACCGACTGAAGTAGCAGATTTGGTAAAAACTATAGTGGACACACATAATCCTACTTGGATGGATCTCCAACAATTTATGGGGACCCTGTTTAATCCAGAAGAGAGGGAGAAGATTAGGAATGCAGTAAGTGAGATACTGAAACCTGATGTTTGGGCAGATGGAAATCTAGCAGTACATGTTGAAATGCACTTCCCCTGCACAGACCCTAAGTGGAACCCTTACCAGGATATGGAACACATCCGAGATTACCAGTCAGTGGTTGTGCGTGCCATCCGAGCAGCAGGGAAACCTTCAGGTGAATATGTCTAAACCTTCTCTGGTGCTGCAGGAGCCCACAGAAAGTCCCGAAGCGTTCTATGCCCGCCTTATTGACACTTACCATATGTACACTCCCATAGACCCCACTGATCCAGCGAATGCCCGAATGCTTGCAATGGCATTTATCTCACAAAGTGCCATGGACATATGCTGCAAATTACAAAGGCTTGAGGGAGCACTAGGTAAGCCTATGAGCAGGCTAATGGAAGTGGCAAGGAAGGTCTTTGTAAATAGGGAAAAAGAGGAAGAGCGGAAGAAGGACCAGAGATACAGAGAAAAGCCGAATTAATGGCAGCAGCAATGATGTGGACCCCAAAGGAGAGGGGAGGTAGTCAAGGCAGGGGCGATAGACCTGGGTTGGGACGTAACCAGTGCGCCATTTGTAAAAAGGAGGGACACTGGAAGGGTGAGTGCCCAGAAAGGAACAAAGAAGAGAGGCTAGATGGAAGAAGAGGAGATTTACGTTTTCACTAAGCCCAGAACAACAACAATCTTATGGGCTGTGCAACTTACAGTGCAGCCTAACACTGGCAATGGAGTTGTCATATGCCTCTTGCAGGGTCAAACCAAAAGCTTGGCAGCTTGGCTGAATACTATTTGTCATTTTTTAATTTGTCAGTAAGAACAAGGAAGTTAAACTAGAAGTTTTTAAAAATGTAATTTCCTTGACGGAATACCCTGAATTTGTTTTTCTCCTTTTGTTTGACACATTTTCTTTATTAAACCAGTTTTAATTCTTTGTATCACGGCTATGAAATATTTGAATTGGATACACTTTTAATATGCGTATTTCATGTACTATTCAATTAAAAACTTGCTTGCTCGCTGGTATTTGGTGAGCTATGATCTTGAATAAGTTTCTTTTATAATGAATCTTGAAGCAGATACAATTAAGATGAGTTGTTTCTGCTGCACTGATTTATGCTCATGGAAGTAGTGTGCAAGAGCTGTACAGAAGATGTAGAGATTGATGGTCCTGTGTCGATCACAACCAAGCAGTCTTGCTTTATATCTCTTAACAAAGCACAGTTGTACCTTAACTGACTTGATCATCCATCTCAATTTGTTAAGGGTGGCATTTGGGCACTTTAGAACAAGGTTCACAGGCACAAATGAACCATGTAGATTCTTTTTATTAAAACTCTACTGATTAATAGTATAGAAAAACTACACTGAGAGTTTATGTTCTATGCAGGAACACCCCTTTCCTAAGAGGTCTGCAGGGGGCGTGCATAAGCGCACCAAAGTGCCTACCGTCCCTGTCCTATTGTTTCTTTTATTTTCTTATATGTATCCATGTATTCATAACTAAGTTTATACTTATACCTATTATCTTGTAAGCAATTGACAAATCAAATAAATAAATAAAATAAATAAAAACCTAGAGATGGTTTACCTTGAGAAGACTCTTCCAATCAGGATTGTGGACTTTGACAGATTTCAAAGAGGGCCTTATATAACCCAGTAATATCGATACCCAAAATACATTCTCCAATAGCACATGCTGATAAGGACATAGGGAAAAGTGATTCTTGTTTTTGATGAAGAAGAGAGCACATTGAACCAAAGATGGCCCTGCAAGATTTCATTCTTCACTTCTAGGTAATTGCCAATATATTAAAAGAGACACATAAAGAAGAACAGGAATATTCTAAAGAAAGAGTTAATGAAGAATAAGAAGAGGTGTGGAATATAAACATTACCTTTAGTTGGATTGAATTTAAGCTTAACGTGCATATTTGATTAAAAAAACCCAACTAAGTTTAGAACCAAATTTAACATAGATCAAGAACTAGAAGGAGACTGAGAAAAATGCTATGGCTCCCAAGCGCAAACCAGATATACTCAGGATATGAGATAGGATTATGACAACATGTGGACGTTGACTATAAAACTGGTGTACTTTAACAGTCAGGCCTGTGCACTACCAATAAAAGGCAAAGTAAAACAAAGCTTTTACATTCCTAAAGCCAAACCAAAACTGGGGAAAAATAATAGAGGAAGCAGATATAGGCCATGCTATGAAGGACAAAGGACCATAACCTTCTATGTAGACAAAGGATAGAGACAGCACCATCCATAAGTGGAACTAAGATACAAAGAAAAGGTAGAAGGTTTTATGCTAGGGGAGGAACCAAACACAAAGTAAGGTTCAGAGGTGGTATTCAGCAGGTTCTGACCAGTTTTGGAGAACCGGCAGCAGAAATTTTGAGTAGTTCGGAGAACCGGCAAATACCACCTCTGACTGGAGATTTTACAGTATCCTTCCCCTGCCATGCCCACCAAGCCAAACCCACAGAACTGGTAGTAAAAAAAAATTAATAGCATCAGCCTGAGCAGCAACAGGGTCATCTGGAGATGGAATATGTGTTTAGAGAGGCCAGAGTTGTACAAGTGAACAACCAACAGTCATACTCATCTGAAACTGGATGACAATTCAGATTTTTATTTAATTTTATTTATTTTATTTGTCAATCGCTTCCAAGATAATAGGTATAAGTATAAACATGAGTAAGAATACAGGAAATAGGTACAAATAAATGGGGACAATAGGACAGGGACGGGAGGCACGATGGTGCACTTAGGCACGCCCCTTACAGACCTCTTAGGAATGGGGTGAGGTGAATAGTGGATAGTTTGAGGTTAAAGGAGTGGGGGTTTGAGGATGTGACAACAGAGTCAGGTAATGCATTCCAGGCATTGACCACTGTTGCTGAAGTCGTACTTTCTGCAATCAAGTTTGAAGCAGTTAACATTGAGTTTGTATCTGTTGTGTGCTCTTGTATTGTTGTGGTTGAAGCTGAAGTAGTCATTGACTGGTAGGACATTGTAGCAGATAATTTTGTGTACTACTCTTAAGTCCAACTGTAGGCGACATAGTTCAAGATTGTCCAAGGACAAAATTTCACACCTGGTGGTATAGAGTATTCTGTTCCGAGCAGAGGAGTGTAGTACTCTTCTTATGAAATACTTCTGGACTCACTCAATTGTATTAATGTCTGATATACAGTGCCGATTCCAGACAGATGAGCTGTATTCGAGTATTGGTCTAGCAAAGGTTTTAAATGCCCTAGTTAGCAGTTCAATATTTCCAGAGGAGAAGCTTCGTAAGATTAGATTTACAACTCTTAATGCATTTTTGGCAATGCTGTTACAGTGAGCTCTAGCGCTAATGGTCTAAGGATCATAAACAGGGGTGGGATTCAAATTTTTTAACAACCAGTTCTGTGGGCGTGGCTTAGGTGGTGGGCGTGGCTTGGTGGTCATGTGACTGGTTGGGCATGGCCAACTTAATATCACTTACATCGAGACATGCATCTCCTCGCCTGGCCTCTCATGACTGTGGGGATGCTGCAACAGTCGTAAGTGTGAAAAATGGTCATAAGTCACTTTTTTCAGTGCCATTGTAACTTTGAATGGTCACTCCACACAAGCAAAGTACCAGCAAAGGAGGGGAAAAAAACTCCAGAGAAGTTCCTGAGACAGGAAGTCTAGTCCTGCCAAGAATGTAATAAGGGTTAACGGAGAGGCAGTTTCTGTAAGCAACATCAGAATGTTTCCTTCCTGCCTTCCTTACAGGATTAGGCCAGTAATTTCTTCTAACAACCAGTTGTCCGAACTGCTTAGAATGTTAACAACCAGTTCAAGCGAATAGGTGAGAACTGGTAGAATCCCACCCCTGATCATTAGATATGAGTACTATGAGGTCCTTGACAGAGTGAGGGTCATCAACGAGGTCATATCCGCCTAGCTTGTATTTGGTGAACTGCTTTTTTTTTTTAAACAAGTTTTATTAATTTTTAAAACACACAAATTATCATTATTCATTACATGTTTAAACCTTTTTCATTGTCAATTTAACAAGTCAGATAAATTATAATTCTATTTTAAACCATTTCCATACAACATACCAAAACCTCTTATTCAATTTCTCTTTACTTCTCTTTACTCTTATTCAATATCATTATTATTATTTCATCTGTTTCTTTCTGACTTAGTTACCATTATTCTCATTCTATATTTCTACAAGTTTTAACTAATTCTCCCCCCAAAAAGACATATACACACAACACACAAAACATAAAAAAAATCTTTTGAAAGTAACTTGGACCCAGGTGTCTCTCTCTTCATGGACTTCAATTATATTCATGCTCATCTTACATATCATTACTTATTTTATTTACCATTCTAAGCCTTCTATATTAACTTCCCCACATATTTCACACTTCTTACTTCTATCTTAATTAATCATCTTAGCTTGAATCATTATATTTATATCTTTTGTCCATTTTTATTTACCAATGTGTAGGACAGAGCATTTGTTGGTTGAGATTTGGAGTTGCCAAATGTTTGACCATTCAGACACATAGTCAAGGTCACTTTGAAGAAGAGTAGCATTGTTGGTGGTGTTGAATAGTTTTACATCATCCGCGAAGAGGACGCAGTTGCTTATAAGGTGATTGCAAAGGTCATTTATATAAAGTATAAAGAGTGTGGGTCTTAAACACTGCTTTGGGGGACACCACTGTTGTCTGGAGCAGGGTTTGATATAGCACTCCCTATTTTTACTATTTGTTGCCTGTTTGACAGGAATGCAGTAATCCACTAATGAAGGGATCCGGAAATGCCATAAGAGTTTAGTTTTAACAGTAGTTTGTCATGTACCACTGAATCAAAGGCTTTGCAGAAGTCTATGTACATTGTGTCTATTGCTTTACCCTGGTCTAGTAGAGTAGTCCATATGTTTTTGCAGTGTAGGAGTTGTAGGTTTCAGGACAATTTTTTCCTGAAACCAAATTGTTTTTGGGAGAGTAAGTTGTTTGAATCTAAGTGGAGAGTGATGAATTGGTTAATGATTGATTCCATGACTTTCCACTAGACACAACACAGTGAGATTGGTCTGTAGTTTTCAACCAGGCTGGGGTCATCATTTTTGAAGATAGGGATGACCGTAGCTAAGGACCATAGGTTCGGTAAGGAGCTGGTTTTGAATGATATATCATATATAATGCTTCGGGGTTCTGCTATGGCAGATGAGAACTTTTTTAAGAAGTATACTCATAATCCATTGGGGCCAATAGATAGGGATGGTTTTAGGTTTCATAGTGCCTTTTCTACATTATCTTCTGTAAAGTCAATATGTAGTAGATCATTGCAGTTAGTTGTGGTACGACTAAGAAATGTGGGGCATGAGCCATTGCTGTTTACAAAGACTGAACTGAAAAATATGTTGAAGAGGTTGGCCTTAACAGCTTTGTTGCTGCAGTCTTTCCTATTTGGTCCCTTTAGAGGTGGGATGGTTCTTGAGTCTTTAAGTTTGGAGTTTACAAAATTGTAGAAGGCATGGGTAGATTTTGTATGTGGGAGGTTTTCCTCCTGCTTACAGTAATAATTTGTGCATTCTGCCATTATCTGTCGGCATAAGGTGTTGTATCGGTTTTTAAAGTTTGCTACGTAGCTAGTTTTGTTTTTACGCCATAGTGATTTTTTTATTGAAGTTTCCTTATTGTTATGGGTAATTTGTTTTTGTTTTTGTTTTTAGGGGTTACTAATGGTACATATAGTTTAATGACTCTGAAGTTCAAGTAAGAATGCATTATAATGGTCTTCTATAGTATTACAATTAGAGAACAGAAAGTGCCAATCAAGAGATGATAGGTTGGCATCTATGAGATCATAGTTGGCTTTTTTGAAATTGTATTTTGTAGATCCATCATTATGATCTTCTTTGTGAGGGAGTAAATTGAGACAAAAGTCAATCATACTGTGGTCACTGTTTGAAAAGCATTCTTGCATTTGTAGGCTATAAATTGAGTTTGAGCTGTGCAGAAGATGAGGTCGAGGCAGTTGTTGAGTCTAGTGTTTTTTGTTACTAATTGATCCAGTCCCAGTGTGGTAACAGCATTGTACAGGGTTGCATGTATGGGTTCGGATGTACATTTATTTAGGGTCCAGTTTATAAGAGGTAGATTGAGGTTACCAAGGAAAATAAGAGGGTGTAGACAAGAGGCAGCCCACATCAGCAGTGAAGTTTGTTTGCATTAACTATGTCATAATCAGTAGCTCTGTAGCATAGTAAGACGCAGATAGTGGTATTTAAGGACAGTTCACAAATGATGGTCTCTGGAAGAGCAAGCTCCTGTGAATCTTTCTTAGATTTAGGGATTTTTATAGAAGATAGCAACTCCACCTCCTCTATGGATTTCACGATCTGACTGATAAATGTGATATTCTCTGACTGTGGTAATGGAGTCTGGAAAAGATGCATTCAACCACGTTTCACAGACAAATATAATATCGAATGTGGCTGTGCTTAGTAAGATGAGGAATTCATGCATTTTGTTTGTGAGGCTTCTTGCGTTGAGTAGTTTGCATTTTAGATATGTAGTAGTGGATCTGGAGGAAGTAAGGGGCATGCATACCTAATGTTGGATGTTGGGGTGATGGTTATTGGGATGTAAGTTGAAGGTCTTGCTTTTGATACATTCTGTGTGGTAGTCAATGTGTAGGTTAGTATTTCCTTGTTCTTGTAGTCTTTTGAGTTCAGAGTGTAGTTCACGGGACTGTACATGTTGCTGTAAGGTTAGGTCAGGATGAGAATGGAGATTCTTATGGTTGATGTTGCTCTTGGCAAGTGAGTTTATAGTGTAAATGAATTTTCGTTTGTTTAATTCATTTTTGCAAACAACCCTGCAGAAACATGGGCCCAACAAGCCGTCAGTATTTTTGAACTCTGGGCCAATGCGGGAAATGTAGAGTATTTTTAAGCCCAGAACTTTGCAGAACTTCGCAGAAACCATTCTGCACGTATGTTCAGGAACATTTCTGATATGTGAAGGTGTCGCTCAACTCCAATTATTAAAAGCAAGACAGCTCTTCATGGTAGCACTTCAAAGAAATACTTTGACAAACTTTGACTGAAGTTAAGCATTCCTTTGAAGATGTTCATAGCCCAGAAATGAGAGGCCTGCAGTCATTACATTATCAGAAAAGATAAGCTAAATAAAGGCCTGGCTATCTTCTTACATATTCGTTTTTTCCCCATGTACTTTATAACTTCTTTCTCTATCTCTTTCTCATTATTATTAAACATTGTAAAAAGAAAATAAATACTAACAGAAATTATTATACAATAAAAAACAGAAAGAAAAAGAGGAAGGAAAAAGGAAAGGCAAAAAGTGCAGAATGAAAAGAAAAAAAGAAATAGAAAGAAGCTTTCCTCTGCAGTAACTACAGTTATCTCTTACTCTGTGATTACAAAACAAATCTCTTTTTTCTACTGTCTAATTCCCCCTCTTCTGCTTATTAATGTTTGGATGGCATAAAGCAGACAGATCAACTCCACAAAGCATCCATACAAAGTGTTTTTTATTGGTTCATCAAGCATCCTTATCAACTCTCAGTTATGATGAGGTTCTTCTTAATGTCCAATCCTTTGCATATCTGAAATTTGGTGTAGAAAGATAATAAAGTCTCAACCCCATGATGATTGAAGTGACTACATTGTATGGTGGATTCAGGCAAGAGTGAGGGAGCCTCCCCCAACCCAACCAGGGTCAATTTAGTGACCAATCCGGATTACAGATGTGACCACATGACATGGACTACATTTCCCAGGATGCCTTAACTACATTTACCATGATGCATTCCCTTAAGGCAATAGCTTACACATCCTAACTAACTATCCCAAATCCCATAAACTCTAACCTGTCTGGACAGCACACTCCTCGCCTGGAATTGTAAATTCCACTAAGTAAAGAGCAATTAACCAAGATAAACAGTAAAGAGTAATACTAACTGAATAGCAGATAACTATATAACTAAAATAAACAGTTAGCTATATAACTAAAGGAAACAGTAAATAGCAATAAAGCATCAAACAAAGCAAAGCATGCAAACCTTGTATGTCTTAACTGTATTTTTTTCTGTTTCATGGAAAAAGCCTATAAGAGGCTTCCAGTTATAATATAACTGCTCTTTTTGTAAAGGTCTGAAATCATGATGACCACTTTAAGTTCCTACTCAAAGCACTGTGGTGAGATAGCAAAACGTGACAATATCATTAACTCAGCATAGCCTGTGATGACTTTTTGGGGGCAAGAGCATGTACCTATACATTTGGGGGTGGGGGAATGCAGATAATTTATTCTAACCATGGAAAATGGATTTGCCTTTTCTGTCTTGACAGCTGTTGGCCAGTATTATTTACCAAATGTTTGTTTTATCACATTGATATGTCAGCTGGGGTGAGGTATGGAATTGCTCTAGCATCGTAGGGTCATAATGAGACCCTGAAGCAGGATTTCTGTGAAAAAGTCTTGCCATCGTGCAAATAGATCTGTTTGGCAATGAACTTGCGGCAGCTAGTAGTCACTGTAACAATTATTTCCGTATGGAAAGTCACTCATTCTGCAAAGCTATTATGCTTTCATCTTGAAATGGTTGAGATTCCTGAATGTATAACACCATATTTGTAAAATAGGCTTTTATTGGAGAAAAGAGATCTCATTGTTCAGAATATTTAGAACAGCAGCTGTCTGCTTATGACTTTTTTATTTTTACTTAAAAAGTAAGAAAGATAGATTTATGAATATTATGAGTTAAATGAGATATTGGATGTGATAATGGATCAGAGATATGTATTTCTCCTGAACGTGAACCAATTTAAAGTTTAAAATTGCAAGTGCAATTTTATCTTATTGTGCCTGCAATAAGTATTCAATACAATCCACTCATTATCAGAAAACTACACTATAATCCCGTGATGAATAAAAGTAATGTATCGATCTGAACTGAAAATATTATAGGTCTATTTTTTCTGATAATTTCTTTAACAATTATCACATGTAGGGTTTTCTTAATTAGCTGTGTAGAGTTTCCTGCTTATTTATATGGCCATATACACAACTGTTTGCAGCTACAGGCATATACAGGTAGTCATTGACTTACAACAGTGTCAGGGTTCCAAGTAATAGATCCACGGCAAGCAAAATTCAGATAGATTCCTCAAAGAATAGCTTTATTGGAAATATCATATTGGCACATATCTAGTGAAAACTTGACTCTGAAGGGTCCCCCGGTTTTCGCTTAATTAAAAGTGAAAGCCCCCGCTTCCCAAACAGTCACATGACCCAATCAAGGCAGCATCCGCTGGTCTGGTGACATCACCCCTCCTTCCTTCTGCCAGGTGTGAGAACATCCTTGGTTCCCAAGATAAAGTATTTTATTTTGACTACATAGTCCCAGCTATCTCTAACTCCCCCCTCCCTATCCCTTAGCTCTAGTGTGGCAGCAATGAAGCTCCAAGATGGCTTCGGCCAGGCCAGCTTCAGGGTTGAAAAACAGTTCATTTAGTCACCATTCAAAGTTACAACAGCACTGAAAAAAGCCACTCTCCTATTGTTTCTTTTACTTTTCTTATATGTACCCATTTCATGTATTCATAACTATGTATATACTTATACCTATTATCTTGTAAGTGATTGACAAATCAAAATAAATAAATAAATAAAATAAAAAGATCTAATAGTTTGACTATCACAAATTTATATATTGATAAATTTATCCATTCAGTTTTATGACCATCCATCATGACATGAACTAAGTCCTCTTCACTCTTGTACTTGTGTTGCAACAAGACACACAAGTAGATGTAAAAGTTAGGGTTTTGTTGCAGTGCTGCATTTAGTCCCTTGTTTATTTGTTTTATTTTTATTTATTGTTATTTATTTTATTTATTTTTATTTGTCAATTGCTTACAAGATAATAGGTATAAGTAAAAACATAGTTATGAATACATTGATATATATAAGAAAAATAAAAAAAATAAAAATTAACAATAGGGCAGGGACGGTAGGCAGGTTGGTGCGCTTATGCATGCCCCCTACAGACCTCTTAGGAAAGGGGTGAGGTCAATAGTAGACAGTCTAAGGTTAAAGTTTTTGGGGTTTGGGGAAGAAACCACAGAGTCAGGTAGAGTATTCCAGACATTGATCACTCTGTTGCTGAAGTCATATTTCCTGCAATCAAGTTTGGTGCGATTAACCTTGAGTTTGTATCTATTGTTTGCTCTAGTGTTGTTATGGTTGAAGCTGAAGTATTCATTGACAGGTCGGACATTGCAATATATGATTTCATATACTATACTTAGATAGGACCGAAGGCGGCATAGTTCTAGGTTTTCTAGATCTAGAATTTTGAGTCTGGTGGCATAAGATATTCTGCAACGAGCAGAGGAGTGGAGAACTTTTCTTGTGAAATATTTCTGGACTTTCTCAACTGTGTTAATATCAGATACATAATGTGGGTTCCAGACTGATGAGCTGTATTCTAGTATTGGTCTAGCAAATGTTTTGTATGCTCTAGTTATTAGTGTAATATTACCAGAGAGAAAGCTATGTAAGATTAGGTTAACAACTCTTAACACCTTTTTGGCTATGTAGTTACAGTGGGCTCTAGCACTTAGGTAGAGATGAGTACTCCAAGGTCCTTGACAGAGTTTGGATCATCAACAAGGTCTTGACTATTCAGCCTGTATTTTATTTTCTGATTTATTTTTTTTTGCCAATATGTAGGACAGAGCATTTATTTGTTGAGATTTGAAGTTCCCATTTGTTTGACCATTCTGATGCATAGTCAAGGTCTTTTTGAATGGTAGCAGTATTGTCTGTGGTGTTGAATAGCTTTACATCATCAACACAGTTGCTCTTGATATGATCACAGAGGTCATTTATGTAGAGTATGAAAAGAGTTGGTCCTAGAACACTGCCTTGGGGGACACCACTGTTGACAGGTAAAAAATTTGATAGGACACTCCCAATTTTGACCATTTGTTGTCTGTTTGATAGGAATGCTTCTATCCAGTAATGCAGGTGTCCAGAGATACCATAAGATTTTAGTTTTAGGAGTAGTTTGTCATGTACCACTGAATCAAAGGCTTTACAGAAGTCTATGTAGATTGCATCTATTGCTTTGCCCTGATCGAGTTGTGTAGTCCATATGTTTTTGCAGTGTAAGAGTTGCAGATTGCAGGATAGTTTTTTCCTAAAACCAAATTGTTTATTAGAGAGTAGGTTGTTTGTTTCTAAGTGGAGGATGATGGATTGGTTAATAATTGATTCCATGACTTTACAGGTGACGCAGCATAAAGAGATTGGTCTGTAATTTTCAACTAGGCTGGGGTCTCCCTTTTTGAAGATGGGGATGACCATGGCTTGTGACCATAGTTTTGGCAAGGAGCTGGTCCTGAAAGATTTTTCAAAGATTATGCTTAGAGGTTCGGCTATGGCAGTGGGTAGCTTTTTTAAGAAATAGGCACATATTCCATCCGGTCCAATAGATATAGGTGGTTTTAGAGTGCGCAGTGCTTTTTTAACAATGTCTTCTGTAAAATCGATATGTATTAGATCATTGTAGTTGTCTGTGGTTCGACTAGGAAATACTGGGCATGATCCATTGCTGTTTACAAATACTGAGCCAAAGAATGTGTTAAAGAGGTTGGCTTTAATAGTGTCGTCGTTGCAGTCTTTACCATTAGGTCCTTTCAGGGGTGGGATGGACCTTGAGTCTTTTAGTTTGTTGTTTATAAAATTGTAGAAAGCGCAGGTGGAATTGGTGCATAGAAGATTTTCTTGTTTAATGTGATAATTGGTGCATTCAAGGCAGTGTTTAAAAACACTGGAAGAAATGTTTGGTCTTAAAGTCACCCAGAAATATGAATCAGGGCCAGGGAGGGGAGAACAGTGAGGCAGGAACACTCATAAATCTCAGGAAATTTGAATCATGAAAAGTGTGTGGATAATCCATACCTTGATCCAGATCAGGATTTCATAAGCATTGGGGCTAAACCCATTAATCCAACCCAGAATTTATAACAGAGTTAAGACAACAGCTAAAATATTCAAGAGAAAACCCTATGGAATAGACTGTACATATTCAATGTTTATATGAGCATATATTCTTATTTCCAGAAGGTTACAGTTTTGAACAGACAGTTACAAAATCAAACTTGAAACCTTCATGAAATTATTAGAGCAGAATATATTTCAAATTATTATTTACCAGCAAAAGTAGGGAATGTGGCAAGGCCTGGTTATACTAAAAGGATTTAGTTGCTAAATATCAGGAATAGTTGCTTTTCAAGGCTTTAAGAGGAAATGAATTTATTAAAGGCTCTCAGATGTTATTCTTTGTAAATAAATGAGGAAATATGAAATCTTGGTTATTTGCCACGATAAAAACTTCGGTCTTCATAGTTTTTGGTAAATGTCAAAATTCACTGAGTATTGTATTTATTTTAGCATTAACACAACTGAGAGCAAGTTCTAGTTCTAGGGGGAAAGTTTTTTAATATATAATATATAATATAATATAATATAATATAATATAATATAATATAATATAATATAATATAATATAATATAATATAATATAATATAATATAATATAATATAATATAATATAATATAATATAATATAATATAATATAATATAATATAATATAATATAATATATATTATATATATATATATATATATATATATATATATATATATATATATATATATATATATATATATATATATATATATATATATATATATATATATATATATCTGCCTATTTTAGGAGCTGGAAAATCACAACTCAGAATATGTGATTAATGTTTTTATACATACTGGACTCTGAATATTTCCAAAAAACATTGGTACCTTATTGTTTCATGATAACAAAAATGGCATACCTTTGTTTATTGGATAAATAATTCTGTGAGAAAAACCTGCAGATTATGCGAATTAATGCAGAGAAGTTGCCAATTAAAATAATTAGCTTTCCTTGCCATTTGGTGCTGGTTTCCTTCTTGCTGAGCATTCATCTGATCTATGTATTATACATAGGAAAGCACCTCAATTTTATTTCAGTTATATTTATTAAAGTTGACCGCAGAATACTGTGTTTTTGTCTGATAAATTACAGTAGACACATTCCAAAATTAAATAAAAAGCAGACAAAGGACAAAACACTTTAAAAAATTGTAGCTGACATATGTTTTAAGATGAGCCAATTTTGTTTCATTCAATAAAATTTCTTTTTTATTTTTTTCCTAAAACAACATCAAATAGATTGGATCGATATATTTTGAATGGTGGGGAATAGTCTCTTTTTAATCTCAGGAGATACATTTTGGTACTCTTCATGCTTTGCTTGGTTTTCAAAGGTTAGGGATCACAAAAGTGAGGAGGGGGGAAGGAATGGAGATTTTACAGTATCCTTCCCCTGGAGTGGTGTGGGAATGGAAATTTTACAATATCCTTGCCCTGCCATGCCCACCAAGCCACACCCACCAAGCTATGCCACGCCCACCAAACCAGGCCTATAGAACCAGTAGTAAAAAAAAAATTAATCCCACCACTGGGAAGATCCATCCATATAACTAGAAAAGTATTGTGGGAAATATAGGAAATTTAGGTGAAACTGTATCACCTAAAATGCTCAAAGAAAATAGTCATACTTGAGGAATCTTTTTTGATTTAAACTGGACCAGGCATTAAACCAGTAGGAAATAAGTTTTTAAAAATCTCCCAGTTTCAGAAGCCAACCAGTTAGGAAGATCTCTGGTGCTGCTTCTCTATTATAGAATGTGTACTCTTTAGACTCATGTCTCTCCATCTTTAAGAAACCTCAAGACTCTTCAATTTATGTCATGCTTTTAAGAAGTATTGTTGGTCATTTTAATAGTTTTCATTTGGTTTTTAATTGGGCTGTTTTATTTTAGCTTCTTAGCTGTGTATGGGTAGAAAGGCAAGGATTGAACTGGCATAATAAATTTATCTATCTATCTATCTATCTATCTATCTATCTATCTATCTATCTATCTATCTATCTATCATCTATCTATCTAATAAGCATAGGAAATCCTTTCTAATACCTTATCCTAACATCTGTGGATGGAAGATTGGCCAAGTGTCCACCCAGGGACAGTAATAATGATTGTACAGTAACAGGATTGTTACTATATAGTTTGGTCACACAATGCCTCTTTGGCTGCACTAACATTCATTAAATCATTTGGCATTTTCCACAATTTATCCACTATTGCTTTTTATGGATACGTTGGCTTTCCTTTCCTGAGTCTCCAGGTGTATCTCTAGGATGGTTCTCCTTGCTTAAGTTGCCCAGAGACCCATTGTTAATTCCATTTGGACTGATATGCACATAAATTGTTTTAGAATAGGATGTCAAGAACTTTATCTCACTTTAAGAAGTATTGATTATGCTTCAAACATAGTATAACTAAAATAGCCTGGCATTTGCTTTCATTTAATAAATGTTAGGATTTGTTTGTAACTTTATATTTTCCATCCATTTTTAGTTTCACTGGCCAACTTTTCTCAGATGGTTACAACTGCTGAAGAGGGCATGCAGAAAGACTGGTTTATTCACAATTAAGCTATACTATTATTATTATTATTATTATTATTTTGCCCTATGTGAAATAGAAGACTGAAGGCTTAGTTTTTGCAAAATAATAAATAAAATAGAAAAAGAACCCAATGAATCAAAGGTAATCTTCTCATTTTAGATAGATCACCAATGGAGCACCTCTCTTCCCTAATCTAGCTTTCAGATAAGTACATTACTTACTCACATGCATCACATTTTGCATTCTAAACTCACACAATACAAAACATTCACAGACTTAGATTTCAAGTCCATTCAGCAGTTCACTATTTCCCCAATGTGGGACCGTGACCATTGTCCTTTGAAAAATTTGATCAAGACAGCAGTTCACGGGGGAAATCCATACAGAGATGCGTGCTCAGCAGTCTGTTTCTAGCTTACTTCTGTGGCAGTTGTACATAGCCAGACATTTAAAAAAAATATTTCACTCTATCCCCAATATTTGGAAGGTATTAAGGTATTATGGACTATAAAGGTATTAAGAATTATGGATTTGGGGCACATAGAGCTGACCAAAATAATTACTATGCAACACTGGAAAGAGAAATTTATATCTATTTTCACTATATCTAATCTGGTTGCAATAGATCATTGTGTGATTTCTTTCTTTCTTTCTTTCTTTCTTTCTTTCTTTCTTTCTTTCTTTCTTTCTTTCTTTCTTTCTTTCTTTCTTTCCTTTCTTTCTTTCTTTCTTTCTTTCTTTCTTTCTTTCTTTCTTTCTTTCTTTCTTTCTTTCTTCCCTTCCTTCCTCTCTCTCCCCTCCCTCCCTCCCTCTTTCTTTTTTTCTCTCTCTTTCTCTCTTTCTCTCTCTCTCTCTCTTTCTTTCTTTTTCTTGAGAACTTTTGAACTTAGACTTTTTGGAGTGACTTTTACACTACATTGTTAATGCCACTGTATACAATTTAATAATATGATTAGTTCACATAATAAAATTTTAAAGCTTGGCACTATGCAGAGGTGTAGGAAAAGTGCTTTAGCTGTTAGCATAATGCACTGAATGATACATTCCCCCCCTTTTAAAAAGAAGATTCATGATTTAGCATACAAAATGGATTACCTTTCACCTCAATTAATGTTATAATAATGAGAACCAAAGGCAGAAATAATCTTTTGCCACTTATTATAAAGTGTTGCCAGCACAATCCTTTGAATTCCAGGTATAGGTCATGCATAGTCCTAATGCACTGGTAACCACTCTGCTGAGGTTTACACCTCACCTGAAATCTTTAAATAAAATGGGTCAATTTAATTTCTAGTGCTATCGGTACAGTTTGTGAGCTCAAAATGGAGACCAATTTCTTGGATCATGTGAACATTGCACACACATTTTCTGGGTTGACATAAACTATAAGGGTTCCCTCCTCCCTCCTTCATTATCATTACCACCATCACTGCTCTTAAAAATACAGTGGGAACAAATGTAAAACCAGTCAGAACTCTAGTTTTCATGAATTCACTCCATGGTTCTATGGAAAATATTTTTCCAATTATATTTTCAATCTTGCCAGGTAATGCTAGCTGTGTTTTCATAAGCACCAGCAAGGATTGTATGATCCTTATTCTCACTGACACAGTCTTTGTGTCTTAAGCAACTTTAAACAAAATGCACACACAAACACACATACACACACACACACTGTATCATTTTAATTGTTTTGTTTAATCTGATCCCCCAGCCTCTTTTGCATTTTTTATTGCTAATATTATTTATCTAAGAAGTAATTATACTGGAGGGTTGGGAGATGTTGGAGGGCAGACAGACACAGAGAGAAAGCTTAAATGAATTAACATATTGAAGTAAGGCTTTTAAGGAATGCTCTTGGACTTTTTCATACAGGAGCAATTAAGACTGACTTTGGACAGTAGGCTTCCGAAGCAGGAGGGAATTAGCCTCTAACAGAAGTTCAGCAGTTAAGTTTTGCTAATAAAGAGTCAGAATATACTGAGAGACAATGGGAATGAAACAGACTGGCAACTTCTGAGTTGGAGAAGCCTTCAGCGTCAATGTGAGAACACTTCCCTAGCTGATCAACTGCCTGGAACTGAGAAGTGGTAGATTAAGCGTTTTGGATCATCATTGTTTTTTAATGTTCTTAAATCCTATAAAAGGAATGGAGACCAATATAGTAGCTCCAACATTTCCACTCTCATTGTTATCTATTAGCAATGACTGGGCTAGGATAAATTTGCCCCAAGTAATTGTCCTCTTGGAAGGGGCCACTTTCATATCTGGTATATTTTATTATTGATTTCTAAAAATTGGGAAACCCACAGAGAAATGGATCACACATTGAGGGACGTATGATGTTAAGATATTTCAATTTAATACTTGGAGAAGTGGAGTTGTGTGGTTAGCAAAAACACAGTTATGGTTGATTGATACCAGAGTGCTGGCTCCTGCATGAGGCATTCTGTGCTGTGATTGGTTGCTATGGGTGTGGAGGGGGGGATTTGCCCTTTTGTTCATCTGCCTATTTCTTCTATGTGCCCTTTATGCTCTGTGATTTACCTCCTGATGCTCCTGTTTGCCTGACTAGCTTGTATAGCTGTATATAGCTGTAAACATATATTTATTTATATAAAATTACAAGTTTGTGTCAGCATCTCTGACTTTATTTGAACACCAGCTGTGCAATTCCCTGTCATACATCCAGGCATGAAAATGTATTGCACTTACCTTTAAAACCCTGTTATGGGAAAAATGAATACTACCTTTGAGGAATGCAGAGTGAAGGACCTGGTTTGATTAATGCAGGAGAATCATGTTCCTTTGCATGATTGCATGTAAATCTGTTTGTTCTACTACTCTGTTGGCATGCAAATCACTATGTGATTTGTTTCCTAGCCGAACCACAGATAACTACAATGATGTAATACATATCGATTTTACAGAAGACAATGTTGAAAAAGCACTTCGCAATCTAAAACCATCTCTCTCTATTGGACTGGATGGAATATGTGCCTACTTCTTTAAAAAGCTACCCACTGCCATAGCCAAACCTCTAAGCATAATCTTTGAAAAATCTTTCAGGACCAGCTCCTTGCCTAACCTATGGTCACAAGCCACGGTCATCCCCATCTTCAAAAAGGGAGACCCCAGCCTAGTTGAAAATTACAGACCAATCTCCTTATGCTGCGTCACCTGTAAAGTCATGGAATCAATTATTAACCAATCCATCATCCTCACTTAGAGACAAACAACCTACTCTCCAATAAACCATTTGGTTTCAGAAAAAAAACTATCCTGTAATCTGCAACTCTTACACTGCAAAAACATATGGACGACACAACTCGATCAGGGCAAAGCAATAGACGCAATCTACATAGACTTCTGTAAAGCCTTTGATTCAGTGGTACACGACAAACTACTCCTAAAAATAAAATCCTATGGTATCTCTGGACACCTGCATTACTGGATAGAAGCATTCCTGTCAAACAGACAACAAATGGTCAAAATTGGGAGTGTCCTATCAAATTCTGTACCTGTCAATAGTGGTGTCCCCCAAGGCAGTGTTCTAGGACCAACTCTCTTCATACTCTACATAAATGACCTCTGTGATCATATCAAGAGCAACTGCATTCTTTTCGCTGATGATGTAAAGCTGTTCAATACCACAGACAATACTGCTACCCTTCAAAAAGATCTTGACTATGTATCAGAATGGTCAAACAAATGGCAACTTCAAATCTCAACAAATAAATGCTCTGTCTTACATATTGGCAGAAAAAATCAGAAAATAAAATACAAGCTGAATAGTCAAGATCTTGTTGATGACCCAAGCTCTGTAAAGGACCTTGGAATACTCACCTCTAATGATCTAAGTGCTAGAGCCCACTGCAACTACATAGCCAAAAAGGCATTAAGAGTTGTTAACCTAATCCTACGTAGCTTTTTCTCTGGTAATATCACACTACTAACTAGAGCATACAAAACATTTGCTGGACCAATACTTGAATACAGCTCATCAGTCTGGAACCCACATTACGTATCTGATATTAACACAGTTGAGAAAGTCCAGAAATATTTCACAAGAAGAGTTCTCCACTCCTCTACTCATTGTAGAATACCTTATGCCACCACTTGAAATTCTAGACCTAGAAAACCTAGAACTACGCCACCTTCGATCCGATCTAAGTATATTATATAAAATCATACATTGCAATGTCCTACCTGTCAATGAATACTTCAGCTTCAACCACAACAATGCAAGAGCACACAATAGATACAAACTCAAGGTTAACCGCACCAAACTTGATTGCAGGAAATACGACTTCAGCAACAGAGTTGTCAATGTCTGGAATACTCTACCCGACTCTGTAGTTTCTTCCCCAAATCCCAAAAACTTTAACCTTAGACTGTCTACTATTGACCTCACCCCTTTCCTAAGAGGTTTGTAGAGTGCGTGCATAAGTGCACCAATGTGCCTACCGTCCCTGTCCTATTGTTTCTTTTATTTTTTATTTTATTTTTCTTATATGTATCCATTTCATGTATTCATAACTATGTTTATACTTAAACCTGTTATCTTATAATTGCTTGACAAAATAAATAAATAAATAATAAATCAGCTTGTTTCTTAGTTCATGACAGTAGCTTTAAGTTGTCTACTGTTTTTATGGGAGAATTAGAAGTATTCCACTTCAAAGACAAGTCAGTTGGTTATAAACCGATCAGGAATCCATTCTGACATTAGTTTCCCTATATTCTGAAACTTCCTGGTCTAAAGCTTACCAAACCATATTTGGACTGCCTGACCACTAGATGCCAGCAAAGTTACAAAAACCTTTAATGCTTTGCTGCCAGCTTGAGGTCTTTCATAGTATTGCAGCTCAGATATACTGTAGTATTCTTGTAGCTTGTCTTTTGAGAAACAGATGTAGTTCAATGCATTAGCCAATAATCTCTCAGAGGTTTCTTAGCCTAATCCAGGACAAAGTTCTTGAACTTGTTTAACTTTTCCCATCTGGAGCATAACCGCAACTCTGTAGCTATGCGACTATACATAGCTGCCCTTGAATCCAAGTAACATCTGCCCTTTCACCTTTTGTTCTTGTCCCCTTAGTCCAGTGATAGCTAACCTATGACACGCGTGTCACTCGTGACACGCTGAGGTACTTTGACTGACATGCCTGTTGGTGTGGGGAAAACCTGCACATTTAGAGGCTGCCTGTGCCCTGCTCCAATCCCTGCTCCCTGCTTGTTGCGTGGAGGCGTGGTGTCACCGCTGCCGCAAGATCTTTGCAGCAGAGAACCAGTTTTAACTGCCATAAACTGAGGTTTGTCAGTTTCATTACCTCAGGAACGCTACAGGAGGAAAGGAGATCCATGAGGTTCACAGCCCTGTAAGGTGGCCTTCTGATCCCCACATCCTGCACTTGCAGCCCTGAGACCAGGGAGACGAGTTTCACAGCCCTGTGTGATCACCCTAGCCCAGTCCGTCATAAACCAAATTATTGATATTTCTTGAAGTGACACACGACCCGAGGAAGGCTACACTTTTTCCCGATTTTCAACACACCAAGCTGAAAAGGTTAGCCATCACTGCCTTAGTCAGACTTCCAGAATGTTGCAGGGCTTTTAGTTCACACTCAACTGGTAGTTTGCTGTAAAAGCTCAGGTAGGTTTTGCTGGCCTGGCAAAACCAAGAAGACAGTAGAAAATTAGCAATATGTGTATGTCTTTGCTACTATATGGAGTCAGAGTGATTTTTGCACCTATTTGTCATTGTTAGCTTGGGCTTCAAGGTGATACTTACAATCTTTGTCCAGTGTTATGCAGGAGCTCTGCATATGCTCAGATTTGCCTATTATGTGGGAGAAACTGAATAATATATTGTCTGTATTGGTATGAAGTATCTGCATATTAAAACTTGTGCCTACCTCTCAGTTTCTGCTCTGTACTTAACAAACGGAGAGAGATTTAGAATGTATTGAGTGGCAAAAGAAGATGCCCACTTTGTTTGAGAGATTTCAGAATTACAGTCATGGTTAAAACAAGGGAAAGGAAATAGCTTTGATGCTCCCCTTGAGCATCAAGGGAAAAACTGAAGGGGCTGAATTGGCAAGGCACACCAGTCTGGAATACATAGGTGTGTTTCATTTAGGCAGCTTTCTGTTGAGTGATCATATCAAGACTACATGACTCCAAACCGTGCTCCTTTCTTCAATCACTATGTACAAGGCATGATTAGCCATGTAATAGAGGCAGATTCTGGGATGGCCATTTATTTTTTTGGACCAGAGGTACTAATGCACACTTCCAATCACTCTCTCCCAGTGATGAGAGTTAGGTTGATTTAATCCTACATGGTGCAATCACGATCACTACCTGATGTTCATAGGATAAAGTCTTCCAAAAACTCACTCACACTATAATTGCAGAAGTAGAGACCACTTGCATAGTTTTCCTTGCAAATCTGCATAATTTAATCTTGCTGAAATCAAAGTCCATGTTATGTATTTGTTTGTCAGGATATGATCTGAATTCAGTGGCATGTCTAGATGCCAGTACTGTTTCTGCTCTGCTGTTGTACATAATCCCCATTTTGAAGGTTGCTTTATTCACCGCCTAAGTTCTTAGAGTGAACCTTTTGCCTTATCTAACCAGATAACAAAAGCTTGTTAAGAAGATGAAAGATGATGTACTTTGTGGTTGGGAAAACCTGAATTCACCTGTATGCGTCTAATTGTTCCTTCTGTGTAGCTCATATAATAAACTGTAAGAAAATATCAGCTGGATGCTGTGGATGGACTAAAAATATGATATTTGGCTTTGTCTGCCCCTTCATTCATGAACTCTAAAGCCTTCTATCAATGATTTCCAGTTCTCATCTCTGTTTTAGAGATCATTTAAAAACCTGGCTTCCCAGTGGGTCCTTTTAAATAGTAACCTCCACATTTTATTTTACCCAGTTATCGCATTCCACTGTATCCATGGTCCCTGCTTTATGTTTTGCTGTTCCATTGAAATCGAAGCTACTAATTGCAGTGAGTTAATTTGGCAGGGCTGCAAATGTACTTCCTTGAAGGCATTCTACTCTTCTTTGTATAATATGAGCCCACTCCCCTCCAAAAGGGAACAGCTGGCCCAGGGCTGTAAATGAGTAGCTGTCTTGTGGTGCAAACGACTGACTCCTGTCCTCAACAATGAATCACCTAATTAGAAGGAAATGGGGATAGATAGATTATAGAGACTGGCATGAGAACTGTTTGAACCAAGTTGGCAGCAGGCAGCATATTCTAAAAAGATGTGCATTGAATTTGTGCTTGGCTCATTTTCCCTTGGTGAAAAAGGCAATCCACAAGCCCTGTGCTTTATTTCTTGGTTTAATCAGACACTTTATCTCCTGATGGAATAGTGATGTATTGCATAAAGAAGTGTCCTTGAATTTAGCCCTCTCAGATTTCCTGAAGAATGATTGTGAATAGTTATGCTTTTACCAATACTCTTAGATCAAATTGCTGAAATAATTTCAGCAATGTATGTACACTGTTGTGGTTGGGTGGTGGGGTAGTAGGAATGAATGAATGAATGAATCGGACATCCTTGTCCAGTTATGAATAAGTGTCTGAAAATATTCGCTGGATGAGGGGTTTAGTCCCTCACATATTTCATCTGTTCTGGGGAATTGCACACAAAAAGGCTTGGTTGGGGACTTCCGGTTTGAGCTTCTTCGGCAACAGACCAAAGCCTTGTCTCTGCGAGGTTTTGATCCGTGCTCGCCGCTGGAGCGCCCCGAGCTGGCTGGTTTTGGGGCTAAGCCAACCCGTAGAGGTGGTGAAGAAGGAGGAGACTGCCTGCAGGGTTGAGGAGAGCTGCATCTCTCCTCCCCAGCTGGCCATTACTCCCTTTCCTAAAGACGGTTGCAGCGGTGGTCAGAAATGGCCACCACAAAGAAGAACTCGACTGGAAAAGAATGTGCAGGAGGAAGATAAAAAGAGAAAGTTTTGGTTGACCGGGTCAAACAGCAAAAGCAACAAATAAGGTACCCTGGAATTGAAACTATTAAAAAAAAACAATAACATTGTTCTCTAAGAAGATTTTTAAGCTGTGAAGGAGAGAGAAAAGGGAAAAGAATTGGTTTTTTTCTTCTCCTTTTCCTATACTGACAGCTAAGAGACTTAAGCAAGAAATTGGAAAAAAATCCACTTTGACATCAATAGGCATTTAATGCTGAAAATAAAAAGGCAAAGGGATAATAAAGATTTCTGGATAATTAAAAGCTTTTGAAAACAGGAAAGGAGAGAGGAAGAATAAAAGGGCAGGATCTGGAAGGGAGGAGACTGCCTGGAATTAAAAAGAACTTACAGCAAAATCTCAACAAGACTTCCAAAAGATACATTTTAACTGAAACATTGCAACAAAAACCCCAGGAAGAGAAAGTGGAAAAAGAAATAAGAAGAAACAGCTTGGGACTATTTGGATTACTTGATGATCTCTGGATTTTTGGTTATTGTATTTGAATGCCTAAAATCAATTGGGTGGTTGTTTAAAACTGTTTAAAATGGCTCCACTTTTAGAAGAACTGAAAATGGAACTTAAAAAGTACAAAGAAGATGCACAAGAAGGGAGAGGTTCTTTTGGCTTCGTATTTCAGTTTTTAGAAATGGAGATTTGGAATTATGAGAAACAACAAGAAATGCCTGCAGAACAAGAAGATTGCGACAAAGAAGAAGCCGTCTATAATGAACAAGTAATCTTAGGTGGGGAAAAAAAGGAAAGGAGGGAAAGAATGGAAAGTTTAAGATTGGGAAAAACAACCCCCCCAAAAAAAAATAGAGTGAAAAATAAGTATAAAATCAGAAAGCAACAGAAGACGGAAATGCAGAAGAGAGAATTAGAAGTAGAGAGACAAGGGGGTAAAAAGGGGAGGGAGAAGATGAGAGGGAAGAAAGAAAGGAAAAGAAGTCATAAAGGACAGAAACAAAATATAGAAAAACAGGGCCTATTTAGAGATAATGGGCGAAAATTTAATAGAAAAAGGGATTCTGCAAAGGTACATAAGATAGTATTGTTATATTAGAAATAGAAATAATTTTAGAAAATATGCAACAATGTATGATTAAAATGATAGATAAAATAGCTATTGTAATTCAGTGGAATGCTTGTCAATAAATAAATGTAAAAAATGAATATTTAATGATTTACAAAACATATAGGAAGAGAAATAAGGGAAAAATTAATTATGGAGATTATACGTGTCTTTAAGGAAGAATGATATTTAATTGAAAAGAAATGTTAAAGATGTTAAGATTTTAATGATTATTAATGATAGAACTGAATTGGAATGGAATGAGGGTTTATAATTACATATATTTATAATCCTTTTTTAAAAAGAATATAGTGTGTATTATAAGAATGTACCAAGCAGAATTCAATTGGAAGTATTATGTATTATATTGAAGGTCATAACCTTAAGGTATATATTGAAGTTTAAATAAGAGTTGAATGGATGTAATTAAAAGATATAAAGGTGTCATACTCCAATTAGTAACCACAGGAGAAAATTTGTTTAATGAGAAAAGATAATATGAAATGGAAACAGAACAGACAAAAGTATAAATATGATGATTTGAATTGAGATGAGATAATCAAAATAAAATTGAGAAAATTAAAAGAGGGGAAAAACTATATAGAAAATGTAGAATAGTATAAGATATGGAATAGAACACAAAAAGGAGCATGAAATTGAGTTTTGTGTCTGTATAAAGAAGTTCAACCCAGGACTATGCTATTTTCAAAAAAGATGTTTTATTTATATTTTGTATGTGTGAAAACCCAAATAAAACTTTATTTTAAAAAAAAAGGCTTGGTTGGGATTAGAATAATACTAAGAAAAAATATTATCTACAGAACAAACCTGTAGTTCACATCTGGAAATTTTAAAAAAAACATCCTGGAAGAATGTTGGTTTCTTGGGAGCAACAACATAAACATGATTTAGCCTCCTCTTCCTCCTCCTCCCCACCCCCATGCTATGACATGCTTTCTTTAACAAAGATTTGGGGAAAGTATTTATTTGAAGGATTCCTGCAATGCGAGAATTGATTGATTATGTCCTGATTGATTATGTCCTATCGAGTCATTGTTGCTCATAACAGCCTGAATAACAACAGACATAAAGATGCTTAACTGACTATAATAATGGGTGGCTTTCCCTGATGTCCTCTATTTTCTGATTATTCTCTCAGGATAAAGATGGCAGCTTTATTATGTCTGGCTTGGTTTTGTTTCCTAAACAAACAAACAAAGAAGACTAACTATATTGATCAGTGTAGTGTTTCTTAAGACTCTCCCCCAAAAATAAAAATTAATGACACTTCATCAATCTTTCATGTTTTTTTCCACTTCAGAAAAGGAGAAAGATAATCTACAAAGACATTTGCAAGCCAATTGTTCATATTGTTGTTACCAGTTGACAATGCTGCATTAATCTTTATCTCCAAACGCTAGTTTTTGTGAAATGCAGATGAATTCACTCAGGTAAATACTCCTTGAGCTATCTTTTAAATTTGAAAACAAAGCTAAAAGTGTTCAGCAATGCTCTGTTTTCTTCCAATGAGCTTACGAGTCTCCTGATTTTCCTCTCTATGGGACTCAGTGAATGAAAGAACAGAGAGCATTGGGTGTTACATGACACAGAAAATATGTTTGTAGGGAAAAGTATTGGAAGGGAAAAGAAAAACCACAGAAACAGAACGATAGGGAAATTACACAACCCTCTATCATTTTCTCAGATGCAAAATCTCACCTATTGTGACTAAGTATTCTGTTTTCTTGGTATAAGTTAATATTAATATTTCTTGTTGTAAATGCTTTTGACCTATGAATCATTTTGTAAAACAAAACAAAACATGGGCATTTTGTTTCTTAAGAAATAAAGCATCCTTGAGGAAAAGAGAGTAGGGTTTGTAACAGAAATAGTGGAGGAGCTATCCAAACACAATATTTAAAAAGATTGAGCAAGGAATGGAGTTTAAGGGAAGGCTGATCCACAAGAGAGAATGGTGTTAACAGAAAAATAGTGAAATACATTCTGGAAGGATCAAAAGTAATCTTTCTTCATTGATCTGATGTTTGTGCTCTCATCTTCTGTCTCATTTTACACACTTGTGATATACTTTGCACACTTGTGTTTCATTTTGTATGCTTGTGTCTCACTGTAATGTTGCACACACACACTGTGACACAAAGTTTACAATAACGAGCATGAACCAGAGAGATCTATTCTGTTTATCTTCTTTTTGTAAGTATCACACCAACCTGTAAGAAGAAATACACAATTGTGTTATAAAAGTGCATTTCAGTTTTCTAATATTTTGAGTGGCTCATTAAGCTCTGCTTTTCAATTTGAGAAAATGAGATACTTTGAAAGATGATCTGAAGCCGCCATTAAAACAACCAGATCTTTTTTTTAACATTAGGAATTTGTGTTCAGTTTGAAAAACAAACTAATATCCAAGAAATCCGAATGGAACCTCTTTTATGACAATATATCATTTAGAACAGGGGTGGGCAAACTACGGCCCGTGGGCCACATCCGCCCGTTGGTCTGTCCAATCCGCCCGCCCCTGAAAAAAAATTGCTGGGTGTGGCGTATTGCCCTGGCGCCGCGTGGCCCCCAAAGCTGCAAAACAGTGCGGAGCGCCTCGGGGTAGGAAAGAAAAGAAGAACTTTGCAAAGGCCTCGGCTGGGAGTTCGAATCACCTTCGAGTGCGACCTCTCCGAAGGTGAGTCCCCACCGATCCCCCTTTTTTTCCGGGCTTCCAGGCTTAAACTTTGCAAAGGCAAAGTTTGCAGGCGGGAGCGTCTTCCAGCCGAGGAGCGGGAAGGGTTCCGCCCGGCGGCAGGTGGGCTGCTTGAGCGGGCTGCTTGGAGCCACCTAAAGCTAGGCCACTGCTGGTGGAGCCTTGCCCTGCCTTGGTGCCCCATTTCCCGGCTCGGCGGTCCTGCTCGGCGGCACCCTTTAAAAAGCCTGCTCCCAGCACCCGAGCAACTTTCCAGCAACTTGCGGCTTCCTTTTTCTTCGTGGGCGCCGCACCTGGCCCGAGCCGGCGTGGCGGAGGGAAACCCGGAACACGCGCGTTTGGTGGCCTCCTCCGATGCAGCCCGCCCGCCCACCGGGCGGAACCCTGCTCCGCGCTCCTCGGCGGGAAGACGCTCCCGCCTGCAAACTTTGCCTGTGCAAAGTTTAAGCCTGGAAGCCCCGGAAACCCAGAGCAACCCAGCAACTTTTGGCTTCCTTTTAACTCGGGCGCTCACGCCTGGCCCTGAGCGCGGCGGAGAAAACCCAGCGGGCGGACCAGGCGGGCTGCTTGAGAGAGGCCACCCGGCGGTGCTCTCGCAGCAGCAACAGGATGTTTCTGCCCGGTCAAGCCTCAGGTGTCCGGTTGTTTCATCTAATTAGTACCAGCATTGACCCACTAGCTTCAAACCAGCAGTTTCTAACCACTGCCAGTCCCGCGTTGCCTTGGGAAGGAAAAGGCAAAACCAGGAGCCACTGAGCCTGAGCCTCCAGTGCCGCTGCTGCCATTGCAAAGCACTGCGCGGCTCTTCCTTTTTGCCTTTCCCTTCCCGAGGCACGCAGGACTGGAGCGCGTGAGCCGCGCCAGCGATAGCAACTCCTGACTCAGGGGCCTCCGAGGGAGGAAGGAGGAGAAGGGGGGGAAAGGGAGGCGATTCCCAAAAATTCTTTTCCAAAACCAACGTTTTGCAGTCAAATTTTAATAAGATTTTCAATCAGAAAAGATGGAGCCAAAAAGTTTGCCTGCCTACCCTGCTGCTAACATGACAGTTTCTATGTTAGTAAATTGTGTAAATCTTCTCTGGAAATATGTGGTCAATATGCTCTACATCTTGAATGTGGCTCATTGTTGCAGAAGGTCAAACTCTGAAAAAAAAAACTTCAATGAAGGCTGAGGTTCTCATTACTGAGGGAATATCATCTACAGAGACTCCACGTCAAGCTGTCTGAAATGGCTTTCTTCTTTTGGATCAGCCTATTCTATCTAGACACCATCGTGCTCCTGTGACATTTTCAGAGGTTTGTGAGTCTGTGGCTCTTTGGGAAGGTATTCAGAAATGAGTAACAAATTGACAAGAAATAGAAGGACATTAAATTGATTATCATTCTGAGATTACTGATTATCTTTTAATTTTAACATTTATGGTGCTATTTTATAACCACTTTGGTTATGAGTCAGCAATAAGCCAAATGAGTGAATGAACAAATGTGTATTTCACTGACATTGAACCTAGTTGAACCTAATTCCAAAGAGAAAGTCTTGAATTATGGGGAAAGAGAGAATACACCATAATCTGTGTTTTTTTTTAAATGCAGTGTTTTAAAGGAAATATTCTACAGGATTATCTTGATATGCTTTTAATATCCTGATATTCTTTTGATGATTATCAAAATATAGTGGCTCCTACTCTCTGGAACATCATTCCCACAGAGATTAGAATGGCCCCTACTCTAACACTCTTCTGGAAGGCACTGAAGACTTGGTTCTGCCAGCAGGCCAGGAGAACGCAGGGTGGGATGGAGCCCATTAAATAATGTATTATGTGTTGTCATATGATGTGTTGTTGCTGGGACAGGGAGTGGAGATTTATTTTATTTTATTATTTTATTATATATGATTCTCTTTTTTATTAGTTTTATTGTTTTTCATATATTTTTATATTCTTGTAAGCCGTCTTGAGTCGCCATGTGTAAATAGGTGGCAACATAAATCTCCTAAATAAAATAAATAAATAAAATATAAGAGGTTAATGTTGAAAAATAGTAATAACTTCCTATAATAGCCACCTGCAACATGCTTTAAGACAGATTAAAACGTGTTGGCATTTTAGAAGGATGACTAAAGTACAGAAGATAGATGATTAAAAATAATAATAATTGCCAAGGGTAGGATGCTTTCAGATAGATAACAAAGTCATGTGAACAGGGTATGCATGTACTTCAACCATTGCTTGGAAAATGAGATTCCTCTCAACTGAACTGCATCGAAGAGCTGTTCATTTATCATACTGCAAACTGAACTAGAAAACCCTTTTCTCTCTCCTCTAGACTGTGGTGGCCTAGCTGTCAGGATGATTTGTCTTCCCACTTGCCTTTAACGTCATATGTAATAAATATATGTTCCTTCTTACCCATTTACAAATCTAAATAACTTTCCTGAAGGCTTGTAAACAGTGTAAAATGTGACCTCTAACATTGGTTCCTTTTTGTTTTATTTTCTCTTATCGTAGTTTTCTGCAGCCAACTACTTTGGCTTCCATGTTCCTTCATGAGGAACACAGGACTTGCCTCTGTTTGGGGGCGTGGCTAGGATGGAATGGGCACCTGGTGAAGAAAAGGAAGGCAACACCCTCATTTGATTCATACTGAGGATTCGTCCACATTTATTGCTGTTCAGTACTCATGTGGGGTTGATTGTAAGCCTGCTTAAGGAAATCCTCTCCAGACTTTTAGAGAGAGAGTGTGGAGGGAGAGAGAGGGAGAGGGAGATGGAGGGAGGGAGGGAGAGAGAGAGAGACAGAGACAGAGGCAGACAGAGAGAATATGCTCGATATATAGGGTGCTATATCTTCTCAGTGTGTTTAAACCTGTCGAAGAAAGCTAACCTTTTAGACTTTCACAACAGCAAATTTTCTTGCTTTTTATATTGTTACATCTGTTGTTTTATTCAATTGTTTTATGCCACCCAGAGTTGCTTTTGTGAGGTGGGCAGCTATAAAAATTTGACAAATAAATACTTTTAGGGCCAGGTCCTATTACTGAACAGGGATTTAGACATTAATGTCTACTATTGACCCCACCCCTTTCCTAAGCGGTCTGTAGGGGGTGTGCATAAGTGCACCAACGTGCCTACCGTCCCTGTCCTATTGTTTCTTTTATTTTTTTTATTTTTCTTATATGTATCCATGTATTCATAACTATGTTTTTACTTATACCTATTATCTTGTAAGTAATTGACAAACCAAATAAATAAATAAATAAAATAAATTTGGATCCATTTCTTCCTGCAGAAAAACTTACTTCTCTGTTTTTCATCCTGTTATTCAGTTTGATGAAAATTGTTTTTATCCAATGATAATTTTTGTTACTTTGCTTTTGGTCTCTGTGTTAAAATTTAAATATTTATTATGTTTCTAAGACTGAGCAGGCTATATATCATGAAAACATATGATGGTAGCAGGTGGTAAATCTCCTCTGAATTTTTTTTGTGTGTGTGTGTCTGTCTGTGTGGGGGTTAATGCAGATAAAATATGGAAATGAATGCACCTTGGGAAATATTTTTATCAAAACAGACAAAAGAGGGGGAGAAGTTGCTGTAATATTAATTCTCATTAAGGTGAGTTGTTACAGATAAAACAGGAACACATAACCTTGATTTTCTTTTAGATTCAGATCTATGTTTTCCTTTCAGTTCTGTTAAAGGACAGAAGGAAGGACAAACTTTTGCATTTTAAAAAGGGATGTGATTTTGATCTAGACTCCTGTTGCCATTAACCACTGAATTTCTTCCATTTATGGAGGTAACTAGGATGCAATAAACGCATGATGGATGAAATAAGGGCCCCATTTTTTATCCTGATTCTTCCTTTTCCCTATAGATTCTTGGGTTTCCAAGAAGATATTCTGGAGAATCTCCCAGCCTGCTAGAAGATTATTTGAGGGGACATATAGGCAGGGGTGGGATTCTACAGGTTCGCACCTATTCGCTAGAACTGGTTGTTAATATTCTAAGCAGTTCAGAGAACCAGTTGTTAGAAGAAATCACTGGCCTAATCCTGTAAGGAAGGCAGGAAGGAAACATTCTGGAGTTGCTTATAGAAACTGCCTCTCCGTTAACCCTTATTACATTCTTGGCAGGACTAGACATCCTATCTCAGGAACGTCTCTGGAGTTTTTTCCCCCTCTTTTGCTGGTACTTTGCTTGTGTGGAGTGACCATTCACAGTTACAATGGCACTGAAAAAAGTGACATGACCATTTTTCACACTTACGACTGTTGCAGCATCCCCACAGTCATGAGAGGCCAGGCGAGGAGATGCGTGCCTCGATGTGAGTAATATTGAATTGGCCACACCCAGCCAATAACACGACCACCAAGCCATGCCCACCAACTTAGCCATGCCCACAGAACCGGTTGTTAAAAAATTTGAATCCCACCCTTGCATATAGGGCCTTTAGGATGAAGAGGCTGTAGTTCATAGGAAGAACAAAAAGCTAGATATCTCCATAGTTGGCTAGAAGAATTCCTGCCTGAAACTCAGTAAAGCCACTGTGAGATCTGCACTGCAAGAAAGTTTGGTCAAGTAGATAAAGGCTGTTATCTGACCTTTATTTCCTGCTTTTTCAACCGCAGCTGTTTTGCGTGACATAGCTGCAGTTGAAAAAGCAGGAAAAAAGGGCTTTTCCAACCACTGTGCACATGCACACAGTGCTGCTCAGCTGCCCAGGCACCTTAGCAGGTCGTAAATTTCACTCATGCGACTTGCGTGACTCACGCATGTGTGTGTGACGCAGAACAACAGAATCAGTAGTTATACCGGTCGGATCCCATCCTTGGACCTAACCATGGCCCATGTTGGTGTTTTAAGAGCATGAAAGAAAATGGTTGCCATGAAGAGCTTTACTCATTCACTAAATGACTGCAATAATCAATGTTGAAAGTTAAAAAAAAAAATCTAGGATTACCAAACCTGAACTGCAAAAAATGTTTCTCTGTGTTATGTTTTTCAGCTCACTGAAAACTCAAACTAATTTTTGTTCTTTTTTTTTTTTATAGTTAGGCAAATACAATATTTATTTGGTGGTGATGATGATGGTGAACTATTCAGATGTAAATACTGACTTTTTTCATTTTTTTAGGATGCCACTGGTACAGGTGGTCCTCGATGTACAAGAGTTTACTTAGTGACCATTCAAAGTTACAACGGCACTGAAAAAGGTGACTTATGACCATTTTTCACACTTATGACCATTGCAGCATGCCCATGGTCAAGTGATTTACATTTGGATGATTGACAACTGACTCATATTTATGACAGTTGCAGTGTCCTGGAGTCATGTGATCCCAATATTTGAGGAGCTGTCACAGAGAGGAGGAGGTCAAACTATTCTCCAAAGCACCTGAAGACCAGACAAGGAATAATGGATGGAAACTGAACAATTCAACCTGGAAATAAGGAGAATTTTTCTGACAGTGAGAGCAATCAACCAATGCAACAGCTTGCCTTCAGAAGTTGTGGGAGCTTCATCACTGGAAGCTTTCAAGAAGAGACCAGACTGTCATCTGTCAAAAATTATATAGGGTCTGCTTGGATGGGGGGTTGGTCCAGATGACCTTCAATGTCCCTTCCAACTCTGTTGTTCTGTATCTGACCTTCTGACAAGCAAAATCAATGGGGAAGCCAGATTCACTTAAGAACCCCATGAGTAGCTTAAGAACTGCAGTGATTCATTCAACAAATGTGGCAAGTAAAGTTGTAAAATGGGGCAAAACTCAGCTTAACAAATTTCTCACTTTGCAACCAAAAAAATTAGGGCTGAATTCTGACCATAAGTTGAGGACTATCTGTATCTCTATGGAATCTAAGACTGTTCTTGAAAAATCAACATTATTCTGGGAGGCTGGTGTAGTTTCTTTTCCCATCTGGTTTAAAATAATTATAATATTTTGAAGAAAAATTAAAAAGCCTAGTGAGGCAGGATGCCTGGTAAACAACAAGAGACATCTCTAAGTGCTGTATGGTGCTTAGAAGCTCCATAGCAGAGACCTCCAAGCTAAATAAACTGAAGTATCTGGGGTTTATAGTGCTTTTAATCAGCCTTCTGCTTCTGTAATCAACTCTCATGCCATCATTAATGTCTTTAAGTGAACATTCTCCTCAGCAAGGGTTAAGTGAGTGGTGCAATTCACACAAGCAAATAATCTCCTTGAAAAACAGAAATAAAATTAGAAGACAGGAGCAGCCAAAACTGAAAACATTCTGTACTTTGGGTGAGTAGAAGGAATGAAGAGAAGCTATTGGGCCTCATGAATATATTTTATTTAAGAGTTTTTTTCCTTGTTCATTCATTTTGCCATGCTATGTAGTCATTCCATTGAAATGAACTCGGCTGATTTGTATGCACTGGAGTTTGCAGAAGGGCAGAGGTGCTATTCAACCGGTTCGCACCTATTCGGGTGAACCGGTAAGCGGTTATTTGCCATGGGTTGCTCAACCGGTGGCAATCCCTGGCTGGCCATGCCCCCAACCCAGTTGCCCGGTCACTCACTTGCGATTGCTCTCCTAGCTTTCCGTTCCCCATGTCCTCTTTGTCCCCGGGAAAAAGGAAGAAAGGCACGGATGCTGCAAGTATCGCTTTCCCCTTGTGTGAGTTAAAGTGTTGGGAGTGAGAAAGAGTGCGGTCTGACAGTGGGGATGGGGGTGAATCAAGCCTTGGAGCACTTTTGCAACGTAAAAGAAATGCATTTTGGAAGCAGGTCCTTTAAAAACTTCTCCAAGGATTCCCCATGGACACTGCAAGTATCACTTTCCCCTTGTGAGTTAAAGTGCTGGAGTGAGAAGGAGTGCGGTCTGACAGAGGGGGTGGGGGAATCCACTCAAGCCTTGGAGAAATTTAAAGGAGCTGCTTCCAAAATGCTTGTCTGTTAAGTGCTGTGTGTGTATGTGTGTGTGTGTATGTATGAGAGAGAGAGAAAGAAAGTGTTATGAATCAATAAAGTAACTAGCATAAAATGCAAAGTAGGGTTTGAAGGCCTGCACACCTGATTGGTCCTCAAACAACGAACAGGGATTGGTCAGGATGAGGCCACTCCTTATTGGTTATTATTTGAACTTATCACAAAGGTTATTGGTTAATAGGGTAGCAGCCAACCCTATAAAAGGGTTACTGCTGCCCATAGAGTTTGCTCTGTTCTATTCCTATTCCTGTTATTATTAAAGAGTTGAAGTCACTGGTCAGATGTCTGGTCTCCTTATTCTTCAAATATAACACTGGCGACGAGGGTGGGATGCGGAGACCGAAGAGCTGACTGATCTACAGAGCAACCAACAGAGCACGTGGTCAAACACGCACTATCAACGGCAATCATGGCCAGCGGTGCCGTACCACCCGCTCCATTCAACCCAGAAACCGAAGACTGGGAGTCATACATGGATAGGTTCCAAATGTTTTTGGAGACCAACAACTTGAAAGATGCAACGGCCAGCAAAAAAAGAGCTGTTTTTCTAACCCACTGCGGGCCTACTGTGTTTAAAATGGCGAAGTCACTTGCCAAGCCAGCCGAAGTAAAAGCAATGGACTGGGATGTCCTCGAGCCTTTGCTACGGGCCCACTACGCGCCCACCGTGCCAACATTAGTCAGAAGGCACGATTTTACCAGAGAGGCCAGCGGAAGGGCGAAAGCCTTGCCAACTACGTCGCAGACCTTCGAAACCTTGGAGGCCTCTGCGAGTTCTCCAACTTAGAAGAAGCCCTCCCGGGACCGCCTAGTTCTGGGTTTAGAGGATTGCACAATCCAGAGCAAAATCATGGCTAAGGGGGACATCAGCCTTACCGATGCCCTTAAAGAAGCCTCGGCAGCGGAAGCAACTAAGAAGTCGGCAGCACGAATGCGCCGTACCAGCGCACCGCTACGCCAACTCGCCGATGATACCTCGCCTTGCCCAGAGAGACACCCGGTATCGACTCACCACGAAGACCTAGAATCCCCATCAGAAAGTGACGAGGAAGAGGTCAACCGACTCCGAACTGAACGAGACCAGTTCACACAACGTTCAAATCGACCTTGCGCAGGATGTGGAGCGAGTCACCCACGATCCAGCTGCAAATTCCTCGATGCACTCTGCCGCGTTTGCGGAAAAGAGGTCACATCGCAAAGGTTTGCAGAAGCAAACAAGCCTCCAACTCCAAACCCCGACAGGCCGAATGCCAGTCTTTAGGATTCCTCGGTACACACCGAGACAAACTGAACCACCAATGGGGAAACCACTCCTACAGAAACAACCCGTCCACCACTAACCCCAGGCGCAAAGAAACCAGACAGGAAGAAACCCACCAAACAATCACCATAGGCCACGCTACATCCTTAGACGCCGGAAAAATCCGGGTGAAGGTCGCGATCGAAAACAAACCTTGTGTGATGGAGGTAGACTCAGGATCATCCCTCTTGATGGTATCTTGGAAGACGCTCCAGCAGCTTATTCCAACAATTCGCCGCCAAGACCTCAACCCTCAAAGGGTTATACTCAAAGATTACCAGGGTAATCGAATTCCCGTCGTCGGGTCCCGCCAATTCCAGGTCTCTTTCAAGGACCGCACCGTCGCACTGCCACTGACTGTTGTTGACCGTGACCGGCCTAGCCTTTTAGGCCTACAATGGTTCGAGCCGCTCGGGATCACCGTAGCCGGAGTTCACCGGGCCGAGAGCAACGACTGGGAGGAGGCCCTCGTGCAAGAATTCCGAGACGTCTTCGCGAGCGGACTAGGCAAGTACAAGGGGACCCCAATATCATTTAATTTGAACCCTGAGGTAGCACCCATCCGCCTTAAGCCGTGTCGGGTTCCGTTCGCCCTGAAACCTAAAATCGACGAACAACTCGATAAACTGATAGCCCAGGGCTTGCTGGAACCCACCGACCATGCCCGGTGGGAAACTCCAATAGTTACGCCTATCAAGCCTGATGGGTCACTGAGAATTTGCGGAGACTATCGGGCCACCCTTAACCACGCACTTCAGCAAAGTGCATATCCAGTGCCAGTAGTGCAGCACCTGCTCCATTCCTTAGGAGGCGGAAAAATTTTCGCTAAATTAGATCTAGCGCAGGCATATCAGCAGTTGCCTGTAGACCCTGCCACCGCTGAAGCGCAAACTATCGTCACCCATAGGGGTGCGTTTAAATGCAACCGACTCCAGTTTGGGGTGAGCGTCGCTCCCGGGATCTTTCAGAGCTTAATGGAGAGACTGTTGCAAGGAATAAGAGGGTCGCACCGTATTTTGACGATGTACTCATCGTCGCCCCTAACAGAGACATTCTAGAAAAACGACTCGAATGGTCTTACAAAGATTCCAAGATGCCGGCCTCAAAGTCAAAAGAAATAAATGCCACTTATGCACGGAAAGGGTAGAGTTTCTGGGATACCTCCTGGACAGCCAAGGGATCCATCCCACTGAGGACAAATTGAAGGCAATTAAGAAGGCCCCCACTCCAAGGAACAAGGCAGATCTTCAGGCGTTCCTTGGACTTATCAATTTCTATAACGTATTTCTACCAAATAAAGCAATGGTAGCTGAACCACTGCATAGACTTTTAGACAAAAAAGCAACGTGGGTTTGGGGGCAACGGGAACAAAACGCCTTCCAGCAAGTTAAAAACTGCTAACTTCTGATTCTGTACTTATGCAGTACAACGAAACTCTGCCATTGACTATTACTTGCGACGCCTCGCCGTTTGGCGTTGGAGCAATCCTGGCCCACATATTGCCAAACGGAGCAGAAGCTCCCGTCGCATTTTCTCACGAACTCTAGCTAAAGCTGAAAGGAATTATAGTCAGCTGGATAAAGAAGCTTTAGCTATTGTGGCTGCAGTTAAAAGATTCCATGAATATGTATATGGGCGTGCATTTACAATAATTACTGATCATAAACCACTATTGGGGATTATTGTGGGAAATAAACCAACCCCGTATATATTGTCCCTCAGAATGACTCGTTGGTCTGAATTCTTGGCGGCGTACAACTACACCTTGCAACACCGCCCAGGAAAAGCAATTCTCCACGCTGATGCATTGAGCAGAGCACCACTCCCAGAATCGGTTGAAGATCCAGCACCGACCATTACAACGCTACAAATTGAGGCCCTGCACGCGCCGCCATTGACTGCGAGGGACATTGCCCTCGAAACAAAACGAGATCCGGTCCTACAACACATCCTACACTGGGTTGAGCGTGGGTGGCCAACAGAACAACTATCACCAGAATGGGCGCCCTTTAAAGCCCGCCAAACTGAACTATTTTCCCAAAAGGGCTGCATCTTGTGGGGAGATAGAGTTATAATTCCGAACAAACTGCAACGAACTGTGTTAGCGGTATTACACGACGGACATCCGGGCATAGTGCGGATGAAAGCACTCGCACGAAGCTATGCCTGGTGGCCGGGAATCGACAAGAAAATCGAGGCCTGGGTCGCTACTTGTCAACGTTGCCAAGACGTCAGTAATGCCCCACCTAAAGCAAGCCCAACCGAATGGGAAACCCCAAGGGGACCGTGGTCCCGTATTCACATTGACTTTGCGGGGCCTACAAGGGGACACACCTTCCTTATTACAGTCGACACCTACTCGAATTGGCTCGAGATCCGTCGGATGAATACAACTACAACGGACTCAGTTATCAGCAGATTAAACAGACTATTTGCCACACATGGGTTCCCGGACGTTTTGGTCTCGGACAACGGCCCACAGTTCACTGCATTACACTTTGAACAGTATCTTGCTGATCGGGGGATCCGCCATGCGCTAACCTTGCCTGCGCACCCTGCGGCAAACGGACGTGCAGAACACATGGTACAGTTTGTAAAAAAAAAACCTCCACAAAATGGAATTCGGAGACATCAATGAAAAAATCAATCGAATTTTATTGTTGCAGCATATTACGCCCCACAGCGTCACCAACAAAATGCCCGCCGAACTTCTCATGGGGCGGAAACTACGATCGTACCTTGACCGGCTCCACCCTGCATACGCACCCGAAAAGCCTTTCGGCTCCAGCAGCAAATGTCGGGAATTTAAGGTAGGCGATTTAATCTTTGCAAAAAACTTTTCCGGCGACCCTTTGTGGATACCTGCAACCGTCACCCACCTCACAGGGCCCAGATCTTACCGCCTACTAACAGAAGATGGGAGGGTGTGGAAACGCCACATAGACCAGCTCCGTTCGAGATTGCCACCCAGCGGCCATGGATCCCCGGGTTGCCAAACTGAGGGGGGAGGAAATATTGAGGAAATTGACTTCGATATGACGGATTGCAGACCAACGGACACCTTTCGACCCAGGGAAGGACCGGCAAATGAAACGGGGAGGGAGTTGATTTCTCCAGGGGACTTGAACTTGGGGGAATCCAAACTGCAAAACCCCGAAGAACCATTAGTGAGTAGAAACAACCTCAACGAAAGCAGCACGGAAGCACCGTGCAGCGAAACGGAACAAAATAGAGACTATCCAAACACTCCACTGGAACCGGACTTTGGGCAAAACCCGGTGTAGCCACGGAAATCATCTAGACAGACCAAACGGCCTGTCTACCTTGAGGATTTTGTTACAGCTCCCCTCAAACGGAGCCCAAGGGGGAGGGGTGTTATGAATCAATAAAGTAACTAGCATAAAATGCAAAGTAGGGTTTGAAGGCCTGCACACCTGATTGGTCCTCAAACAACGAACAGGGATTGGTCAGGATGAGGCCACTCCTTATTGGTTATTATTTGAACTTATCACAAAGGTTATTGGTTAATAGGGTAGCAACCAACCCTATAAAAGGGTTACTGCTGCCCATAGAGTTTGCTCTGTTCTATTCCTATTCCTGTTATTATTAAAGAGTTGAAGTCACTGGTCAGATGTCTGGTCTCCTTATTCTTCAAATATAACAGAAAGAAAGAAAGAAAGAAAGAAAGAAAGAAAGAAAGAAAGAAAGAAAGAAAGAAAGAAAGAAAGAAAGAAAGAAAGAAAGAAAGAAAGAAAGAAAGAAAGAGGAAGGTAGAGAAAGAAAGAAAAAAATAGGAAGAGAGAGAGAGATAAAACTCTGTGCTATTATTTTTAATTGTTCCATTATTTATCATGTGTTAATATTTTACACTGTCCCTACACCTAGAGGGATTTTTCTGCCTTTCTTTTGCCCAGGGCTACCACATATTTTTCAGGGTTTACATGCATTCAATGTCAATAGTCCAGAGCATAAAATACACATGTGTTTAACAAGAGCTGAAAGGGACCTTGGAGGTCTTCTAGTCCAACCCCCAGCTCAGGCAAGAAAACTGAGGATGCCAAACTCTGAGTAGAAATCCTGGGAAAGGTGTCAGAATAATACTTAGAAGGGACCTTTTGGTGAACCCGATACCCTTTCAGAGAAATGGCTGCCCAGTCTTTTCTTAAAAACTTCCAGTGATTGAGCACCCAGAACTTCTGGAGACAGGCAGTTCCACTGGTTAATTGTTCTCACTCACAGGAAGTTTCTCCTTAGTTTTAGGTTGCTTCTCTCTGTTCAGTTTCCATCCATTGCTTCTTGTTTGCATTCTGCTTCTTTGGAAAATACATTGTCCCCCTTTCTTTGTGGCAGCCCCTTAAAAGCCTGTTGCCTATCACACTCTTGAGTAAAGCATGTGAGCCATTTCCTCCTTTCATTGGTCCATGAAAGTACATCTATAGTATGCAGATAATAAAGTCAAAAAAGGTGAACAACATTTTTACAGAACTATAGATAAGTTGAGGCTGGGTGACAAGGAATGGCTGGGAGGGGAGGGGCCAGGTGAGGCACCCCTTGATGTGAGTGACATTGAGTTGGCCACACCCCCAGCCACATGACCAAGCCATGCCCACCCAGTCACATGACCACCAAGCATGCCCACCCAGTCACATGACCACAAGCCACACCCATCAAATAAGCCACGCCCACAGAACCGGTAGTAAAAAAATTTGAATTCCACCACTGCAGAAGAGGTATTAGACTGGAAACCACACACAAAATTCTGGCTAATGTTTTCTCAGCCTTCAGTTGGACATGTAATATTTTAAAAAAATATTACATAAGTGTAGAACTCTTTTTTGCAGGCTACATTTGAAATAAACTCCAAGCAAATCTATTTCCGTTGAGGCAGACAAAATTCCTTCATCCTGTTTCCTTCTTTTTATGCCTAAAACATGAGTTTATAATGAGAAAGTCTTTTCACTGCACTGTGGTCAGGGCTTCTTAACAGTGCTTTACATGTTACTCTGCTAGTTTGCATCACATTAACACCATTCATTTATCTAACAAAAGGGAAAAAAAGGCAGAAAAACATCAGCCTCTGAATAAATTGTTGTTGGAGTGCCGGTCACACAATAAGCCAGGTGTTTAGTCTGGATTTATTGAGTCCTTTCCAAGGACCTGAGATAGGCAGATGATTTTCTTAGTGGTATCAAGTAAAGCTGCCGTTTGCAATTAACTAATGGTGATTTTGCAAAGACTGATGGTATTCAAGTGATACTGCAGATGTTTTGGCATTGTACTCAAGGATATTACTTCTCTTCCTCCTCCTCCTCTTTCTCTTCCTCCTCCATCAACATCATCATCATAGATGGTGGATTTTTGCAATTTGTTGTATCTGAAGAAAGTTTACTTGGAAGCAGAGTTGGATAATTGGAAGTTTATTTCTTAGTAAGTCTTGTTTGCATATACATATATCTTCCAGATATGCCATTCTGCCCATTAAAACAGTGAGCACAGTTTTTTAAAAATCTGCAAAAACCTGCATATTAATGGAATTTATACAGTATGATTAAAGGCCTGACACAAACACATCTCTTCAATTTTTATCACATTCTTATGACTGGCACAGGATGCTTTTCTGAATGAGTTCAAAAATTCAATGAATTTGCTCCTTAAAGTTGATGAATTGTTTTTCCATGGATGGAATTCCTTTTCGATATATTCTGACTAAATAATTCTGAATTAACCATGAAAAGCATGCATAGATGGCAGTGTGCTCCTCCAAAATTAATTATCTAAACTGTAATCTTTTTAGATTGTTTTGGAGGATTTCGAAGCAAGTCACTGTCTTATTTGATGGCAATGCCAATAGATCTGCATTTTGAAGAAATTGAGAAAATAGTTAAAAACAATCTTTGCCAATCAACCCTGCATTTGACTTATTGTTTATTTTATTAAATAAAATGTCGTGGTAAATAAAAGCATGATAAATTGCACTGGTTGAAAAATCAACACACCTGCAGAATTGTGAAAAAATTGACAATGAAAGATAATTTTATCTTCTTTTTATTAATCCCTATTTACTTTTCTTTATTTTTGATTTTATTAAAACAATTAAAATATCATTTATATTTATGTATGCAATTCATGGTGCCAATATAGATGATATGGCACTTTCAGGATTCATATTAAATAATTCAGGTCTCCTAGTTTGGGGAGAAAGAATTCATATTGGTATGTTCCAAAATAAAAGCAAGATTAATGTTAGGAGTGTAAAAATACACAGATAATCAGAGTTGGAAGGGACCTTGTAGATCATCTAGTCCAACCCCCCACCCAAGCAGGAGACCCTACACCATTTCTGACAAATGGCAATCCAATCTCTTCTTGAAAGTCTCAATGATGACTTCTGAGGGCAAAGTGTTCCATTGGTTGATTTTTCTCATTGTCAGAAAGTTTCTCCTTATTTCCAGGTTAAATCTTTCCTTGTTCAGTTTCCATCCATTGTTCCTTGTCTGGCCTTTGGATGCTTTAGAAAATAGCTTGACCCCTTCCTCTCTGTGGCAGCCCCTCAAATATTGGAACACTGCTATCATGTCTACCCTGGTCCTTCTCTTCACTAGACTAGCCATGCCCAGTTACTGTAACTGTTCTTTATATGTTTTAGTCTCCAGTCCCCTAATCATCCTGGTTGCTCTTCTCTGTACTTTTTCTAAAGTCTCAACATCTTTTTTATAGTGTGGTGACCAAAACTGGATGCAGTACTCTAGGTGTGGTCTTATGAATGAATGAGTGAGCATAATTATTAAAATAACTCTCTCTGTGTGTGTCATTCTCTCTCTGTCATTCATTCTCCTTCCCTCTCTTTCTCTCTGTCTTCCTGCCTTCCTTCCTCCCTGCCTGCCTATTTTTGCCTGTCTATCAATTTAATTCTATCTATCTATCTATCTATCTATCTATCTATCTATCTATCTATCTATCTATCTATCTATCTATCTATCTATCTATCTATCCATCCATCCATCCATCCACCCACCCATCCATCTATCTATCTATCTGTCCATAGGTGGTATTCAGCAGGTTCTGACCAGTTCTGGAGAACCAGTAGTGGAAATTTTGAGTAGTTTGGAGAACTGGCAAATACCACCTCTGACTGGAGATTTTATGGTATCCTTCCCCTGCCATGCCCAATAAGCCACACCCACAGAACTGGTTGTAAAAAATTTGAATCCCACCACTGTATCTATCTATCTATCTATCTATCTATCTATCTATCTATCTATCTATCTATCTATCTATCTATCTATCTATCTAGCATTTATCGCCTGTCTTCTTTCTTTCTCTTTCTTTCTTTCTTTCTTTCTTTCTTTCTTTCTTTCTTTCTTTCTTTCTTTCCTTCCTTCCTTCCTCCCTCCCTCCTCCTCCCTCCCTCCCTCCCTCCCTCCTTTCTTTCTTTCTTTCTTTCTTTCTTTCTTTCTTTCTTTCTTTCTTTCTTTCTTTCTTTCTTTCTTTCTTTCTTTCTTTCTTTCTCTTTTCTTTTTCCTTCCTCCCTTTCTTTTCTTTCTTTCTTTCTATCTATCTATCTATCTATCTATCTATCTATCTATCTATCTATCTATCTATCTATCTACCCTGTCTTTCTTTCTTTCTTTCTTTCTTTCTTTCTTTCTTTCTTTCTTTCTTTCTTTCTTTCTTTCTTTCTTTCTTTCTTTCTTTCTTTCTTTCTTTCTTTCTTTCCTTCCTTCCTTCCTCCCTCCCTCCCTCCCTCCCTCCCTTCTTTCTTTCTTTCTTTCTTTCTTTCTTTCTTTCTTTCTTTCTTTCTTTCTTTCTTTCTTTCTTTCTTTCTTTCTTTCTTTCTTTCTTTCTTTCTTTCTTTCTTTCTTTCTTTCCCAGCCTATCTATCTATCTATCTATCTATCTATCTATCTATCTATCTATCTATCTATCTATCTATCTATCTCTCTATCATCTTTGTCTCTTTATATGTTCTCAAAATCTCTGACTAGCAGGTGAAAAGCTACTGAGGTCACTCAGAAATCTAACAAGAATACCTATTTTTGGAATCCAAATGAAAGAAACTGATATATTTTATTAGGCTCCATTTTCAGGAAAGACTAAGAGCCCAGCGGGACATAAATAAAGATTGGATTAAAGAAATTTATGACTTCACTGAAACTTCAGCATAATTTTTCTGATTGTTATTGAAATAGCTTTACTTTCACTGTAACTTAATTTAAAGGCATCGGTAGGGTGGTCAAATTGCAGTATCCTGACAAAGGTAAGAAACTCAGTCCTGTAGCTTTTCTCATTTGTTGGAACTTTCAACCTTTTGCCCATAATTATTTCTACCTCATATAATGAGTAAAAAAAAAATCCCTGCATTTGGAGAACAAAGAGGTGGATAAAACACTTGCAGGAAAATAGGTGGCCTATGGGGGAATTGGAGACTGACAGGCTGTCACTCTTGTTGAAGGGGAGGGCCCTTGACTGTGACTTGATCCAGAGGTGGTATTCAGCAGGTTCTGACCAGTTCTGGAGAACCGATAGCAGAAATTTTGAGTAGTTTGGAGAGCCGGCAAATACCAGGGGTGGGATTCTACAGCTTCTCACCTATTTGCTAGAACCAGTTGTTAACTTTCTAAGCAGTTTGGAGAACCGGTTGTTGAAAGAAATCTCCTTTTGTTTTTTTCCACCCTTCTTGCATTCTTGGCAGTATGCCTAGACTTACCATCTCCAAAGGAGGTTTTTTTCTTTGCTGGTACTTTCTTAAAGGGAAAGGGTTGTTTTAAGCTTTTTACACTGCTGTTGGGAGGAAATACTCCCCTGTTGGAGTTAGCACTTTGAAGAAATAATTGAATAATGAAGCAGAGCTGCCAGAAAGAAACAAGGAACCAAGATGAGTGACATTCAGCAAGGCTTCTTGGCTAGCTAGAAAGATTGACATTCAAGCGTGAGTTTACATACCCTTTATGAGTTTTGGTCTAAAACTGGTGACCATTCAAAGTTATAATGGCACTGAAAAAAGTGACTTATGACCATTTTTCACACTTACAATCATTGCACCATCTCCACAGTCATGAGAAGCCAGGCGAGGAGAAGCGCCCCTTGATGTGAGTGATGTCGAGTTGGCCATGCCTACCCAGTCACATGACCAGCAAGCCACACCCACCAACTAAGCCACACCACAGAACTGGTTGTTAAAAAATTGAATCCCACCCCTGGCAAATACCACCTCTGACTGGCCCCACCCCCATCTATTCTCTGCCTCCCGAGTCCCAGCTAATTAGCTGGGTCTTCTTTTGTTGCCCTGCTTGGGAGAACGGAGCTGGAAAGCAGGTTAGTGGGGTAGGGAGAGAATGGGAATTTGCAGTATCCTTCCCCTGGAGTCGGGTGGAAATGGGGATTCTGCAGTATCCTTCCCTTGCCATGCCCACCAAGCCATGCCCACCAAGCTATGCCCATCACATCTACAGAACTGGTAGTAAAAATGTTTGAATCCCACCACTGACCTGAAGACCAGGAGAACCAGACTGAGGAGTCAGATTAGATCATGGACCAGAGATTCTCCATCCCTGTTCTCAAGTGAACAAATGTGGAGACTTCTCTTGCATTTTTATGGATTAGGATACATGGCCTTTCTATCCATACTTTTTCTTCTGACCTATTCAGCTGCAAAGCATTAAATAGGTGACCCAGTGTGCAGCAATGCCTAGTCTCTTAATATACCTTTCCCAAGGCTGCTAAATATGCAAAAAGCACTTCAAAAGAGACATCTTTGCTGCCAGCGAATGGGGTCATATCCAGAGACCGTAAACGATAATGCAAATGGGAAAAAAAAGATTTGGCTCACTGGTCCGAACATTTCTAGAAGTGATCTTTGTGATAACACTAAAAGGGGGAAGGGAACTTGTTCTAGATTTAAGCCATCTATTGCTGTATGTAGAAAGATGACTTAGCTTAATTTCTTAAATATCCTTTTTTCATTTGTATATTATATTTCATTTCCTTTTCATGGCTTCAATAGCCATATGTGCAGAGGTTTTTTTTTTGAATTCCATACAACAATTTGAAAGTGGGTGCAATACACCCAAGGTAACATGAGTACCATTATTTTAATTATGCTTAACTACAAATGAGTGTAATCATGCTGTAATGGGAAGCATTCAAGTATCTCCTCAATAAGAGATTTAGGGACAGTTGATGTGATGGCAGTCTTTTGTAAAGGTAAGTGTTCCTCCACTGAATAGCAGCAAAGCTATGTAGATAGTTAGGAAGACTCACAGTCCCCTTGCAATTAAATAGTAAATGAATATGTTAACATATAAATATCATTTATTTACCCTGGAGTTGATTGCACCTGAAGAGAATTTCCACAATTTAACCAATACTTTTTTCTTTTTAATCTCTTCCTTAAAATGCCAGTAACACCGTCGGAAGAATGCAAGTTTAAATTGTAGTTTCTTATTGCCCCGAACCCTAATTCAGCTCTTGAAGGGACTTAATGGAGTATTGTGTAATACACAGCTAATGAAATGAGTGAAAATGACTCTATACATTGCATACATATGCATGAGAAGTATATTCCTTCACAGCCAATGCTTTAGCAAATAATTGCCTTGGTGCACAGTTCACTCTCAAAATAAGTGTGGAATTTTACTAACTTTTCTCAAGAATCTCATGCTGAAATTACATTAAGTAGAGGTTTGATTGCTTCCTCTTATAAGGCAGCATCTTAAGGCATACACAGCTGATTTAAAGGGCCTGTAGTAGAGCTGGAAACAACTAGCACGTATGTGTGAGGGAACCTTTACTTTTTAATTAGAGATTTGGCGAGCAGTTGAAAAAGTTGATGAGTAGGATCCCTGACATGTTTTTTTTTTTTACTATTGTGTAGGCCTTAATTATATTTAAAGTCCAACTTAAATGTTTCTTGGTTATCTTACCTTCCCAATGCTTTTCAGTGGGCTGCTTTGCCTTTTTCATTTAGCTAGGTGCTGACATACAACCAATGTCTGGGATTTTGATGGAGCTGTTTCATATTCATGTTTAGATTAATAGAGTTGGAAGGGACCTTGTACTGTAGGTCATCTAGTCCAAACCCCCCCCCCCAAGGCAGGAAAACCCACACCGTCTCTGAGAAATGGTAGTCCAACCTCTTCTTAAAAGCCTCTAGTGATGAAGCTTCCACAACTTCTGAAGGCAAGCTGTTCCATTGGTTGATTGTTCTCACTGTCACAATATCATTTCTGCCCAACATTCTACCATGGAACACCCTGCTGTAATTGCTTTGCAGCTTCTGTATGTCTTGACAAGACCTTTTATCACATCATAGTCAATAACTATAGGAACATATGGCTCTTTCATGCTTACTTAATTCACTATCTCACTTCATCCTGGGGGCAGGTGCCATGCAACTTTACTACATCTTGACAAGCTGTGTAACTTACTCAGTATGATGCTCCATAATTGAATTGCTTGAAACCTATAACATCAGAGTTGACATGGCAATGATGTAATGATAAGTATCAAAGTCCCGCACATCTGAATACTGTGAAATATGAGTCAGAGAAATCTGACATTCCTTCTTTCTATTCTCAACAATTACCTGTGCTACAGTAAGGTAAATAATAAACAAATTCTGCTTTGGCAGCTAAAATCTTCTGATGAAGAAAGCTTCTTGCTCTGTGTAATGGCTGAGATGACCCTGAATATCACATGAGATAAGGATGGATTTCCTGGTAAATCACTGTGTGATTTGAAGCTGATTGGCAAAACTTCTACTCTAAATGATAATCCTAGAATGGAAGACAACTGATTAGTTCATGAAGGATATTTTTGTGGAAGGAATGTGAGCAGGGGTGGGATTCAAATTTTTTAACAACTGGTTCTGTGGGCGTGGTGTAGTTGGTGAGTGTGGTTTGGTGGTCATGTGACTGGGTGGACGTGGCTTGGTGGTCATGTTATTGGCTCGGTGTGGCCAACTCAATATCACTCACATCGAGGCACGCATCTCCTCGCCTGGCCTCTCATGACTGTGGGGATGCTGCAACAGTCGTAAGTATAAAAAATGGTCATAAGTCACTTTTTTCAGTGCCATTGTAACTTTGAATGGTCACTCCACACAAGCAAAGTAGCAGCAAAGGAGGAAAAAACCTCCAGAGACGTTCCTGAGACAGGGAGTCTAGTCCTGCCAAGAATGTAATAAGGGTTAACGGAGAGGCAGTTTCTGTAAGCAACACTAGAATGTTTCCTTCCTGCCTTCCTTGCAGGATTAGGCCAGTAATTTCTTCTAACAACCGGTTCTCCAAACTGCTTAGAATGTTAACAACTGGTTCTAGCGAATAGGTGAGAACTGGTAGAATCCCACCCCTGAATGTGAGTTCAGATCCTTATTTTTCTCTCAATTTCCCAGGTTTAATATTTTTCATTTCAATAAATGCTTTATCAGAGCTCTTGTATGGTGGATCTTAAGCTCCTTTTTTTTTAAGAAAGAAAAATCACGTGGTTTGACATTTGCCCATCCCTTGTAAGAACCCTTCTCCATAGGTAAGTTTATATGATGCTTTTGTTCATATTTCCTTATCCTGAAGCAATTTTAAGAAGCCAATTTAAGAAATGAATGTGGTATTTAATGTCTGCCAACTGTAACTGCCAGTCATTGCAATATTGTTGCCTTCTGATTAGTACCCACAATTTTCAGCTCTAGTGAAAAAGGAATTTGGCTGTCTTGTTAATGAATACACTGTAGAAACATTTCCCAGTCCAACACAGTCTACCTATTGAAGAACAATAAGTATTGGAGAAAGAATCAATAACACAAACCCCTTCCAAATAAATAGAGAAGGTGTCTGCAATGAAGTTTCTACAAGTTTTGAAAATATCCCTTTCCCTCTCTTGTTTTCTCTTCGTCTCTTTCAAAACTCAACCGTGTCTATTCACAATGTTTTGCTAACATGTTATAACTATAGGAATGCAATTTCTTCCACATAGTTGCTTATTTTCTAACATAACACAGAACACTATAAATTAATTGCCTGTTTCTGTAACAGCCTCCAGGGCAGATGGAAGTTCGCTATGTGTGTTTGTGTGTGTGTGTGTGTGTGTGTGTGTGTGTGTCCATCCTAACCACCATGCCTGTCCAGTGTCTTAACCATTGTTAGAAGAACCAGCCTCCAAGGGACACTGGCTTTCCAATCATTAACATTCTTCAGTTCTCCAGGAGATATACCTGAAAGAATAACATTTTCATTTACTAAGCAAGGCTTGTGGGAAATAAAAACAGATATTTTCACCAATAACTGAAGCAGTGCAATAAGCTCTCCAAACCAAAAGTCACTTAATGAGAAAAGGCATGACCTGGCTTCAGATGGCTTTAGAGCCTTGCTGTATTTGGCATCAAGAACTTTATTGGTATGAAGAACAATCCTCCAAGTTTATTTGTAAGAGTTACTTTTGTCTTCTCTTAGGGTAGTTAATCATGCTTTCCTGGAACAAAACCACAACACAGTTTCTGAAGGTAATTGGAAAAAAAAATGGCTGTCCATATTATTTGCTGCAAATTGCTAACCACAAGCATCAGCAAAACCCAACATGAACTTAAAAGCTTCACTGCAATTGTTTGTGAAAATACAGAGTTGTTTTCCATCCTATAAAAATGACAAGACTCTGCTATGAGCTGATGCTGACCTTGCTCTTTTCTTCCCATTATTTTAATTGCTCTTATATTTTGTTTTGTTTTGGTCCCTTGTTGCCTTGTATGTCTTCCTTTTGCCAACTGACTATATTGGCAGGGTATCTGATGACTGGAAGATTATACATGTTGATGGATCTTGTTCTTTCTATTGAGCTTTCTCTTCAGGACCTGTTTGACCCTTTGGTGGTAGCTGGACATTGCTGTCTTCCTCACCTCCTTATTGTGGTTCCCAAGAATGGTCTGTTTGCCAAATCCCATGCTTTTGGGGGCTGGTGTCTCTTCTGTAACATGCAGTGATGTTCCTTGAACATGGAGCTGAATCACATGGAACTTGATCTTCCTACTCTTAAGGGAATTTCCTGGAAACTCTGGGCTGGCCTGTGGCTAGTTGCAAGACATTTTCATGGGTTCAAAGCAGGCCTTGTCAAGAATTCTACATACTGGAATTTGATTCATATTATGTAAATGAAACCTACAGGGATAATAATAATGGAGTTGCCTCTTTCTCCCTTCCCCCTTCTATTTTTCACTTGCCTGCTTATAATCCTTTGAAATCGGCTTGCATTTATCCCATCTTACATGCTAACTGAGAAAATACTCTCAGGAGAAGCATAGGTTCCCTTGCAGGGTTTGACATGTCTGTAGTTCTGGATATAGTTCCATCTAGTTAAGTATAATTCCTGACTTGCTCATAAAACGTGGCATATACTGAAAATGTCCCTAAACTGTACAATAAAGTTTCATCAAGGATCATTCTAAGAAGTGTTTTCAAGCAAAGAAAAATTCTTACTTTACAATTTATTGCCCATTAGATTTACTTAATATTCTATTTTCCACTGTGTTTATTGACCATTTATAAAAGTAAACAAACCACAAATATTTAAAATCTCTATACACGTTTTAAATAAATAAATAAAATATGATTCATAGTTATCCTTAAAAAGTCCATGCACAGGAATGATTCTGTTTTGATATGGTGATTTAGTAACCTAACCTATATATACTCATATACACTATAAGACCAATTCCAAAATGATGTTTATGACAAGAATACTCCTCTGCATGTGCATTGAAAGAAGCAAATTTAATGTGTATGAGAGTTTGCTTCTGCAACTTTGTTGTATGGAAGTAGGAAGTAACTATGTCAGGAGAAATATAACAGTAGGAATGGGTTAAAGAAAAGGGCTCAAAAAGCTCTTTTTAAAAAGAATGAATGGCGATTGAATGCAAAAGTGACCAGCACAAAATAAGCATGTTGCTCATAGAAAAATAATGAAAGGGGATCAAAAACTCCCTCCCACACACACACACACACACACACACACACACACAGAGGATGCTGCTTTTGAAGTACTTCAGAATAAGTGACTCTCGGGGTAAGAAATTAAATTTGCCTCTTTTGTCACCAATAGAGATGTATAAAATAAAGGACTTTACACAAATAATATGCTGAATTTGGAAGATGAGACTTTCAAACTCCTTCCCAGAATTGCATCTCTAACATAAGCAAATTATAAAAAGGATAGAGCTGCAGTATACAATTGAAATCATGAAAACTGAGCAACAGTTAGAACAAAAAGTCCCATGGTTTCTTTGATGTCAGGTCCATTCAGTGACAAAATAAATAAATGATGGACCTTGCAAATAGACATCTCTCTCGTTTTGGAAAGAAAATGAATGGTATTTTTTTTCACAGACACTGTTTTTTTAAATCAACATATTCAATTTGAAATATATTATGGTGAATCTACCAAAGAGTTGAAAAGCAGATTTAGAGTAGAGGAACAATTACAGAATAACATTTGACAGTCCCTATGGTACAATCAAATATTTTTTTAACCAACAACCATATAGGAATGACATCTGAAACATTTAAACCCCATTAAGTATCTCATATATTTTCTCACTGTACCAGTAAGTAAGCTGTTGGTAAGGTTGTTAATTGAATGGGAAAAAAATCCTCTTTGGTGAGAATGCTACAAAATATTGGAATTTTGCAAAGATGTGTTTAAAGAAAAAGCCAATAAATTTTATGAGGAAAGACAGAAAGAACAAAAGAAAGAAAGAAAGAAAGCTAGCTAAATACAAGTTTAAATTATCCTCATAGTAGAGCTGGGACCACTACATATATTTGAGGAACAGAATAAGAAATTACAAAATAACAAACAAATCTCTCATTAAATCTTTGGTTATAGCAACCAAACAAGGAGCCCATTGTTTCGTTGCTAAACAATGGAAATAGTTGGATATTTTAATGGATAGGTGGAATGTATAAATAAATAAATAAATCTGGTCTATGGCTTTATTTGAAAAATACCTGATAAAATCCATTGTATGACAAACTAAAATAGTGCATTTTCTTTGGTGGCTCAGTGGCTAAGATGCTGAGCTTTTCGACCAGAAAGGTCATCAGTTCGGGGGTTCAAATCCCTAGTGCCGTGTAATGAAGTGAGCTCCCATTACTTGTCCCAGCTTCTGCCAACCTAGCAGTTTGAAAGCATGTAGAGATGCAAGTAGAAAAATAGGGACCACTTTGGTGGGAAGGTAACAGCGTTCCGTGTGCTTCAGTGTTTATTCATGCTGGCCATATGACCACGGAGACATCTTTGGACAGCGCTGGCTCTTCAGCTTTGTAACAGAGATGAGCACCGCACCCTAGATCCGGAAACAACTAGCACATATGTGAGAGGGGAACCTTTACCTTTTAATAGATTTTCATTTGTTATAGTTAAGATCGTCATCCTGGATACAGCTTGTATCAAATATTATCAGCTTGTTAAAATGTATCGGTATTATGGTTGGTTTTTTTTGAAAATTCAAATATAAATAAAAAATAGCAATATTCTAGAGTAGTCAAAGCAAAGTACTTCAATAGCCAGTTTATCAGCAACCATGCAGGAATTACATAGTATACCCTTACATAGGCATATATTCTTATATTAATTTATTAGAAATATATTCCAAATTTTATCTAGAAGTTTGCATGGCATAGATCAGGAGTGTTAAACTCGTGGCCTATGGGCCCGATGCACCATGCGCTGGCCACGCCCACCCTGGTTTAACGAAGGGGGAAAAAGTTGTAATACATCGTGTGATGACAATGTGACACCGTGAGTTTGACACCTCTGGCATAGATACTTCTCCCTCCTCCAATTTCTCCCAGAACATCAATCTTGTTGGTAGGTGACAAAGTTATTGGTTCAAGGTCACCCAGTAAGGTATATGGCTGACAGCAGATATGAACTTGGTTTTCCCAGTTTTAGTCCAGTACTTTAACTGCTCCACCTAACTGATTCTCTTATGACATACAGTTCTCTTCATATTACATGATGGAGCTAGCACTGAGAGCTTCTTTAAAGCCATGGGCACTGTAATTCTTACACATGGTGGTAAGCCAATGTTATGTCCTCACTGCTACTTAATTGCTAACGGACACCAGGAAGCATATCATATCCTAGTTTCTTAAATTAGCATTGGATGCTATCTCTTATTTAGAAGTCCCATTGAATAAGATTTATTTCTGTTGGATATGTATATATTTGACCCAATGTTTTTACAAAGTTAACTATATAGCAATAATAATGGAGATACTGCATCATTCTCTAATTTGCTTATTTTATTTTCAGTCTATAGTAAGGCCTATACAGAAAACGGATCACTACCATTATTAACGCATCTGTTTATTTCCTACAACTTCCTTATAAAAAGCATTATTTTGGGAAAGCAGTCTTCTCTATTTGAACTAAGACTAATGTCAGCTTTTTTGTTTGGTTATGTGCATTTATATTAGTGTTTGTTTTTGTTGGATCTGGCAGATGCTAGATTAAAGCTGAAATATGAGCTAACGAGAACTTAGAAATGAGAACTTGAAATGTTGCCACTTGCTTTGGGAAATCTATCTGAATATTTGATGCTGAAAACTGTTTTGTTTAAAATGTAGTTGTTTGCAAATAAAAGGTTGCTTGAACCCCTTTGAAAAATGCCTTTTGTGAACATTAAGAGGATGACAGAGGATCTTCAGGAAATAAGCTCCATTCAACTTGGCATAACATGACTTTCCAGGTTCTGGAATTTTCTTCCTTAAAGAAGATTCCAGAATATGGAGGGTCATGTTATGCCAGGTTGAACAGAAGTTATTTTTTATAACGTTATTAGTAACTTGAAGTGGAGATATTGTTACAGACATGCCTAGTGTAGCAAAATAGGACGTCCATTTATGTATGTGGACTGAAAAGAAGATATGAAGAATGAGCTAATAGAATGGATATGTTTACTTTGCAATCAGCTCAGTAAACTGTGTGGGAGAGGGAGAAGCACAGCTGGTGCTAGTCATTTTGATCAGTTTGAAAACATCTGGAGATGCTCCACATTTCCTTTTTTAAAACTGTGTGATGAAAGCAGGCTTCTTGTGATGGTTGAACAAGTGTTCCTTCTCTTCAGTTTATAAGGAAGAATATGCTTGTCTTTGCAGAGAGCAACTTGAAAACATTTGTAGCTATTAAGTGCTCAGGGAGCATCTGTCTTCATCCTGCTGGTAATGTTGAATGGGAAAAGTGGTTTCCACAGCAGTGGCACACATGTGCTTGCAAATTCCTAAGGCTCTTTAATAAAACTTTCTCCATGCCCCTTCATATCTAATAAGGAGGGGATCTAAAAGGAGCAACATTTGGTCACGTTGGGAAAACAACAACAGCCACTCAAATGAAAGATAATCAGCATTGCTCTGTGGGATGAGGCGATTCCATGGTGGGAGAAAATGTCACATAACTTCATAGCTTTTATTAGTTTAATATTCTCATTTCACCTGGGTTTCCCACGCTGATTGCGTGTACTTGATGGCTTCACAAAAGAAAAACAGCAGAAAGGAAATTAGCAGATACAAGATAATTTCTGACTTGTTTTATTTTTTAAAGTTTATCTCCACATCATTGAGTTCCAGTGATGTTCAAATGTCTACTGAAAATCTATAATTAAAAAATCCAGTAGGGTTCTCGTGCTGTTGATGTTGGCATTCAAATCCATTTTAGGGGTGCCATATTATATTTTATGTCTTCCCCACCTCCCAAATAATAAAAACAAACAAAACATGTCAGTTCTGTCCATTACAGTTCCATTTCTGTAACCAGAGCCTCACAGAGGCTGATAACAACCATCACTACTACCACTACCCCGGCTAAAAAAAAGTTGTCCAGTCCTTAAGGAAGTTCTGAATTTATTTTGGCTCAGATTTTATTGTAGCCTAAATAAGAACTGCCTTTCTTATTGTCTTTGATAATCTATATACACATGTATACAAAAGCCCACTGAGGGGCTCCTGACACTGCTGCATCTTTTAGCTACTACTTAAAGACTTATACACAAAGCCAGTGCCATGTAAATGTGGAAGTTGTCATTGCGAATCTACATTTTGGATAAGTTCTGATGACATACATAAGAAGGTTAATCTTGCATAAAATAGCATTTGTGCACCATCAACTGTGGCCAACAGAGATCCAACAATTATGCAAATTGGCTATGGACGAATTGCTTAAATACCATCATATGTATTTTGCCTTGGATTTTTGGATGGCGTATCACTAAACTGAGAGCAAATTACTTTTTGCTCTGCTTTAGAGACTCTGCATATCAATCTTCTTAACTGTTCTTGTTCTTTGCAGGTTGTGAGCCCTAAAATTGCTGAACTGTGTGATTTTTTCCCCCTCCTCCAGGTACATTCACTGCATCTGAGGTTTGCTTCGTAAAAATGTCATACAGGAGAGTCATTAAATACATATTCTTAAATGTATTCTTAAAAATACATATTTTTAAATTCATTCTATATCATTCCTAATTTTTCCTAGTTATGTTATACAAATGATCATATACAAATGATTTTACATAAAACAGAAAAATGGATTTTTCTTTTTTTGTATAATTTTTATTAAATAATGCTTTAGAAGATAATGAAAAAACATAAGAGAAAATAACATTAATAAAGAATAATAGTAAATAGTGAAAAGATATTAGAAAAAGAAATAGAAAAGAAAAAGAAAGAAAAAAAAGTAAAGTAAAAAAAGAAAAGAAAGATGATAAATAAGTAGCTTCCAATCTTACTGACATCAATTATATATTTGTCCTTTCTCTTCACAATTACATCATACTTTTTTTCCTTCCATAAGTTACTCTTTGTAGTCTTTGAACCTATAAATCACCAGCTCATTTCTCTCTTCTTTTTCAGCAAAAAGTCCATATGGGGTTTCCAGGCATTAATAAATATAGTTGTTGATCTTTCTCTAATCAAATAAATTAATTTTTGCCATCTCTTGCTAGTTCTGTCATCTTCACCAACCATTCCTACATTGTGAATATTTCAGAATATTTTCATATCCCCCCTCATATAATAGCTTTGTAACAATAATAATAAAAAATAATCTTCCACGATTCTTTTCTAAAGCATTGATGAATACTGAGTAGAATACTGAGATTAGGGCTATGCAATACTTCAGCTTTGTTTTTTTTAAGCGTTTTGGAGAACTTGGAGATTTGTACATAGTATATGCCTTCATCTCTTTAGAGTTGCCATATCAATTTTTCAGAATCATGTTGCTTTACCCAGCAATTATGTGGTATAGGAAAAGATGGAGCTGCTTTAAAGGGTTTCAGACTGATGCTTCAAGCTGTCCCACTTAAATGCACATGTTCTGAATTAATTAAAAAATGATGTGCAATGATAATTGAAATGTAACCCCAACACAGCAGACTGGGTTGGTTTACATTATAATGGAATTGAAAAAATATGTCAGAGGAGATTAATTGTAAAACTACTTTTGTACATTTGTGCTCATCTTTTGTACTTTTGTACTCATACTCATCTTGAGGATATTTTTACTTTTAAAATGCCACTTACTAATTCAAACATGTGGTGGCTTTCTGGATAATTTTTCTAGAATGACAATCCAGGTTTTTTAAAATTCTTTTACAAGGAAAATAAGGACAAATGTTTGTTGATATGATACTCCTGCTTGATATAGGGATAATATTGCAATATTAATTGGTGCAGGCCAGCTTAGATTTCAACAAATGTTGTTCCCAGTGTACATGAAAATATTTTATCATAACCTTTGGGAGACAACAGTAACTAGTTGGCTTACTGGCTGGATAAACACGTAAACAAAAGTTATAAATAGCTGCAAATATCCCAGTCAGAATTAAAGTGGTGATATATATAAAGAGTTTACTGAAAATAAACTGACATAAATATACACAGAGGCTTCTTTCTAATATATTCCTATTACACACACACACACACACACACACACACACACACACAGAGAGAGAGAGAGAGAGAGAGAGAGAGGTGGGATTCAACCGGTGTTACTACCGGTTCAATGATTACGTTTTGCATGCGCGTGTAATAAACCTTAAGTTGTGCTGCCCGGACAGGTGATAAGCGCTGCGCACGCAGCGTTTGAAAAGCCACTTTTTTACTGCTTTTTCAACTCAGCTGTGCCATGCAAAGCAGCTGAGGTTGAAAAAGCAGGAAATAAAGGACAGGTAAGAGCCTGGGCAGGTGGGTGGGCCAAACAGCAGCAGACACAGAACTGGTTCGGTGTCTGCTGCTCTTCAGAGCTACCGGTTCTATAGAGCCAGGCAGAACCGGTAGCATCCCACCCCTGCATATACATATATGTATCTTTATCTTTATGTGTAGGAAAGACAGAGACACAAAGTATTGGGAGGGCTGACTAGTAGTGTCTCTTCTGTTATATCTCCATTTCTGGAAGTTTCAAGTTCTATATAAAATGAAAGTTGTCATTTTTACAAGATCCAAATGCAATTTAGAACTTTGATCAGCTATTCAGAACATTGAGCTCATCTTCATCATACAGAGGGCAATGGGGCTATGTGGGAAAAAGCAAAGCTCCAGAGAGCTAAAACTCCATGAAAGAAAACTTTCCAGTGTGAAACATTACAGGGACAGAAAGAAATTGATCCTACTATCTACAAGCAGTTTTAAATGTTTTGAAAGAGAGATATATAGTATGTGTACTATGTGTGTTCTGTATGTATGTATGTATGTATGTATGTATGTATGTGGTGTGTGTGCGTGTGCATGCACACACACATACATATGCACAAATACAGAAATTCACAGATACCTGCATTACACACACACACTTAAGTTCCATAGCACTGTCTTTTTCCTAAAGATATTTATCCAAAAATGGGGCCCCCCAAAAAGCAAGTGCATGTAATGAAATGACCTCCCCAAATTAGGCCATATTAAAACTGCAAAAAATGGTGGGGGGCTTGCTGTTAGTCTTTTGTTGCCATCGTTTCTCATCTTCTCATTTTACCTACTACCTTCTCCTATTAGTATCATATGACATATCACTTGTTGTTTGTATCTTATGATTTATGATCTATGACATACCACCTTGATGTTTGCATGAACATCGAAAGTTTATGCACTGGAGACAAATTCCTTGTGTGTCCAATAACACTTGGCCAATAAAGAACTATTATTCTATTCTATTCTATTCTATTCTATTCTATTCTATTCTATTCTATTCTATTCTATTCTATTCTATTCTATTCCATTCCATTCTATTCCATTCCATTCCATTCCATTCCATTTATTACACACACACACACACACGTAAGTATAGAAAAAGGATTGGTCCCCCCTTTGCTATATGGAAACATTTTTTTAATCATTCAAAATTCAACCTTCTGTTTTCCCAGTTCTATTTCAAAGATACTTTTTTGGTCTTTCAACTGGACCAGTGTCTTTGAATGTACATTGCCATTTCAGTTGAGATTTTAAAATAAATTCCATAATTTATTCTCCATTCACCATTAAGTAGATAGAAGCAGATAACTTTTCAAAATTATCCCAAGGCATTTTAATCACATATTAAGCATGCTTCAACTTGTCTTCCACAGAAACTCAAATATTTGCTCTTGATCACCAGCGCAACATTGCTCAACTATTTCATAAGCCAAAAATTCCCAATATGCATTTTTGTGTGTGCAAAACTCCCAAGTGTGTGGAGTTCCAGGGTGAACTATAAGTTGTGTTAAAATTATTATACTTATACATATATACATGTATGTACTTTAAAGTAAAATTACTTTAAAGTAATTTTAGACACATATCCAATAAAACAGAAGCAATACATAAGAAAACCTGAATATTAACTCACTTCAGCCAACATCAGATAACTCATTTTATAAGGTCTGCTTGGTTGATCTTGGTTTTGCTATATTTTTAAGCCAAAGGTATCATTCACATATTAGGAATACCAGATCTCAGAACTGTGTATCTAATGGATGAAATGTATGCTTTATATCATAATCTCTTATTCCACACTTTCAGAGGGATATAAAAGCCCTTTTCAAACCATTGCTTGAAGGACAAAACTGAGAGGAAGTTCTGAGAAAATTTTATTGGATATATTCTCCAAGGGTGAAGTGTTCCATGTCATTGGTTTCATTCCTTCTCCTATTAAATGACAAGGTCTGGACAGGAAAATAACTTGTTGTTCTGACCGGGCTCCCAAACATGACAAGCTCTCTGTATTTAACTAAATGTTCCCTTTATTAGGAGCACCAGCAGCCCTGGCAAGGGGTCTCTCTCTCTCTCTCTCTCTCTCTCTCACACACACACAGCAGGCTAACGAAGTCTCTAAGTGCCTGTGGAAAGTGACACTCACTCCCGTTTCCCCTAAAATCACCCCAACACACCAAGAGTCTCTCTCTCTCTCTCTTCCCCAGGGGTGGGATTCTACCTGGTCGGATTGGCCCCGCCCACTCACTCCTTACCTAGCATGCGTGCCATCCAACTTGCCTATGTTTGGTAAGTTGCTATTTTTCCTTCCCTCCCCTCGACCATCAGCTGTTCTACTGTGCTGGGAAATCGTTGGATTTCTTGCTTTCTAGCTAATCTAAAAGCAGAGCGGAATCTTCCTTTGGACTGAAGCTTCTATTTTTCAGTGCAGACTCAGATAGCAGATTGCAGAATGGTAGATCTCTGAGTGAATCTATGATTCTGTGAGCAACTCAATTTGCCTGCCTGCTTTGCCTGATTTTGGGTAAAAGTTGCTTTTTTTTAATAAAAGAAAAATCAATATTTACATAAATATTTATAATATTTACATACAAGCCAAGCCCAGCCAGTCACATGACCACCAAGCCATACCCATAAATTAGGCCACACCCACAGAACTGGTTGTTAAGAAATTTGAATCCCACCCCTGCTCTCCCCACACTCACAAAAGAAGTCCTGGAAGGTGTGCTTGCTTTCTTCCAGCAGCAGAGACACACACACATGCTCAGAAGGCACGCCTAACTCAGCACTGCAGATTCCAAGACATAATTCTGATAAGTTCCAGACAGGATTCAGGATTCAGAAGTTCAGGCTATCAATGGCTGACAACAGGGAGGCAAATAATTGTCTGCCACATCTATTCATCTCCGCCCCCTACCTTTAATCTCCAGAGCTAGGGTGGGGCTTAGTTAGCAGCAGTGGCTCTTCCATCTCAAGGACCGGCCCATAGATTCCCACTGCTCTCCTCTCCCTTCTGCACATTTGCGCATCAGGCACAAGACCCAGCTATTCCTCCTCTTCCTCATCAGCCACCTCCAGACCTGGGGGCTGTTGACTCTCCATCTGAGGACTGATGGATGGACCAGGCTCTGCCCCTGTCTCTATCTCTGACAGCTCCATTCCCTCTACCCCCTCAGGGTTCTTAGATGGTCTTGATGCTGGCCCCAACTCTCACACTGCCTCTGCATCTGATTTGGCTGCCAGAGGGGCCGGCGGCCAACACTTGCATTCACTTGACTCCAGATTGAGAACCACATGAAAAACCATTGCAGGAATTGGGTATGTCTAGTTTCATGAAAAAAAGGACTAGGGGTGACATGATAGTGGTGTTCCAGTATTTAAGGGCTTGCCACAAAGAAGGGGGGAGGGTGTCAACCTATTTTCTAAAGTACCTGAATGCAGGACAAGAAGCAATGGATGAAAACTAATCAAGGAGAGAACCAACCTAAAACTAAGGAGAAATTTCCTGACAGCTAGTACAATTAATCAGTAGAACGACTTGCCTCTAGAACAAGGGTGTCACACTAGCGGCCCATGGGCTGGATGTGTCATGTGAAGGCCATGCCTACCCCAGCTCTGCGAAGGGAAAAATGTCGCAAAACATCACGTGATTGCAATGTGATGCTGTGAGTTTGACATCTGTGCTCTAGAAGTCATGGGTGCTTTTAAAAAGAGATTGGACAAGCATTTGACTGAAATGTTATAGGGTTTCCTGTTTGAGCAAGGGGCTGGATTAGAAGACTTCAATGTCCCTTTCTAACCTATGTTTAGCTTTTTTTTTGAGAGGAAAGTTCAGGCATGTCAACAAGGATGTATATGTACTCTCCCAGAGATAGTGATAGATTTTTTTGAAACTCAAACACACTAGGCATAGGCTATCACTGTTCTACAGGTGATTAACTGTTTTCTTCATCTAGTATATCCAGATGAACTGAAACTACAATTCCTATAATTCATCCTGACTATGCTGGCTGGTAATTCTTGGAATTGCAGTTCAATCACATCTGGAGGCCACCAGTTTTGGTAATTTGCACAATCATCATTATCTCCGATACATTTCTTGGTTAAACGTTACTGTTCAAAAATTCCTGATGACTCTCATTTTAAGACACTATATTTTTTTGAAAATGAAAAAGAAAGTATTGCTGTTTCTTTACAAAGTATGTGTCCAAAGTATAGACAACAGGAACTAATTAGGGCTGTAAACGTAAATCTCTTAATTGGTGTGATTAACTGATTAACACTTTAATCATAGATTAGGCCTACAGCAGGAAGCCGAACTCTCAAAGCTACAAAGTCTCTCTCCAATCCTCAGGAATTAGCAAAGATATTCCCCATATGTTATTTAAGTGTCATGACCATGGTTTCCATATGGTTACGTTGTATGCCCTTTTAATAATGTTGGAAATATATTATCATATGGACTTGAGCTCCACTCAACTTGAAGGAGAGACATTGTGATGCAGTGGTAAAGGTTTTAGACTAGAATTTAGAATGTCTTAATATATTGGCTTTATTATTCTGTCAAGGTTATTGGAGAGCTAATGTTTATGACTCTGCAGATTTACTTGACAGAGTGATTGTGAGGATGGAATGGATAAATTTTGCAGGGGAAGGAATTTGTTAAATTAAAAATCACCTTAAAGCACAGTGTATATTAGCAGATACTCTGAAGTTTGCAAAATGGAAGAAATGAAAATATATGTTACCCTGAGGATCTGCAAAGCAATAACAGTTTAAATGTAAAATAATGATTTAAAGAGAACAGGTTTATTGGTTTCAATAACATATTGGCATTGAGGATGGGTCAATTTCTTAGTTTGAGTTTCTCTTCACTTCTCATTTTCACTAATTATGACATTTGCATTGTTTTAATTTTGCATTTTTGTTTACTTAGATTATCTTTCCCATTCCTGTAACAGGTTTTTTTTTTTTAAAAAAAAAACCTCACCCCTCATTTCATATATGCTTCATTCACATTTCTCTAAATTGACACTGTAGTTTGCGGTATTGTCTACCGTAAACAAATTTTGCCTACTTTGTACTCTTCTTCCTATTCCAATAGATTGTGGACATTTTCATATATTATATATCTATGTATTTGCGTAAGCTTTCCCCTAATATATGTTTCTTTTTTTTATGTATGGACTTTATTGAAAAGTTTGAAGAAATGAAGTTTTTAAAGGTGAAGACTGGATTTGTGTACTGCTTCAAAAATGCAAAATGAGATAAATTCACATTGAAATAAAAGCTAAGCCAAATTTCTCCCTCTTCTGACTTAGGACAGCTGACTTCCATGTCTAAAACCCACTCCCACCTTTTCTTACTACTCCATTTTATAACCTTGAGACAAATATTTACTATGCATGTCAGGGGTTGATAATAGGTTTTTCAAGGCAGATTTGCAATGAAACCAGTTCAGACTTTGGGGTTAATACTATTCTTGCATTTTGTATGTTTCAAATCCTGTCTACAAAATGTGGTCGTTTTTTTTAGATGAATCATGCTTTTGACTATTTGACTATTTCACCTCAGAATTATAGGTGAAGATATATTGAAGATATAAGTATGGCTTCTCTTTGAATGTTGACTTTTTGATAGAAAAGTCACAGTAAATCTGATGCCGATACAGCCAAATTCAAGGAAAACAGACAGATAATGGAAGAAATAAATAAGGAAAACAAAGTGAATCTGAAGAATTTTTAGATGGTAGTGGTTTTTTTGTCCTCTACTACCAATAAGAATACAAATGGGGGCTAAGAAATAGAGGTTCTAAAACTAATAAAATAAATAGTAGAATGTAAAAATAATGGCTCAGAAAGGGATATGAAAAAGGCTATAAAAATGTAGTAGAATTAATCCATACTTCTTAGTTTCCCAAGTTGTGGCCTTTCCCAAGGCCACTTCCTGCTACACTTCATTCCATTTTATGAAAATGTTCCATTTGTCTGGTGAATGCTCTGGAAGATGTGCTCACCACCTATCCCAAGTCCTATTTTTTTTGCCTTCAGTTGCCATTTCAATGGCTGGACTGGGCAGCCTGTCATGAAAGGTAAGATCCTTGGTTTTCTTTCCCTTTCTTTTTATGGATTCGTTAGTGGAATAGTAAACACTTTCTACCTACCCTTTGAAAAACATGCCTGCAGAATGGAAAGCACTTGGCATTTGCTTTCCTGACATAGATGAGAGGGAAAAAGAAGCAGAGGAATCCATCATTTCCAATCAGTTCAGCATGCAAGCACTTGGTCTACTCATCATCATCATCATCATCATCATCATCATCATCATCATCACCATCACCAGTCCACTTGTCTATTTTTTTGAGGGGGGAGTTTATGACCAGAACTGTGAGAAGTCCCTATTATTTGATGACTATCTACTCTACCTTCATTTAGAGAAGGTATCTCAAAGAAGGTCTTTAAGGATGACCATAGATTTTGGGTAGTGATATGCATGGGAATTTCTTCCTTGAGATATTTAGGGTTACATATTTGGGTTGTTTTAGTCCATAAGGTATATACTAATGTCATGTAGGCCATAACTACTTTATTGTAATAGCTACAGCAATAAAAAACTTGCAAATCTTTGTGTGAATCACAAAGGAGCCTAATGTTTATTCAAACTCATTTCTTGGAATAGCCTCAAGCCCTGTTTCCTATGCCTTCTATAGTTTTAAAAATATTTCTTTAAGTATAAATTTGTATGTGTGTGCTTTTGAGTCACTGTTGACTTTTGGAAAATGTTTGGACTACACCTTGGACTATATTCTCGATATCTGTCTGTCTATATCTATCTATCTATCTATCTATCTATCTATCTATCTATCTATCTATCTATCCATCCATCCATCCATCCATCCATCCATCCATCCATCCATCTATCATCTATCTATATCTGCACTATTTAGTATCATGGCCACAAATCACAAGGGAAACAAAAAAGAGATGTCTTCTTCCCACACTATTACAGTAAAGTGTGTCTCACATAGAAATCTGAATGTAACTGCAGAAACCATCTTTCTTATAATTGCGCTCTAGCAACAAAGCAATAGAATGGGTTTGAGTTTCAGCATTTCCACAGTATATAAAGCTATGAAGAAACAGTATATAAAGCTATAAAAAAACTTATATATCTCATTTTCATTAGTATGTACTGCATTCTTAAAAAACCCAAATCTGTTAAAAAATTTGAAATATGAATTTTATTAAATGAACCCCAAAGTAGGTCTGAAGCATTTTGCTTCAATAGTTCACAACAGCTACAGTGTTTCTGATGTAAATGCCCTCAAGTGAATTTGAAGTTTGGAAAAAAAAAAGATTTCAAATGTGCTGTAATGTCAGTAAAATTACCTAAATAAAATAAGATGTTACTTTCATTTTGTAGCAACTCGTAAAGCAAATCCCCAAAACTTCAAGAAAGATAAATGAACATAATATGAATGGAAAGAAAGCTTTAAAAAGCCTGTCACCAGTAATACTAAAAAGATAGCACTAAGAGAAAGATGGAGAGAAAAGAGCTATAAATATTGCCCATGAAATCAAAATAAATATAGTGACTCCAATGTGATTGGGTTGCATTCCATCATTTCTCTTAAAATGAAGATTCTGTTTCAGAGGACAAAATCCTGCAATTTAGCAGGTTTACTCAACTTTTAGTTCACCAGGGATGATCATCACATGTGGAGGACATTTGTATAGATCAGTTTATTAAAAAACTTGGTACCTTTATGAGTTGTGGACTTCAACTCCCAGAATTCCTCATGGAGGTTCAGATAACGTTTGTTGTATTTCATCCCAAGCCTCCATCCTTTCTAAAATACGCTAAGAGGTTCTTACTTCAGCATATCCATTCAGCATATCCATCATCCATGACTTGATGATATCCAAGACCAACCATTCAATTAAATTGCACAGTCACATTTTCAATGAGTACTGAGTTGGATCAAACGTTTCACAAAAGCAACTTAAGTTATCTACAGCATTTTATATAGCTCCATACCTTGTTTGAGGAGATGGTGGACTAGACAAATCATTCTTTAATATGCTCCTGCATGGCCTCTGTTCTTATGGTCCCTTCTCAGACCTATGACCCTACAGACCTATGAAGTCAAGAAAAACCCAGAGGTGGGCTGCTGAGGGTTCTCAGGGGTTCAGGAGAGCTAAGATTCTGTGCAGTTCGGAGTACCCCCAAATTCCTTTCCTGGCTGGCACCGTCCCTCCCCACCCACCCCTCCCAGGAGTCCTCACATGGCCCATTTTGGATGCAGGTAGGTGCAGGGTGCACATAGAGACTCAGGAAGGGCAAAAATGGGCCTCCCAGAAATTCAGGAAGGCCAGAAATGGGCCCTTTTCCGGCTTCCAGAGAGCCTCTGGAGCCTGGGGAGGACATTTTTGCCCTCCTGGAGGCTCGAGGAAATCCTTTGAAGTCCAGGGAGGGCAAAAATGCCCCCCCCCCCACTGTGGTGCAGGAGGCCAACTAGGCCACACTCACCATGGCCACGCCCACTGAGCAACTGGGCAGAGAACCCTTTGCTAAAATTTTTGAAGCCTATCCCTTGAAAAACCTGTCAAAAAAAACCAGGAAAAAGGTTTCACTCATCAAGAGCTAAAACAGCGTAACTATCAGATGGCAGTAATTTATGATGGTCATCCATTCACTCATTTCCCTGAATGAATGTAAACTTGTAAAAATGCCAAGACTATTCTCTACAGGGATATAGTGTTTGAATAGAGAACTTGAGTAAGTGTTATTGACAAAGCACAGGGGGTAAATGTAAATGAGACTACTTCCAAGCTTCATCTGCTTCAGGTTGCTAAACAAATAGCATACAGAAATATACAGTGAAATTGGAAATATTATTCTTTTCAAAGCCAATTTGGCTATAAGGCATATCAGAATCTCTTGGGAGCTCAGCTTCATGCATCAACAAGTAAGTGAGCAAACTGAAATAAGAAATTGTGAAGGCATTTTGCTTTGGCTCATGATGAGACCTAGACATTTTTTTGCTTCCTGAAAATGTGTCATGGATCCAAAAGAGAATATAAAGATGAAACAACCCCCCCCACCCAATTCTAAGAATATTTATTTATCAATTTTTTTTCCTATTGTATTCTCTCATATTAATTTTCAACTAGGTAGGATTAGAAGCACCACAATCAAAATAGACATGGCTGATAAATTAAATATGCCAGTGATAGTATCAAATGTGAGAATAAACCTTTAATTCAGTATTACTAGCTAAAATTATTTAATAATAAAGGTCTGCCATGGAACAACTTGGATTGTGCGATATTCATTTCACTAGGGAGCAAAACTTGAATATTTAGAACTATTGGATGGAGTGAGCAAGTTGTTTAACACCAATTAAATTCCTGTGACAGAAGATGAAATTATTTTTGTATATTTACTATTGTTTAAGTAATCCTCACAGAATATTTCACAAATGCCTAGCTTCCGCTGTAAAATGTGTAGATTATTTGTAAAATAAACTATTTTGAAAATTCAATGACATTACTACGCAAGGTCAGGACATAATCATAAATTTCAAGTTTATCTTACATTTGCTTTCAAAAAAGCAGGGTGAAATATGAAATATGTATGAAATTAGAATAGGTAGTCAGTGATCTATGGACCATGTATCAGCCTTGAGCCATTGTGTGTCTGTATACTTACTATGTACCCATGGATCATAGCACCAATATTTGGTAGCAAACCACTAAATGATTCTCACACAAATTTCTACTTGTTTTTGGCAGGAAATCAAGTCACTAATCCTCTGATAGGGTTAATGCACCTATTAAGACAAACTTTTGCAACCCAGGGGATTGTGCGTTGAACGTTAAGCCCCTGACTTCTGGTGCTGCTGTCAGATCTTTGCCATGGTTCAGGGAACACTTTGTCCTCAATACAATTTATTACTTTAAAAGGTATGATTCCCCAGCTGAAAAAAAGGTAATTTAAAGTTACATTTGTTTTGGACACCATTCGATATTTCAGTTTTATTTTGGGCATTCTTATATTACATCTCTATCCTTTTTTTTAACTGACAATGTGGACTCCCAAAATAACTTGTAATAATCCCATAAACTCTATGAATCTGTGCTCTTCTTCCAAGAGGATAGGAGGATGGATAAATATTGTTTAGCTTTATCCTGTCTGCTTTGTCAACATCACTTACTCACTTTCTCTGCGTTAGGTCTGTTTGTTTGCTATATTTTTCAGAAGTACTGAGGATGTCGGCTTCAGCTTCAGCTTCAGCTTCAGCTGAGAGGAAGAGATATACCAGAGGCAAAAAGATATTTTATTCTGTGGGTCCAATGCCAAATCTTTTGCACCAGGTTGCAACTTTCACACTGCCTCTCTGTTAGGCCTTTAGGTAAGATGTTGATGAATACAGCAATTCATTTCACTTTTTCTACCTTCTAAATCTTTTAATTCCATATTCTTTCCATGAGCTATATTATCTTTGAAGCTTTTGGTTGTACCTCAACCAAATTCCAATACAGAGTAAAAATATGAGATTTAAATCTACAATAATTTGTTCTGAATTTGTGCTTTGAGATTTAGAGGTAACCAGATTCAATGTAAATCAATCTGAGATTTGTAATTTAATAAAATCAAATATTCTACTCTCTGCTCTGGTGGGAAAGCATCAAAATGCCAGAAACTGCTTCGTTGTTTTGGCAAAATGGTATGAATATAGTAATGATGATTGGCCCCTTAGAGGACATTAACCCTGCCAAGTTTCTGTTGAACATCTTCATGGCAATAAACTTTTGAAATATCCTGTAAAACTTATTTTATGACAGAAGCAGCAGAAATGAAAAAGAAAAAAAAATACAGTGGTGTTTAAATTGCCTGGATAAGAATAGATGTGATGCTAAAGCAATGCAAAAAGTATCCTACTTGAACATAACAATACTAAATTTAAAAATAAGCTGTTGCAAGGGGCAAAGACCCTCTGTCCACTTGTTTTTTTCTAAGCTGGCAAAGACACTGGAATTTTAGGAGAAGAACAAAAATACTCTGATAGGCAGGGATTGTCTACCAGAGCACTTAAGAGAGTATTCCTCTGTTTGTTTTGTTCTTCTCTTAGAATTCCAGTGTATTTGCCAGCTTAGGCAGGAACTGTCTATCAGACAGTTAATTGGATGGGTACTCAGTATCATAGTGTTCAAATAGTATCTTTCTTTTGGTCATACATGGACCAAAAACTCTAATAGCTTTTGAGATTCTGGCAAGTCTAAAGTTCATTGGATCTCTGAATCAAATATCGCTGAAGGTATCCAAAGGCATCTGGTTTGATCAGATGCCTTTAATTGGTTGGACATTTCTATTTGAATACTTGAAATTATTTGATTGAATTGTTTTTGAAACCAGATCACCTTGTCAGAGTTTTTCCATATCAAGAAAAAAGGTTTACATAAAAAACAAGCCAAAACAAAATTCTGTCACCTATCCTATTCAAATTCTTCCTCCTGAAATAATTATGAAATAATTACTGAAATAATTATGAACAATTCTGGTTGCCTTCTAGATGATAACCATTTAGATTCTTGAAGATGCTCCTAATATCTCTGTGCTAAACATGCCTGGTACTTCCAGTCATTCATCATACATTTTCTTTCAGGCACCTTATCATCCTTGATTAATTTCCTTTTGATGTGCTTCAGTTTATCAATAATAATATTCTATTTTGTACCCAGCATTGGAAACCATATTCTGAGATCTCACAATCACAATACAAATGGATGATTTTATATCAGGAGATATAAGGAGATATATCAGGAGATATACATTTCACAAATGAAGGTGAATATACTTGTCCCAGGATAATGTTGCAGGATCCAATCTGGGTCAGTCACTGAGACCAGAGGTTCCTCTCAATTATGAGAGTCAAGCATTTTCAGACAGAAAAGCCTCATTGTGTCAGATTTCTAACCAACACTGGGGTGGAGCAACAAGACTGGAAATGAAGACTGAGTCAGTGTGGGAGTAACAGAATCTCTTTTGTATATTCATTTAACCATAAAGGAAAATGCCTGAATAGAATTAAAGATCTGTAGCTGATCTGCAGCTAGATGGATATACTTGAAGAAACTAATTAGAGCTGAAGTTTTGATCCATATTGACACATATCTTGACAACTGCCATATGGATTTGTTCAAATTAGCTTTGGCACCTTGGTGACCAAGGTGATGGGATGAATCTATAGTTAAACTTGGCTGTAACATCTATGTTTACAATCTCCAAGACCATTCATTAGGCATTGGATGAGATTTGTTATTTTAGGTCCTAGAAAGCAATCTTACAACTATAGTAATGAGTTAACAATGTCATGATTATGCTGTTACTATAATAGTTGAAAACATGCAGCAAACACAAAATTATATACTCTTTATATAAGTTGCAATGAAGGCATTTTTCAGTCAACATCTGTAGCTTGGCATAACTGCCATCATTAGGGAAGCAGGAACTTGTTCTGCATCTACCCAGATTCAAAGTCCACTGTCTTTAATGCCACAAACAGAGCTTTGCTTCAATATGGAAATTCCAGCACTCAGCTCATGACTGACAATCCAGATCAGATTATCTTGATTTCCAATTCTGCATATGTTTACAGAGTCTATGTTTTCCATTTTGCATAAGCTCTGTGTATCTTAGCAATTGTGCTTATTCACCAAATGATGAAAGGGCTAGTGAGAAAATTGACTGCTAGCTTGATTTGTGCGGGGCCCAAAATTCTTTCTTTCAATGCTTTTGCAATCTTGACAAGCTATTCAGTGAAGTGTTATCAACAGTTTCCTCATCTCTATCTTTCCTTTGGTAGATGAGGATTGATGAAAAGAAGCTTTATGATAATGTAGCAGATCATCCACAGCTGTGGTTCTATTTTGAAGATTCTTATGGATCCAATCATTTGAAGGTGATAATTCTTTCTTTTCCATTGCAGTTTAAAATTATAGCCATTAATTTTGGATGCCACTTCAATGATGCAAGTCAAATCAGCAAATCCTATGGATTGCTATTTTTCTAACAGTGGGTCACCTTTGATTTTTAAATGCTGGTATATTTATCAAGAATTCATTTAGAATCTGTTCTACTTTGGCTGATATGTGTGTAACTTGTTAAATAAGATGAGAAGGAGTGAACCTTAGAATAGTATATACATTTTGAAAGTTGGCAAATAATTTGTTACTTTTTTAATTTGGTGCCATCAGAATCAAATTTCATAGCAACTGAATGGATTTCACCCCTGACTGAACATCTCAGTAACAGCATCCATGGAATCTATTAAATTTACATCCAGCTGCTGGACTCATGGAGGGGGGCATTGATTTCGTTGATCCCGAAGGAGGATTCGGACCCCCAATATATACAACATTATAGGCCAATTTCTTTGCTAAATACTGACTACAAAATATTTACTTCTATTATAGCAAGTAGACTTTTATTATAGCAAGTAGAATTTTAAATGAGCATATACATGAAGACCAAAATGGATTTCTCCTGACCAGACAAATCAGGAATAATTTAAGAATAGTATTAGATGTTTTAGAATTTTATGAAGCCCACCCCGAAAAACAAATAGCACGTATGTTTTTAGATGCAAAGAAGGCCTTCGATAACTTAAATTGGCAATTTTTAATCCAAAAAAATTATAATATGAATTTAGGTACCAAATTTGAAAATATTATAACAACCATTTATGATACACAACAGGTGAATATTATAATAAACGGGGAATATACCCACCCAATAAAAATAGAAAAAGGAGTCAGCCCACTCTCACCCTGCTCTTCATATTATCACTAGAAGCATTATTAACGTGAATTAGACAGAACACAGACGTAAAAAGATTAAAGGTTAAGAAAGAAGAATATAAGTTTCATTGAAGAACCAATAGAAAGAGGAAGAAAATGAAATTAATGACTAAAAATTTAACAGGAAAACAGAAATTAGAATTAGAAGAAGTTATAGGACTACAAGTGATAAAGAAAATTAAATATTTAGGAATATGGTTGACAGCACATTGTAAGACACTAAAGGAAAACAATTATGACAAATTAATGCAACAGGTAAAGAAGGATTTAGAAACATGGGGTGAACTGCAACTTTCACTATTAGGCAGGATTGCTGCTATTAAAATGAATATTCTTCCAAAATTCCTCTATATATTTTAGATGATTCCAATTAAAGTATACAAAAAGTTTTTTGAAGAACTTAACAAAATAACTGCAAAATCCATCTGGCAAGGGAAAAAACCAAGAATAAACTTAAAGGCAATGCAGGATATGAAGAGCAGGGGAGGGCTGGCACTCCCAAATTGGGAGTTGTATTATAGTGTGGCCTCTTTAGTATGGTTGAAGGAATGGGTGAATTTAACCAATAAGATAATATTATTCTTAGAAGGCCATGACTTACAGAGGGGTGGGATGCTTTTTTATGGGATATTGGGAAAACTAGCCAGAAATATTTTCACAGACACCTAATCAGAGATTCATTATTGACTAATTGGAAGAAAATACGGAAAAAACACTACTTAAAGATACCAGTCTGGATCTCAACAATGGAGCTGATGACCCACCCAAATAATCTGGATATTACTAAAATGATTAAATATAAGGACCTATTGGATACGCAAGGAAATTTGAAATCGTGGCAAGACCTTCAAGATCAGGGATTAAAAATTGATTGGTGGGCATATCTTCAAATTCAAAGTAGATACAAACAGGATAAGAAAGAATTTGGAATTAATAATAAACTCCAGCAATTAGATAAAATTTTGTTAGGATCAGGCAAAAAAAAAGATAACAAAATTTTATAATTATTTATTAGAGGTAGAATTAGAGGAAGAAATTGTTAAAGGGAACATGATAGCCTGGAGTAGGAATATAGGACGTAGTATCACCTTAACAGAATGGGAAAAGGTCGGGGGTAGGAATAACAAAATCACAAAATCGGTAGCGTACAAAGAAAATGCCTATAAAATGTTTTACAGGTGGCACCTTCCTCCTTTGAGATTAACGAAGATGCACCCCAATATGAGTCCGAACTGCTGGAAATGCAAAAAAAAAAAAGAGGGAACTTTCTTCCATATGTGGCGGTCTTGTACAGAAGCTCAAAAATATTGGCAGAAAATTAGAAATTGGCTGGAGGAAATGACAAAAGACCAGATCGAATTTAAACCAGAGTCCTTTCTATTAGGGATCTTTGATAAACAACTACCAAAAAAAGTGAAATATATAATAATACATATTTTGACAGTGGCCAGATTGGCTTTTGCACAATGTTGGAAACAGCCTCATGTTCCATCAGAGGAGATGATTATTCAAAAAAGTTCAAGTTGTGCAGAAACGGACAAATTAACCTTGGCATTAAAAGATAAAGACACTTCAATATATTACGACAGCTGGAACTGCTGGTACAAATGGATAGACCAAAGATAGATTTCACACTAAAAGGCAAAAAAGATATGATAGAATCGTAGTAGCGATATACAGATATATGTAAGGGTTAATTGTGTATACGGCATAAAATAAGGATAAAAAGGAGGTCTCACAAACTGTTGAAGATGAAAATGTTTTTAATTGTTTTCTATCTTTTTCTTTCTATTCTTTTTTTTCTTATTTTCTTTTTCTCTCTTACATTTATGTATGTGTTGGTATTTTAATTGTAAAATCAATAAAGTGTATTTTAAATTTTTTTTTTACATCCAGCAAAAGGAAAGTCACAATGACACCAACATGATATCATATATATTATGACATCATAGCACAAATACCAGATAAGGGCATTATGACATCTGCTTTAAGTATAAAAATAATGGGATTTGCACAATGAAATGCAAATAAAAGACCTGGTAAATGTATCCATACATTTTGATGGTTTAGACTGAACCAGTAACGGTTTGAACTAAATTAAGCCAAATCAGCAGAGAATTCTGTTTATATAAGTGCAGCAATTTGCCACTGCCTTTGAAACAAAACACAATTGAACTCAGCATCTATAGGAATATATATTTGTCATCAGAGTTAATTTAGGGCAGGCATTCTGGCAATTTGCACAATTAAATTCAGAAGTATCACTTTTTGATGGGGAGACTTAATATGACTGCTGCTGACAGTGATTAACTATTCCAAGGCAAATACAAACAATCGCTGAATCAAGCAATCTGCATTATTTTATTTCTGTCAGGTATAAATGTTGAACAACTGAAATTTATGTCTCATTAAAATAATTTTGGGTTGAAGGCATCTTTGGCTATTAATTCACATCTATATTTCATGAACCGAGAAGCTAGAAATGAGTCAAATTTTACTTAAAATCCAGAGCTTGATTTCTTTCCTTAGTGGCAACAGGTATTTTATTCCCTGGGGTGCTAATGAATGACTTATGGGAAGGATTAAAAATGATGAAAAAGAAGTAAAAGAAAAAGGAAATTACACTCTGATCAAGTAAATGAAGAATTGGAACAGAACACAAAAAGCAGCACATAAAATCCTTAGTAAGACCACACCTAGAGTACCGCATCTAGTTTTGGTCACCACACTATAAAAAAGATGTTGAGACTCTAGAAAGAGTACCGAGAAGAGCAACCAAGATGATTAGGAGACTGGAGGCTAAAACGTATGAAGAATGGTCACAGAAACTGGGCATAGGCAGTCTAATGCAAAGAAGGACCAGGGGAGGGAGTCAAGTTATTTTCCAAGGCACCTGAAGGCCAGACAAGGAATAATGGATGGAAACTGAATAAGGAGAGATTCAACCTGAAAATAAGGAGAAACTTTCTGACAGTGGGAGCAATCAACCAATGGAACAGCTTGCCTTCAGAAGTTGTGGGAGCTTCATCACTGGAAGCTTTCAAGAAGAGACTGGACTACCATCTGTCAGAAATGATGTAGGGTCTCCTGCTTAGGTGGGGGGTTGGACTAGATGACCTATAAGGTCCCTTCCAACTCTGTTAATCTGTTAATCAGTACATAATTCCTGCCCTTAATGAATCAACATCAAATGTTTTTCAAATGTCTGTTCCAATAATGCTATCAGTATGCATCATGCTTTACAGAGAGTTCAATGAGACGTGCTACTGGGTCTAAAAGCTTACAGTCTAAATTTTGACATAGTCCAGCAGAAGAAGAGGATAGAAGGTAAACAAAAAGCAATAGATGCTTCTTGCAGGTTTCAATGCTTTGGCTTAAGAACAAAATGAATTGTTACGTTGACAATGGGAATTAGATACCTGATCAAAGAGCTCACAAAAAAAGCTGCTTTGGGGAATGATCTGGTGAAAATAGTACAATTCCAAGCAGAAGCAAAAGAAAAATAATGGACTCTTTTGAGGAAGCAGAGGGAGTTTCAGATAGGTGGGATTTGACAGATGAAGCTGCAAAGACCGCATATGCAGCGGTCTTCAAACTTGACAGCTTTAGGACTTGTGGACTTCAACTACCAGAATTCCTCCTCCAGTCATGTTAGCTCAGGAATTCTGGGAGTTGAAGTCCACAAGTCTTAAACTTGCCAAGTTTGGGGACCCCTGGCTACAGGAACATCTTAGACGAGAGGCATGAAAACTGTGATCTTGAACCAATTTCACATAACTGGCTCAAGACGTTTTGTGGTCTAAAGCTTTTTATAGCTTGTGGTGGTTGTGTTACATTGGGTGGAGGCACACTTGCTGAAATTGCATGGATATCCATATTGTTGGAAGATGTCGTACATACTGTATGATCTTTTCCCCTTTTCTTGTGTTCAGGGTTGCTGCTGTGTGTTTGTACCTGTCTAAATAGTGTTTTTGGAAGGCAAGGTTTGTTTTGGGAATATAAGACAGGCTGTGAGTCACAAACAACTTTGCTCTATAAGAGATGATACTGTCTATAATGGGGTCTTTCCAGTTGGGGGTTTCCACTAATGTATGCCAGTAGCTGCTGCTTGAAACAGTTCTTTACATTGTAGATTCTGGCATGTATAGGCTTCAACCTAATGTCAAAAGTATGTTGCTTTGGACTCAGCTTCTATCTCTGATGCAAGAACTGGTCCTTTCTAGTGTGAGATGGGGAAACAGGTTGGAAGAGTGTAAGAAAGAAAGGAAGAAAGGAAATGAATAACCTTGTAATTCCAGCTTACCATTTCTTACAATTAATAAAGCATTTGTAGTGAGTAGTCTTTCTCTATATAGAGGTTACCACTTTTAAGCTTATTTTTTAAGATGAATCTCAATTCGTGTGTGTGTGTGTGTGTGTGTGTGTGTGTGTGTCACACCTGAATACACACTAACCTGAAACCTGAAAATAAGGAGAAACTTTCTGACAGTGGGAGCAATCAACCAATGGAACAGCTTGCCTTCAGAAGTTGTGGGAGCTTCATCACTGGAAGCTTTCAAGAAGAGACTGGACTACCATCTGTCAGAAATGATGTAGGGTCTCCTGCTTAGGTGGGGGGTTGGACTAGATGACCTATAAGGTCACACACACACACTAACAGATTTTATTTGCTTTATTATTTCATATTTTCTTTCTGTTACTGTTGTTGAGGTCAAAGTTGTGGGGTAGGGAAGAAAGAAAAGAAAATGAAGATCTAAGTAAACAAGCAGCTGACAATGCCAAAGAGTTGAAGGAATAATGGGAGGAAGAGAACAATTAAGAAAGGAAAACAAACTCATAGTTCATTGTATGCTGCCTGAAGAAAGAAATCTTGCTGGCAGGACAAAGGCAGTTTTGTGCTAAATAGGCCTGTGTTTGGATGATAGCTGAGAGATAAATATAATGTGGAACTTGGCACAAAGGAACAGAAGCCAGCCCAGCTTCTGGAATCACATCTCCTTCAGTGTTCATTGTGCAGAAACAAAAGAATCATTTAAAAGACCTGGTAAATGGGTCCATAAATTTTGCTGGTTTAGACTGAACCAGTAATGGTTTGAACTAAATTAAGCCAAATCAGCAGAGAATTCTGTTTAAATAAATGCACAACTTGCCACTGCCTTTGAAACAAAACACAATTGAACTCAGCAGCATCTATAGGAATATATATTTGTCACCAGAGTTAATTTAGGGTGGGCACCTGGCAGGAATTCAGAGATGTCAGGAGCTACAGGAAGGAAAAGCCAGCTCAAAGGCTGTGATTCTAAATGTAATACCTCCTCCAGAATTAACCATTGGTTTGTATTGTAAGTGAAAGATCTGCATTTAACAAAAATGAAAAAAAAACTGATTAATTATACAGTCAGTCAACAAAAGTCATCACAAATTTTATTACAATCAGAGTGCTGGACTTCTTGAATGATTCTATAGTGCCTCATTTAGAGCCTGTTTGGTGTAGGTACCATGGTTCAGGTACCATGCTAGAAACTGAGGATATTCTGAGTTCCGATACTGCTTTAGGCATGGAAACCTGCTGGGTGATTTTGGACCAGTCTCTCTCAGCCCTAGGAAGAAAGCAAGGGTAAATCTCACTCTTAAAATCATGCCAAGAAACTGTAGGGACCAGTCCAATAGTCAATGCTGACTCAAAGGCACAGGGGTAGTTGGTGCCTGCTGGTGGTTGATGGAGTTTGGAAGCAGAGTTGGACAGTGGCGAGGAGGTTGTGGAGGAACCTGGGCCAAACTTGGAGGCTGAGGAGGGCTCAGACGAGGGCTCTGCATCAGAGGCAGGGATTGGGCCTGGGCAGGCTGGCAGTCATCAGCTGCCTTCGGACTCAGACAGCAGTGAGGCGGGGGAGTTTCTGGAACCGGTTCCCAGTCTGTGCATGTGCAGGGCTACCAGAAGACAAGAACAATTAAGAAAGTAGGGTCGACTCAGGAGTAAGGCCAACCTCAGAGATGATTGGCTCCTCCCATAGGACATAAAAGAGGAGTGAACAGGACGTGAGCTTTTGCAGGAAGCAATTAGTTCATCTGGTCGATTCAAGCTTTGAAAAGTTCTGTTTGACTCTGTGTCAAGTTTGACCTTACCCTGCATTTGGCAATTAGTTCTCTGGCAGCATTCCATGTGAAATAATGTGGGTGTTTATAAACATTCCTCTGAAAGACTGTTTGTGAAGCCTTGCAGGCTGTGGATGAATGTACTTCTCAGCTGTGGAAATAAAAGAGGTTTTGCAGGAACTAAGATTGTGTTTTATGCTTTTTAAGGAAGCCTAGGTCAGAACAGGGGGGAAAAAGTGTCTCATAAGGCTATTTTCTTAGTAAGAAGGCTGATTGAAAATGACCCCCTGAGTCATTTTTTTTCTTGTTTAAATTACTTATTAAAAAGAAGCAGATATATACATAAATATTATATGCCATAGAAATTATTTTTATAAAGCAAAATAAGATAAAAGAGAATATAAATCATTCTATTGGAAGAAAACCTCACTTTTTGTGCATACACATGCGCGCACGCACACACACACACACACACACACAATGTAAGTATTAGTAAACAGAAAAATAAGTGATAAAAAAGGAACTCAGCATTTAGACTTATTGCATCCTGCGGGCAATCTCTTTCAGAATAATTGGACTTTATGACATTGCTATTGCATATGGTAAAACATTCCAATATGATTTTTATAAGTCCAGCAATTTTCTGAATATGTATTATCTATTTCATCCAGTATAATTAGGGTAATGTACTAGCAGAAAAACACCTTAACATCCATTTTCTCTTGGCATATTATTTGCAGTGATGTGTCTTCCACTAATATTCCCATTGTTGCATATTACTTGCCCTTTTGAGTCCTGCATTCATTTGATCCTGCAATCTTTAACATGAAATATCTGAATCATATTCCAATAGTTACTTATATAAATTCTAGACTATTTCTGTCATGTCTCTGAGCGTACCACCTTTTCCTTCTCTATAATTCCTTCCAGATTCTTTCATTATTTCATTTGGGGATACTTATGTCAGGAAAGGACTTCTGACCATTGTAAGGACAGAATTACGAATGAATTCAGTTTTCTTTGGTTGATAATTAACTTTTGCAAATTCTAAGACTTTTCTCTCTATTGATCAGTTTTAGCATGTTCTTCAATTAAACTTTGTTTTTCACTTGTTGATGATTTTTTCAATTCAGAGAGGTAAACTTGAGTCATGGTTGGTGATAAACTCCTTTCCTGAGGGTTCCCGGTAGTACCCAGTTCCCAGTCCTGAGGTCTCTTTTCATTAGTAGTTGTCATGTTAGAATAAAATAATTCCTTAAAACTGTTTAATGTGGCACTAAATTTCTTCTATAGTGTCATTAACTTGGAAGTGATTTTATACCTAAATAAAAGCTGAAACATTTCATAATTTTCTAGAAGATATCATGGCATTTAGGTAGAGGTGGTATTCAGCAGGTTCTGACCAGTTCTGGAGAACCGGTAGCGGAAATTTTGAGTATTTTAGAGAATCGGCAAATATCACCTCTGACTGGAGATTTTACAGCATTCTTCCCCTGCCATGCTCACTAAGCCAAGCCCACAGAACTGATAGTAAAAAAAATTGAATCCCACTACTGCATTTAGGTCATCTATAGAATCTGATTTTTTTTCAGGTTTTTAATTCAAATGAAATAAAATTCATTTGACCGGTTAAGAATATTTTAAAATATAGGGTATATAAAGTTTTTTTTTTTTTTTTAAAAAAGAGGGCTTTTAGTTCAAAACATTTCAACCTATTCCCTCACATATTAACTCAACCCATAAAATTATAGCTACCAGTCTTCCTGCATGAAAAGAAACATAATTTCTTCCACGCTAATTACACAGGTCAGTCACCATTTGTGAGGCAGGCTAATGAAGGGCTATAATTTCATGCCCAGGGAACAACATGGGGACAAATGTCCGATACCAAATGGATCTTCATGTTTTTATGTGTAAAATATTAGCTTCAGAAACACCACTATGAAAATACCATTATTAAACTAAACAACAGTCATTTGAAGTAGCACTTATTGTGGTTAGAATGCATGCTAATTCTGGGGTGTTTTAAATTCACAGTCCCTTATGAAGATGAGACACACAGAAACTTCATACTGACTGTCTTTCTAAAATGATGTGTTTAGTTTTCTGAGTGAGGATCCCCAAGTAGTCCAAGTGGCAGGGCTGACATCAAAGGGTACAAAGGTATTTGTATAATATTTCTGGATCTGGAATTTCTCATTTAAGACAAAAGTGAATCCTTTGATGTGACACAAGCTCCACTAGCTTTGGTAACTGAAACAGAGGCGTTTGGAAATTTCATACTTGATTCCCCCCCTCAGATGACCAGGTTTCACCAGTATTTTAGAAAGTTTTACCACTGAAAATGTGCATCTTCCAAAGTTGAACATTAAAGTCCAATATTAGATATTTTGGAGAGAGAAATTGAAATTCTGAAATTGGGACAACTTGGGACACCTATTTGATTTAAGGCCAGACCTGCACCTTATTGTCGCCTGCTTTCCTTCCATACTGGTATCAACTGTGATCTGCATTGCCTTTAAAATTGCTGGTTCCCACACTGGGAACTTTACTGCACACTTGGGTTGACTTTAGTTCCTGTTCCTGCCCTCCCATCCATTAAGCATTGTGAGAGAGGTCTCCTGATTGGCCTTTTCCAGAGTTAAAATCCCACATCCACACAATAGTGTTAACTTCATTTGGATAGTTTTTGCACAAAGAGCTTTTTTGTTGTTGTTAACCTCTCATCGTACCTTTTCTCTACTTGTTCATACACATGTGCATACATGCACCACATAAATCACTTAGATGCACAGGACAGGAATCCAAGCCTTGAAAGTGTAAAAAGAACTGGACTGGAACTGGATCATTACACAAGGAGCAAAGCACTCAATATATGAGCACTTGAGGAGCAGTTGCCAAAAAAGAAATAAGTTGTAAGCAGAATAATGAGGGATGATGTGTGTATATATGTGTGTATGTGTGTGCACGCGCGCATATGTGTGCATGCATGCACATGTGTGTGAGGAGCATCAGAACAACAGGAGAACCTTGGGAAGCCTTTATTGACTGAGGCTACCATCCCCAAACACATTCAAGTTTCAACAGGTAAACTGTGACCAAGCTAAGTCCAAAAATGCTAGAGAATTCCTGGAAGCCTGGCACTCAGACAAATCAGCCATCAACAAGCACATAGTGATAAACAACATTTACATGCCATTCAAAAGAGACAATCAACAAGCCAAAAATGGAACAAAAGTACTAAAACACTTCCTCTCCAGGAGTTGACCCTGAGATAAACAAAAATTAACCTCAAGATTAATACTAGGCCAACATACAAGAAATAAACAATACCTAAATCAGCATGATTATATCTTGCAATGCTGTTTAGTAATGTCAACAGAAATGGGAACAGTACAGTGGGCCTTTTAAATATGTTTTTGCCACCATGGTGGTAAAAGAGATTCTTTCTACTACCATTTCCCCCAGTATGCCCTAAAAACAGCATTCCTCAATTTTAGAAAAGCAAAATGGCAACTAGTACTAGAAAGATCTTTGCTACTGCTTTGGCATGAGACAGGAAAAAATGAACCAGATCAAAACAAAAACACTTACTTTTATCCCATGCCTTTCATGATGATTATGATTTCCCAAAATATGTAATGAACCCTGTCCTCTAGGTTTTGAAATGATGCTTCTATTTGAAAAAGTGCCACCCTTTCATTAGAAGGAAAGTAGAAACATGAGATTGTTAGTCTTTAAATAGAATTGATCATTTAGATCAATAAAAATAGAAGAGAATAGAAGCCTGTACACTTTTCATCATATAAATAACAGACAATGCAAGAGGAAGAGAAGATTAGTTTGAAGATTTGGCAAGAATTGTTGAAATTGTAGGCTATTCTAAACAATAAAAAGATATGAGACCTCGAGTTTATTCTTACTGGAAATGAAATATATTAAAGATATTATAAACATTACAGTAAAATTATAGTGATGAGAAATTTTCTTTCATCAAGTAGGTTCATTCCTGGTGCACATTTAATTGGATATTGTCCAAACTGAAGTGCTAAAGGAGTTCACATGGGAATTTTGTGCACTATGTAACAGAAATCTAAGTTTCAACTAGCTTTTCCAGACCTGAAATTGATAGTTCTTTGCTTTTCTTAATTTCATCCCCATCAGAGTTAGTTTTAATACTTGGAACAACTCTTAAGTAATTCTTTCTGCTCCCAAGGGCTTGCACCTTCAAATACATTATAGCATTTCATTTGTCATTTCCTAGTCAAGCTCTCTCATACATATTTAATTCCTTCACTCCAAATTAATTTTCAATTTCTTAATAATCTTTCCATTTGTCTATATATCTTTCGGATTATAAAATACCTAGGTAGAAACTTAATTTCCGAGGGAGCAATGTTTGAGAATAAATAAGAAAAAGAAACAAAGGAAAAGTTTAACAGAGCTGCTTTATTATAGCATGATGTAATGTGGATTGAGCAAGTAAAAATAACTAATGAGCCATTCCACAAGTCCCTTAGTATATAGAAATTCTATTAGTCCTATTACTCTAGAGATGGTTTAAATATGAATACCGAGAACTGTGATCTTGATTTATAAAGAAGGTTGATGGCATGGATCCAGGAAAAGGATTAAATCATCTCTAAGGGAGAAATTATGCCACTATTTTGAAGGAGATGGTGGGAAGTGCATCTCTCTTAACAAAGCTTAACTCAGCTCTTAACTGCTTAACTCAGCTCTCTTAGATAACTTTTGGCTTGTTTCCAGCCTGTTGTTTCCTGGTAAATTTGTTGAAAAGGTGGTTTGTTTTTAACTACATAGCATCCTCGATGAGATTATCTGGATCCTTTTAAGTTAGGTTCAGGCAGTGGGGCCAAGACCATACTGGTCACCGTTATAGATGATCTGTGACCAAAACTGAAGAGACTCAGCAGTGTTCACTAACATCAGTCAAGGTGTTTTGGACCATATGCAAGGATTGGGAATTGGACCCACTGTTTTTGTTGTACTTCCATTCTTCCTGAGCAGGTAATATCAATCAATTTTTGGGGGGGGAGGGGGGACAGGAAAGACGAAGCCCTTGGGTATTCCAGTGTACCCACCCTAACTTTTTAACATGTGTTTGGAATTGCTAGGGGAAATCAACCATCTGTTTGGGGTCTGGTATGATCAACATGTTAATGATTCTCAGCTTTACATCTTGACACCTAGCCAAGCAAATATATGATAAAATCCTTGACACAAATGGACTCAGTGCTTGGAGCCTGTGATGGTCTGAACCATATTGCAATTTAATGCCATTAGGATTGGGTTACTATTAATACAGATGTTTCACCTTTTATTCTAGATAGGGTTGCACTTCTCTTTGGACACAAGGACAGTTCCCCCCCTCCCCATGCCATCATTCTGCTAAACAACTAATTCTCACTACACTGTCAAACTACCTAGTAGGGCTGTATTACTATTATCCTTCTCACCTTTTCGATTCCCATTCCTTATCTTCTTATGACTATAACTTTGTTGCTTGTATCTTACAATTTATATTAATTGTTTTATTTAGTATTCTAGTATGATTAATGTTGATTGCTTATTTAATATCCTATGACTATCACTGAGTATTGTATCTTATGATTTATGGTAATATATTTTATGTTTGTAATTGTGATTTATTACTTGTTGCTTGTATGTACACTGACAGCTTACGTTTTGGAAACAAATTCCTTGTGTGTCTGAACACACTTGACCAAACAAGAATTCTATTATTCTATTCCAGGGGTGTCAAGCTCAAGACCTGCGGGCCAATCCAGCCTGTGGGATGCTTAGATCTAGCCCACAGGGCTGACCTGGAAATATCAAAGGACTGGCCTGTGGTGCCTCTGCCAGCCAAAACAGTGGCCCATTTTCAGCCTCTACAGCCTCCTACACCACTCTGCTAGCCAAAAACAGGCCACGGGGGTCCCATGGCATGTTTTTGGCTGGCAGAATGCTGCAGGAGGTCGTGGAGGCTGAAAACAGGCCACATGGGGACCATGTGAGGCCCCTGTGGCCCATTTTTGCCTAATAGAGTGCTGCAGGTGGCCATGGAGGCAAAAAATGGGCCACGGGGGACCTCATGAGGCCCCTTGTGTCCTGTTTTGGCCAGCAAAGTGCTGCAGGAGCCCATGGAGGCTGAAAATGGAGCATGGGGGCCATGTGCGGCCACGTGTGGCCCTCCCACAACCTGTTTTGGCCAGCGGGGTGCTCCCCGCACCCCCCCTTCCCCACAGGCTCACAGAGAAGAACTACAATCGTGATCTGGCCCTCGAACAAATCCAGTTTGACACCCCTGTTCTGTTCTGTTCTGTTCTTGTTCTGTGTTCTGGTTTGTAGCCACAGGGTGAGTCCATGGCCTTTTCTTGGGATGTATTTAGGTTAATAGGACTAACATACATACCGGTATATACTTATGTATACTGTAAAAATCCAGACGTCCATTAGATTTATATAAAAAGGCTGTCCCTTTTTGTAGCCTTACCAGTTATGCTACATCTATAAAGAAGAATCTGTTCTAGACTTAATAATGAAGTTTCTACTTCATTTGATATTTTTTTTACCAGCCCTTTCTGTAAATGGCCATTTTAAGCATTTTAGAGAAGGCCTTGGATGAATTCTTCTACAACTGATCTTTCCAAGTTTTCTCAAAAAGTGTCTTTGTTTTTTCCCCTATGAATTCTCATTATTGAAGAAAATGGGAAAATCCAACAGGGACTCAAGATATTTTGTTGCTCTTGACAAAGGGCAAAATGCGGTTTCCATTTCCTACCAGTAATAGTGATAATAGCATAATGCTGGGTGGTTTGACAGGCAAGGTCCCACTGACTTGAAAGAAATGAGCCAGTCGAAAGGTACTGTGAACTTAAACTAATCTTAACTGCTAGTTTTAGCCTTGGTTTTATGCTTGGTTGTAAATCATTGAGAAAATGCCAGTAGCCCGCAGCAAACCAAGCTGAAAAATCATAATATTTTTTTTAAAAGGACAGAAACAACTAGCTCAAAACCACCCCATGAATTTCATAGCTAATAGTTCCAAGCTCTAAGTTATTTTGTACTCATACCACACTGGCTATATAATTAATAATAGAATATTTTCCCTTTCTTGATTATGACAGGATTTTTGTTCATAAGAATGCTCTGGATCAGTTTTCTGACTTATTAAAGGAGGTAGAAGCTGGCATTATTTATCCTCTGACCTAGATGGAGTAAAATTGATAAATGCATCCAGCTTTGGGAGTTTGGGATATGAATCAGACTGGAAGTCCATTAGAAAGTTAACTGCTCTCTTTTTCATCCTCGGATCCATAAGCCCTGCCCCCAAATGGATTGAATGGAAATAAATGTTGCTGAAATCCAGCCATTTTGCTGCTGGTTTTCCAAACCATAAGCTGAAGATGTTGGGGGGTGGGGTGGGGTGGAAATGGTTTGCTAAAAGAGTCTCCTGTGCTCCAAAGGACACAATTTACAAAGGGAGTAGCAAATCAATCAGAATATGAACAGTATACTGTTTGAATACTCTTCAATATTTATCATGTGCCATAGATTTCGGTCCTTCAGGTCTTTCAATGGTGCATTTATTGCAACTATAGGTAGTTCTTATAACCACAACTGAATCCAAAATTTCTATTGCTAAGTAAAACAGTTGCTAAGTGGGTCTGTCCCATTTTACAACCTTTCTTTCTATAGTTGTTAAGTAAATCACTGCAGTTGTTAAGTGAATCTGGCTTCCCCATTGAGTTTATTTTTCAAAAGATCACAAAAGGTGATTACATGACCCTGGGACACTGCAACTATCATAAATATATGCCAATATATGCCAAGCCTCTGAATTTTGATCGCATGACCATGGGATGCTGCAATTGTCATAAGTGTGAAAAATGGTCCTAAGTTACTTTCGTCAGTGCCTTGGTAACTTTGAATGATCACTAAATGAATGGTTGTAAGTTGAGGATTACCTATACATAGGAATTCATTCACTTTGCCCCTGGCCATTTTGTCTTTTCTTCCATTTCTCTCACATTATAGCCTTCTTCAAGAGACTAAGGTTTTTGCATAATGTGTCTGAGGCGTGATAAATTTGGTCATTTGTACCAGTGGTGGGATTCAATTTTTTTTACTACCAGTTCTGTGGGCGTGGCTTGGTGGGCATGACATGGCTTGGTGGGCGTGACAGGGCAAGGATACTGTAAAATCTCCATTCCTTCCCTGCTCCTGGGGGAAGGTTACCATCGGTTCTCCGAACTACTCAAAATTTCCACTACCGGTTCTCCAGAACTGGTCAGAACTTGCTGAATACCACCTCTGGTTTGTACCTCAAATGCCAACTCTGGATTGTTTGTTTTCTTAGCTATCCATAGTATTCTCAGAAGTCTTCTCCAATGCCCAAGTTCAAACATCAATACACTTTCTATCTTATTTCTTCAAAGTTCAACTTTCACTTCCATAAAGTGTCACAGGGAAAATCATTGTCTGCACCATTCTCATATATGTAAATACAGACACATTGGCATAGCTGAATATCTTTTCATCTAGCAATAGCAATAACACTTAGACTTATATACCACTTTATAGTGCTTTACAGCCCTCTCTAAGCGGTTTACAGAGTCAGCATATTGCCCCCAAACAATTTGGGTCCTCGTTTTACCCACTTCTGAAGGATGGAAGGCTGAGTCAACCTTGAGCCTGGTGGGATTTGAACTGCCAAATTGTAGGCAGCTGGCTGCAGAAGTAGCTTGCAGTACTGCACTCTAACCACTGTGCCACAGAGGCTCCTTTCTTGACTGCTGCGTACTATATTTCTTGACTGCTTTACTGTTTTACTGTTTTACTGTTGATGATGATGACGATAATGATGATATTATCCATTCAATCCTATTCAATTCTCAGGAATTCTACCAGCTCTCTCCACATCTTCTTCTGTGGCTTCTTTCAGTTGTTTTATGCTCTGCCTGGTGTTGGCTTTGAAAGTGTCTATGCACCTAGTTTTTTTTTTGGCATTTTTGTTTTCCTTTACTGCTGTTCATTTGAAGTACAACTGTCTTTTCCAGTGAGTCTGATCGCATGACATGAGTAAAATAAGCAAGGTGAAATGTTGTGAGTTTGTTTTTCATCAACATGTCTGATTTTATATGTTCCAGTATCTACTTGTTTGTCACCTTTGCTGTCTATGGAATGTTCAGGAGCCTTCTCTAACCATTATAATTCAAACAAGTTGATTTTCCTTGTTTCTAGTTTTTTTCATGGTCCAATTTCACAACCATAGGTAGCTAGGGGAAACATGATAGCATGGACTAATCTTCATTTAGTTGCCAGACTGATATCCTTGCTTTTCCATACTTGATTCATGCTCATCATTGCTGTCCAACCCAATGCTATTTGACACTATTTCTGGACTGCACCCACTGCTTTGATCAATCTGCAATCCTATGAAAGTGAATTCTTGCATGTATTTGATCTCTTCATCAAAATCGTTGTTCACTGTTATTTTGACATTTCCAATCCGCAGTTGTCATGAACTTAGTCTTTTTGATGTTCAGTAAGAGGCCAAATTTCTAGCTTTCTTCTTCAATTCTTTTGATCAGATGTTTCAAGTCTTCTTTGGTTTCTGAGAAGAGAGTTATGTTGTCAGAATATCAAAGATTGTTTATATTTCTTCCTCCAATTATTACTTTGATTTTTGATTCTTCAAGTTCCAGCTTCCTCATTATCACTTTGCCTTACAGGTTAAATAAGAAAGGTAAAATAATGCAACCTTGCCTTACTCCTTTCTCTGTTTTGAACTGATCAGTGTCTCCATATGGTGTTCACACTGTGACTTCCTGATTTTTGTACAGTGAGTGCACCAACTTGACCAGATGTGTTAGCATACCCAAGTCTTGTAGGACTCTCCACATCTTGTTATAATCAACCCAATTGAAGGTTTTCTTTTACTTAATAAAGCAGATGTAAAGTAGATGTTCTTTTGATGTTCTTGAGATTTTCCCATTGTGTAGCATAGAGTTGCAATATAGTCACACATGCACAACCTCTTCTGAAGCCAGGTTGAACACCTGGTAATGCCCTTTCTATGGTTGGCACCAGACATTGCTGTATGATCTTAAGCATTACAGATGAAATCAATTGTTCAGTAATTGGAGAAATCCTTGGATTCACCTTTTTTTTTGTGGCAATGGAAGGAATACTATCATCTCTCCATTTTTAAAAACCATGCTCACCTTCTGTATGCATGTATTTATGTGTCTGTTCATTCAGCATATATGAAAACTACACAGCTTTGTTTCACTTCTTTGCTGCATCCACTCTGCTTTTACCATGTTGTGTCTAGACTGTGGTTTCTCAATGTTTTTTTTCCAAAGACTGTGGTTTTGCATGAAGATAATGAAATGTTCTGGGATTCCCATTTTCCTAAGATATTTCACAGCTTGATATGTTTGGCATGATCAAAGCCTTTGATTTACTCACTTTTTCCGGCATCCATTAGTGGAAAAAAAAATCTCATGTTCCTCTTCATCTGCTTCTTGTCATATTTCTGTAAATATTCCATTAATTCCTATAGTCTTACAATTGGATAATAACTGGAATGGTAATCTAACCATTTATACTAGATGTTATTGGAGGAAGGAATACTTCTAAGATAACTTGGAGGTTGCCATCTCAACTGTGCAGAATTTCAGATTACTCCTTCCATTTTTATTCAATCTTGTTTAAGCACTTACTAACTGTGCAATAGGGTAAACTTACTTAAGCGATATAGTTTTGCGCTTCCTTTCTTACCATGCTCTATTTATAATGCAAGAGATCCAATGGATCAGCGGTTGAAGAGTCTGAGCTTGTGAGCTGGAAAGCCGACAGCCCCAGTTTGAAACTCAAGAGCCACGTGCAGAGGTGAGCTCCCATTACTTGCCCCAGCTCCTGCCTACCTAGCAGTTCGAAAGCATGCAAACGTGAGCAGATAAATAGGTATCACTTTGGTGGGAAGGAAACAGCATTCCATATACCTCAGTGTAAAGTCATGCTGGCCACATGACTACAGAAAGTAATTTTGGACAACGCTGGCTCCCTCAACTAAGAACACTATCCCCTAGAGTTGGACACAACTGGACAGGGGAAACCTTTACCTGTATTTATAATTCATAATTATTCTTCATGTTAAGCCAGTTGTAAGTTAATATTAGACAAGTCTGTTAATAGTGCCTCTCAGAAGCAACATATTATGAATGGTATCCTGTAATGTCTATTTCTAAAAGCAGCAGGAAAAGAAAAGGCTGAGTTGGGTGACAATAACATATCAAATAATTTATACATATAACATAAGTTAAATGAAAACTCTTTTTGGAGCTTACACTCTATATTGTCCAAGGCCAAGAAAAGAACAAGTGGTGTTTTTTTTTCAGCTTGGAGTGGAATACCAAATAAGAAAAGTTCTTTGGTACACTGAAGAGGTGGACAGCCTAAACACAAGGGCTCCAGCTACTGTACTAGTTCTTCCTGTAAACAGTGGCATATCACTAGGAAACTTAGAATTAAAAAGTACAATTTCATTCCATCCCAGCATATATTCACTAACCAAAACTTTTTTTATTGGATCATCTGAATTTTGAGACATTTATAAATCCCATCTCTTCCTCTATGGATACAAAGAGCACTGCATCACTTTGAACTAAGGTCTAGAGTTCTGTATTCAGGTGTTGGGTAGTTGAGATGATTTACTTTCACTTTACTTGTGTCACAAGAGACATCACAATCCTTTCATCTCCAAGCTTTGTGGGGTCTGGAAGTAATTCATTTCCCCATGTTGGGGAGCTCTTGCCTCATTTTGCCTCATATTGCTTGGTCTAAGAATTCCTGATAAATTTCAGACAGACTTGGCAATCAACCTTCCCTCTCTTGATTAATCCAACCAACCAAAATTTACCTCTCTTGATTAATCCTTCCAGTGTTAACCAATTTCGTACTCCTTGTAAAAGGCTTGATTTTTCCAATTGTATAAATATAATTTAATTGCAAACCTTTTCTTCAGTTTTCCAGCAAGATGTTAATCAGTATAATACTCCCTGTAAACATGCCCCTCTCTTATTTTTTTTGCTACTTGCAGAAACAACATGCCCTGATCCTTTTTTTTATAACCCCAATTGTAGCTGTTGGGAAAACATCTATAGTTAAATTTTCAATGAAAAAATATGTACCAGAGAAATGATGTCCCCACGAAGAGGGGGGACTTCATTCTACCAATTTGATTGTTGGAGGAAAAAGACCAAGTATAGACACATATCAGAATGTGTTAGTAGCAATACATTTTTTGTTCTTTCTGCTCAGTGCAGCAACAAGCCATGTTCAGTCCAGGAGGTGACATTACTCAAAGTGCAGTATGCTCTCCCATTAGTTGGCTAGAGTGACTGGGTCTTGCTTTTCTCGCTCTTGAGTACCTTCAAGTCAAGTCTCTGCAGTTTCTTTGGAAAGGTGTTTTGGGGCTGAGAGAAACTGCCCCAGTGTCACCCAGCAGAGTTCATGCCTAGGAAGGACTAGCACTCAACGTTTTCCAGTTTTTTTTTTGCCTGGTCCCTTAATCACTACACCAAATTGGCTCTCCTTGCTGTTCTGTACCAATTTTCTAGGTTCTGAGATTGATAGGAGCAAAGGCAGTCAAACTTCAGAATGCTTTGATGAAATAGAGGCCTATAAATTGTCACCAAAGTGGCCTATGTTTCAGAGTTGTTGGCTAAGTTATATGAGCTCATTAAACAGTTAAGTTGATAATACCATCACCTTTGTTGTCTTTGTTGTTACAATTGGCTTAGCTAAAGTGGTGTACTTGTATTCCTTTAATACTCTAAATAGAAATGACAAGCAACTGGCTTTCCACATACTATATGGATAACCCTGGAAAGAGACAGATGCTTTTATTATTAATTATTCTTCTCATCAAACAGGTCATTAGCACAATGCAGAGTCTCCAATTACAATTATACGCATGAGAGTTTAGATCTAAGCCTCAAGGAAATAACTAAAATCATTTGAAAGAAGAACAAATCAACACTTAATATTTCTCTCTTTCCCTCTCCCCCTCTTTTCTTTAATGTCTCCCTTTGCCTATATTTTTTAATGACTTGATTATTTTGTAATCCATGTTACAAACATTAGGAAACATGTCAAGATTTAATTTGCTACATTAGAAATACTTTTTACCCTTAGTCTTATGTTCATTTGAAATAGAATAAGCAGAGTTGTGCAGAACTTATTTTGTTTCTCTAAATGTGTTCTAAAATGGATTTGTGTCCTTCCTTCCTCCCTCCCTCCCTCCTTTGTGATTTTTTTCTTCTTTGCACAGAAATTAATTTGTAGTCTGAAGACAGTTCTGTATTCTGTCAGTTATATGGTAGCACAGAGAACATCAGCTTTTCCATTCTCTGAATGGATGTAGTCAACATAACAAAAGTTTTGATTTTAGAAATGTATTTAAAGAAAAATTTAGCATTTTAAAAATTGTGAAAAAAAGAATATTTTTCCCTGTAAGGTCAAATAATCTGAAAGAATACAGTGAATCTCGTTAATAAAAATGGTGATAGTCCACAAAGATTATTAGGTGCAAATAGAAATACATACTATTTCCATAGCAATAGCAATAGCACTTAGACTTATATAGCATTTTATAGTGCTTTACAGCCCTCTCTAAGTGGTTTACAGAGTCAGCATATCGCCCCCAACAATCTGGGTCCTCATTTTACCTACCTGGGAAGGATGGAAGGCTGAGTCAACCTTGAGCCTGATGAGATTTGAACTGTCAAATTGCAGGCAGCCAGCAGAAGTAGCCTGCACCACTGTAGCTCATTGCAAGGAAGATAAAGCAGAAATGGTAAATTGACCATTTTATTCAAAGTGGAGAATCTATTTAAGTATGTTTTTTGTTTGGATATGTGCTTGTGATGGAAAAAAATGAAATGTTGACGTTGGTTTTGTCGATTAGATAGATTTGTTGTCATGGAAATGGATAGTTATATACTAATGTGTAAAAGAAAAAAGTTGTTTTGTAGTGTGCTTAAAAGTATCAGAAGTCAACAGCTTTTTTTTCTTCTCTTGTACCTCACATTTCTTTTTCCTTTTTCTTTCCCCTTCCTCTAATTTCTTATTTCAATTTTTCTTTGTATTTTACATATTAAATAAATAAAGAATGTTTAAGAAGTTCATCAGTGTGTAGTAATGGCCTTTGCAATGCTTAACGTTCAACAATCTACTATTATCTCTAACAACATTGGGATGGCGCAGTATATAGGCAATATTTCTGTTTTCCCCTTTATTCCTTCTGCCCTGTATCTTAGTGATTTTTTTTTGTTTTGAGTAAGGGTACTTCAAATGGTACCTTAGCTTCTGTGACCATGTCTTTCTTTTAACTGGCCATCTCTGGCATGGGTTACTTCCCCCATGTTCTTTTCTAATTGACAATATTCCATATGGACTTTTTGGGGTGTTGCCTCTTGTGCTGTTTCCCTCCTGAAGATCCTTTCTTCCAATACTCTTATAGAATTTGACATTTTCAACTATAGATGGTACTCTCTTGATTTCAGCTGCAATGACTCTCATCTCTACACTTTGTCTAAAGAGACAATTCTGTCCTATTAAAATAACAAGTGCTTTGATACCAAGTTAGATAACGGGATTTTTTTTACATGTTACAAAGAAATAATAACTATACTTTATCACCTTTCCTTTGGGTGTATTTGATTCTGCCCACAACTTAATATTAACATGGTAAATCAAGAGACTTCTGAAAATAAAGATACTGTTGGTTCATATTCTAGAAAGAGAACTACTGGAACAATCTAACAAAGACTTGATACTAAAGAAATAATTCCCTTATTGTTTAACAAACATCTTTCTGATGTTGAAGTTCAAATCAAAATCCATAATGTTTCTTGCTGTATCAGTTAATTTAGCTTTCTTTTTTAACCCCCACCCACCCAGTGCTTCATCCTTCCCTCATTCTTTTTAAGTTGTTCACAAGTATTTTGAATAAAGCTTTTTTATTCCATGATTATACCACATTCCTGTATGCAATTGTAATATTTATTAAATCTCTGTTTACCATCTCAATAATAGACATTTAGGTCATGTTTTCGTTACCTAACTCATATCCCTTTCTCCTGTTAACAAAGAAAACTAATTCAATGCTTTGCATTGATACTACAGTTTAGTATTCATTTCTCAAAAGAAGGTATGACATTCACAATGTTTTCTTGCATATAATCTATTTCAAAATGGTAAAAATGGTCTTAGGAGAAGAAAGGGCATTTATTTTGAATCCTAACACGAACAATGTAGTATGATTATACTTTTAAATAGATATAAAAGAAACAGAGACATAAGAGACACAATTGAATAATCAGGGTATGATGAGATAATAATACAGTGGAAAATCTGGGGATAGTAGTTGTACCAACGGCTCAACATTTGGGCCCATAAGCTTATGAGGCCATAAATGAGAATCATTAAAAATATTTATTTCATCTGATTTATATGGTTGCCTAACTTGTCTAATACTATACTGGCCAGGATAAAACAAGAAAAAAATAAGCAAATTAAACCCAATGAAAAAAAATATCATACAGTTTTTTTTAAATCTGCCACTAACACATTAAGAAAGCATATGGCCAGGGTCAACGAAACATATTATATCTCCCCAGAATATAGGTTTGCTATCAAAAAGGCCCAAGTCTAGGGCAAAATAAGTTGTTAAAGGCTTCTGAAAAACCAAAAGACAGGACCATCCAAATCTCCTAGGGAGAGGAAGATCATTCCAAAGAGCCAGTGCAGCAAAAGTGAAGGTAGACCTTCTAGGTTTCATTAGATGACGTTGCTTTAAAAAGGTGATATAGAGCATGTCCAACCTGTGAACTCATGTGGCATGGGCAGAAATGGAGACAGGCAGTCTCCCAAATAACCCAGCCTTCTACAATTTTGTACATGATAATCAGCAACTGTATTGCACTCGGAAGCCTATTGAGAATTACTGCAGCTCGTAGAGCAATGGTACTACAGGTGTGAACCATGATACAATGAACTGGGCTGCCACATTATGGACAATTTCAGATTCCGCTTAGTTTTCAATGGTAGATGAGTGAAGAGTGCATAAGTATTGTTCAGTCACTAAGTCATGTCTGACTCTTCGCAACCCAATGGACCATAGCATTCCACCCCTTCTCTTTTTGCCTTCAATCTTTCTCCACCTCAGGGTCTTTACCAATGGGTCCCCTCTTCTCATCTGTTGGCCAAAAGTATTTGAGTTTCACCTTCAGAACAGCATAAGTAGGGACTGTTGCAGTTGACACACAGAATGGAGTTGCATAAAGGCTTTCTTGAACAGCTACATGGTCTTCTTAGAGTTAAGCCAAAGTCTGTTATTCTCTGTCTAGATCCCACAATTTCCAGATACTTGAAATAGGACCCTGACAGCATCACTTGGGGTGGACAATGGTGCCATAGCAAATTATGGCAGGGCTTATGCTGTTCTTGTCAAAACATTTTTTTTCTTTTCAGTGAGCTGAAATCCTGCAGATTACAGGACTTTGTACTTACTTGCATCTTACCAATTTCACTTCCTGTGGGCCTTGGGACAGTCAAGGGAAATAAGAGTAAGAAAGGCTCAGAAGAGAATAAATTAGACATCAACAAAGCAGAGGAAATAATAGCAGATGGATGTTCTTTGGAGTGTCTCTTATCTCACCTTTGCTACTAAATTACTTTTTCTGAACAGCAAATTTCATCCATCTGCTGTTATTCTCCTTGCTTCCCTGATTTCTCATTCCAGTTAATATGGGGATTCAGACAAGTTTCAAACAAATAACTGAAATGTGAGGTTGAGAATCCATAGTCCACAATGAGGATAAAATGAATGGATATTAAAATACACTAATGAACATGTAGATGGAAAGAAGGCATCCAGCTATCCAGCTCCACAAATGGTGCAGAGATGACAGCAGATCAGAATAAGTTGATAGGTTTAATTTTAGAGTGGGATTATTAGTTTTCTTTGCCATTTAATGGCAGTTTGGAGACAAAAAAAATGTGCTTTGAATGAAGAACATTTTAGATGCTACAATGTCTCCAATATGTCTATGTGAATAGAAGATCAGGCAGCAGATGAAATAAAAAACTTACTATATGAAACTTGAAAACACCCTGCCTGTCAGCAAGTCTGGATGAGTGGACACTTGATTTGACCAAGTATTTGCAGCTGAATGATAGAACAGATTTTTTATAAGACTTCAGATTCTGAAACATTGCCCAAGGAGCTGTGATGGTGCAGTGGTTAGAATGCAGTATTGCAGGATAATTCTGCATTCCCACTGCCAGAAGTTTGATCCTGGCTGGCTAAGGCCTTCTATCCTCCCAAAGTCAGTAAAACAAGGACCCAGATTGTTGGGGGCAATATGCTGATTCTGTAAACCACTTAGAGAGGGCTATAAAGTACTATAAAGAGGTATATAAATCTAAGTGCTATTGCTTTTGCTATATCCAGATAAAATGGGATAGGAAATACTAGGCTCTGAAAAAGTGCTCCCAGTCAGAATATAAACACCTTTCTAGAGGCATCTAAAGTCTGATCTGTTAAAAGTTTCCTATATTCTGTAGAGGAGGAATCATCATCATCATCATCATCATCATCATCATCATCATCATCATCATCATCATCATCATCATCATCATCATCATCATCGCCATTGTCTATCCACTGCAGGTTGATGGCCTCTTCTGCATGTTTCCAACCAATATGGTTCTGAACTTTTTTTTGCCAATTGGGCTTGCAATACTTGCTGATGTCATCGATCTATCTTGTTTTAGGTCTCTTTCGTGGAGTGAAAGAGTGTACATTCATTCTGTAGAGTGAATCTCAGTAAATAACAGTGGAGAGGAATTTAAACTGAAGAAGTTTCACTCTTTGAATGTAATAATTACGAGAGAATGCCAAACTATTCTTCAAAGTAATCTTCTGGTTTGATGAATAGTTGGATTGATTATGCACCAGCCTTAGCAACTACATAGTGTTCACCCTTAGCAACCACATAGATAGACCTTATCTAGGATGACTTGCCTCCAACCTGGTCCTTGAGGTTTTCCAATGGTGCACCTATCACTGCTGTAATTGAATCCATACACCTTGCTATAGGTGTCCTCATTTTCAATTTCCTTCCACATTTCCTAGTATTATAAACTTCTTAAGAGATTGATGAATCCTACATTCTGATAATAATACCTGATAATCAATGGCAAATCTCAAATTTTATAGAAATGGGAATGTCACCATTTTGTCAGAGCAAACAGGATTTTACTAACATTTATAATTAGCCAACTTATTTCATTAGGACAAGGACTAGTGCAGGACAAGATACTGAAATTCCCTGCATTGAAGATTTTTCTTATTAATTTCAAAAGATGATTATTGTAACGAAAGACTAAAGACATATCACTTCACTGGGAAGCAAGATGGTCTGTAGTAGTTGTTCAAGAGTTTTTAACCACATTTGAAAAAGTAAATTAAAATTTGAATCTCCATGTTATTTGATTTCATTGTTAACATGGATTTATACTGAATTCCAATTGTCATTGGGGTTAAGATTGTGATTAGAGTTAGGACTAAGGTTAGAACTCCATGAATTTGTCCAGTAAAATAGATCTTGCCAATTGATTTGTAGAGTATCAGTAGAGCCTCTCATGTTTTGAGACTGCCTTATCTGTGTTTCTTGGTAGAATATATGGAAAAATACCACTAGGATCGAAATACACTTAGGGTTAGGGTTATGTCTCCAAGAATTTGTAGTGGAAAATAGATACTGTCAATAGAATTGTAGAGTATAGATATGCCTAAGAGGCATTTCATGCCTTATATATGTTTCCTGGTAAAATACATGGAAAAATCCCACTACGATGGATAGCTACTAAGGATTAAGGTTAGGGTTACGGCTAGTTTTGAATCTAAGGGAGGCGGAAACTGAAGTTACAGTACAAATTAAGGAGATACATGGTTTAATGCTAAGCAAAGGACTATTATAAAAATAGAATGTAACAATCCTCAGTTGATTTTCAAATTACTAAAATGTTTGGGGAAAAAAATAAGCGGATATTTTCCCTTTTGCTAAAATAGATAGCCATAAACCATCAGTGCGTGGAAAGGAATACAATAAAGTTCCTGCATAATTTTCCCTAAGCAGTTTTGCTTTCTTTTGAAAGAAACACTTTTACAAAATTAGTCCTGAGTTCTGCCTATTGTAGTAGCAGGTTTCTATTTTTGCTTGCAACTGAGTGCTGTAATTCACTTAAACGATGATCTGTGTATCTGTATTATTTCTGGGATATAAAGGAAAAAAGAACCAATTCCTGGCATTTAAATGACTCTGTTCTTTCTTTTTTCTTTTTTAGTTTATATGTATTTTAATAGCATGAAGGTTAGCAGGGCCAATGTTAGACTTGATTAAACTTCAAGAAAGATGATAAGAGCTCTTCTCACATGCTGTATATATTTCAAAGTTATGATAATCAGTTTTACAGTTCATATTGTTGTCAGCTGAAACTTTCCAGTTAATGAAGACTACAGAACTAAAAATATGGTGAAGATCAGCATAATATAAAATGTGTTTGGTGTGTAAAGTCCACATTTCTTTCACAGTGAATAGGGTGCACAACAACTGTAAACTAAAAACCTAGCTAAGGTAATTGAATATGCTGATGAGTTTTAATCAGATATAGAAAGGAGTTGAACAGTTCCAGTCTAGAAAGTTGACAATTCATCAGACAGGTGTGAGATCAAAACTAAAATAGCGTTTGGGTGATTCTATAGGGTTTTGTTAAAGACAAGAGCTGATCCCACCTGGATCATAAACTTGTCTGTGTTATTTGGATTAAAAGAATCTTTCACTTATTCCAATATGTAATATGAAGAAAATGACTATAAAAATAAACAGTTTTCTTTGGAAAAAAAATCTATCTTAGATTTTTATTCTGGCTTTTTAAATTTGGTTAGTTCAAGATGGTGAACTATCTCCTGCCTCCTATTTCTCCAGAACAACAACCCTATGTGGGGAATTGAAGTGAAATTGATAGAAGATTCCAGACTGACTGACAAAAAATGCCCCCTGTGCATGTAACATATGAATAATTATGTATGTATGTATGTATGTATGTATGTATGTATGTATGCATGTATGTATGGTATTCAGCTTTGTTTGGGTATTTTCCCATGTCATTATAGTTGTGCTTTTAAAGTTGTAGTGACATTATGGCAGAATCTCATCTGCCATCATCAGGCTTGTGTGTTGGGTTCATCTTCATCGTGTGTGTCAGGCTTTCACAGCCGTTTCTGTTTTAAATTTGGTGCAAGCCTTGTGCTTTCTTAGAATGGTTTTTTCTTCATCCTGATTGGTTGGGAGTCTTGGTCTGTGTTTATTAGTGTTGGAGTTTGCTGTGTTCTGCTTGATTGGTGTTTCTAATATCTTCTGTCTGTTTTGCATATAGACAAACACCCACCCACCCATACACACATACATATTCATTTTCATTGATTTTCACGGGTGCAGGTACACAGGTTTTGGCATGTTCAGCTCTGAGTTCTATTGTTGTGACATGCTGGGTTTTGTCCCAGCAACGAAAACCAACACCGGATCCAAAACAACACATGACGCCACCACCAATGTCCCTCATCAGACTCAAACCCAAACCCATCCAATAAACGAAAGGCAACCACCATCCAGAAACCAGACCATGGCTGCATCACCAGCTGCCACACCTCCTGACCCCCAAACTAAGGAAACTGACACATGGCATAAACACATAGCCAGACCTCAAACTCGGAGCCAAACCAAAACCCATCACAGCCATCCGCTCATGATATCACATCACGGAACTCAGGAGGTTATACCACAAAACCTCAGGATGTTGCAACACAGCCAATGACCCAGGAGATTACAGCACAAGACCCAGGATGTCACAACAATAGAACTCAGAAGGTCATCACACAGCCCATTACCCAGGTCGTTACAACACAGGAGGCAGATAGACACAAGCCAATACCTCAGCCACACATGTTCTTACAAAAAAGCCAGCCAATCTGCAAACATCAACTCCATCAACTAATCAAGAACTGACAACACAGCCAACCAGCTCATGGGTATTAAATTTTGATCTCAGCAGTTGCGTAGGAATGCGAGGTCACATAAAATGGAAGCTCTTTGGACTTCAAGTTTTTCATAAGTCCTGGTCAGATGGTAGGTTTCCTCCCCGTAGAGGTGCAATATTTGTTTTCTGAGGTTTTCGCGGGTATTTGTATGTGGATCTTTGGTTATTCAGGTTTTCTCCCGCGTAAAATTGGAAGTATCTAGGTGACGTTTCGATGAAGTCTCACTCATCATCATCAGGCTTGTGTCTTCGGCTTTGTGCTTCTCGGAGTAATGTGAGCCACAGGACATGAGATTGACTTTAAAAATACCAGAACTATTGCCAAAACTGAACACTTCAACAACAGAATAATCAGAGAAGCCATAGAGATAGAAAAATGCCCACACAGCATGAATAAATGAGATGATACCTCCTGCCTACCAGCCATTTGGAAACCCGCCCTCATTAACAAACGAGTACCTAACATGAAGAATGACACCAGACCCACACCCACGAGGGCCACACAAGATGCTACCACCACACTTCCACGTAGAAAGCAGACTCACACCCACATAGATGATGAGACATGACCACGGACCAGAAGCCATACTGTAGCTGCATCACTACCTGCTTCAAACCCCTCCGACCCATACATGAAGTGAACGGACGCCCACCATGAAGATGTGGCACAACCACGAACGCGAAGCCAAACAACAGGATCACAGTTCACCAGCTCAAATCCCCCGGCAACTAAGACTAACCTGAGCACAACCAAGCCCCCACCTGAACAGAACACACCCCCAGCCAATCAGAACACAGCCAACCCTCCAACCAATCAGAACACAGCCAAACCCCCTACCAATCAAGTCACACCCCCACTGGCAGTTAAAAGGAAGCAGCAGCTGCAAGCTCACATTACTCCAAGAAGCACAAAGCCGAAGACACAAGCCTGATGATGATGAATGAGACTTCATCGTAAACGTCGCCTAGATACTTCCAATTTTACACGGGAGAAAACCCGAATAACCAAAGATCCACATACAAATACCGGCAAAAAACTCAGAATATATATACTGTACTTCAAAATTAAATGAAATGTTATTAAATCTAAGGAAGGCTGCTTAAAGATGTTATTTATTTAAATAAATAAATAAATACACTTTAGATTATATGTGTCTTAAAGCCCGGAATAGTTTAAGGCTTATTGGGGGGAATTGCCATTCTTACTATGAAGTTTCTCAATTACTTAATAGCAAAAGAGATTATTTAGAAGATGCCTCTCCAGAAACTCAGCTTTCTGGTATATGGAAGAACACTGACTCCAGTATGACTTCCAGGTTATGGAATACATTACTCAAGAAGTCTTGTGTGGTCTCTAATCCTTCCAGTATTTAGAAAAATGGTAAAAATCACAAGTTTCTTAGCAAATCTTATACTATTACTTGATTCTGATGACATTTACTGATTTTTCTTGCCATATTTTATATGACAGAAGTAAAAAATTACTTTTGAGTAAGAGATAAATAGAGAATATACCAGGTTTTTCTCCCTTCTCTAGGCCTTACTGGGTTACCTGTTGGTGTAGCTGCCTCCAGCCCAGATTCAAGGGAGATGCTTTGGTAGACAAGATCTATGATGAAGGGAATCATCCAACAAGTCACTTGGAGAGAGGACTGAGGCCAATACAGCAAGGGATGCCTAATTATGCCATACCTAGGGAAGTAGACCAGGACTGGCTGGGCCATAGAGCTGACAAGAAGCTGTCTGAAGATCTGACAAAGAAACAAAGATAATCCAAGGCAGTAAACACAAGATTTCTGGCAAGACAACTCTGTCTTAGCATCTTGACCAAAGGATGATGTGAATTGGGTAGATACTCACTGTTTGTGTTTAGGTATTTATTCTGTGATTGAGAAACCATTGACCCTTTGAGGAAATTGTTGAGTTGGGTGAGTGATATGTTCAGCAAAGTTACTATGTGTGAAATTATTCTTGTATCTGTGTAACTCTGGTTGTAGCTTTGTTTGGTTACTCTTTTAATACAACTTTAAACATTTCACTGATGACATCTCTATATGGGTCTATTCTTTGTGGTATGTGTGAGAAGTGATATACAGTGAAGAACTCTCTTTAGAATTTCCCCTTAGCAGGATTTTCCCCAGAATACTTCATTCCACTTACATGTTTAAATAACGTTTATTATATTACTAAATGATTCTTTGTCAACCTTGTAAACCAATGCTATCCTTGCAAAGCAAAGAGACAACCAGCCTAGAACTAAGGATAAATTTTTTGAGAGTTAGAACAATTAATCAGTGGAACAACTTGCCTCTAAAAGTTGTGGGTGCTCCAATACTGGAAGTTTTAAAGAAGATATTTGTCTGAAATGGTACTGGGTCTCCTGCTTGAGCAGGGGGTTGGACTAGAAGATCTCCAAGGTCCCTTCCAACTCTGTTACTCTGTTCTGGAAAATGTTAAATAATTGTAATAAATTTCCCATGTTGGCTAAAAGTGGTCATTGTTATTTTTATCAGTTTCTAGGATTTAAGAGCCTGTGTGCCTAGATTCAACACCCCCATAGTAATATTCTCACAGTTCACAAGACATTACATTTTAGCTTCAGCTGTAAAAAAAAAAAGTTGACCTGCCTGATAGAGATGTTGTAAGGACAAGTTCAATAAAGACTGTAAACACACCATTGCTACGCCTATGATAAATGGTCGATGCAGAATTTTTGACAGCAGAGTGAAAAAAAACTGGTCAGTAAGCAATGTTCAGAAGTATTAAAGTATTCAATTTTTATGTGTGTCTGTGTATATGTGTGCAATCAGCTTCTTCAAATTGATGTAGCATACTAGACAAATTATTTCTGCTTTATTTAAAAAAAACAAAACAGATTATTTTCACTGGATTTTATGTTTTGATTTATCTGGGAGAAGGGAGAACCTTTGCTGGGCTGCATTTGAAACTATGCAGTATGCGAGAATTGTCATCTCCACAGAATTTGAAATGAGAACCTATTTGGCTCCCGAAGAAACAATAAAGTGGTATTAAGAGGCTGAAGGATTTGGTTCTCTTGGTGTTTCCTGAGATGGAAAGGTTTATGTGGAAAAAAGAAATGTTCTATTTTTTAAAAAGGAGCAAGGTAATCTTAGTTCCATTCCACAAGAGGTCCAGGCTTAACATGACAAATGGGAGGAAGTCTCAGCCTCTTTTAACTAATTTTAGTTGGGACTAAAACATGTTTTAACCATAGGAAATTGGCAGAAAGAACAAACAGAAAATTATTCTTTCTCAAATGACTGCAACAGTAGTTTCAGCTGTTTTATAGATTACATTTTAATGGTTAATTGTGCTAGATGCTTAGTGATACAAATTCAGGCTGTCTGTGATACAAATTCAGGCTGTCTAATAGTTGACAGCTTTGGTTCCATTGCCTGAGTGGTCATACTAGGAGAACTACTAATCACAATTGAATCCAGTTGTCCATCCACTTCAATTGCTCATTCCTGATGTTCCCCAATGTGATGCTTAGGGTAAGGCTGCCATCTCTGGGCTAAAAAACTTTTGAGTGGCTACTGATATTTCAGTTTGCTATATCTGTTTACTGTAACCTAGTGGTTGCCTAGAAGAATGCAGACCATATATGGTAGGGCCATCTTAAGTCTACAGTTGTCCTAATTGCCAATCAGCATCGCTAAACAGTAATTTTATACCCTAGGTATCAGACAAAGCTAAAGTTGAACATGTGTAATGCCTTTGTTTTGTAACTTCCTCACAATTAATTTGGTTGACAACCTAGGATGGAAGAACCCATAACGTTCTTTTCAGCATTGTACAAAATCAGAAGACTGACAAACCAAGTTGTCAGTCAGTACCCATATACAGTAGACGATTTTCATCAAAAACCTACTGTCTATCTTGCTTCACAGAATAAATGTGCACTTGGAGCTCACAAATACACTTGAAGTGTCATGATGGCTTTCTTCTCAATTTCCTGCCTTTGAAAACCTGGAATATTAAAATTAACTCTTCCTATGAGATGGATGCCTATCTTTAATTAATTAATTAATTAATTAATTGCTGTTAGTGTCTAAAAACAGGGACTGCTTAATGCCTTGTATTTCCATAATGCAGAGCAGAAAGGGGATTTGATCTTAGTTGATAACTCTAGATAGTGCTGTCATCTGAAGAAAGGATAATGGCAGCATTCTAATGCTAATAGATGTTTTTCATGCATGCAAATTTGGTTCTTCTTTCCCCTTCCTTCCTTTTCACACATAAGAAGCAACACACACACACACACACACACACACACACACACACCACAATCATCAACCTCTAGCATGGGGCTAATATAATATAAATAATAGATCAAAATACAAATATAGATCACAGGCAAACAATACCTTTAAAATTAAACTTGCACTTTATGAAAAGAAAACTCCTTTAAAGGAATAGAGTAAGATTGTGTTGTAAATCATGGAAATGATAGCTGGGTGATGTAGAATGATAATTAGGGATGCTAAAGCAATGCTCTCAAAAGCTGCTTCCTTCTGTCTTGTTTAATATCAGAAGCATCTTAAATATATGGATATTGTTAATGGCAAAGTTTGCACTCTTATAACAATGCCATTCACTAGAAAGAAAAACCTATTAAACCTAGGACAGAATTATTTGTTAACACATGATTTTTCAGCGGGTGATTCAACTCTCATTAATAATAGGCAACATTAGTATTACTGACCTAGGTTGTAAGGCAAGGGTAAGGCAGTTTTTGGTCCCATGATGATGCTGAACTATAACTTGCAGAGCTAATGATGGTTGTGCACAATTCTGCGCTCTTCAAACTAAGGATTATTGAGTTTTATCATAGGAGGGGTACACCATTCATTTATTTAGTACACATCCTAAGACAGTGGAAGAAAAGCAAGGCTAAACAATATAATCTCTCCCTCCTGCTCTGAGCCCCAGATATGGTCTCTGCATGTCCTGGAAAGCAGCTGCTTTTGATTGGATGGATCATACTTTCCTTGGCGTCATTCCTCTATTTGTGAAAGGTTTTATATGTGAGAATGTCATTTTATATCATCTCCCCATCTGTATTACATTTAACTGCTAGCTGCTAGGGAAATAAATTGGGGAGTTGAACATGGTGAGGACAAAGTAGAGGAACTTTGTGGTAATTTATGGTGTTTAGATGATGATTTAAAAATTGATCATATGGCATTCTGGCAGAACTCTGTCATCTAAAAGTATCCAAAATACAAGAAGGCCCCCTCCTTCTCTTTCTTTCTGTCTTCTTCAATGCTCAGGATTATTTATTATTAATTGAAGTATCTCTAGAACCAGGAAGCTCTTCTAGCACTATAAACAGCTGCTATTTCTCTTTCTTTCTGTCACTCTACACATGCACACCAACATAAATAACCATATTGTAATCTCAGGAGCAAGACTGGTTCTTTGAAGCAATTTGGTCAACTTTTCTGTACTTGAAACGTGGGCTTATTATTATTGGAGTATTATTGGAGTATTATTGGAGTACAACTGGCCCTGTGTGTGTGCCATATCATGAAGAGATCTACAGTTCTGGAGACAACTATAGAGAATGGACTGTAAGTTCATTGCCAAAGTGAACAGGGGACTAAATATCTCTTCAGGAGGCCCTGCCAACAGCAAACCCTCAACAGTGCTGAGTGGGACAAGGTTATAAAATCTATTTGATTTTTAACTAAAATTAAATACGATTAATACAGTTCCTATCTAGTATTTGCAAACAGGTATCAGTTTCTGAGGTACCTGGGTATCAGTTTCTGAGGTACCTGTACTCAAGACTTTTTGGAGCTGTATGTAGCCTTAGAATTTCAAGTTAAAACTGTTAGGAATATGAGTCACCTAACAGCTATTTGGGTTAAAAATATATAAACCAGGATAAACATTTAAAACTGTATCTTTAAGAAAATGCAAAACTGTAATTAGGTGTGGTTTCTCAAACAGCCATAAGATGGAGCCAGAAACCTGGTTTGTCTTAGTCTGAGTCTCAGAAGAGAGTGTGAGTGTATCTCTGTTTCCTTCTGTTGGAAAGTATTGCTGTTGCTCCATTTCTTCTAATTGACTGATATTACTGGATTTAATGTAAGTCTGATACTGAACTGTTTTTTGACACTGGACTTTGATATTTGGATTATCCCTAGATTGAAAACTGACTGATTTAACTTGTGAATGACTTTGGATTGCTTATTTTGGACTTTGCTTAAACCTTTTCTGGAAGTAAAAAACCTACATTTACTGTACAGTGTATCTGTGTGCTCTGTGTGTATTATTCAAACACTTCTCTCAAATATGTCTCCCTGTATGCACTCATTCTCCTAACGGGGAATTACCTCAACAAAAACCCTCTCTTCTGGGAAGATTTGACATGTTGACAGATAGAAGAAACTGATTTCTAAATGTTGGGTTTTTTCATGTCTCTCAGTCTCACAATATCAGAGATGCCATACTTTTCTCATCACCGTTTCCATCCAGTCATTTGGTTGGAAGAGAAAATGGCTGTGAGTATTTCCACTATTTACAGCTAGAATACAAATTGGATCTATTTTCTATTCATGAGTTGGTATTAAAATATTGAGAAATTTATAACAAGTGGACCTCAGGCATATTTCACTGTTTATGTTATGAACTCATTCAACTTTCGCTTAGAGAAGGGGCCATTCTCTATCTTGGAATAATATTTTCCCAAGTGGATAAGTAGCGAAAATGGATGGTTCATACTGGCTCTCCATTCTGAACTTGCTGTTTAGACCTCAGCAGTGTGTAAGTGATTTGCTCATTGTTGGCTTTACTATATTGGCTTAGTTCTCATATAATTAAAACAGGGTGAGTTTTATTCCATACTGAGAGACTAGCAGAGAAGGCAAGGTGAAAATAAATGTTAAATTCTGCATATTCTACCCTATTTCAGATTCCTGAAAGCCAACACAGTTTTTCCATGTGAAAAATTCTGTGACAATTTTCATCCAGCCTGGTGTTTTATGAAAGACAGTTGATGAACAACACAAGTAGGGGAAGATGATGTGGAGCTCTTGTCCTCCTAATGGGCATTTGGTTAGTTGTTGCTGTTATTTACTATATTTATATGCAATGTGCAACACAATGACTGTAGGCAGTTTACAAATGATTTAAAACATGAAAAACAAGATAAATAAAATAAGTAACAAAAAAGAAAAGAATAATAGTGATAGCAGGATAACTGACCAGGTGGAAACAAAAGGAAACAATCTAAGTAAAAAGGGGCTTCAATCACACTTGCCAAAAAATTGGATCTTAAGGCTCCTTCAAAGCATCAGCAAGATTGGGGCTTTTAGATCTTTTGGGGCATCTCATTCCAGAGGGCAGGTGCTGCAACAGAGAAGGCACACTTCTTTTCTTTTTTTTTGTAAAAAGTTTTATTATATTTTTCCACATTTTAATAACATCTTTTTTTTAGTGAACATGATTCCAGGTTTTCATATTTCCATACAAACATGACCTTGATTACATATTCATCTTTCACATTTAATTTCATATCTTATTTTCTATCAATTTTCTCAAATACTTTCTTCAAACTTATTTTATATATTTTCAATTCATTTCTTAACCTATTTATTTTAACTTTAAATAATTCTCATATCTTCATATTCATTGTGCTTTATACTTTTATCTGTCAGGTTTGCAATTTCATCGCGTATTCTTATTTCATCATTTCAAAAATTCCAACTAAATTCAAGCATTTCAAAAAATGTTCCCCCACAATTACCAATTTGAGTGTGCCACCCCTATACTTTATATATCATTTAATTAGTTCCTGTTTAAATTCCAATAATCATTTAATTTTTAATTATCACCTTAAGAATTAATAACAATAATCTCCTAACACCTACATAACACGTATACCTTTTAAGTCAGATTCTGCATGGCACTTTCCCCTTCAGTTACATCACATCATTTATAATTTCAAAAAGAAAAGTTAATCTATTCAATTAATCATAAAAACTGATATTAATCTCCTTACAGCAATCCTCATAATTCATTTCAACAATATACTTAAATTCATTAAACATAGTTAATAAACTCATCATAGTTTCTCTTTTTTCACATTTATTCTATTTATCTCTATTTATAGTTTGATTAAAAAAACAAGTATTCTAATAACAAAAAAGTATCAGTTCCAATCTTTCCATTTTAAAAATCTATATTTTCCTACTTTCTAGGTAATTTATTACTTCAAATACATTTATACTACACCTCATCACCTTGCAGAATCCCCTTTCTTAATCCTTATTTAACCATTATCTCTATGTCTTTTGAATAAACAATTTCTTTTTATTTTTTTTGATTTCCACATTTCTTTATTTCCTGGTTCTTTTTCTTATTACTTCTTTTTTCCTTCATTTTCCCCTCCTTTTCTTACTCCAGTTTTTATCCCCCTTCCTCTTTAAAACTTCCTTCTGTGATACCCTTTTCTGCTGTTCCCTTTTACTTTGTTTGGTTTTCAAAACATTCCCCTTTTTAATTGCCTCCTCAAATCTCCAAGTTTTAATTCCCATTCTTTCCCCCCTTCACTTTAATATTCATTGCTCCGATTGTTCATTTAAGATGGCCTCTTCTTTAATTAGCTCCTCCTCTTCTGGCACTCCTTTTTGTTCTTAAACACTTTTATATGTTTTTGTAGATTTTCACGGGTACAGATATGCAGGTCTTGGCGTGTTCGGGTCTTTTCCCGTGTAAGATTGAAAGTATCTTGGTGATGTTTTGACGAGGTCCCACTTGCCATCTTCAGGCTGGTGCTTTTGGCTTCATGCTTGTGCGAGCAAAGCGTGATCAGAGCTGCCATCTCTCTATAAATACTGGTGGGGAGGTGTGGTGTGCTGGCTCTGTTGCAAGAGGGCTTGTTGGCTGTGTTGTTATTTCTTGATTGGTTGATGGAGTTGATGTTTGCAGAATTGGTTGGCTTTTTCATAAGAACCTGCGTGGCTGAGGTGCTGGCTGTATGTCTATCAGCCTCCTGTATCGTAACGACCTGAGTAATGGGCTGTGTGATGACCTTCTGAGTTCTATTGTTGTGACATCCTGGGTCTTGTGCTGTAATCTCCTGTGTTGTAATGACCTGGGTAATGGGCTGTGTGATGAACTTCTGAGTTCTATTGTTATGACCTCCTGGGTCTTGTACTGTAATCTTCTGGGTTGTTGGCTGTGTTGTAGCATCCTGAGCTTTTGTGGTGTAACCTCCTGAGTTCTGTGATGTGATATCCTGAGTGGGTGGCTGTGATGTAACTTTCCGGGTTTTGGTTTGGCTCTGAGTTTGAGGTCTGGCTATGTGTTCATAGCATGTGTCAGTTTGCTTGGTTTGGGTGTTGGGTGTATGGCAGCTGGTGATGCAGCTGTGGTCTGGTTTCTGGATGGTGGTTGCCTTTCGTCTATGGGATGGGTTTGGATTTGAGTCTGGTGAGGAAGATTGGTGGTGGTGTCATGTGTTGTTTTGGGTCTGGTGTTGGTTTTTGTGGATTTTCACAGGTGCAGGTATGCAGGTTTTGGTGTGTTCTGCTCTGAGTTCTATTGCTGTGACATTCTGGATCTTGTACCAGCAACGAAAACCAACACCAGACCCAAAACACGCTTTGCTCGCACAATATTTACTGGTAAATATGTAAATAAATATATAAATATGTAAATATATAAATATATAAATAAATATATAAATATATGGTAAATAAATATGGTAAATATCATATTTACTGGTAAATATGGCGACCAAGGCAGCTGCATAGCCACGCCGCTGGAAGCCCGAAGGAGAGAAAAGTACCAGTAACTAAATTCAGATACAGGAATAGAGGTAACAAAAGTAACAAAAATACATAGATTAGGTCCTCGGGATCTACAAAGTAGCAGCGTAAGGATTCGGATGGGAGCAACTAGCCGATCTGGAGTGAGGGGATCCTGCCAGGGTCCAGGAATCCCGTTTTAAGCAGCTTTCCTTTGTTGGGGAGACGACGGGCAGCGAAGGAAGAAAAAAGTCGGAGGAGACGCTGCTGCCGCTGCCCCTGCTACCGCCTCGCTCAGAAGAGAGAGGGAGGAAAGCTCCAACTGTGGCTTTTTCCCTCGGACTGCTGAGTGAGAATCTGACTTTTCCCAGGAGCTACCCAGCCCAGAGAACGATCACCTTTGGAGCCGGTGAGCGCCCAGAGAATGATCATCTTTAGAGTTGGTGAGATTCATCCCATCCTTACAGGGCGGTAAGCACCAGGAGCTGTGAGTCTGTCTCCAGAAGTTTGCAGCCAGGGTGTGAAGCAGACTGCCTCCTCCCTGCCGCCCCCATTTCCCTCTTCCCTCTCTTCTCCCCACCAAATTGCTACTCCAGGAGTGATAGAAACAGAGGTATATTGAAGCCGTAAAAATATAAACTGTTTGAATTTACCAGTGCAAGACAGTGCCTCTTTCTCTTAAAAGCAACAAACTTTGAAAGTGTATTCAGTTAACTAGGAGGGGCCCAGAAATCTCATTCATCAAGGGAAAACAAAACAAAGAAGAATAGCTGGTTTTCCTCTGTTCTTAGAAGCGAAGCCCTTTCCTTCACTCGGTCAAAAACCCTTGGAACATTGTATTACAACTTCCTGTTTACAGAGCGATAAATCCCTCTCATCCAGCTGCTAGTAAAACAATTAACCCGTTCCTTGCAGACTCTTAATACTACCTCATTACCTCAAAACTTACAACTTTTCTACCTCATCACCTATATCAACGATTAGATAATCAATTTCTACAAAATATTTTATTAATGGTTTAATTGATTTATTGTTTTTAATTGATTAGTGTGATTAGAGTGTTTAGTGCAAATAGTGTGATTACTGACTAGTTTAAAAGATCAAAATTCATGTAATTTAATTGAATAGCAAAATCATTGATTTAGTGAATTTAAATCAACAGTGTGATTAATGATTAGTGTAATTAATTGATTAGTGATTAGAGTAATTAATTGATCAGGCTGATTGTTGCTCAGGAATATTATCTGACTTGAGAGATTACTGCAATTGATTGTTTGATGTAATATTGGCTATATAGATTACCCAAAATCGTTCCTTTAATTAATTCAATCAATGTACTATTTTTAACAACCCTACCATGCCAAAAAGAAAATTGTACACCTATCCACAACCTAAAGAGAAGATAATCCCCACCAATGAACCACAAGACTCCTGCACATGCCTTAAATGCTACAAAAATCTAAAGGACAATGAAAACTCCATCAAATGTTCTCTGTGTAAAAAATACATTCATCATGACTGCTTGGGATTACCTGAGCAAATGATTCAATACCTAGAATCATCCAATGAGTTTCCATATTTCTGCAAATCATGCAGACCCAAACTGGATCTGTCTGTAAGAGTTGATACCATCGAAACCATTGAAACATCCCCTACCATCGAAACCATTAAAACATCCCTCAACACCATAGTAGCATCCCTGGACGCCATAAAAGAAAGAATATCCAACCTTGAAAAAAAGACACAACGCAAAAACCTGAACATCCAATAGATACAAACCACATCTCTACCCAACAACCACAATCCAATCCAAAACCCAATCCACAAATAAACACAACCCAGACAAATATTGACATCCCAATCCTCATCAAAGAAGCCGTTGAGCGTGAACGGAAACGTCCAAACGCCATCTTATTTGGTCTAGAAGACATCAATGTCAATGATGACATCACAACTGTCCGAAACATCATCAGAGATTATCAAGCATCAACCATCTCCGCTGATGAAATACTTGACATTTCCGCATCGACCGAGAGCTCAAAAATAGAGACGGCTCTGTGGCCCCACGCTTGTGCAGGGTCATTTGCAAAAATGAATCAAGCAAACGTAAATTCATTTATACTATAAACTCACTCGCCAAAACCAACACCAACCATAAGAACCTCCGTTGCCGCCCTGACCTAACCATACAGCAACGTGCCCGCTCCCGTGTACTCCGCATCGAACTCAAAAACCGTCTAGACAATGGAGAGAAGGACCTGTACATTGACTACCATGCTGACTGTATCAAAAGTAAGCCACGCAACCCAATACTCAGCTTTTACCCTCAACCACAACCCTACCTCAACCGATCCACCATCACACAAGACTAGGCACGCACGCCCCCAACTACCTCAATTCCAACTACTGCCGGCCTCAAATGCAAACTACTCAATGCAAGAAGCCTCATGAATAAAATACCTGAATTTCTCATCCTCCTAAATATGGCTAACTTCGACATTATATTTGTCTGTGAAACATGGCTCAATGCATCTCTCCCTGACTCCATTACCACAGTAAGAGACTATCATGTTTACCGATCAGATCGTGAAAATCGTCGAGGAGGTGGTGTTGCTATATTCTATAAAAAATCCTTACATCTAAAAAATATCCAAGATACCCAGGAGCTTGCCCTTCCTGAAACCATCATCTGTGAACTATCCTTAAATATCACAATTCGATTCTTACTATGTTACAGAGCACCTGATTATGACATCGAACATGTAAACAAACTAAATACATTACTAACATGGGCTGCATCCTGCCCATACCCTTTTATCCTTCTTGGTGATTTCAATCTACCTCATATTGACTGGACCCTAAATGACTGTACAACTGAAATCATACACACAACCTTCTATAATGCTATTACAAATCTGGGACTGGAACAACTAGTAACCAACAACACTAGACTAAACAACTGCCTCGATCTCATCTTCTGCAATAGTTTGAATTTAATTTATGGAATACAAACTAAAGAACCCTTTTCCAGTAGTGACCACAATATGATTGACTTTTGTCTCAACATACGTCCACACAAAAATCACCACTATGATGTAATCCCCAATTGTAACTTCAAAAAAGGCAACTATGATCTTATAGACAACGATCTCTCATCCCTTGATTGGCAATCTCTATTCACTGGATGCAATACTGTTGAAGACCATTACAACATATTTTTACTTGAAGTCAAAAGAGTCATCAAACTATATGTTCCAACAACAACTCCCAAAACAAAACAAAAAGCAGATTACCCATATCAATAAGGAAACTTCAATCCAAAAGAGATCACTCTGGCGGAAAAACAAATCTGGTCACGTTGCCAATTTCAAAAACCGATACAAAAATTTATGCCACCAGATAAAGACCGAATGCACCAATTATCACATTAAACAAGAGGAAAACCTTCTAAGCACCAATTCCACCCGTGCTTTTTACAATTTTGTAAACAACAAACTAAAAGACTCAAGGTCCATCCCTCCCTTGATATGACCTGATGGTAAAGACTGCAACGACGACACCATTAAATCCAACATCTTTAACACATTCTTCGGCTCAGTATTTGTAAACAGCAATGGATCATGCCCAGTATTTCCTAGCCGTACCACAGATAACAACAATGATCTAATACATATCGATTTCACAGAAGACAATGTTGAAAAATCACTACGCAATCTAAAACCATCTCTATCTATTGGACCGGATGGAATATGTGCCTACTTCTTAAGAAAGCTATCCACTGCCATAGCCAAACCTCTAAGCATAATCTTTGAAAAATCTTTCAGAACCAGCTCCTTGCCTAACCTATGGTCACAAGCCACAGTCATCCCCATCTTCAAAAAGGGAGACCCAAGCCTAGTTGAAAATTACAGGCCAATCTCCTTATGCTGCGTCACCTGTAAAGTCATGGAATCAATTATTAACCAATCCATTATCCTCCACTTAGAGACAAACAACCTACTCTCCAATAAACCATTTAGTTTCAGAAAAAACTATCCTGTAATCTGCAACTCTTACACTGCAAAAACATATGGACGACACAACTCGACCAGGGCAAAGCAATAGACGCAATCTACATAGACTTCTGTAAAGCCTTTGATTCAGTGGTACACGACAAACTACTCCTAAAAATAAAATCCTATGGTATCTCTGGACAACTGAATAACTGGATAGAAGCATTCCTGTCAAACAGACAACAAATGGTCAAAATCGGGAGCGTCCTATCAAATCCAGTACCTGTCAATAGTGGTGTCCCCAGGGCAGTGTTCTAGGACCAACTCTCTTCATACTCTACATAAATGACCTCTGCGATCATATTAAGAGCAATTGCGTTCTTTTCGCTGATGATGTAAAGCTGTTCAATACCACAGACAATACTGCTACCCTTCAAAAAGATCTCGACTATGTATCTGAATGGTCAAACAAATGGCAACTTCAAATCTCAACAAATAAATGCTCTGTCTTACATATTGGCAAAAAAAATCAGAAAATAAAATACAAGCTGAATAGTCAAGAACTTGTTGATGACCCAAGCTCTGTAAAGGACCTTGGAATACTCATCTCTAATGATCTAAGTGCTAGAGCCCACTGCAACTACATAGCCAAAAAGGCATTAAGAGTTGTTAACCTAATCCTACGTAGCTTTTTCTCTGGTAATATCACACTACTAACCAGAGCATACAAAACATTTGCTAGACCAATACTCGAATACAGTTCATCAGTCTGGAACCCTCATTACGTATCTGATATTAGCACAATTGAGAAAGTCCAGAAATATTTCACAAGGAGAGTTCTCCAGTCTTCTACTCGTTGTAGAATACCTTATGCCACCAGACTTGAAATTCTAGAACTAGAAAACCTTGAATTACGCCGCCTTCGGTCTGACTTAAGCATGGTATATAAAATCATACATTGCAATGTCCTACCTGTCAATGAATACTTCAGCTTCAACCATAACAACACAAGAGTACACAATAGATACAAACTCAAAGTAAACCGCACCAAACTTGATTGCAGGAAATACGACTTCAGCAACAGAGTGGTCAACGTCTGGAATACTCTACCCGACTCTGTAGTCTCTTCCCCAAACCCCAAAAACTTTAACCTTAGACTGTCTACTATTGACCTCACCCCTTCCTAAGAGGTCTGTAGGGGGCGTGCATAAGCGCACCAACGTGCCTACCGTCCCTGTCCTATTGTTTCTCTTATTCTTTTATTTTTCTTATATGTACCCATTTCATGTATTCACAACTATGTATACGCTTATACTTATTATCTTGTAAACAATTGGCAAATCAAATAAATAAATAAATAAATAAATAAATAAATAAAGCACAAAGCTGAAAGCACCAGCCTCAAGATGGCAAGTGGGACCTTGTTGAAACATCGCCAAGATACTCTCAATCTTACATGGGAAAAGACCCGAACATGCCAAGATCTGCATATATACATACATACATACATACATACACTCTTTAAGTCCACAATTGTCCAGTAATTTGATTCAACCAACATCTTTAGAATTTATTTCCAACAATCAGCTTTTATTAATTCCTCTTTAGGTTTTTTCCAAATTCATTAAATAGTCCAATATCCACAAGTTTAAGTTTATGCCAAAATCACCAAACAATCCCTAGGTTTCTTTCTTTTGTTTTAATTTTCAGTATTTCCACTTTCCACTTTCCAGGGTCTCTATTTTGTTGTAACAAAGTTTTACTTACTTTGTATCAAATTTAACTTTTAAAAGAGCCAGGCGTTTGTACTCTTCTTTTACCACTAGATGGCACTCTGTTATATCCAAATTCTGCCCCCCCTTTTCCTCTTCTCTATTTAGGGCTTTTAAAAATTCAAAAGTCCAATAAGTCCAAATATCAATTACTGGGTTTTTTTTTTACTTTTGTTTTGACACATTCAAGTTCAGCTTTAATTATGCCTATTTAGTGCTGTGCCAACCATCATATATTTAGGCGTTCAGAAAAATTTTCTGGCTTCCCCTTTCAAAGTTCAAAGCCACTTTCAGCTGTCAATTTTTTTTTCTCTTCACTTTCTCTGGTTGCCATTTTTATTATCTCTCTTAAAAATGTCTTAAGATTTTAATTCTGGGTACCTTATGTTTAAATGTTGTGCCTGGTTAGCCCGATTTCATGCTGTCCTCTTCTTCACTGCTCCTGCACAATCTTTGTCCCGGTCAGCTCTCCCTTTTTAGAGTGGCCATGTTTGACCACTGCTACAGCTATCTTCAGAGGGGAGTAAAATGCCTAGCCAGGGAGGAGAGATGCAGCTCTCCTCAACCCAGCTGGCGGTCTCCCCCTTCTTCACCACCCCTACAGGGTGGTTCTGGCCTCAAATGCAGGGCCCTCCAAGGGGAGAGCACAGATCGAAGCCACGGACTATCACAGTCTCCGGTCCGTCAGTGAGGAGGACGCTACCAGAAGTCCCAGAGAAGGCACACTTCTGAGGTCTCAACACATGTCAATATATGCTTAATTGGAGGAACCCAGATCATACCAAACCCAGTAGATTGAATTGGCTGGGATGATATGGGAGATTGGCAACCCTTCAAGTAACCATGCCCTATTCCATGAAGGGCTTTAGAGGCAACAAGTAGCACCTTGACTGGCACCTAGCCCCAGATAGACCACTTTGTAGTAGTCAAGCTCTGAAGTGATCAGGGCATGAGTGACTGTCTGAAGGGTCCCTGACCTAAAAAAAGGATGAAACAGGCACATGGGATGAAGAGGACAAAGGCCGTCTCAGCTACAGCTGCTGCCTGCTCATGGAACAGAAGTTGTGATTCCAAAAAGAACATGTGGTAATATGTTAAGAATGGAAGAACAAGATATTTTGATTCATGTTGCAGGTGAGGAAAACCTGAAAATTCACTGGAAGGGACATCCAGACAAAGTATGTTCTTGAGAGGCAGCAGATTACAACTCCTTTTGTAGGTAAGTCCATTTGCAATACCTTATAAGACCAGGGCACCTGACTGTCAATGAAGTAATGTTTTTGCATCTGTCAGCAGTTCTGAGGAGAAGTTAATTAATGGAGGAAGGTAACAACTGCATGATTGACAAGAAAAGTGCTGAAACTGCCCTGTTAGAACATGGGAAGGAGAATTTTAAAATGGGAGGGAATTCCTGATAATGCAGAAGGGGAAAATATTTTTGTCTTTGATTTCTCTATCCATGAAGAGGGAGGAGAGATGAGTGTTGGAAGAGTTTCTGGCAAGGGAAAAAATGAAATGAATGTTGCCTTAGGAAAGAGAAGACATGTAGAATTTAGAGATAGAGAAATTTCCTGATGAAAGAAAAAAAAGAAGTAAAGATGGAAAGAGTGGGTAAGCCTCTACAGTTGTCTCCAATTCCATTTTGAATGGTTTTTATTGGATTTTAGTAATAATTTGTATCTGGAACTCTGCAGTTTGATATGAGATAATCCATAAAATTAACTCACATGGGCTAATCCATAAAATAAACTAACTCTATAGTTGTCAAAACCAAAAATGAGGTAAAAGGAGAAGGATCCAACACTTCTAAATTCATATGGAGAGGGAAGAGAGTAAACGGAGAAAAGGATGGTAAGCAATTTTCAAGCCCAGCGATGGCTGTAATGTCAATGTAATATAACTGCTCAGTTTCAGGGCCACCAAGTGCTGCACTGAGTTAATTTGAAAGGGTGGGAGAAAGAAGCCATCAGTTTAAACTCTGAAGAGCATGAAAATCACAAACCTCTACTTACTGGCAGTGGGAAATCAATTATATAGCATTGCTTTGTGGTAGTTGCATTACATCTGCATTAAAGACTCCAGTTCAGGTGTGCCAATGTCTGTGGCTCTTCTGCTGAGTTAAGCTGAGAGATGGTGCTAAACTGTGAAATGTCAAAAGATGGATGATTTACTGCTGAGTCCAAGTCAGGAAGCCTTGAGAGCAAGTTCAACCTTCACCACCAAAGTCATGCAGATTCTCCATGCTACTCCTCAAAGAACCCATTTAAATAAATTGAATTAATCTTAGGTTAAGCATGCATTCTAGATTGTCTGAGCCTCATGTTTCTATGGTTGGAGTTAATTCCTTGTGTAGTGAACCACTATGGCTCAAATGTAGCAGTCAAAATATTTTTCCCCCACATGAATGTTCAGGACAGCACAGGAGCTACAGCTTTTTTATATGGGGAAGAAAACCTCATTGAAGTAGGTTAGAATTTTTATTTTTGGTGTAGTTTATTAATTTTAACTGCCAGCTCTAATGCAACTTTGACAAAAAAACAACAACCCAGATGATCAAGTTCTCAATGAGACTTAATTTTGTCCTCCCCTCTTAGAAGACAATAAACCCCTGCCTTGAGAAAAATCAGATACTGCAGAAGTAAGAAAGAGAAACTTAATGGCTATTTTGAGGTCTTGCAATCAAAGTGTATTCTGAAAATGATACCAATAATAGTCAGTTCTATCATACATAACCCCCACCCCCGTTCCATACAGGTTAGTATTCATAGAAATACATCATGATGATGAATTCAATAATACTTGATAAGACCATTTATTATAACAGTTTTATTGTGCAAAAATAGAGATGCAGACAAGTTAGGCATAAGTGTTCCAAATAAAAGTGTTGAGTGTCCAGATAGTTGCATGGATACATTAGCAGTGGCACAAACACTCTGGATAATGAGTACAGTTGCATGCCACAATTCACATTTTTTTGATTAAGAATCCAGCTCCATGTTCAGCTGCAAGCCAGCCAGGTACTTTGAATAAGAATAAATCCTGTCCTGGTGAAAATAACACATCTGGCTTTGTAGAGAGGTGACTTGAATATATAATGCTTCTATATGAAGGCTGGGGGTGGGGGTGGGGAGTGGAGCGGGGGAAAGAAGGTTTCCCCACTTTCAATCTTGATTCTAGGCATGCTTATGAGCACATAATCATATAGAGGTCATTGTATGTCTGGTGAGAAAAACAAACAAATAAATAACAAAATACATCAACTTGCTTTTTTTATATTGGATAGAGTCTTTGATGCTTTCTGTCAAGACATTCATATCCTTGAATCAAAAGGAGAGCTACTTGGGGCTCATAAATCAGGATTACTAAAATATATCAGAAGATCTGAAGCACTTTTACTGCAAATATTAGCGATGTTATGGGCCTCTGGATTGCACTGGAATATGGATGAGCACAAGCCATTTAGGAACGAATATTCTTGTTGATAACTGACAGACAGCCAAAAGCAAGCCCTGATAAAGATAAATAACCTGTACTCAGGGAAATTTTGTGCATCATTAAACATGGCGAGCATATTAGCTAGCAGGGGGTGGAGCTGAATCCCTAAAGAGATAAATCTAAATTATGTGCCGTGCAGTGATCATAACTGTAATGCACTATCTTGGCTAACTAGCTGACATCAACAGGGAAGGGAATTTCAGATTTCAATGGATCTAAACCACAGAGCACTGCAGCACGCATACAGATTAACTGGAGCGTATTCATGAATTTTTCGCCTTGTCCTGTTTTTACTTTCATCCAACACCAAGTTCAAGGAACTTAGAATTTTCTTGTCGGTTCCTGGGCCCTCCTCCCCACTGCCAGGCCAGTTGATAAATGACTCTTCAATTTGCTTTCTATTAATCATTCTCGGTCACATTTGCATCAGCTCCCTTTGAAAGAGCCCTACAGGGGATATAGGGTTGGGCTATAAAAGGGGAGTTTTCTTTTAAAAACAGATTTAGTTGTGCATTGATACTTTTTTACTCATGCAGAAATTCATTTTGAGGATGTTGGCATGATATTCTGCTTAGCTGTAGTAGTCACACTAAAAATTAATAGAGTCTGAAGTTGTCTGCATCCCATAGTACTTATTAGTAGAAACAGCAACAACAGCAGAATTTTTAATTCTTCCAAAGATACAGAGAGTTTCCTATCCACTGGGAAAGGGGATTTCTCTTATGACTAGGGAGCAATAATTGAGGCTCCCAAGACAATCGGGTACTATTGCTAGTTAACTTTCACAGAATAATCAGAAAGGCAGTAATTACGCCAAGCAACAAATGAACCCACAATAGAACCAGATACAAAGGGTCTTTTCCAATGGAAGGAAAATTTATCCCCAAATTTCTCAAGAAGATTCCATTTTATCATTAAAAGTAGCAGAATTATTGAAAAAACAAATGAAAATGTGGACTTTCCTTCTGTGTCTTTTACTGAGATTTAACTGAATCCAGAGAGGATGCACACCGCTGGAAAGATGATGGTGAAAAAGTCAATCATGCCCACCCCCTGGACACTTTGTAACTAATCAGTGCAAGAACATCAAATTCCATCCATGAGTGTTGCTTGGAAATCCTCTGTTCTTTGGAAGAATTTCCAAAATAAATTCAGCTTCAACTAAATGAATGCCAACTAGTAGAAAATAAGATTAACTTATCTGATTGGCCCAGACTAACCTGGTCAGTCTTGAATTCCAGGTTATGAGCTCAGTTGTTAGAGAAGGAGAATATGTGCAATGGCTAGATAATTAACATTAAGTCTTGAAGAATCAGATTTGAATCCCTACTTACTTACTCCTAAAGTTCAATGAATAACTTTTGGTCAGCTACTATCCTAGCCTAATATATTTCCCAGGACCTTGGTGAGAGTAAAATGGTGAAGGAAACTGTGGTTAGAATGTAGTATTGCAGGCAAACTTTGCCCACAGCCTGGAGTTTGATCCTGATGGGCTCTAAGTTGACTGAGCCTTCCATCCCTCTGAGGTTATTAAAAGGAGGGCCCAGATTATTGGGATCAATATGCTGACATATTGCCCAGAGAGTGCTGTAGAACAGTGATCCCCAACCTTTTTTACGCCGCGGCTCGGTATCCCCAACCTTTTTATGGGCGGCCCGGTACCGACATCAGCTGGGCGCCGCCATCTTGTTTTGATGAAAAAGTGCTTCCGGTGAGCTTTCTACCCGAAAAGCCGGAAGCTTAGCCGCATCTTGTTTTGATGAAAAGGCTTCCGGTGAGCTTTCTACCCGGAAAAGCTCACCGGAAGCACTTTTTCATCAAAACAAAATGGCGGCGCCCAGAAAGCCAGCGGCCCGGTAGGACTTGTTCCACGGACCGGTACCGGTCCGCGGACCGGTGGTTGGGGACCCCTGCTGTAGAGCACTATGGGCTGGTATATAAGTCTAAGTGTTATTGCTATGTTTGCTGCCTTGAATTCTAGCAGAGATATGGGTTTCAACAGCAAAAGTGAATAGGTAATTGTTATCCCTGTACAGTAGGCTAGAAATCAATGCCATTTAACTCTAAAATAACTTTTTCTAAGAGATTTCCAGGGTAGCAATGGTGGGCTAAAATAGCTCTATGGGAATGAAGCCAATGACTGCGGTAATAAAAGGAGTCAGTGTATAGCCTGGCTTCCTAGAACTCCTCTCTGGATCAAGAAGTTGACTACGGCCACCCATAAATTTGCTGCACAGAGCACACCTGTAAAGAGATTTGAAAGTCGCAAGAGTCTCGGGTTTGACAACTCTGTAAGAAATCCTCCTGTGGGAAAATTTTGTTGTTTGTAAAATAAACATGTGGTGAGAATGGACTTTGAAGATTGACTAGAGGGAATCTCAGAGATGTAAGGATACAATAAAAGGAGAAGAGTCCCATTAATACAATGGTGTCATATAGAATAGAATAGAATAGAATAGAATAGAATAGAATAGAATAGAATAGAATAGAATAGAATAGAATAGAATTTTTATTGGCCAAGTGTGATTGGACACACAAGGAATTTGTCTTTGGTGCATATGCTCTCAGTGTATATAAAGAAAAAATAAAATATATTTGTATTTGACTATAGAAAAAAATAAAATTGTTTGGGAACAATATATTCAGAAATTACTTACAAGATTATCTGATACTATAAAAATGGATTTAACAAAGGATATAAAAGAAAAAAAGAATTTATTGGATAAAATAGAGATTTAGGCTGATTTGAATGTGGATTTGAAAATGGATTTTTTTTTAAAAAAAAAATCCCAGACTACAAAAGTGAAATGGAGAAAAGATGCTATGGATTTGAAAATGGATTTAAAAATGCCTGACTACTAGAAGGATATGAAAAACTATGCCACAATGGATTTACATATGAAACTGACTGCTGTCTTAGTAACTAAAGGGGACACATGAATAATAAATCAGAGTAATGATTTGGAAAACCTTCTTATCTTGGATTTACAAAGAGTATGTGTTAAACCAGGGGTCCCCAACCGCCGGTCCGCGGACCGGTACCGGTCCGCGGAACAAGCCTTACCGGGCCGCTGGTTGCTGGGCGCCGCCATCTTTTTGGTAAAAAGCAATTTTTTCAAAAAAGATGGCGGCGCCAGTGCTGAGGTGAGCTTTTCCGGTAGAAAGCCATTTCTACCCAAAAAGCTCACCGAGCGCTGGCGCCGCTTTTTTGACGAAAAATCACTCCGTGACGCCACCGGAAGTGATTTTTCGTCAAAAAAGATGGCGGCGCCAGCTGACGCCGGAACCGGGTCGCTGGCGCCAGCTGACGCCGGAACCGGGCGCGGCGTAAAAGGTTGGGGATCCCTGTGTTAAACTACTGAAGTTGTTCCTAAAAGAAGACAAATAGAATATGATAAATCAACTTGTGGGACATTATTTGATGGGATTAAAGATTTTGCTTTATAAAAGTCAATTGAAGAACCTATTTGACCAGGATTAAAATATACGTGTTGTGGTTTCTGGTAGCTATTAATAGAATTTATTTTTGACCAGAACTTGAACGAGGAGGCTTTAAAGATCTGTTTGTAAATGGAAGAGATTTCTTTTGCTTTACTTTATAGAGAAAGTGATATGTTGGAATACAAAAGTGATTTATTTGACTAAGATGAGTGTGAGAACTGCAGCCCTTGGATCAGAATATCCCATGGAGCCTCACATAAAGAAATGTATTCAGAAATGCAAATTTGAGCTTCCTCTTCATTATAAAAGGGTAAATGGTGTTTCTCTAATCCCAGAAAATCATCGAAGAGGGCAATAGGTCCTGGTTTAACATTTCCTTGTTGAAAGCATTTTCCTGGAGACTGCCAACCTGAAAGACAAAGTTAATTCCTTGTGGACTTTTCATAGCTTTAATTTTAAGAGAAAAGTATTAACCGTGTATCTGGATAAGTGGACTTGAATTACAGAGAGTTTAACAACAGTAGGGATCATAAAATTATAACCAAAACAGATTCCAAGCAAATTCATCTGCTTTCAAAAAAACGAATATAGGATAGGTCAAAGAGTAGCATTATGTATAAACAAATGATAAAAAACAGACCCAGTCTACAGAATGTGTAAAAATCTCCTTGATCCCACCTGTCTGGAGGCAATGTACCTTTA